>NC_143390.1:48094773-48748523 GCF_980474605.1 Leiobunum rupestre | reverse complement strand
TGTGGAAATAACATTTTGAAATCACAATAGTGAAGGATATCCCCTTTTATAAAATTATATTATAGGGTTTCCACATTTTTTTTCGGATTCAAATGCCGACTTTTCCAGGTTTTTCCCTGGCCAATTCCAAAGATTTTGCTTTAAATTGAGATGAAATATTTTAGTTTTAAATCAATTTTTCCAAAAAAGAAAAAATGTTAAAAAATTAATAATAATCCAATTTAAAACGTTGATTTTTTTATTTTTGAATGAAAATCAACCATCTTCAGAGGGAATGAGTATTCAGCTGACAAATTCAGTTACGGACACTAAGTCAGTGGCTGATTTTTACCTGCGTTTTTTTTGTACAGAAATACATTTCCCAAAGTTTACAATGTGTACTGACATGGACCAACTACCGAATTACAATTGTTGGCAAGCTTCCATAGCAACATCTCCAAAGTTTGATTAAAAGATATTTTTACAGATACTTGTCTTTTGGGGGTTATAACCAACTTTCCAGAAGCAATACTGTGATCCATTACCAATCTGCTACACTGCATTATTTAGTTTTTTTTTAATCATGAACCAATTAAATATCTATTTTGTCAGTTAGTATTTAGAAATAGCTTATGACAGGGAGAACCACCACGGTTCATATAAATAATATCATAAAATAAATCCTTTACCTCACTAAAAATCTTCCATACCTTTTAATTCTTTTTAAATGAAACTATAGAGTTGAAATTCCAGAAACTGAGTACTGACTAGCCAGTTAAGCAGGTTGTAGGAATGCTGAAATCATACTGTTTTATTTGCCCGTGAATTTGAGAGATTCGAAAACTAATCCAATCTCAAGCTGCTATGGAACCTTAAATTAAGTTAAAAGTGGCTTGAAAAGTGTCCTTCAATAGTTTGTCCATGGGGCAATGCAGCATCCTGATTCACAATCACAATTATATTTAAAGATAAATCTACTACCGCCACTTACATATAATTTCTATCAAATTGTTTATTTATTTTATGCAGCTGAATTATCGTAAAGTAATAGGTTTTTATTCTAAAATAAATAGAAATTAGGTTGCTGGAAAAACAGTTTCAATGTGGAAACTTCCATGAAATTTTTTCGGTTTTAACCAAAACAACCTCTGTATCCGCAAAAGCAATGCCAGCCCCTAGGCTTAAGTCTACTCAGTCAATGGGTTAATCTGCCACTATTTAAAGGACTACTAGTAACAACCGTTACAATTAGACTGGGCCCCCAGTGGGTCCGATTCCAATTATTGTCAAACATTAAGATTCACATTTATTATAATTAACTTCTTAGATATTGTTGATTGTGATTAAATTTCTATTCAGCTTTTGTTTATTTTTGACTGTCTTTTTAACTAACATAACTTTTATTATAATAGTGTGTTAAATAAAGCCAAATCAATGTGAAAAGCATTAACTCAATTCTAAAATTGATTTAAAATATCCATTCTGCAACATAAGTTTTCATACGAATCCAATAATGGTACCAGCATAAATAAGATTTTTCTATTAACTACTAACATTTATCCACTTAATCCCAACAAAAGTGTTGCTCAAATTCGCTGTAAGCTGCTCCATGAGGAAGAAAGCCCAAAATATTTGATGATAATTACATTCATTTTACGTTCTCATAGTGCTCTCCCATTTAAAATTTAACGTGGAGAAGATATGGAACCCGCACGCTCATATGAAATATATAAATTTAAGATTGTATTGAGTTAATTTTCAAACACCAAATTTAGTCATTTTGTCCAAACAATTATTTTGTCATAATTTACAAAATTACCTTCAGATTATTTATTAATTTTTAAATATTGTAAGCTTTTCTCTGGTCAAATTGGTTGCTAATTTTGGTGACAATGTGAACTAAAAATTAAATCTCAATTAAATTTAGTTACTTCTTGAATTTTCGTTTCTGAAGACACAAAATAAAAGCTCAACATACCAGCATGACGACTCCTAGCTCCTGGAACTTCCCGAAATTCATAAACTGTAGGTGGAGAATTCCTTTGTATATGTGCGTACGCAGATGAAAGGCTTATAGGAGGTTGTTGGTCTAGAGTGGGTGAAATTGCTAGAAGACCACCGGGCGCTGGAATCACATTCATCTGATGAGCTGGGTGGTGGCCAATGTGGGGTGGGCCACTGTAGTGATCCGTCTGATGAAGAGCCATGGAATAATTAGAGCCTGGATTGGCCAGCTGTCGGATTTCCTGCATGCAGGCTTGAGGATCCCCTTGGAAGACATGCTGAGCTCCAGAGGGGGCCAACATCGGAGGTGGGCCATGATTATCGTGGTGATGAACGTGGTTATGATGACTTGACTTTTGATGCAGTGCAGAGTGATACCGTACAGCCTGTTCTTTTTGCCCAGCACTTGGTGCGACAGGCATTCTCTTGTAATAAATATTAATGCTGAAAACTGATCCTGCAGTACCGAAACCTTTGGGCAAAAATTTGGGTGGAATTATTACAAAATCTTTATCGCTTCTAGGCCTATAAAATATTTTACTGCGAGCTATTCACAGATGGACATCATCAGATAAACATCTCCCACTAAGAGAGAGGGAGCAGATTCAAAATGACCACGAAGCCCACTATAGACTATGCGTATTTGGTCTAAATTTGGCATGTTAATAATAGGAAGGGCCATTCTTATGGAACAAGATATAGACTTATGCTTCTATTTAAAACTAAGTGAAAGTTTAGACCACAAGTTATGGCATTAAATAGGCTTTCTAGGTGGTATGATGGTTGAAGAAATTTGCAGTGCCACAAAGCTAGGTTTAACCTTGAATTAATTACGCTTACTGGATATAGCACTACAGCTTTTAAAAAGTCATTCCAGGAAGTCTCTAAGTGTTCCGAGGTGGAAAATGCCAGGTGGACAATAGCGCGGAAAATTCCGGCCCAGACAAAAGTGAATTTAGTGGCCAATCTGGCCAAAAGTGGCCAATAAATATTTTTACCACAGAAAATTATACAATAATAATAAAAAAATATTTGAACACAGAAATTTCAGATTTGGGTTACTTAAGGCTAATATATATAATAATAATAAGAATAACATCATCTTTATTGAGGATATCATTTTTAGCTACAGCTATTTTTCTCATGGTCCTCAGTCTAAATTTAAATTACATACAATAAATATAAATAAATTTGAATAAATCAAGCTTCTAATTAGTTTCATTTTTTATCATATAAAAAACGCTTAGCTTAACCTTAAACTATATGCATAGGAATTGTCAGATTCTTATTAACATTAGAATAGTCTTAATTTTTTTGGAATAATTAATTCAGTGTAAACTAAGACATTTTTACAATAAACTTAAAAATTTAATTCCAATTACTTTTTTAAGCTTTGAAATGCAATTTTTCTTTATTAGCCACTATAAAATGTCAGGAAATAACTAGCAAGCAAAATTAACGTTCCAGGGAAACGTTGATGCAAGCTGTTTGATGCAATGCATGTTCATGGTGTAAAAGCTTGACCTGTAGTTCTTGGATCACTACGCAAACTTTTAAAGACTTAAAATGATAGTGCTATATTCAGTAATTATTATTAATACATGATTTTAATTAAGAAATTGAGGCAAAGACAAATGCATACTGATACGGGTACATTAAAACAGGTACTCTAATGGCCGTGCACTACAGTTTTTTTACCCAAAAAAATTTTCTAACGTGCCACAATTCCCAGCTTATATTGAAACCATAGTTCTAAATAAATTAAAATACAAAACTTTTTTCTTGGAGCAGGAATTTCTTAACTAAGACCCTCAAATTACATTCATCGTTCAGTCATAGATCCAGTAGGGTATACCAAATTAAATATTTTCAATTGAGATTAACATTACTTAGCCTTATTGATATTACAGAGGTATACTGAAAGAGGGCAGGGAGTTCAACTTTACCAGGCTGCCAAAAACTGTTCAACAACCTTTAGTAGACCAATTTTTTGTCAATTTCTATTTTATTTAATAGTTCACAAAGAAAGGGCCTAATTCTAAAACTATCCCCAAGCCCAACACACTGTTGGTATATTTAAAGAAGTACAAAAACTATTTTCACCAAGATATACTAGAGTAATGACAAGAGTTCCTACCATATTAAAAACCATCAATATCAAGTATAATAGCCAATGCTATAAGTTAAAATCTTGTACTATTTATTCATAATACCGCCTTACAAGCTAGCATAAAATAATGAATAAAATATTTTATTGCAAGTTACAGGTAACACTAAATAGCGTGGGATAATCTGGTTAGTTCATTTATGGTAAATGTATTTCATCATTTCACTAGCTTCCGTTATCTATTCAGTCTTACTTAATTGTTAATTATAATGAGGGATCTGTATATTGAATAAAACTATCAGATAGAACTTCGATTAACATTGAATTTTACAAAACCAACATTAAGAGAAAAAAACAATTAAAATTGGCATTATGGTTTAAATATTTCAATTAAGCTAGCATTTCAATTTCAACGAGCTAAAATTAGGCAACATAGCAAATATATGACAATGTCACAGTATGGATAAGCCTAAGGATTATCGTCGTGGGTAATCGCAAAATAGCACTATAGCAATATCAGAAAAAAAAAGTACTAAAGGAAATAGCCAAGCCTTGGTAGAGAAGCCAATTTATTGGCAGGCAGAGCCCAAGCTGCCTGGGGGCTCCCCATTACATTATATCGTATTTAGCCTGCCGCACTAGAGCACGAAAATTCATAAAATAAAGCAAAATTATTACCTTAAGAGTCTTGGAATATAGGCTTGAGATAATAATTTAGATTTTGGCTTTTGAAGGCCTCAAACTAGCATCAAAACAATTTAATACTAGTTAAAACAACAATCAACCTCAAACTTTCAAGTTCAACCTCCATCACGGCTTTGCTTCAAAAGGAAATTAAAGCGGCAGTGTTTCCATCTTTTTAAGCCAAAATTTCCGATAGTAGGAAAAATTCCTCGTTATTTTCCAATGTTTCATTTCTCAATTCAGCAGCAGTTGATGGGGACCAGATGGCCGAACAGTACTCCAGTAACGGAAGGACGTAGGTTTTAACTCCTAACGACTTCGTTGCAAAGGAGCAGTGGGAAAAGTGTCGGCGGATGAAACCCAAGGCCCTAGCGGCTTGGGCAATGACACGTTTGATGTGGGTGGACCACTCCAAGGTGTCTGTTAAGGTCACTCCGAGATATTTTTGAGAGGAGACTGTGCACAGGTCAGCGCTTTGAAGGACATATTTCGCTGAGTGAACTGGCTGACCAACTCTGCGAAGAGAGAGAGAGAGAACTGAGCACTTTGCAGAATTTAGGGGTAGCAGCCACTGCTCATTCCACTTGCCGATGGTATCGAGGTCGGATTGAAGAGCAACGCAGTCCTTTGTCGAGATGATCGGCCTGGAGAGTGCTACGTCATCTACGAAGATGTAAAGTTGGGAGACGACGTTGTCTCCGATGTCGTTTATGTAGATGATGAAGAGGAGAAGCCCCAGGACCGATCCTTGCGGTACGCCAGAGGAAGCAGGGAGCCAGTCGGAGGTGGCACCGGGGAGTACTACTCAAAACTTCCTGTTCTCGAGGTAAGCTGATAGTCAGTTTAGGGTCCTACCCCTGACCCCGTAGGAGTAAAGTTTGGCCATGAGGAGCTATTGCGGAACAGAATCAAAGGCTTTGCGAAAGTCAAGGAAAATGATATCCACTCGGCCGGCTTGCTTCAGCCCAGAAGTCCAGGCATCAACGCAGCAAAGGAGCTGGGTCTCAGTGCTGAAGCCACTAGGGAAACCGTGTTGGGACGGACTCATGAGGTTGTGCTGGATGAAGTGAGCCGAGATGGTGGACGCACTGACATGCTCGTTGGCTTTGAGGACCTGTGACAGGAGTGCAATCGGACGGTACTCCATTGGGTCAGACTTGTCTCCACCCTTAGGGATCAGCGTGACGTTGGCCCGACGCCAGTCATCCGGGATTTCTCCCGTGTTGTAGGAGAGTTGGAAAATGACAGTCAGATGAGAAGCTAAGACATCGGCACATCTGCGTAGGACCACAGCCTGGATGCCGTCTGGGCCCGGAGCTTTTTGTGATTTCACCCTTGTGAGCAGCTGGTGAATGTTTTTGACCGAGTAGTTTATGTCGAACATTGGTGGGGCACGGGGTTCCAGGCGAGGAATGGTGTCCACATCGTACGATGGAAAAGAACGTCGGAAGGTGGAAGCGAGGAGATTGGCTTTGGCGTCTGCAGTGGTGTATGACTGACCCCTGTGCAGAGCCTTTAGGCGCTTGACGATAGTAGGTGACGACGATTCCCATGGTCCAGTGTTCGGGCGCAAAGGCAAGGGAGGCTTCGTGCGCTGGAAGGGTTACGATGAATGAGGCGAAATTGCGGCGCCTCTCTTGAGGGTCAATCAGCACGGAGACGGGGTGAAGCCCCAAAGCGATTAGACGGTCCTCGGCCTGCGTCACTATCAGGGGCTTAGACAAGGCGAAGGTTTCCTAGTCCAAACCCTCCACCCCCTTGGCTGTACTAAAATTTCACCTCCTTCTCGACCCCTCTCCGATATTTTACATAGTTTGAGAACCAGCTCCCTTGAAAGATTTCTGAATATGCCACTGTTTACTATAGTTTATACCTATATGAGAAAGATAGCGTTACTGCCATCTATGAATTGTTCAAGGCAACGTAAAAAATGAGCAGTTCGTATTTAAAAAAATTAAATTGCTTACAAGTCAAACAATGACTTAGCCCTACACCACATTTGTATCTTAATAAAAAAATTCAATAAACTTGAAACTTGAAACTTGAACTTGAAAGTTTGGAAACCAAGTCAAACTTCAAGCAGAAGTTTAATGTAAAGCTATAATCTTTCCGTTTTAGGTAGATAAATTTGTTTTTTACTCTACAAGGAGATAAGAGAGTTACATGAATATTTTTCGTTTGCGTAAAAACTAAAAAGAGATTTTTTATGTGAAAATAGCAGTAAACGTTTACGAATTTATTTGTTTCGGGGTTAAGTCGATATTAGTCAGATGTCCGACTAACGTTTTTCGGGACAGTTTTATTAATAATTTGGTCATAGAAGTTGCCCTATCAATCTCTCTTAATATAAAATAGAAGCATAAATATCCAGTGTCATGTCGGGGAAACTCGCGGTACAGGTTAAAAACGGTCAATTAACCTATGGTAGTGGAAAATCGGCTTTTCACGCTTTGCGAGGGATTAATTTGAATGTTCCAATGGGTGTCATGTAAGGTCTTTTCTTCAGAAAACTACTAGTGTGTAATATTAATTGGGGACTTCGTGGAAATTTTATCTTTAGATATGGACTTCTGGGACCAAGTGGTTGTGGAAAGACCACGTTACTTAGTTGCGTAGTTGGAAAGTACACGCTCAACGATGGTTACGTTAAAGTTTTCGACGAAATACCAGGTAGTAGGGACAGCGTCATTCCCGGACGGGGGGTTGGCTTTATGCCCCAGGAGTTGGCCTTGTATCCGGAATTCACCATCGAAGAGACTCTGATCTACTTCGGCAGACTACATCAAATGCCTGCCGTGACGTTAAAAATGCGAACCAAGTTTTTGTTGGAATTTTTAGACTTGCCCGTTAAATCGAGATTGGTTACGAATCTAAGGTAGCTAAGTGGTCCCTACTTATTTGAAGTTTTACCATATGACCATGCAATTGTTTTTATTTCGGCGACGAATAGTGGGGGTCAACAACGACGGGTTTCTTTTGCGGCAGCGTTGATCCATCGACCACCGTTACTAATTTTGGACGAGCCCACAGTCGGCGTTGATCCCTTGCTTAGGCAGAATATTTGGAACCATTTGGTCGACTTGACGTCTAGAGAAGGCATGACGGTCATCATTACTACGCACTATATCGAAGAAGCTCGTCAAGCCAATGTGGTCGGTCTAATGAGGAAAGGACGACTGTTAGCCGAGGCCAGCCCTGATGAATTGATGTTATACTTTAACGAACCGAGTCTCGAAGATTGCTTTCTCAAACTCTGCAAACTGGATAAGGAGGCCAAAGGAACCGACGATTCAACAGAGTTGAATGCGCTCATTAATGATAATTTTGATGATAATGAGAAACAAAAAAAATTTCCGGTAAGTTGAAGACCTTTTCACCCATTAGTTTCATCATCGCTAACTTCATAAAACCTTTCTCTGGAAGGTTTTCCTAATAACGGATGTTGACCCCTCTCCTAAAAACATCAGCTTGGATCACTCTCTGCGCAACACTTGCCACAATATTGACAACAATCTCCTGGATAATCGGATTCAGGTTCCAGAGCCACCAAACACATGCGTGGATACCACGAATAAGTGTCTGACCCTCTTTTGGAAGAACTTTACCAGACTAAGAAGAAATATCCCGATTTTGCTGTTCCAACTAGTCATACCGACCATACAAGTAGTCCTTCTGTGTTTGTGCATCGGCGGAACTCCATTCGATCTTCCTGTATCGGTAGTAAATACTGAAAACCCTATTATCATGAGTGACAGATTTCTGAAGTCCATCGACAACAGATCCATATCGCTGGTAAGAGCACGAAAATTAGTGGTGTAACCTGCCATAAATACAGTATCACGCTTTATCTAGTCTATGTCCCCGTCCATGGAAGGCGGTGTTCAAAGCGTAAAAGACGGAAAATCTTGGGCCGTCTTGTTCATTCCAGTCAATTTTTCAACTTGTCTCTACAATCGTCTTGTTCAGGGGCTGGTTGTCGACGAATACACACTCGACTGCAGCTCGATAACAGTCTACGCAGATTTGACGAGTAAGTAGAAGGAAAATCACGCCACTTAGTCACACCACTGAAAATCCTTACTGTCTCTATAGATCAACAAATAGCTTTTGTGATTCAACAAGTACTTTTAGAAGCTTTCCAGAAATTTTCCTCCGAACTTCTGCCGTCAATCGGTGGAAATCCGAACGTAGCAAATTTGCCAATCAAAGTGATAATAATCGTACTTCAATGCAATCCCACAAAATAATATCTTTTTCCTTCTGCAGATTGGGAAACCCATATACGGAACCAGTTCAGTCAATTTCACAGAGTTCATCGCACCTGGAATTATCTTGAGTATCATATACATCATGGCGGTTGGACTGACCGCGTTGAGCTTCGTCGAAGAACGTAAAACGGGTCTTTTCGATCGTAGCTGGGTTTCCGGAGTGAGCGCGTCTCACGTCTTCGCTTCGCATATAATGCTGCAGTTTCTGGTCCTCCTCGTACAAGTTTTCGGATTACTAATTTTCACGTTCTTGGTTTTCAACGTGCCATCCCGCGGACCGTTCATATGGGTCATTATTATGACGTTGCTTCAAGGAGTTTGTGGAATGGCTTACGGTAATTATGATTGTCTGGGAAAATGCATTAAGTAACCGGACGAACTTACGCTAGCAGAATATATATGCTTGATATATTAATGCAATCTTGGTCTCAGTACAGTAAATTGTTTCGTAATTTAATTATATTTCCATTAAAAGGTTTTCTTATTTCTGCGTTCGTGACCGAGGAGAGTACAGCTATAATGCTCGCTTTGGGATCATTCTATCCTAACCTTATTCTGAGTGGTGAGCGGTTGGCAACGGAACCAATGTTCTGCACCATATTGTCTTTCTGGTAGATGGTAATATGACGCTGTTCACTTACAGGAATTGTCTGGCCAATTGAGGGTATGCCATATATAATAAGATGGGTGAGCTACTGTTTGCCTCAAACTCTTCCCACTGAATCCATCAGAAATATTTTGTCAAGAGGATGGGGTATAGCCAACGGAGTTGTATGGGCTGGTTTCCTCGTTACAATCGCTTGGATCGTATTACTTTTAACGGCTGCAATTGCCATATTTAAAATTAAACGTTAAAATAAGATTGGCGCCGAAAATTTTTATTTATAAACGTTTAAGTTGCTTTTCAAAGTGTTGTTTTTAATTATAAATGTTTTATATAAAAATAAGAATTGTTCGCTATCTTCATAGCATTTATTTGTAAAATATAATTTCTATAAAGAGTTTTAATTTAATTCCTTCCTTCTGTTATAACCTTGTTTTACGAACTTTTGCAGGGTAATTCAAATTATAAGGGAGATGGCGCATCGAGCGTAAAAAAGCAAAGTGGTCTTTTATATTGAAATGTTCGAAAGTTAGTAGCGATTAAAAAAAGCGCTTCTACTGTTCTCTAGAACAGATAGTACGAAATACGTTTCGAAGGAATTTTTATTTTCGTTCGTGACCGCTTTTTTTATTTGACAAGTCGCGATTGAAGCCTAGTCCTAGGTGCTGAAGGCTAGGTAGTATATGGGAGAGCGGTCATAGCGGTGACGTAGATTTTATTTAAAAAGTTTAATTACTTAAAAATACTGTTAGTCTTTCGTTAAGTTGAGTTTTTGCTGAAAGTCTTATTTAAATAATTCAACCAAGTTCTGTGCAAGTATTTATTACAATCTAAATATTCGGATAAACTTTAAAATTCGGCCAAGGCCTCCTAATAATTATGAATAGCACAGGAAACCTTACGTGACTAATTTAGTGTAGTTTTTAAGCTATTTTCTTTCCGTCGGTTTACTTATTTTATAAGAACTTGCAAGGTAGACGTATGCAAGTTCCATTTATTTTCGTGCTATGCAAGAACTTTACGGTACAAGTGCACTTGAATCGATTTAACCGAACTGACTAGTTTGTGGATACTCGTTAAAGAATTTAACTTTTAAAGGGGATATGTGACAAAAATTGCTCAAAAATGTTTTCCAAAATAGATTTAGTGAAGAGAGTATTGACTTTTCTCACATTTTTTATATGTTGCGGAGCGCTGGCGTTCCTAACTGCATCTTATTCTACACATTTTTGGGTAGTGGTGAAACCAGTTAGAAATGTTACTTCAAATACAACCAATGATGATACTGGAAAATTTCGTGGTGAAATAAGTTTTGGACTTTTCAAGGGTGAAAAAAGGTTGAATCCTGGCCTGGGATTACGTTCACACTCGATTACTGGTAATTATACTCTTTATTTGGATGGTTCATTGGGTCAGCTATAGCAAATTAAAAATTTTTGGGGTTAGGCGAATATTAGAAGCAATGTTCCTTTATTTTTTGTAACTTCCAACCCAAGTGTGTACAGCTTAGCAGGAACAATGAATAGAGATATTATAAACCACATTCTAAGTCGAAATGGTTAACTCAATAGGTATAAATGTCCTAAAAATGGTAGTCCAATAGAATTAAATTAGAATTTAGCAGGGTTAAAAAAACTTCCAAAAAGCCCAACCAAGTGGGTTTTTAATGAGTTTTTTTTTATTTTAGTATACAATTTCCATATTTGTATTAGACGATATTTAAAAGTATACAGATACTGCAAAGCTGAACCCAAGTTATGTTTCAAGTTAACAAGCTAGTTCACTTTGTAAAGTTTGTATCATATTACAATTCAGTCTAAGATATATATTAAAGTGGTCATTGAACAAGTTGGGTTTTCATTAAAAATTTGAAAGTGGGTTTTTTCTGAGGTGGGTGGATCCAAAAAAAAAACCAGTGTTTTTTTGTTTTTGAACCCTGGAATTTAGGGAGAATTAAACCTTTATTTTGAATCTCATAAAATAAAAAAAGTGTTATACAAGACATAAACGTCTCTTTTCAGTGAGAGAAGAAATGTCTAAGAACCCTCACTTAATGAATTTTGGGCTTTGGCTTTTCACAATTTTATCTATGGCTTTGGCCCTTCTATTTGGAGTTGTCAGCGCTGTCTTTGCCATTATTAACACTGTTATGACTCCGGTGGAACTCATTACGGGTCTATTTGGATTATACCTTTGGAACGGAATTGCCGGTATGTGAAAATTTAATCAAAATTTTTATAATTTAATAAAAAAATTATTTATCTCGATTTTAGCTCTGTTTTCACTGGCTGCCGTGCTCAGCTGGGTGGCGCAGTTTCATTTGAAACTCAATATTAACGTAATGAGTGACGAGGAACTAAAGGGACAATGGGTATCCGAAGGATTAGCTGAATATAGCTTTAGTTTTTGGTTTGTCGCTGTGGCCATAGTTCTTTTTGTGAGCAATGTCGGTCTCGTGTCATTGGCTCTTAAGCACCCTTGGGAAAATAGACAGCCAAAAACTACTCTGGGAAAAAATCCAGATGGGGTTATTATGCTCTATTAATTGTTCGAAGAAAAACTCAACTTTCCTTAGATCTGACAAACCCACCTTTTATTTTTAAATATTTTGGTATTTACTCTACAACACATTCTAAGTCGATATTTTGTAACTGTAAAATTATAGGGAAAATTTAACAGGATGTGCATTTGTTACCTAAATTAATCAGAACTCAAAGCCAAAAAATATCAAGAAGGTATTCACGTACCTCAGAATATACTAAGAGTATCAAATGGGCGTGCAGTTTGGTTTTATCGGTGGCTGGAGCCTAACCTCAAAAGAGGATTTCAAATTCCTTTGGCACCATTTCTATGTACATAAATATTTTGCTTTTAGTTGTTTGGATCACATAGCAATGATGCTAAGGGCGTGTGACCCTTTCTTTGAGGCAGTGCTACAGCAACTGCAATTACTCTTGTCCAGCCCTGCCACCCTGCATAATTAATTTGGAGTCATTCTTTTGCTGGGGCTGAATATACAGTAATGGTGTAGTTTATTGCATGCAAATAGTTTTCACTTATTGTACTGGTTCGAGCAGTTTATGGCCAATTTTGATATACACTGAATGTAATAAATTAAGTTACAGTACAGGCAGCCAAATAGTTTTCACCTTTTGGCTACTCCTTTAGGCTTTATTTGTCCAACTTTGGCTGCGTGCAATAACTCGCAAAGAAGTGTCTGAAAACTTATTTTTGTTGAGACTGTTGCTAACGTGACGTAGGATCTTGTTGAAAACTGCAGCTAGCAACGTCATGTGACCATTGAGCAACGGAAAAACCTGCTATTACTTCCGATGACTTTGTTGCTCAACGGACGGGCAATGTGACGTCAAAACCAGAAGTCAAAAAACCCGTTTAGTAAATAACCGTTGATCTCAATGCTGAGCTTTTTTAGAGTTACTGAACGCAGCCATTCTTGGTACTATTATATACGTAAATAAATGCCAATTTGGGCACTTTGCTGAATTTTTGTACCAGCGCCTATTGCATGTATAAATCATATTTCACTATTATGACCTTATCGGGGAGAGGTACTGTGTTATTTAAATTTTAATAGATTACTGTTAGTGTCATTTTTTACTTCCATATCTGTCGATATTTTATATTTACTCCAGATCTGAGTTTTTATCTTTAATTAGGAGGTTGGTACTTTGAAAGATTACTTTTACCATTGTTTTTAACTTTTATATCCGTCCATTTTAAATATCAGATTATTTTTGTAATTTTTACACTAAATAAAAAAAAATAATTAACAACTGCTGTTGTTTGGTCATTGTGCTTATAAACATTTTTCTTTTAATTATTTTGCTAATTTACGTAATAAATTGAGGAGTGTCAACTGCTTAGATCTAGTTAAGTTACTTTAAATGTATTGAAATAATGCAATATCATAAAAAATACCATTAAATAGAGGAATTTCTTTACTGTTTTAATCCAAGTAATACTTTTAAAAATTAGTCAATTTACATTAAAGTTGGTAACGCAGAATCAATGAATGGTAGAAAATTTTAAGACACCAATTAGCCTTTTCAATATAAATAGAGCCACATAGCGGCTAACGCGAGAAATTCATAAACTGTAGGATTATCGCCTGCTAAGCAGGCTCTTTGTGTTTTACAATAGCGAATCATCAAGTTAGCAGACGAAAATCCATCAGGTTTTGCGATAGAGGTATCATTAAAAGTATATAAAATATTCTTAGGGAAGGGTTATTCTTCCTTCCTGATGTGTTTTCCTTGAAACTTGTTCATTGGCATGTCGATTTTTTAAACTATATGGTTTAATGGTTAGGCGGTGTACTCATTCGAAATTTGGCAGGAAGCTAGCTTCACTAAAAACTGCCTCAAGCCTGCGTAGGTCCATTTTTATAACATAGTTAAATACTTAGATGATAAATATATACTTATGGTAACGTGGAATTTGATGTATTTAAGGGAACTTACATAATATTTTATTAATATAAGTCGTCTCTCTAAATTATATTGATATTAGCTTCGCTCTGAGAATTCGTATTCAGGAAATGCGTCAAGCTGATTAATTAATACAAATATTTTTAGACTTTTATTTAGCAATCACAAGAATATCTCTATTTATCCTTAGGGAGAATGACCATCTCGAGACGATCAGCGGGCATCATGGTCTAACTTACCACCAGCAACAGAGGGAAGAAATAACTTTACCACCCTGTGTTTTAATCGCTTCGGAGACGTCAGATCTAGGGTAACCAATGAGATACTAGGTCGATTTGATTGACGATGAAGGGGAGGAGCATACTCGCAAACCGTGAGGTGGATTAGTAGATGCTAAAAAAAACGCGTCTCAATCGGTTCATTATCTTCCAGTACAAATTAATACATTCTTGGTAGTCACGACTGCTTTTCTGTGTCATTGAACGTCACTCGACATTGACCGAAATCGGAATCGCAAATCTAATAATACGAGCTCGCGCACCAGAGATTTTATGGAACGCTCCATAAATGGGATATCGAAGGAGAAGGCGCCACCTAAACCAAAGCCAATGTGCGCCGGAGCGGAACGATTATGCGCCACAAACGACTCCGGGTGCCAAACACCGCTGACAATTGAAAGTGAACTCCACGTATGTTTTAGTTACTAAGGACAACTTTAAATGACAGTAAATTATCCTTTCATTCCCCGCCTTCTATTCAATTAATTATAGAATCGTAAATCGTGTGTAATACCGGACACCGGTACTTCGTCGCAATATGGACAATTTGCCAATAGCATAAGTAACTTCATACGCTTAAGTATGACGCTGAACGATTTTGGTTTGTAGTAGTATGTCGGGGTGTGATTGGGTAATCGGAAATTTCCGGAGTGAAAATTCGTCACGCTCTCTTCGTTGGTCAAATTGGCCTTTTCAGTTTTAATAGAGCCACGTTGCGGCCAACAGTAGAAGCTCATAATTTTCTGTATTTTCGTATACAAAGCAGACAATTTGCTATTATAAAAACAAAGTGTCTGTTTAGCAGACGAAAATCAACGAGTTTATGAGCTTCTATTCAATAGACCACTCAATAATTTATCATTATTTTTCCAAAGTAATTTTTTTTATTTCTGTTGAAAGTGTTTCAATTTTAAATAAGCTTTGAGCACCGTTACCTGGCACTTCCAAAGACGATCAGCTAGCCGAGAATTCCCAGTCCAGTGAAGTCATTCAAAGAAGGGATTCAATCTTTGTAAAAAACCCGAGAGGGGTCGAGTAGGGGGTGAAATTTTAGTACAGCTCAGGGACAAGTGGCGTAGACAAGGGGTTGACACAAAAACACTCCCCTTGTCTACGCCACTTGTCCCAGTCCTTAGCCATGTAGTGGTTTATACGGTCATTGGCGAAACAGACCATCATTAAATAATAGGTAGTGCCATACTTATTTTGCTTATATTACTTATGTCAATAGTTATGATGTTTCTTATAGCAATAGTAAATAATTCAGCGGACGTAAAACACACGTACATTTCGCCCTAATCGCTGAAGCGATGCGTTATTTTGGCATGTAGGAAACTGGTCCACATATTACAGTGAATTAAAAGATTTAGCTAAAACTATGGGATACATTCGTGCGTGGTGAAAAGGTTGACGAAAATTTATCTTCAATGAAAGAAAGCTAACAACTTAATTATGGTTTATAAATAGGTTGAAAACGCGATCTTACTTTTGTAACGTCGAAATTAGCGTTTGAAAAATCACCTTTTCCAGTCTAGATATTTTCGGGATAATCATTTGATTTGATTTGGTGCTAGTTGAAAGTTATTGTATTATATATATATATATATATATATATATATATATATATATTTATATTTATTTATTTCGAGTTACCTAGTTTTGGAAATAAGGTAACGAAACGCGAACACCAGTGGCGCCGCCAGGATTTTTTCCCACGTAGGCACTACAATTTGGGGCCCCCTCTTGCCCACCAATTTTTAATATATTTACTTTAATCATAAGTAACATGATCATCATAAGTATGACACTACCTATTTACCTAATGCATTTTTTTATAATGGTCTGTTTCGCCATTGACAACGTAAATTATTACGTGACTAAAGACTAATATCTCTCGGAGAATTCCTCTTAGTCTTTGGAAATCGCCGAGTGATACAGCCAAGGCCCATTAAAAATTGAAATGCTTTCAAAAATGTAAATAACGCTTACTTTGTGTGAAAATATTTATGCATTATTATATAAGGAGATAAAAATAACTATTATAAACATTAGCTAGTTATTTTCGAATTTAAAACATGTGTTTTCGCTGGTATGAATAACCATCTGAAACTATACTACTACTATAACTAACAAAGTTACTTTGTCAACTTATATACAGGGTGATTCAATAGTCAGTGCAGAAATTTCTGGTGGTTGTAGGGGATGAGCTGAGAAATATGCAGGTTTTTGTCGCGTTTCTCTGCGACGAGTTTAAAGAGCGCTAGAGGGCTTCAAAGTTGACCTACTACCCCCTGGAAGTAGGCTGCTGTAAGGACGCCCCCACGAAGCAGGAAAAAAAATATTTCAGGGCTTATTACCTACCCATTCGAAACTATCTCGAGATTGAACGGCATCGCTAGTCATTATAGTGGACTCAAAATATCGTTTAATAGATCCAGATTGGCTCTTAATTACAGTCTCTTCCATTTTGCGTTTTCTCCGCTTTTGGAAACCAGACGGGGTTTTTCTCAAACTCATTTTAAACTAGGTTGTCTCAAACGAGGTCTCAAAATTAATTTAATCCTACACTATTTTACAATATTTATATATGATTCAACTATGATCGCGAGTTCTAAATTGCTGATTTATCGTACGAAAACAGACTGGAAAATGAAGATATATGAAAATGGTAAAGGATTTTTGAAATAGGCTCTACAAACCTAAAAACTGACTGTTAACAAAAAAGAGAAAGTGAGTCACCCTATTTTTAATTGAAATAATACACTACATGTCTACATATCTGTCACTGACGGTCATTTCAAAATAGTCGTCAAAATATAGCGAAGATAACTATATACAAGCCTTAAATCTAGTCACAAGATAGCTTGTTGTTTGTTTATTTTGCTGTCTGTCGCACCTGTGCGATTTCGTGTTTCGTCCAGCAACGCGCGTAACTCCCCCTCAACGGGAGGAGAAGTGACGGCTGCGTAAGGCACCCGTTACGTTTTTTCTTACGCGCTTACCCCCTGGTATTATACAATTGAGTAAATATAAACCCATCAAATATGTGCATTAGTTAGTTTGAAAATTTTCAGCAATTTCTCTATTAATTCGGCTACGGAAAATTTACCAATATGAAAAAATAGGGCCCCTTTTTTAATAAATTTGGGGGCCCCTCTAGTTTTCCACGTAGGCACGTGCCTACTCGTGCCTATTGCTGGCGGTGCCACTGGCGAACACGTTAATTTAAACTAGTTTTTAGACAAACCGAATTTTTCGAGTTACCTAGTTTAGGAAATAAGGTAGCGAAACGCGAACGAGTTAGATGGCGTCTGTATCGGTTTAGTAAACTTATTTTTTTGGTTTTGTCCTAACACTATTGTTGTACTATTGCGAAAGTATTTTCGTAACCGCATCGCATCGGTATGCTGCTTTGTTTCCGAGAACAGGTGAAGCAAATATGCCCTTCAATAAAACGTATATATATATATATATACAGGATGTCTCAATTTGCTCGATCAGGCCATTTTTCTCAAAATGTGTTTATGCTAGGGTTCTGACATTTTCAGGGTTTATTTGTTAGGTATGGAAGGCTTTGGTTACTAAATTTCAGAAAAATCGAGCAATTTTGTGCCGTTTTGGAAAATTTATTTTTTTCACCGGTAGGTGTCACGCAAAATGTTTCAATAGAAAAGTTGTAGGGCATAGTCGAAAGTGTAAAAATAATTTTGGTTCGGTTGAAAAAGACCTATTTTTCACTGAGTTTGGAGGTCGGGGGAAAAAAATAAGTTGTACTAGCAGGCAATAGCCTTTAACGTAAACAATCGTACATAATCACAACACACATGTACATTTATTTTAGGGAACTTATGCTTTCAGCTATGTAGTTAATAATCAGATCTGCAAAAGTTATTGTTAAAGAAAATTATTACGTTCAACACCTAATTAGACAAAGTAGACAAAGACCGCGTCTTCCATTTCGACGTGGTTACGAGTAAGATCATCAAACAAAGATTTGTAGACCAAAAATTACGCTTATTTTTCTTTTGTTGTTTTTTAACGTGAAATATCAATTGTCCGAGTAGTATTTAAAGCGTTTACATTTCAAAGTTAAAACATTATCTCAGCTTGGCCGATTGTTGTCTAGTATGCCTCTTTACACTCGAGATCAGCGCGCTCATATGCTAGAATTATTTTACGGAGAAGGTCGTCGTAATGCTACTCTAGTAAGTCAGTTATTTAGACGAAGATTGCCCAATTGCAGACCAAGTCATACGACGGTTCTTAGAGTGGTCCGCGACTTCGACAACTGGGGTAATATCAATCCGAGGTTTCGTGGTCGTGGTCTCCAGGACATCGACATGGAAAACACCATACTTGCCTACTTCGTCGCCTATCCTCGAGCGAGCGTCAGGACTTCCAGCTTTGACTTAGGGTTGGATCGAAACTACGTTTGGAGAACACTCAAAAGACACCATTTTCATCCTTATCGAGCGACACTTCACCAAGGACTGCATGACGGTGATAGACAGCGCCGACTCGACTTCTGCAATTGGTTTTGCCTCATGGCTGACGCACACCAGGATTTTCACGATCAACTACTGATGTCCGACGAATGTTCATTCGGAAGAGATGGGCCTTTCAACCGTCAAAACCAACATATGTGGGACTACGAGAATCCACACTGGGGATTTCCTCACCGCCACCAAGTGCAGTTTCGCTTAAATGTGTGGGCTGGTCTGTTAGGTGACAGAATTATTGGCCCGTTCTTCCTGCCAAATCGTCTGAATGGTCAAACTACTTGGAGTTCCTTCAAAATGAAATATCCAACGTGTTGGACGACATTCCTCTGGCCGAGTACAGACGCATCTGGTTCCAGCAAGATGGGGCGCCACCTCACCAATATCGTGACGTGGTTGCATATCTAAACGACCAGTTTCCTGGAAGATGGATCGGAAGAACTGGTCCTGTTCGTTGGCCTGCAAGATCCTCTGATCTAACACCACTCGACTTTTTTCTTTGGGGATTCGTAAAGGACTACGTATACCAAACACCTGTGACGAGCGTTGAAGATTTACGACCAAGAATCATCGAAGCATGTTGCCGGGTGACTCCAGAAATGGTTCGGGGCGCATTTCGCAATATGCAACATCGTGCATATTTGTGCATTAAAAAACATTTGTCACTTGGGCTAATTATTATTTGTTTATTTTTCGAAATCTTATAACTGAAATGCATGTTACCTACAATTCGTTAAAGGCTATTGCCTGCTAGTACAACTTGTTTTTTTCCCCGACCTCCAAACTCAGTGAAAAATAGGTCTTTTTCAACCGAACCAAAATGATTTTTACACTTTCGACTATATTGCCCTACAACTTTTCTATCGAAACATTTTGCGTGACACCTACCGGTAAAAAATAAATTTTCCAAAACGGCACAAAATCGTTCGATTTTTCTGATATTTAGTAACCAAAGCCTTCCATACCTAAGAAATAAACCCTGAAAATGTCAGAACCCTAGCATAAATACATTTTGAGAAAAATGGCCTGATCGAGCAAATTCAGACACCCTGTATATACGTTTTATTGAAGGACCTATTTGCCTATATATATATGTATATATATATATACATATATATATATGTATATGTATATATATACATATATATATATGTATATGTATATATATACATATATATATATATGTATATGTATATATATACATATATATATATATGTATATGTATATATATACATATATATAAATGAACCAGGGTGAGTATCTCAAAATCTGTTTTAGGTACGAATTTGAAATTTTCAGGTCGCATAGAGCGTGTAGAGGGAACACCTACTATGAAAATGTCGATGACCTTGAACCATGTCTTCAAGGTCATCCAAAAATTATCTCGAGAACCGTAAGTGTTCTACGTCACGTACATGTCTAATTAGCTTTGACCCGATCGGATTTGACCAATAGGAAGTCGAGAAATGTTTTACTAAAATCACAAAGGTCGTAAAAGGGAAAATTGCAAGAAAGCGCTAATAACTCGAAAACAAGTCGTGTTACATTATTGAAATTTGCTAGACAAACTCATCATGGTACGAGTCTTTAAAGTTGGTAAAATTGGATGACCTTGAAAACGTGGTTCAAGGTAGTGAAAAAAGTATCTCGCGATCAATTAGAAAAATGCGTTTCACCACATTCTCGTCCAAGTAGCTTTGAACCATGTCTTCAAGGACATTCGAAAATGACCTTGAGAAACAACTTATAATAATGTAACACGACTTGTTTTCGAGTTATTATCGCTTTCTTTCAATTTTACCTTTTACGACCTTTGTGATTTTAGTAACAATTTTCTCGACAAATCCGATCGGGTCAAAGCTAGTTAGACCTAAAACGTGACAGGGAATACTTTTCTAATTGGAACCAACTTTCTAACACTTACGGTTCTCAAGATAATTTTTGGATGACCTTGAAGACATAGTTCAAGGTCATCGACATTTTCATAGTAGGTGTTCCCCCTACACACTCTATGTGACCTGGAAATTTCAAATTTGTAAATAAAACCGATTTTCAGATATTCGCCCGGTTCATTTTTTAGTGGACACCCTGTATGTAGGATTAGAATAATTTTGGACAGTGATGTCATGGAATGATTGTTGTGACTTAAGTAAACAAAATAAAGAAACTAAAAGAAAAGGTTGTTTCACCAATAAAAAAGAAAATAATGTTTTATCAACCTAAAAGAACGAACATAAAAAGGAAATATTAATCAGTTTAAAGGTTAATTAATTTTGTATATAAAAACATCAAAAATGTAAATTATGTCAGTTGTCTTTTAAACCTTCATCAATGCGTGTTAACGCTACTTATCGAGTTAAAGTAAATAAAATATAATGTTTTTATTTTAACCAGTACTTGATTTATTCTCCTACGGCTCGAGACTTTTCTTACAGGGAAAAGACGTAACATAATGGTGCCGAAACCCGGGAGGGAACGTAACCAAGTTTCAGTTCAGTAAGAAGGTCTACGTCACAAGAATTGTTTCCTGTCTTAGTCGAGTTTACAAGGAAAGGCGCTTAACATCTGCAGATCGAGAAGGCCACAGTGAATTGAACCATGGAGCGAATGTTAAAGCAGAGAAAAGCTTTGAGAACAAGGACTACCGCGCTTACGCATGATATCGATACAGAATGGGACAAAGGTAACCAGAGAAGTAAAGAGCGACTAAATACATTATTTAAGCAACTCCAAGAAAAAGAAAATAAACTGTTTACCAAAGACGCCGAATTAGAAAGCCTCATACCCGAGGACCTCATTGAGAAAGAAGTCGATGAAGTGGAAAGCTACAGAGAGGACATTATCGAGAGACTGACAAAAGTGGAGAGGTTCATTCAAGACAACGAAGAAGAGTTACGAAATTCAAGTAGTAAATTCAATCCGAACGAAGATAACGGATATCAAGCCATAGTCCTTCCTCGAGTCACAATACCACAATTCCAAGGAGACCCTACGCAATGGCGAAGTTTCTGGGACCAGTTCAATGCCGCTATTCATTCCAAAGCTAACATCGGCAACGTTACGAAGTTTGTATATCTAAAGTCGTACATGGATGGTAAAGCCCAAAATACGTTAGCAGGTTTGCCTCTCACGGAAGAAAACTACGAAGTCGCCGTGAATCTACTAGAGAAGAGATATGGTCGAAAAGGAGCGGCTATCAGCAGCCATCTCGAAAAAATAACAAGGCTGGATCCAATCAGAAGGTCATCCGACATTGCAGGTTTAAGGTTTCTGTATGACACTTGTGATGTACAAGTAAAGTGTCTTGAAGCGTTGGGAATTCCACGAGCAAACTCTGGATATTTGTTCTGTCACATGATCACACAGCTACTACCACATGATATTGCTTTGGAGTATTCACGACAGCTCGAAGATCTAGATGAATACGATGCCAGTATCCTGATGGACTATCTGAGGAAGGAAGTCGAATGCCGAGAGCGCGCATCAATCCTGAATCGTCCAATAAGAGACAGCAAAGAGGATCAGTCCATCAGTCTGGCCAGGAGAGGAGGCACATTTCCGAGAGAAGATGCCAGTAGTTCAAGGACAAATAGATTTCCATCGAGAGCCAGAGTTCCTATCACGTCCGTCTTGAACATAGCAGTAACCAGCACAGAGTCATGCTACTATTGCAGCGACACCACTCATAAACCCGAAGACTGTAAAACCACAACTTTAGAAAAGAAGATGGAGCTATTGTCCCAACAAGACCGATGCTTCCTGTGCCTCAAACAAAGACATACCGCTCGAAGATGCAAATCAAAAGAAAAATGTAAGAAATGCCAAAGAAGACATCATATTTCGATATGTCGAGATATTCATGACGTAAGGAACCAAAAATTGGATAAAGAAGATACAACCTTGATCACTATGGCAGCAGTTGGTCCCGCAAGAGAATCCTATGATCAGCAAGTTCTTCTTCAAACGATTGTCGTATATGCTGAAGGACTCAATGGGAAGCAACCTATTCGATGTCTTCTCGATAATGGAGCCCAAAGATCTTTCATAACAAAAGAGGTCGTAGATCGTCTTAACCTGCCGGTAGTAGGTCAAAGAGCTATCACCGTTGGAGGCTTTGAAAATGAAAAGTCAACTACGTCAATTCGAAGAAAGGTCAAGGTCACCTTACGAAACTTGAGTGATCCGAGTAGTTACTGCGAGATGACGGTCTTTGAGAGTCCAAAGATACTGGGAACCATCATCAGTATGCCCGACGAAAGTATCCGAGAAATAATGGTGAACAGAGGAATCCAATTAGCAGACAGAGCAGAAATTAAAGGCCAATCAGTACAAAGGGAGCTGTCAATGCTAATAGCCGCAGATTATTATTGGTCCATAGTCACTGGAGAAATATGCAGACTGAATGACTTCTTCGTCGCATTGGAGAGCAGACTTGGATGGGCAGTCCAAGGACCGGCTCCTATGACGTCAAATGTCTTCGCCCAAGCCGTGGTTGTCATGGGTGCTACCACTGAAGTTGAAGAAGAAACAACTAAAGAACTTAAGGCCTTTTGGGAGCTTGAATCCTTGGGGATCAAAGAAGAAACATCTATCTCTAGAAATAATCACCAGACATAATTCTAATATCCAGTTTCGAAACAATCGGTACGAAGTTCAATTACCATGGAGACAAGATAAAAACGAGCAACTGGGAAGCAACTTCGGATTGGCTCATAGACGCATGCAAGTTCTATTAAAGAAATTCCAACGTGATCCTCAACTATACTTCAGATACCACGATACCTTAGAAGAGATTCCACAAAAAATGGTAAATTCGTTAGACTCAGGATACTATATACCTCACTTTCCAGTTATTCGAGAAGACAAAGAGACCACAAAGCTTCGTATTGTCTACGATGCAGCGGCTCACGAGAGGGGTTTTCCGTCACTAAATTCTCTACTCAGCCCGGGACCGAACTTAAATCCAGACCTACTGGCCATATCGATACGTTTCCGAAGAAGCCAGATAGCTATGATGGCTGATATCGAGAAAGCTTTCTTGATGATTTCACTAGCGCCTCAAGATCGAGAATTTACAAGGTTCCTTTGGATAAAGTCATTGCCGAAAAAAGACAAGCCAGTGGAGTTCATTCACTTTCGTATGACAAGAGTCCTGTTTGGTGTGAGCTCAAGTCCGTTCCTGTTGGCCGCGACTTTGAAATTTCATTTCGAAAAATTTAAAGATCAGTATCCCGAAACATGCCAAGAGCTCATGAAAAGTATTTACGTGGACGATTTGGTAACAGGAAGGTCGAACGTCAAAGAAGCTAAGATGTTGTACCATCAATCAAAGAGCATTCTCGCCGGAGCCGGAATGAATCTTCGAAAATGGGTCTCAAATTCCGAAGAACTTTCTCGATGTTGGCAAGGTCATGGCACGCATGAAGAAAAATCACTAGCCCTGTCATCAGAAAATTCTCTACTACCTCTAAAGGTCCTCGGAATTTTGAGGAGATCAAAACCAGATGTTCTAACTTTCAATGTGTCATCTTTACTAGAATTTCTGACAACAAGACGAAACACAAAAGAAGTGTTTTACAAGCAGCATCACGAGTCTTCGATCCTATCGGATTTTTATCACCGTTCCTGATACGAGTGAAAATTCTCTTTCAAAGGTTATGGATTCAAGGAATTGATTGGGACAGTGAGCTGACACCAGAGCTTGAAAGGGAATGGAATCAATGGTGTCTTGAACTCCCAGATTTACAGAACGTTTCGATTCATCGATGGTACTACGAAGGTGCAGATGAAGAAATTCGTTCTCAAGAAATCCATCTATTTTGCAGGCCTACGTACTTGAGATACGAGACGACAACTGGAAAAATTGGAGTCAGTTTTCTTTCGTCTAAGACCAGAGTCGCCCCAATTAAAGAGTTAAAGATACCTGGTCTCGAATTGATGGCAGCCTTGATCGGTTCCCGATTGTTGAAGTACTCATTGGACGTATTTGAAGGCGATATCACCCAATATCATTGTTGGTCCGATTCAACTATCGTCATTCAATGGATTCAACGTTTGTCAAGAGAATGGAAGCCCTTTGTAGCTAACCGTGTTGCCGAAGTTCACACCTTAACAGAGCCATTGTCATGGAGTCATTGTGCCGGAAAGACGAATCCTGCTGATCTGCCGTCCAGAGGGTGTACCATCAAGGAACTGATATCCAATGAGATTTGGTGGAAAGGGCCACCATGGTTGCGACAAGATAAATCGTCCTGGCCATGTCCTGTGGAAAAATCGCAACACAATTCTAAAGAAGTAGACGAAGATAGACGTACTATCCAGATGTACAGTTGCATGGAAGAGATACACCCAAGCATTGACCTGGAGAATTACAGTTCTGCGACACGAGTACTTAGAGTGACCGCCTGGATACTGCGCTTTGCCAATAATGCAAAAACAAGATCAACCAAAACTAATGGCCCATTAAACGCCTCCGAAGTCGACAACGCACGAAAACTGTGGATACGTCAAGTACAAGAGCAGTCATTCCCGGAAGAAATGCAGAGACTAAAAGAAAACCAGCCACTTCCTAAGAATTCGAAGATCAGTCAATTTGGCCCGTTTCTACAAGGTGGCGTAATGCGAGTTGGTGGACGACTTCATAACTCGAATTTCGAATACCACGTTAAACACCCATTTCTTTTACCTTCGAAACACAAGTGGTCCGAGTTGTTAGTACGAGAAAGTCACTGCATTGTTATGCACGGGGGTTTGAATAGTACCTTGACCCAATTACGAGAAAGCGTTTGGATTATGAAAGCCCGACAAATGGTGAAGAAAACGATCGCACAATGCATGGTCTGTCGCCGATTCAAGGTCAAAGCTGGAAATCAAGTTGCTGCACCCTTGCCATTGGATAGAGTTAAAGAGTCGCCTCCATTCACCGTCACTGGAATAGACTTTGCCGGCCCCCTTTACACTCGAGAAGCTGGGAGTCATACAAAGGTCTACATAGCACTATTTACCTGTCGAGTTACGAGAGGCGTCCATTTAGAGCTGGTAACCGATCTGAACGCTGACAAGTTCATGATGGCCTTCCGAAGATTCGTAGCTCGAAGAGGGATCTGCTCGACGATATATTCAGATAACGCCAAGTCCTTCAAAAGAGCCGACCAAGATTTGAAGAAGCTGTATAAGAACATTGAAGGCAAGCCGTTTCAAGAATATTTGGGTCACCAAGGTATTCACTGTGGAGCGATCCCCTTGGTGGGGGGGTTTTTGGGAACGACTTGTCCGTTCTGTAAAGACCTGCTTAAAGAGGACGCTTGGAAAAAATTCACTCTCTTATGATGAACTTATGACGAGTTTAACCGAAGTCGAAGCTGTAGTCAACTCCAGACCATTGACGTGTAACGAGACTGATCCAAACGAGCTACAACCATTGACGCCTTCTCATTTCCTTATTGGTCAACGAGCTACGACAATTCCAGATCAAGAATTCAGGAGTACCAAGCCAGATGCCAACAAAAATCAACTGTCTAAAAGGCTCCGTCATCGACAAGTCATTATCAATCAGTTCTGGAATCGCTGGCGACATCATTATCTATTAGAGCTTCGTTCAGCACATAGTAGCAGACCAGTTTCCGATCCGGTTTCATTCAAGGTCAACGATGTTGTCCTCATAGATGACTCTATTAAACTACCACGGCAAGTGTGGCGAATTGGTCGGATCACTCGGGTGCTTCTTGGTCGAGACGGAAAGATACGAGGCTACTTTGTGCGTCTGCCTAGTGGAGTGGTAATAAAGAGAACCGTGCAGAATCTCTATAACCTGGAAATCAACGATGGATGAAAATTTCACCTTTTCATCGGGCGGAGAATGTTGTGGCTTAAGTAAACAAAATAAAGAAACTAAAAGAAAAGGTTGTTTCACCAATAAAAAAGAAAATAATGTTTTATCAACCTAAAAGAACGAACATAAAAAGGAAATATTAATCAGTTTAAAGGTTAATTAATTTTGTTTATAAAAACATCAAAAATGTAAATTATGTCAGTTGTCTTTTAAACCTTCATCAATGCATGTTAACGCTACTTATCGAGTTAAAGTAAATAAAATATAATGTTTTTATTTTAACCAGTACTTGATTTATTCTCCTACGGCTCGAGACTTTTCTAACAGGGAAAAGACGTAACAATGATGAATAAAATTATGAGGATCGCAGGATTAAAAATTATTGCTCTAGAAATAAGCTTAGAGTATTTGTGCCTGATGGTTTGGTACTTCTTTTCCAGATTCTTGTCTTTGACCAGTTGGTGCAATCTTATTTTGCAATACCAATTAATTATTTTCTACGTCAAAATTATAAGATGATGTTCAATTCCTAATTGGGCATTAAACATGTTCATGGAAATCTGGAAAAATATCATACTTCAGGTGAGACATGAACCGAATCTTGTGCATGTAGTATCTCAAAATTGTTTCCAATGTCCTAAAAGAGTGCTAGACAATGTATGTTCCAAGTGAAAGTCTTCCTCAACCTCGACCGATTGTCCACCTGAAGACGACAAGGTGGGGTGGCGGAGTGGTTAGCGCTTTCGCCTCGCAGCAAGAGGAGCCGGGTTCGATCCCAACTTGTGGCACTTGGTGAGAACTCGGAACTACTCCTTCTACGTTGAGTTTGCAAGTTCTCTCCCCCACTGGTTAAAGGGGTTTCCTCCCGAGTTCTTCGGTTTCACCTTCCATTAAAACTTGTCGAGGTTAACGGTAATAGTTAGTGTAGGGAGCTGATGGCTCGCGTGGCATGGAGGGCTTGCCACCAACCTCCTACGCTTTAAAAGTCGCTTTATAACTTAGGCCTAAGGTGGTGCCTTGGTATTAGCCTAGCTGATTATTATCATTATTAAATCTGTTGGTTTATGCGAAAAAAGCCTAAATCCACATTTTCGGGAGTTTCGTAACGAACTCCTCAGGACCAAGTGCTTCTGTTGGATGCCAAAGTTTATCGTCCTTCACCACATTACAGTTTTAAACATAACATTTCTGTAACAAACATGCACAAATAAAATGGTAAAATTGATATGTTATGCAGTCATATGGAGCGAAATTTATTTTCTTTCTCCGTGGAATAGTTATGATACAATCATAGACATAATGCTGTGGATACAATCATAGACATAATGCTATGGATACAATCATAGACATAATGCTATGGATACAATCATAGACATAATGCTATGGATACAATCATAGACATAATGCTATGGATACAATCATAGACATAATGCTATGGATACAATCATAGACATAATGCTATGGATACAATCATAGACATAATGCTATGGATACAATCATAGACATAATGCTATGGATACAATCATAGAAATTTGTCTATGGATACAATAAAGGAGATTCCGTTCAGAAGTATTAATTAACCACACAGTGCTGAAACCGTCTATGGTAAAGACCCGTGGTCAAAATTTGGCTGAAATATGACAGTGGTTTTTTCTGGGGGGTTTATTTAGATAGATAAAGTACAGAGAAGTGATTTTAGTACAACATCAATTCAATTGTTTTAAATTCTAAAAAACCTCAGTAGGAACTGCTGTGTTTATAAGACACCGTTTGCCATTTTTTACTTGTTACAAAGTGGCCACTACAAATAGTCACTTAAACGCTTTAAAACCAGTATAGGCGTATATCTTATAATGCGAATTTGTTTTCTCCTACTTCTGAAATGATACATTTTTTGCAAAAAACTGAATAGTTCCGACAATTAGTAATAGGCGCTTAAATAAAACATCCTTCGAGGAAATTGACAAGAAGTAATATTTCCGAGAGCCAGGACCTACAAGAACTGTTTATATAGTGCTTAATTGTTTAAATAATGGACACTTTTCACCTGTAAAAAGAACGTCGTGTTTTTGCTAAAACCTTAATGTGTCAAAAAAGCTACCTGGCTAAAATGGAACACTGCTTGCATACCGTATAGGTGAAAAGTTTCCTTTATTTAAACGGTAGCATGCAGGTCCTGTCTCTAGGATATATTACTTTTTGTCAATTTCCCGGAAGATGTTTTATTGAAGCGTCTATTGCGCAAATTCTAACCATTTTCAATCATATTACGTACTGAAAAAATTTATTCTAAAGTTTTCAATCATATTACGTACTGAAAACATTTATTCTAAAGTTTTCCAAATAAAAACACTTTTAGGTCTAATTGAAATCGCCCGCCTTATTTTTTGGAAATATAAATTTAATGGTCACTTATAGATGGCGCTCTGATTACTACCCCAGGGCAAAATACTTTAGTCTGTTAGCTGTCACCTCCGTGTTTTAATAGCTCACCCAAGCAAGCGCCGTGGGTCTATCCTGTTTCATATGTCTATGGGAGGAATTTGGCGAATGATCGGGGCCAAATAAGAGAGGTAAAGGAAGACGCGAAAACGAGGATCGCCATTTTGTTGGGTTCGTTCCCCTTTGACAAAGATGCGTCAATTTTTTTTATGACCCGTTTACTTTTTAACTTCATTTGACGTTTCGCGCAGATGCCAGAGAGTAAAGCCAACTCAGCCGATTTCTTATAAAGTGGATGGTAGTTCTGCTAAAATTATTTGTTCTGCAAGATAATAAGTGTTTCCCTAAAATAAAACAAAGGCTTAAGATGTTGCAAGTGCAATATGCGTTGATGATTAAAAACGACTTCGTTATATTTTCATATTTAATAAATAAATTTATTAAATATGCAAATATAACGAAGTCGTTTTTATTCCTCAAAAAAATAAAACCATAAAAAAGTATAAAATGTTTTTCTCCGCGTCACGGGCTTAAGCTTTATGGTACTTTATTAGCACGCGCGTTTCGCCCGTGGACTTCAAATTTCAAAATCTTTGTTAACTCGACTGCGTGCTCTCTATCTTCAATAACTATATTCAGAAACGCGCTATCGACCATTTTTGAGTTTTTGAGTTTGAATGCTCCTCCATACTAATTTAGGGCGCGGGATGTGATAATGCAAAAACCGAGGCAAATACGCATAAAAATCGAAAAGTTTCGAAAATATTACGCAGAAACGCATTAAAGGGAATATAACCTCAGGTATATTCCAACGTTGGCAGCTCTGGCCGCTCTTGCCTTTGGCTTTAGAAAATTTTGGCGCCACTGTATAGGGAAATTTGAAAAATTGAAGGGGTCTTGCATAAAGATTGTTTTGCAGGTTATATTCCCTTTAACGACCGTGGTAAATTTGCAGAAATGCATTATGTCGTTATTAACCAATAAGAGTCTTCATTTCGTATAATTTCGTCTGCTCTAATTTCTTAAAGCCGCATTCCCAGGGTAACAGTGACAATGGCCGTTACTCAGTATTATTATACCAAATAATGCGTTTCTGCCAATAGCTAGTGTGTATTCTTGTGACGTATTAGTCTAAGCCACGAATGACGTTGGATGACGATGAACGACCGAATTTTTCTATCGCGAGTTGTGCCAGTGGCCATTTTGTCTAACACAATTTTGGAAGTTTAGCCCTGGCAGATAACTGGTGAAAATGTCTAAATGTGCAATACAATGTTGTGGTAATAGAAATAATTTTCGCAAATACCTAATTTTATCACTTCGGCAAATCCAGCACAAAATTTATCCTTCTCTTTATTTAAATTCATTATAACATTAATAGCACCACGATTAGCGACTAGGAGAATATGGCCGCCCGACTATTTTAAAATCGTTCCGATCCGAGATGGCGGTTTGGTCTTTACGTGGGAAATTCGAAATTGGGACTAAGCCCCTTCCTCGTGAATACACACTATAGCTTTTTGCCAAATATAAACGTACAAAACGCATTATGTCAAATTATTCTGAAATTTACTTAATTTTGGCGATAGTCGTTGTCATTTTTAGATTTCGGATTAAATGAAACCCCTAACAACTAGTTTTCATTTATCTAATTACTGCGTTATTTTTCATAAGAATGACAAAAAATCGATTTATCTCGAAATGGCATTTTTGGAGATAATGCGTTTTCTGAAACGCTAGGTAGAAAAAAAAATTTACACGTGACCTCCTGTATTTTATAGAAACAGCTATTCATCCATTTTTTCACATTTTCACTAATAGCCGTCATCACAAATATATTAAAAATAACAATTTGGCAAACCAAAATATACCTCTCCTTGGAAGAATTGTCCTTAGTGGTATTAATTTCTCGAGACGACCCTTGAAGATATATCCGCAATTCAGAGTTATTTACTAAAAACGTAATCCCGGTTCAATCCCACCCGGTATAAAATTTAATTTTAATTAAAATAATTGAGACGAAACAACCGAGTTTAATTTATTCAGAATAATATAAATTAAGTAGTTACAACAGCGAGTTAGACGTATCAAAACAATGCACAATTGAATTTAACCCTATTTACAGAACAAGTTTATCATTTAAATATAATACGAAGCAAATTTTAATGAAAGAAATATCTACAGAGGGTATTTGTATTTTTCTCGCTTACGACATACTTGCCGCATCTTTAACGCTCATTTTAATTCAACACTCGCCCTTGATGAAGATACCGTAGAATAGCTATATTCGACATCTGGTAGTGGACGACTCGTAGACTTCCTGTTGACGTTGTGACACATGCCGCATGAAAAAGACCAATACCGTCCAATTTCCAATATCATATAATGACTCGCACACCCAGGAAATCAATGACTGCATTAGGAATCGTAGATGTCCAAATATCCACACCAATAAAAATGAATTAACAAGAAGCGAAAAACTTACCAATCACAAAGCACAGAAAGCCCCTTGACTAAACGACAGCTCGTATATCAATAAATGACCTTAGACGGAATAGTTAGGGCTCTTTATAAATAAAACAAACGAACCCAATTTATGAACTGCATTAAACATCTTAATCAGTCGAGAAAACGTTTAAAATAAATTACGAAGTAATGACGAGCCAGTTAAAAACCCAGACCACTATGACACAAATCGATATTTTCTTCATAAATTAACTAATACGCTAAACACACAATAGATTAAAAAAAGACTGAAAAAACGAAATAAATTACAAACAAGTTGGCAAGCCAAATTATACCTCCTCGGAAGAATTGTCCCTAGCGGTATTAATTTTTCGAGATGACTTTTAAAGATATATCTCCGCAATTCCGAGTTATTTACTAAAAACGTAATCCCGGTTCAATCCCGCCCGGTATAAAATTTTAATTGTAATTAAAATAATTGAGACGAAACAACCGAGTATAATTTATTCAGAATATTATAAATTAAGTAGTTACAACAGCGAGTTAGACGTACTAAACAATGCTCAATTGAATTTAACCCTATTTACGGTACAAGTTTATCAGTTAAATATAATAAGAAGCCAATTTTAATGAAATAAATATCTACAGAGGGTATTTGTATTTTTCTCGCTTACGAAATACTTGCCGCATTTTTAACGCTCATTTTATTTCAAATTAAACATCTTAATAATTCGAGAAAACGTTTAAAATAAATAACGAAGTAATGACGACCCAGTTAAAAACCAGACCAACATAAGTGTAAGCGCACGATGTATACAACTCGATAAAAATATACGACTGAAAAAACTAAATAAAATACAAATAAAACGAAAGATATTTAAAATTAAAAAACCTGATCCTAATAAAACGTAAAAATACCCTCCACATCACGCACATTCGAAATACGCAGAATTAACGTTATACTATATCCAGTTTAAAATATTAGAGTATCAAAAAATAAAAATAACGAATAAAAAAATACACAATAACAACCCAATCAATCAGACTTCAGAAACAAAACTCATAGAAAAATATTATAACGCAGTCAAGCAATCAGACTTCAGAATCAAAATAATTCATAGAAAAATATTATTACGCAGTCAAGCAATAAATTAGTTCAAATATTTAGAAATCAAGCAATAGAAAATATAATATCAAGAAGCGCAACACCATACCATTCACAAGTACGATTTTTCACGTTATTATAATGAAACCGGATAAGCTTTTGGGCATGACTTACGCTTTAAAAGGTTCCTCTAAGACTGGACGATTTTGCGGGAAAAAGGAAATAAACTTAAAAAATAGTAGATACAAATATAAGACAGAAAAAACCAACAATACCAAAGATTAGACAAAAAAGAACGTAATCGGGATCAGTTAAAAAACACAACAAAAAAGCGTATCCGAAACAAGATTTCACCTTTAAAATTTCATACGTAAAAAATGTAGACTTTAAAAACCATTAATATACTCTTCCGAGAAGCTAAGTTCATAATTTTCAAACATCATGTATCGGTGGTTCTGTGGTTGAACGATCGCCTGTCACGCAGGAGGTCTCGGATTCGAAACCTGGGCGGCGGTTTCGTTTTTAAACAGCAGAGAATACGCTACATTAGAATTACTTCGATGTAATAATTTAAATGGAACACGAAATTTCGTTCTATTTAGTAACAACCAAAATTTAATACTCTGTTAATTTGTAATAAACGCTTCCGATAAAGCTGAGGGTCTAATTTTCGTTTAAGCGTAATAAGTGTCGGTGGTTCTGTGGTAGAACGTCCGCCTGTCAAGCAGGAGGTCTTGGGATCAAATCCCGCCTGATGCGATCGCAAATTGATACTAAGACGAGTACCGTAAACAATTGGTGGAAACCCTGCCATTTGGAAGTTGAGACGTTTATCGTAACCCTCAGCACTTAATAAGTCGATAAGAAGAAGTTAGAGAGCAAAGACGCATATGCAAATTCAACACTCACAATCGCCGTTACACAAACTCAACACTCCCAATCGTCCTAACAAACAAACTCAACTAACGGGTTCTACCCTTTAACCATTTTATCTGCTGACTGCGCTAAAGCAAGATTTGACCTTTAAATTTTCATACGTAAAATATTTAGACTTTAACAAGTTCACAAAAATTAAAAAACAAAGTTCAATAAACAATATATACAGATATTTTATTCATCCGTTTAGTAAAAAAAAACCCCAGTATCATAATGGTTCCTTTACTTTAATATTTTCCCTAAAGAAGTCAATGGCTCGGCGGTGAAATATCCGCATGGTAACAATGCGGCCCGAGTTCAATTCCTGGTCACGATCAAATTTTACATTGAAATACTAAAATATTTAATTAAATATAAGATTAATATAATTTATAAATGTTTAATTAAATAGAAGATTAATATAATTTATAAATGTTAAATTAAATATAAGATTAAAATAATTTATAAATATTTAATTAAATATAAGATTATAATTTATAAATGTTTAATTAAATATAAGATTATAATTTATAAATGTTCAATTAAATAGAAGATTAATATAATTTATAAATATTTAATTAAATATAAGATTAATATAATTTATAAATGTTTAATTAAATAGAAGATTAATATAATTTATAAATGTTAAATTAAATATAAGATTAAAATAATTTATAAATATTTAATTAAATATAAGATTATAATTTATAAATGTTTAATTAAATATAAGATTATAATTTATAAATGTTCAATTAAATAGAAGATTAATATAATTTATAAATATTTAATTAAATATAAGATTAATATAATATATAAATATTTAATTAAATATAAGATTAATATAATTTATAAATATTTAATTAAATATAAGATTAATATAATTTATAAATGTTTAATTAAATATAAGATTAATATAATTTATAAATGTTTAATTAAATATAAGATTATAATTTATAAATGTTTAATTAAATATAAGATTAATATAATTTATAAATATTTAATTAAATATAAGATTAATATAATTTATAAATATTTAATTAAATATAAGATTAATATAATTTATAAATATTTAATTAAATATAAGATTAATATAATTTATAAATATTTATTTAAATATAAGATTAATATAATTTATAAATATTTAATTAAATATAAGATTAATATAATTTATAAATATTTAATTAAATATAAGATTAATATAATTTATAAATATTTAATTAAATATAAGATTATAATTTATAAATGTTTAATTAAATATAAGATTAATATAATTTATAAATATTTAATTAAATATAAGATTAATATAATTTATAAATATTTAATTAAATATAAGATTAATATAATTTATAAATGTTTAATTAAATATAAGATTAATATAATTTATAAATGTTTAATTAAATATAAGATTATAATTTATAAATGTTTAATTAAATATAAGATTAATATAATTTATAAATATTTAATTAAATATAAGATTAATATAATTTATAAATATTTAATTAAATATAAGATTAATATAATTTATAAATATTTAATTAAATATAAGATTAATATAATTTATAAATATTTATTTAAATATAAGATTAATATAATTTATAAATATTTAATTAAATATAAGATTAATATAATTTATAAATATTTAATTAAATATAAGATTAATATAATTTATAAATATTTAATTAAATATAAGATTATAATTTATAAATGTTTAATTAAATATAAGATTAATATAATTTATAAATATTTAATTAAATATAAGATTAATATAATTTATAAATATTTAATTAAATATAAGATTAATATAATTTATAAATATTTAATTAAATATAAGATTAATATAATTTATAAATATTTAATTAAATATAAGATTAATATAATTTATAAATATTTAATTAAATATAAGATTAATATAATTTATAAATATTTAATTAAATATAAGATTAATATAATTTATAAATATTTAATTAAATATAAGATTAATATAATTTATAAATATTTAATTAAATATAAGATTAATATAATTTATAAATGTTTAATTAAATATAAGATTAATATAATTTATAAATATTTAATTAAATATAAGATTAATATAATTTATAAATATTTAATTAAATATAAGATTAATATAATTTATAAATATTTAATTAAATATAAGATTAATATAATTTATAAATATTTAATTAAATATAAGATTAATATAATTTATAAATATTTAATTAAATATAAGATTAATATAATTTATAAATATTTAATTAAATATAAGATTAATATAATTTATAAATATTTAATTAAATATAAGATTAATATAATTTATAAATATTTAATTAAATATAAGATTAATATAATTTATAAATATTTAAAATGATGTAGAATAAATTATAGTACCTAACGTTATAACTTCCTTAAGGACATTCGCCAAAGCGGTTTCGGAAAATACCGCAGCTTAACAAGCGTCAGTGGCTTAGTGGTTAGAGTAAATCTCTTGCACGCAGCAGACCCGGGTTCGATTCGCGCAAACTGATACTAAGACAAATACCGTGAGCAATTGGGGGAGGCCCTGCCACGATTCGCGCAAATTGATACTAAGACGAATACCGTGAGCAATTGGGGGAGGCCCTGCCATTGGACGTTGAGAGGTTACATAACACGCAGCACTCGGTCCGTCCCAAAAGTCAATAAGAAGAAGATAAAGAGATAACGCCCGTACAAACACAACAAACACATCTCAACAAAAACAAACACAACAAACTAAACATTCATACCCTACACATAAACATTACAATAACGAAATATCCAATCAAACTGAGTTAAAACCGTCACGACGGTGAGCATTAACGAAAAAACACCATCCAAACCCAACCGCAAATTAATCCGTTAACGCTCACCGTCGCACAGCGGTTTTGCCAACCCTTCGACAGTCCTAGCAACTGCGAAAGCAGAGATTACCCTTTGCACGGAAAATGCGATCGCGTTCACAGGACAGACAGACACACACACACACACACACAGACAGACACGGTGATTGTATAACTCCTAGGGGACTTAGTCCCCTCGGAGAGGTAAAAACTGATAGTAATCTCTCGGCAAAACAGGTAGAGGGTGCTAGGGTCCCTTTTACCTTTGCGGTTGGATAAAAATTGGGAAACTAAATTAAACATTTATTTATCACAAACAAAAGCTTACATATTGCTGTTAATGACACACATTTAGCATTAATATAATAATAATAATATCGAGAAATAGAACACGTTTCTATTTTCTTCGCCAGCTGAAGCAATTGCTACGAGTGTGTTGGCAGGGCCGTCTTTACCTTGCAGGCGCCCTTTTCCATATGTCTGGGTCTTTATTGCATTATTTTCAATTAAATTATAAATAAATATAAACGGCCAAAAAGCGCCCCTCCGGAGCGCGGCGCCCAAGGGTTTAGCCCTACGTAGCCCAATGGTAGAGATGGGCCTGTGTGTTGGAACCATAGACATAATAAAGAAATAGACACCTTACGCGGAGTTTGATTTGACAAAAAAATACGGGAGCGATAACTAGCAGACAACCGGCAGTTGTTCCGTATTCCTGGGGTACTACGTGTAAAGCGTCACTTAAGTTTGGTGGCGCTTTAGGCTAGGCGCCCACTGGCTCTCCGTTTCCTATCCGTCCTGCCCTCCACAAGACATTGTCTCCGTTACGTAGCAAAGGCTTGTGGAAGGTAAAGGAAGTACGTAGACGTTACGAAGAGCAGTGAGCGCTTGGCCTAGGCACGGCCAACTTAGATCCACTGCTACTCGCACTAGAAGGCCCCCCAGCTTTATTTTCCTCCCATGTTAACGACCGTATGAGGAAAAGCCGATTTACGCGGGAAAATTCCGCTTGGCGCGCTAGGAACCGGGACAACCCTTCTAATGTTATCCTACGGGGAAAATGTTTCGAAACAGTCCCACTTTTAGGAACCCTTTTCCCTTATCTTTGCAATATTGTTCAACGCTGAGATTTTAATATGATTTGAAGTAAGGTTTTAGCTTTATTTTAAGACTATGTTTGTAATTTTCCGATCTTTGGTTCGCGTACAATCTTCTTTTAAAATCGACCAAAATTTTAAGGCGAGGAATTGACTCCGTATCGAAAATAAGCCTCGGCGTCATCTTGCGCGGCGCGAGATTAAAAAATGTAAAGCTAAGAACACAAAATAAAATATCTCAGATTATCTGATAATACAACTTGGGTTCTATTTTTTACTTAAGTTAATATTTTATTACTTAAATTTTTACGTTTTATTATTATTAAACTGTTCAAAACATTATTTCAAATGGTTAAAGTTTGCTGTCTCTGATACAACCTAAGCTAATACAGTGTTTTGTATTAATTTGTGATTGTAACAATCAACAACACACTGAGAAATTGGATAAAACCATTATGAATCGCTTAGTTCCTCCTCTTCTGGACCTTTTGATACACAATATTTCTCAAAATTTTAAAAAAGTTAAACACCTACAATACAAACCAGTTAGTCGAAAAGTTTTGAAACTTTAAATTTTATATTTCACGTGAAATTTGTTACAATAAATTAGATTCAATTTGTAAAACTATGAAATTTAATATAAGACAAGTTTTTAAAATTTAATACAGAGTTTGAATTTATGTTTAGTTTTCAATCAGGCGCGCAAGATGACGCCGATGCTTATTTTCGATACGGAGTCAATTCCTCGCCTTAAAATTTTGGTCGATTTTAAAAGAAGATTGTACGCGAACCAAAGATCGGAAAATTACAAACATAGTCTTAAAATAAAGCTAAAACCTTACTTCAAATCATATTAAAATCTCAGCGTTGAACAATATTGCAAAGATAAGGGAAAAGGTTCCTAAAAGTGGGACTGTTTCGAAACATTTTCCCCGTAGGATAACATTAGAAGGGTTGTCCCGGTTCCTAGCGCGCCAAGCGGAATTTTCCCGCGTAAATCGGCTTTTCCTCATACGGTCGTTAACATGGGAGGAAAATAAAGCTGGGGGGCCTTCTAGTGCGAGTAGCAGTGGATCTAAGTTGGCCGTGGCCTAGGCCACGTAGTACCTAACGCTTAAGAATATTTATCGGGTTTAAAATCAGACGCAAAAACTTTAGCTGTTAATTGGAAACATGGGTAGTACGTTTATGTTAACTAACATGTTTTATAATTAAATACCAAAGTTTTGTGGTTTTTTTATTAAAAAAGTAGTAGTAAAAGTGTTTTCTACTGAAAATCTGTTTTTATTTGTTAAAAATTGTTAATATTTGTGCTTTTACTCATTGCAATAACTTTTCATCAAGTAAAACAATACCGAAAAAGGTTTCATTCCATAAGTAGGATTAAATTATAATATTATTTAGATAAATATTCATTCTTATTTAAAATCTTTATAAAACTATAGGTTTCCCTTATCTAAACCTACAATACTTTCTCAATGGATAATTGCTGTAAATCGCGACAACTGGACACCTTCAAATCATGATTTAATTTGTAATGATCACTTTTTAGAACGGGATATACAAATTGTAAATGGCAAAAGGTGGGTTACGCCAAAAGTCATTCCAACTCCGGTTTTGTTTCCATAGAATTAAAACAATTAAAAATAGTCTAAATTATTTTTTTTATTAAAAGAAACGTAGTCTAAGAACTAGAACTTGCTGTATTACGAAATATTGTTGGCATGGACATCTTCCCAGATCTCCACGAACATGTTTGTTGCTGAAGTTGGAATCGAACATCATCATTAAGAAAGTTATTAATTTATATTGCAAGCTCAGACTCCACAAATTAGCGAAGGACCAAAATCTAGAAATGAAGGGTCAAGCCATCAGACTTAAATTGTCAAAGCTAATTTTATTTCAAGGACAATAGCTACATACCTTTAGTAGAATCATCCATTTCATCAAAATTCCATTTACTTTTGTTTACAATTTAGAATCTCAGAATATTCCCATAACAAGCCTTAACCACAACACACCGGATGGTACACGAGTTACTTAAGCCTTTGACAAAATATCATTTCGTCAATTAGAATTTAATTATTTTTTATTAAAAGATCATCTGCTGCTTTTTATTAGGGTTTCGAAAGACTTAATTGACTTATTTACAAATTATAATTAAAATTAACCTTATTTTAAATTCTCACAGCCGAAATATTCGCGAGAATCGCGAATCATGTCAGAGTACCTAAAAGATTACAAACACGATCACGTGATGATTTTTTATTTTATCACCTAATCGACAGGCGTCGCTTAAAAGTAGTACCACAGGAATACGGAGCAACTACCGGTTGTCTGCTAGTCGTCGCCTCCGTATTAACCACCCGTACAATCTTGGGTCTATTTCTTTATTATGTCTATGGTTGGAACACGCAAAAAACTCGATTCGGAAACAATCTAGATCCGTTGATCCATCGGAATCGGCGGATCGGTTTCTAACGATTTCAGAGAGGTTGAAAGCAGTAAATGGAGCACGCGAAATTGATCGCAGCAGATCCGAGCTCGCAAATGGAACACGCCAAAATTGATCGCAGCAGATCCGAGGTCGCAAATGGAAGACACCAAAATTGATCGCAGCAGATCCGAGCTCGCAAATGGAAGACACAAAAATTGATCGCAGCAGATCCGAGCTCGCAAATGGAACACACCAAAATTGATCGCAGCAGATCCGAGCTCGCAAATGGAACACACCAAAATTGATCGCAGCAGATCCGAGCTCGCAAATGGAACACGCCAAAATTGATCGCAGCAGATCCGAGCTCGCAAATGGAACACGCCAAAATTAATCGCAGCAGATCCGAGCTCGCAAATGGAACACGCCAAAATTAATCGCAGCAGATCCGAGCTCGCAAATGGAACACGCCAAAATTGATCGCAGCAGATCCGAGGTCGCAAATGGAAGACACCAAAATTGATCGCAGCAGGTCCGAGCTCGCAAATGGAAGACACAAAAATTGATCGCAGCAGATCCGAGCTCGCAAATGGAACACATCAAAATTGATCGCAGCAGATCCAAGCTCGCAAATGGAACACACCAAAATTGATCGCAGCAGATCCGAGCTCGCAAATGGAACACACCAAAATTGATCGCAGCAGATCCGAGCTCGCAAATGGAACACACCAAAATTGATCGCAGCAGATCCGAACTCGCAAATGGAACTAACAATGGTTTAAAACCGTTCGCGCACGGCTTCTGCGCATTGATAATGCATTTCGCGAAATTTGAGAAAGTAGCCACTCTGAGATTTTGAATACCTACCTCTTAATAACGGGTATGTGATCGTCAAAAATTTGGCCTATACCTTTGCTTATGGGGACCTTATGATTGGCTTATGTTATTGTCCATATAGTTTCTCGAAAGCTCTAGTCATTTTTAAAAAGTTTTTTTTTGTTAAAACATAACCCTTCTACAACAATATTTAAGTTAAAGAAATTTATTAATTTCTAATAAAAGTAAAAAATAAAGTGTATATAATAGGTCAGGAAAAAATCAGGGAATAACCCTCAAAACTCACACGATTGTGAAATTGTAATCCAACATTTGAAGTGACCAAATTGTCGAATTAGAAGTAACCATCTAATAGCTGGCATTTGATTCTTGATTAAGCACAATATTTTAAACATAGCTAAAGCGAGCAAAAAATCCAGCATAAATCAGTAGTGGATTATGTTCCTTTGCGGCCTTAAGCTTGTTTTCCACTGGCGCGCGCTAGGACGCGTTTCTCAGTTTTGAACGAGGGGCTAACCACTCTTAGAAAGTCTGTACACCGGATTACGCTTAGATTAGCACTGCCAAAGGCAGGGACTTCAAAGATTACGAGTAGTCCCATTAGTACAGTCAAAGGTACGGCTCTGTACACCGATTACGCGGAGTGATCAGCCCCTCGGTTTTGAAACGTTCAAACGTTTTTACGCGGTAAGAAAAAAACATTATGACAAGCGTTCCCCATGGCGTTCGCTTATAACCAGGTAGTTTTTTAGACATATTAAGCCTTGGCAAAAACATGACGTTCTGTTTACAGGTGAAAAGTTTCCATTATTTCTACAAGCACTATATAACCAATACCTTGTGGGTCCTGGCTCTCGGAAATATTACTTCTTGGCGATTTCCTGGGAGGATGATTTATTTAAGCGCCTATTGCTATGTAATTTTTCAGGCCCCAGAGACCACGAGGCCATTTGGAGGTATAATAAAGTCCGTGGAGGAGGTGAACATTTATTAGAGTCAAAGCTCCTCTCAAGTTGGGAGAAGAGATTGAAGGTGTTTCTGGAGGGGATAAATTCTGAAACCCTGCAGATTGGGAAAGGGAATTTTATTTTGATCAGACCTCGTCTAGTGCTGCCATCATTTAGAGGAACTTGCAGTGGTGTAGTCCTAAAACAAAAAGAACCAGGGCGATACTTGGGTACGGCCAATTTCGATTTCGCGCGTAATCGATTTTGGCTGTACCTAGGTAACTATTTGAAATTGTTATGGTATTTTCCTGCGGGCAAAATATATAATAAATCCACACACCCTTTATTCGAGAAAAATGATTAATGAAATAGATAGAAGTGAAGAGAAGCACATTGTGAAGAACTAAATGAAAAGAGACTTAAAGGGAATATAACCTGCAAAGCAATCTTTACGGAAGACCCCGTCAACTTTTCAAATTACCCCGTACAGTGGCGCCAAACATTTTTAAAGCCAAAGGCAAGAGCGACCAGAGCTGCAAACGTTGGTGTTCCACACCAAATACCTGAGGTTATATTCCCATTAAAACGGTTTGAAAATTCACAATTTATTTATTTAAAAAATCCAACGTTTCGGAGGAACTGTTCCTCCTTCTTCAGGGATTTTTACAAGTCTGACAGTATGATTGTAAAACTTTGGGACGAAAAAATATTTATGCGCTTTATACATATAGTGGCTACTGTTCTATAGCCGCGAGCGTTTTTTCTCAACGGGCTCGGTATCTTCGTTCGCGCGCGAGACGACTACTATAGAGTAGTATCACCTCGTAGCTTTGGCCATGGCCGCCATTTTAGGCGCGTTTTTTTCTCTATAGGAAAAAGCATGGGTGACGTTGCGTGATGTAGCACTGACACTACTCTATTGTCGGAATGGGGGATTCAGCGAGAGGAGGAATTGGTTTGTTGTGTGGGAGAGGGTGAGGATCATAAAAACATTTAAAAAGTGGAGAAAACGTGGATAAGTTAAAGGGACCATCGTCACGGTTTAAACATTGCGCAGATTTATTTTTTTAAATTTCGATGGATTCGCGTACATTAAAATGGGTTTTATGTAATTTTGATTGAGCTAGTATATCTCTTGAGTCCCACCTAGCATTATGGCCAAAACCACGAAGGTGTTCGCTAAGGGGAGAATTATTGTACGGGTTGTTTATATTTTTGTGTTCTTTAAGCCTTTGATGAAATGGGCGACGGCATTGCCCAATGTAATAATCACCACATTCACAGGAGATTTTAAAAATAATGGCCTTGTCGAGGAGGGCAGTTGGTTCTTTGTTATTACATAATAAAGCTGACAATTTGGGTGGTGGGAGATAAATAGGATCGAGACCTACTGATTTAAGATTTTTGGCTAGTTTTTGAGAGAAGCCAGGATAAAAGGGGATACATGCTGGGATGAAAGATTTTTTACGTTCTGAAACTACAGGAGCTAGAGTTGTTTGGAAACAGACGGTATTAGAGAAAATTTTTTGATATTTTCATTATTATGTGATCTATTTGGGATTCCGAAAAAGAATTATTTAAAGCTGTGGATTTAACTAATTTTAATTCGGAGGAGAGGAAGGAAGAATTTGAGGAAATGGTGAAAGCGTGGTGAATTAATGTTGATAGATCACTTATTTTTTGGGAAGGATGGTGGCATGATTTCGCGTGTAAATAAGATAAGGCATTGCAAGGCTTACGATAAACTGATGTTTCAAATTGGAGGGTGGCCTGGTTGTTATGTATAAGAATGTCAAGGAAGGACAGTTTGCTGTCTTGTTCAGTTTCTATGGTAAATTGTATGGCTGGATTGATTGATTTTAAATGATTGTGGAATTCAGAGGGACAAGCTAAGCTATGGGGTCAAACGAAAAAGGTATCGTCATAAAATCGGAAAAAACATTTAGGTTTTTTGGGGACAGAACTGAGGGCAAGTAACTCAAAATTTTCCATAAAGGAATTACATAATAATGGACTTAAAGGTGAACCCATGGCCGTGCCATCGATTTGTTTATAATACTCATTTTGAAATGAGAAACAAGTGTTATTTACACATAAACGTATTAAACTAATATAGTCTGAAATTTCACAATCGGAATATAATTTGGAAGTAATTAATTTGAACTTAAGACAATCTATGGTAGCATTTGTGGGGGTTTGGTGAGGAGATTGACGATAGTAGCCTCGCGCGCGAACGAGGATATCGAGCCCGTTGCTCCTATAACCCTTCGACGGTCGACTCGCCTTCGAGAAAAAACGCTAGCGACTATAGAACAGTAGCCACTATATGTATAAAGCGCATAAATAGTTTTTCGTCCCAAAGTTTTACCATTATACTGTCAGACTTGTAAAAATCCCTGAAGAAGGAGGAACAGTTCCTCCGAAACGTTGGATTTTTTAAATAAATAAATTGTGAATTTTCAAACCGTTTTAAGTCTCTTTTCATTTAATGAAATAGAATCAAGGCGCGCCCTGGCAAGTTGAAAAAAAGAGGCAGGGCGCGCCCTGGCAAAATGGAAAAACCAAGGCGGGGCGGCGCCCTGCCTTTGAAAAAAGCACCGGGGCGACGCCCTGGCCCGACTACACCACTGGGAACTTGAAACTAGCAATGCTATTTATATCTTATTTATCTTTCACCACTAGATGTCTTTAAAATCGTACGAAGGACTTAAAAGACTACCCCCTACAAAACCCCCTACAAAACCACCTTCTCTTCCAAGTTCTAAAAGGCTCAAAAAGAGGCTTTGACACAGAACTCCCCACCTTATTTCCGCCACTGTTTTAGTTCCCGTTTGTTTAATATTTTACTCAGAACCATTTCTAGAACGACCACACACTTCCTTGCTTTTCGTGAACTTCGAACTACGTACGTTAATTATTAGGCACACTCATTGAGTTGGGAATATTAATCTAGAGATCCAATCAAATCTGCTCCCCGCGAAACAAGTTTTTGAAAAATACGAATGTGCCGTCTGCTCTAAAATGACGAGCAAACGTTATCATATGACCCGTGGCGCCATCCATTATTTTGAAGAAAAAAAATCTTTTTGCTTGAAAACGCGTCTTATTTGAACGAACCATTGAGAGATAGACGGCGCCACGGGTAGAATGATAACGTTTTCTCGTCATTTGGGACGCCGTTTGGAGCAGACGACAGTATTCTTATTTTTAAAAACTTGTTTCGCGAAATACTGAAATCCGACGTTTTGATTGGACCTCTAGATTAATATTCCCAACTCAATGGGCACACTTTACTCCGTCGCAATAGTGAAGGCGTGCAAGGAACCGTAGAACTGTGTTATTCGTATACACCTACCTGTATGGAAATAGTAACACTATTTCAAATAGATGGCGCTAGGGATCCCGTATTTTGGAATTTTACCTCTCCTCTCCTACTACAATACAAAAAGGATACTTTTCGCTCGTTATTGGATTTCTGAGTAGGGTAGGAAGAGTAAGCCTAGGACATAATTTTACTCGAATAGTTCGAGTCAGGATAAAACCGTTTTTCCAAAATGGCTTCCTGCGGTCATTATACCAGATAAATTCTGGACAACCAGACAATTTTATCGATCGGATTTACACTTTTTACTCCTGTTTTTGAGGAGGAGTAAAAAGTGTAGGGCCAATATTAGGTGAATACTTTTCACCTGTTCTCGGATTAAAGGTGTAAACTTTGTACCCTAAAACGAGCTATTCTCCTGCTCCGGGGCTGATAATTACCCTCCACCAGAACAATCGAATTGTTTAATTTAGCGTAAATGGCTCCAAAGCCAGATAAAAGTATCCACGTGTATTATGATTTATTACCGCGTTTGATTGAACCACCCGCCTGAAAATAATCGATTAATCCGATATCGGCTGGTATTTTAAACCTTACCTTACGAGATTCTTTTTGGATGATATATAATTATACATCTAAATTTACTTTAAAAGGCTTCTAAAAGTAGCACCTTCAGCGAATTAAAGCGAATGGCGAGTTGTCTCTCTGGACCGGCAGAGTTGCTCAGGCAGAGCTCAACCTTCGACCTAACTCTAAGGAAGACCGAGTGATAGGGCAGTTCGTCCGGCCTCGGTTAGTACAAAGAGAAGTGGGATTAGGAATGGCTCTCCTAGGGACGGAATCGCAGTCGGCTCGGCCGATGTTTTAAACTAGAATCTCGTTTGTCGACGTGTCGTTATTTCCTTAATACACAATATTATTTAAATTTGCCCACTATTATTTCAATTAACTATATATTATTGGAATTTACTCAAAATTGTTCCAATGTAATCAAAATTATTTAAAGTTACTCAATATTATTAAAAACACCAAATATAGTTAGAATTTTTCCCAATTTATATGAATGTCGACAATTTAAATTGAACTAATTTAATGAAATTCCATTTTACCCAAATTATATGAATTTACCTAAATGTATTCCTTTCCTAATTTAATGTGAAATTAACCTTAATTATTTTCGATTAATCCAATGATATAAGAACTTACCCAATATTATTTGATTTTGTGGAAATGTATTAAAATTTACACATTATATATGAAGTTTCCTATAATTATTTTTTATAAAACAATAACAATACGGAATTTATGGCACCAAAAGATACATTGATATTTTGAAAAACGGACTATTTCTCTCAAAAGAAATAAGACTAATTTACTCAGTCAGTAATAGAAAATTTCAGAATAGTTGGCGAATAATTACAAAACTTCTCAGACATGCGCCATTTTGTAAAATGGCTTCGGAATTTTTTCAAAATAGAAAGGACTTATTTATTCAATCATTTAATAAAACAAAAAAATTTAGATTTATCGTCGAATAATTACGGAACTTATATAACCGTGAGACATTTTGACATCCGCCATTTTTCAAAATGGCCTCGAATTTTATTAAAATTAATAGGATTATTTAACTTTAATAGATAATGTAATGTAGAAAATTTCACGTAAATCGACAAATAATTTCGGCACTTATCGCATCATAAGTTATATTTGGTTATATACTGGTTAAAATGGTTTTCCGCCGAGATCTTCGGTTTCCCCTTCCATAAAAACTTGTTGAGGTTAACGGTAATAGTTAGTGTAGGGGGCTGTTGGCTCGAACGCGTGGCATGCAGGGCTTGTCACCACCCTCCTACGCATTATAACCCGGTCACCTGAATTAAAGGCTTCAAAAGTCTCTTGATGACTTAGGCCTAAGGTGGTGCCTTGGGTATTAGCCTAGCCGATTATTATTATTATTATTATTTATATCCACCATATTTCAAAATGGCGTCGGATTATTATTGGAAAACCCATAGGTCTAATTAACTTGGGCAGATAATGAAACGTAGAAAATTTCTGATTAATCGACGAATATTTACGGAACTTATCGCACGATGAGTATTATTGATATCCGCCATTTTCCAAAATGGTGTCGGATTTCTATAAAAATCTATAGTACGAATTCATTTGGGCAGATAATGCACCGTAGAAAATCTCAGGTTAATCGGAAACAAATTACCTAACTTATTGCACCATGATTTATATTTGTATCCGCCATTTTATAAAATGGCGTCGTTTTTCTATCAAAATCTAAAAATCTTTTTACATCGTTCAGATAATGTAATGTAGAAATTTTAAGATTTATCGGCGAAAATATATGGCAGTTATCACGGCATAAGTTTTACAAATATTTTGTATTATACCTAAAATTTCGACCTTTTTATTCAAATTAGCTCGAGTTCACAAAAAATGGGTTTTATTCCCCTATATTTGTCCAAAGTAATCCAAAAATGTAAAATTTACAATTTTTTAAAAAAGAAATTTTTTAAATTATTGGAATTTGTAATTTTCGCATGTTATTTTACATAGACTTTTACTCATTTTATGTTGTCGAAAACATTTTTGGTTGCCATGGCAAAACGGAAGCCCAGCGTAACTTTTCCCTTTAACTGGTTTCATGTTACATCTAGGTCTAACCATGGCCAACTTCGCGCGCTCGCTACGCTCGCACCACGCGGCCTACCCAAAGAATTTCAAATCCATGTATTGGCGCGAAATAAAAGTTTGGTTTTTAGTGTCTTCGACGGCCGTCGGGAGCGCTACTTCCGGACCTTAAAGTCGGCTAATTTTACGATATAAATAACATGGTTTTCTATGGCGCGAAACTTGACCATAATGAATACATAGTACTGGAAATTATTTAAATATCAGAAAATTGTATTTATTTTATACTTAGGTTATAACTTAAAAGTTCAATTTCCATAAATAACTCCTCAAATACTTCATTACTTAGGTAATTTTTAAATAGTTTGTATGAATAGTTAAGCCTTGTTGGATTTTAGATTTGTTGTCTTTTAAAACAATTTTCGCGGCGGGAAATTCGAACACTTGATAATTACTTAATGCTGAATGATATTAGATTTATGTAAAAAGATATTTATTTCATTTTTCAATTATTATTTAAAGTTGTTACATATCAATAATTTTTGTATAAATTACCCAAAAATGCCTTCGAGTTGCGTTCCCTATGACCCATCTGTAAAAGGCAAAACACCTGGAGTTTCTTTCCACGAGTTTCCTTCTGATGGGGCGTTGAGAGGCATGTGGCTAGAAAATATCTCTCGGGATAATTTTCAAATAAATGACAGAATTGAGCGTTGTATGTAGTTTACATTTTTGTGAAACAGATTACCGTAAAGGTCTTAAATTACGAACGCTGGAAAAAACGGCAATACCTACGGTATTCCCACAGTTGTAGCCAACCTGGTCAGTGGCAGTCATATTGCTAGTAGGCCAAACAGGCAAACCCTTATGTTATTAGGCCTAACTCCCAAGGGCGCGGGTGGTGGCACCAGAGTGGGAGTTGGTATAAAAGGAGGTAGCAGAGAGAGAGATAGGGCTTTTAAGAGCATAGAGGCAGAGCTGTAGAGTCAGTGGTTAGTAGCAGTCAGAAACTACTATGGGAGTGGTTAACTCCCAGCTAGCCTGCTAGTCAGTTGTAGTTTTCCCCCAGTGGCTGCCAGGTTGCATTATCTTCCCTTGGTGGGAATATCTAAGAAATATTAGTATCTTATTATAATAGGATAGTTATTGTATAGTTCGCTCTAAGGCCTCCGAAGGCACGTTACCCAACCTTCTAGAGTAGAGTGGCTATACAGTATCCAACTTATATGATACCAAATGTGTTGAGTACAGAGCCTGACACGCAACGAACCACTTTAAAATTGGCAAGTTTGGCTTACGTAGCTGGTTTTGTGGTACAGAAAATGGAGCAAGCTGAATTTTGTAGCTTGTGTCTCGAGTGCATTTCAGGACCCTTCTCAAATTCAACACTTTTAGACTTCATTAAAACATCCGACAGAGGAGGTATAAGTTACCCAAATAAGGATTTTGTAATGTTTCATTGAGGCAGCACTTCCTTATTTTCGAGAATCAGCTAGAAATTAGCGAAAATATTGAATCTCCGTGTTGCCGAAACTTACCAGGTGTCCAATTTTGCATTGCAATTTTAATCTCCCTCATGCCTCGATATCTGCCAAATTTATCTGTGACAAAAAAATACCACCCGTAGTTGATAACATAACTAGGACAATTTGATTTGAGAAAGTAAAGGAACTAGTTTACAAACCTCAATTATGGATTTTCATATTTTGATCACCATACACCAGTGATACTTCATTGTTTTCCAGGATTCTTTCATATCTACCAGTGTTCATTCATATCTACGAGTGTTCATTCATATCTACGAGTATTCATATAATCATATTTACCAGCGTTCATTCATATCTACCAGTATTCATTCATATCTACGAGTGTTCATTCATATCTACGAGTATTCATATAATCATATTTACCAGCGTTCATTCATATCTACCAGTATTCATTCATATCTACGAGTGTTCATTCATATCTACGAGTATTCATATAATCATATTTACCAGCGTTCATTCATATCTACCAGTATTCATTCATATCTACGAGTGTTCATTCATATCTACGAGTATTCATATAATCATATTTACCAGCGTTCATTCATATCTACCAGTATTCATTCATATCTACCAGTATTCATTCATATCTACGAGTGTTCATTCATATCTACGAGTATTCATATAATCATATTTACCAGCGTTCATTCATATCTACCAGTATTCATTCATATCTACGAGTGTTCATTCATATCTACGAGTATTCATATAATCATATTTACCAGCGTTCATTCATATCTACCAGTGTTCATTCATATCTACGAGTGTTCATTCATATCTACGAGTGTTCATTCATATCTACGAGTATTCATATAATCATATTTACCAGCGTTCATTCATATCTACCAGTATTCATTCATATCTACGAGTGTTCATTCATATCTACGAGTATTCATATAATCATATTTACCAGCGTTCATTCATATCTACCAGTGTTCATTCATATCTACGAGTGTTCATTCATATCTACGAGTGTTCATTCATATCTACGAGTATTCATATAATCATATTTACCAGCGTTCATTCATATCTACCAGTATTCATTCATATCTACGAGTGTTCATTCATATCTACGAGTATTCATATAATCATATTTACCAGCGTTCATTCATATCTACCAGTGTTCATTAATATCTACGAGTGTTCATTCATATCTACGAGTATTCATATAATCATATTTACCAGCGTTCATTCATATCTACCAGTATTCATTCATATCTACGAGTGTTCATTCATATCTACGAGTATTCATATAATCATATTTACCAGCGTTCATTCATATCTACCAGTGTTCATTCATATCTACGAGTGTTCATTCATATCTACGAGTATTCATATAATCATATCTACGAGTATTCATATAATCATATTTACCAGCGTTCATTCATATCTACCAGTGTTCATTCATATCTACGAGTGTTCATTCATATCTACGAGTATTCATATAATCATATTTACCAGCGTTCATTCATATCTACCAGTATTCATTCATATCTACGAGTGTTCATTCATATCTACGAGTATTCATATAATCATATTTACCAGCGTTCATTCATATCTACCAGTGTTCATTCATATCTACGAGTGTTCATTCATATCTACGAGTATTCATATAATCATATTTACCAGCGTTCATTCATATCTACCAGTATTCATTCATATCTACGAGTGTTCATTCATATCTACGAGTATTCATATAATCATATTTACCAGCGTTCATTCATATCTACCAGTGTTCATTCATATCTACGAGTGTTCATTCATATCTACGAGTATTCATATAATCATATTTACCAGCGTTCATTCATATCTACCAGTGTTCATTCATATCTACGAGTGTTCATTCATATCTACGAGTATTCATATAATCATATTTACCAGCGTTCATTCATATCTACCAGTGTTCATTCATATCTACGAGTGTTCATTCATATCTACGAGTATTCATATAATCATATTTACCAGCGTTCATTCATATCTACCAGTATTCATTCATATCTACGAGTGTTCATTCATATCTACGAGTATTCATATAATCATATTTACCAGCGTTCATTCATATCTACCAGTATTCATACTTTTTTACCAATGTTCATTCATTTTTTCGTTCATTATTACTATTATTCCAACTATATGTCTCTAAAATTTAATGAAAAAATTCAATTATTAACTTTAACGTCAAACAAATTATTTAATAAAAATATTAAAAGTATTTTTTATGCTCATTACACTAAAATTTTAGTTGCATCACTTTAAATAGCAGTTTAATTGTTTATCTACTTGAAATCAAATAGTTTAAAATCCAAACCAAAACGTTTGATGAAAAATTCCACATGTCGGTTAGTTTACATTCCATTCTAAACATGTGATTTTCACTGGCGCCTGAGCGGTGGCACTTTTGGAAATAGTCGATCTCGGCGGAAAAAATGAATTAGAAAATTTTGAAAAGGGTTGTAAATCATGGAAAAAGGTTTATTCTACCTCTGACATCGACGAATATATCGAATAGTTTTCAATAAATTACTTAAAAGAACGAAAAACCATAATCGTTCCATTCGATTCTATGCTAATAGTTAGGTCCGGAGGTGGCTCCAGCGCCTCCGTAGCGGCAAAGAACGAATTTCGCTATTTTTGATCTTTTGGGTAGGCCGCCTGGTGCGAGCGTAGTGAGCGCGCGAAGTTGGCCATGGTCTAACAATCCCCCAACTTTGAACAAAATCGGTGAGAAACACCTCGGGTCGTCTCCTTGTTAGTTAAACAAGGGTTTCAGTCGATTGATTTGGAGTGTAAACGAAAGAAGTCCGTAAGAAGGGTAAAAAGCTTTATGAAAGTAAACATGTATCGAAAGTTCTGGAAAAAAGACGTCAGAAACTTGGAAATTTGTCGCCAAATGGTTCCCCATCAGTAAGCCTCGTTGCGTCCGTGTTTTTTTTTTTTTTTTTGTCATAACAGCTCAAGTTTTGCCACAGAAAAATGTGAAAAACCAATCATATAAAGTAACTTTGAAGGTAAGTAAGCTTATTTTTTTAAAATAATTTAGAGAGAACTGGAGTATTGTTTATCTTACGACTTGTATTTGGTGTATCAGATTGACAAGAACACAGATGTTGTGGATAAACATGGCGAGTGTAAAGTTGGAAATTATCTTTGCAAACACCTTATTTCAGTTATTTATTTTGGTAATTCTAGTCAGTCAATATTCAAAAACATCTACAGAACAAGTCTGGGACAAACCAACCGAAGCTCAAAAAGACAAATATAAAAAAGATGGGCTAGCCCATATTATACTTTCCACCCCACTGTAATGGATCAAACTTAATCGAAACTTTAGAACATTAATTCATACCCATTATGTGATAGTTGAAAGATATTAAAATGGGGTAGCAAAGGGAGATTTAAATAAACACACGAAACGCCGAAGGCGATCAAAATTTCCAAAACGTAGTTGGTCTTGCCGGCTCGTTTCCCTATGTGAGAAGTAATTCTTACTCGACTCCAATGCCGAATGTAGTCGGGTCTCGTGCGATTTCGCGCGAGCTCAACAAAAACAAAAATATGCACGCGCTCTCTAACTTTAACTGCATGATGATTTAATCACGTGACCTCGTATTTTCTATAAAGAGCTATTGTACTACCAAGGAGGATAGGAAGGGAGGCGAAGTAGGAGGGATAAACGCGCCAGTATCCTTGTAAGAAGTTTAGCGCGCGCTCGGTGGGAAAATTTCGGAAAAATGGCGGCAAGATTGCGGCCGCTACGCTACGTGTTGCCGCCATTTTTCCGACATTTTCGAGCCGAGCGCGTGCTAAACTTCTTACAAGGATACTGGCGCGTTTATCCCTCCTACTTCGCCTCCCTTCCTATCCTCCTTGGTACTACACACAAAGACAAATCTCTTTATACAACGCAGATGCAGATTTTGGTCATATTTACGTTTACTCACTGGTGAAAAGTATTTTACTCTAAATTCCTGGGACGAAGAATTTATGGAAACCACAATTCCCAAACTACAAAACTTTTATTTTGATTTTTATCTTAGAGAATTGGTTAAAAGATATACTTAAAATTTATTATATATTTATTATAACTATCTCTAGGAAGTTTTTGTTACCCCCTAGTCATTTAAAAAAAATCATTACAACAACATTATTATTATTAAAAACTTTATTTAAATTTACATTTACATATTGATTTAAGGAAGCGTAAATTTTTCAAAATGAGTTTTCTTAAAGGGGAACGGACAAGCTTTTACAAATATCGCCTTATTTGCATATCAAAAGATCAACAAGACCTTCAATATACTTACACGTACCTTATTTTGTCTTGAAAGAATTGTTTTGACCTAAAAAGTTGAAACACAAAATAACGCCAAGTATTTGGGTTTGAATTTTCGCCGCCATCTTAAGGTGTATCGCCAGCGCCAGAAGCATCTTAGTGAGCGATTTGCGAACTATCCTAACTTTTAAAATCGCGCAATTTAGGCTTAGGTCTCGTATAACTGGAACGCGCCGCGCGTGCAAACAAATTTTTCGCGTCTTCAGCAGCGGGCGCTTTTATGTTGTTTTTAAATTTTAATCAAGCAAAGAGTGTCTCACCGATTTATGACCAGGTTTCGCAGCGGACGCGCGCTTTTCAATTTCCCGAAATTTATTTATTTTATTAAAAATTAACCACTTAATATTTTAGTTTTTAACGGGCTATAGCGCTATCTCACTGGTTAAAGCTTGACCATTCCCCTTTAAATCTGAAACACGAAAAATATTTAAGGTTTTTAGTTGAGCTTAGTAGGTAATCAGATTCAAGATTATTCAGACCCTTTTTTCAACCATTTGTATTTTTTGTATGTATATTTTTAAATTCAAATTATTCCGATTTTATTTATAATATTAAAGACAGTTACTTCAACGAGACGACCCGAGGTGATAATCACCGATTTTGTTTAAACTTGGGTATAGTGTACATCTCCATGTACCTTAAAAAACCTGCAAGGGAAAAGTTGCGACGGGCTTTCGTTTTGCCACGGCAACCGAAAACGTTTTTGACAACATGATTTGAAATTTTTCTATTGAAAATAACATGGGAATCTGAAGGATTTTAAGGGTCCCCCCCAGTGAAACCTTTTAAGAAATGAAAAATTTTGAAAATTTCAAAAACGTTAAAAAAATTTAAATTGATTTTAAAATTAAATTAAACCAAGTTTAAATGCAATTTGGTCAGTTGGGGGACCCTTAAAATACTTCAGATTCCCATGTTATTTTCAATGGAAATAATTCCAAATCATGTTGTCAAAATTTAATTATTGGTGCTTGCATGTTTGCTAAAACACAACACGTTCTAACAATTTTGTCAATTATAGCCAAAGACCAAAGTGAGAACGGTTTCATAACAAGTACAGAATTCTTCTCTTATAATGCAGATACAATACTAGGTAAACCTTTGTCAGCGAGGTATAAGTCACCTTCCTCTATAAAATTCCACATTCATTTGTTATGAAGCAGTCTCCAGCACGGCCACCATATCCATTAGAGATAAAAGAAATAATCCAGATGGCGTGATTACAATTAATAATTTAACAGTGAATGCACTTTTATAAGTTGAGTACATTAACACACGTTGCTCAACTGTTGGTGGGGTTTCTGTTTTTATTTCGGTACAGTCTAATGGTATGTTCCCATTTGACCCAAATCCATTTCTCCCAATTCCCACTTTAACCAAAAGATAAGAGTGGTACCGTTTGACCCAAAGCCACTTCTCCCAATTCCCACTTCACCCAAAATTCTTAAAGTTATTTATTTATGGCATTAAATTAAATTTGAATACATTTGTATTGCATGTTTAATCTTTTTAAAAAACAAGTTTTTTTAAGTTGCATATATTAAGATGTTAAAGTAGTAGGTTTATCGCAGTTGGTGTTTTGGTTAACATGAAATGGGTTAGAAGTTCGAAGAATCGTATGATGTCGTTTTTATATCTTTTTCGGATAAATAGATTTGGGTGAAATGGACTTGGGAAAAATGGGTTTGGGTCAAATGGGATTGGGTGAAAAGTAGTTTGGGATAAATGATTTTGGGTGAAATGGGACTAAATCCAGATGCCTCTAAAAGAAAAGTACTATAACTGTAGGCCTCGATCAAATGTGTTTAGTACCAAAGTATCTAATACTTGAGTAAAAATTATTGAAACAGAGGTTCGGTGCACCCCAAATATTACTGATATGGCAGCATATGAAATTCCCAACTTAAGTTTCACCACCGTCAATCTGCCAGAACAAAAAGGGGGAAAGCAGTAAAAGACGTTTTCTACTTATTCTCTGGATATCGCTGGACTCCCACAGAACGAAATAAACAATATTCAAACCGAAAGTCGAAACTAAACATATATTTTATAAAAACGACAAATCAACGTTTTTACATATTAATTTAAATATCAATAATTATTTTTTATTTTTATACATTAAATATAAAATATTCAAACTGAAAAACGAAACAAAGCATTAAATATTTTATAATACGACAAAAGCAAGCGTTTTTACAAATAACTTTTATTTTTACATTGTTATAATTATTTTTGTTTAATTATTTTTTATTTTATGAAAATTTTCATCTCCTAGCATAACGATATCCGCTATGTTAGTATGCGCACAGAACTGACTTGAAATTTCGAATAGTACAACTTACACTAGCTATTTCCTTTAGTTTCTCATCGGTTGTTACGCTTTTAATCCCTAGAAAACCCTGTAAATCTTCATCATCGTCAAATTTGTCTTTGCCTGAACAATTTTTAATTTTATTGGTTTCTGTGCATTCGTATGTCTGGGTTGATTGTGATACTTCATCAGAAGTGGTAGAACAGAATACAATTGGGGTTTTAGAGCAATTACATTCCACACTTTGATCACTAAAGCAGCAGTTTACGGCAATGAACACACTTTGATCACTAAAGCAGCAGTTTACGGCAATGAATTTTAAATTTGATGTGAATCTGTAATTTACATTTCACTTTCTTCATTATTAAATGAAATAGATGCACTAGTACCGGTATTTTGAGAATCAAGACCTTTTTTGTCAAAGTGTTAACTGTGTCAAGAGTGGTTCAAAAACATCAATGTTCAGAAAAAATAGGGAATATAACCTCAGGTATTTGGTGTGGAACACCAACGTACGTTTGCAGCTCTGGACGCTCTTGCCTTTGGCTTTATAAATGTTTGTGGTTATTTGAAAAATTGAAGGCGGTCTTCCCTAAAGATTGCTTTGTAGGTTATATTCCCGTTATCAGTACTATAATGAATGATAACCAGCAAAAGCTTACGTGACTCGAGTGCTCCTCACAGCGTTGACCCAAAGTTCTTTTTGACCCTGGAAACGATTATCCTTACTAAAAGAGTAACACTGCGTTCTGGGAAGGCAACTGCCATAGTAATTTTTACATTCACCTACCGAACAATTGAATAGTAAATACCACCTTCATCGCAGATAAAATCTGATAATGGACAAAATTTAAACTTAAGTTAACAACTTTTACAAAAGATGGCGCGAAAGTTTCTACGCCTATAAGTTAATAATTACGAGATTCGGAAAAGCCAATCAACGCGAGAAGCTCCCTATTTGCCACGCACCTTTTAAGCCCCATTTTCATGCTCGCTGGTAGCGGGTAAAAATCGACAAAATCCGCTTCAGCTATACACTTTTTCACTTTCCGCGTCGATCTGTTTCAAACAGATATTTTAGCTTTATTTTCACGCTTGCGAGTGGCGGAAGCGAATTTTGACGATTTTTATCCGCTACCAGCGAGCATGAAAATGGGGCTTTAGGCTAGATTTTGATGCTTACTTAAACTGGTTTTGATTATTACGCTAACGAAATCTAGTGCGAGTAAATGCAACTAGACAGGAGCCGCCACTGGCTTTAAGAAGAATTGTTAGAAAGCATTATTATACTTGAGGGGAAAGGATATAAGCCTATAACCTCTAAGTTTGAAACGCGCATAGCGTCCTTTGTACCACCACTGGACGGGCGAAAAAGAAGAAATCAGGCGATAGTATCGGCACCTGGTAGAGATAAATTGAAGCTTCTTCCTTCCCCCTTTCTCTCTCTACGCACCTCTCTCTTACCAAAGCAGATGGCATCATGCATTGCGGGACGCGTTAAGTTTCTCTTTTCCGTCACCGGGTGGATTTAGCGCTGTACTTTCGACAGTCGTTTGCTTGAACCAACACTGCCTTTCGATTCAAACTTAGGCGAGGAAGGTAGAAAAAACGGATGCGGTTTTTTTCAGGCATCACGTGCGTGTGAAGGTTTTAGAGAGCTAATAAAATAACTTGTCGATTTGATTAACTCTTAAGGAAGGAGCATTTTGACCGACTGTGAGGAAAAATCATCCAACGGTTAACAGATAATATGTGACCGCAACTACAGCCTCTGGTTCCATGATTCCCGTAAAATCGTATCCACCGACAATGAGACAGCCGGCCATCTAGGAGCAACAAACTCGGCCCCCCACACAAGGAGAACGCAACCCGTCAAAAGGTGCGCATTTTCTTGTGTACAGTTTTCATTGGTTAAACGTATTATCGCCTGCTGCCGTCGGAAGGGGAAATTCGGAAATTGTCTTCCCCCTTTCCGCAAAACGTCCAATGAAATGTGTACACAACATAGCGTTAGCGTGTTTAAAGGCTAGCTGCGTTCTCCTTGTGTTTGTTGCTCCTAGCTGACATCGTACCAGAGTGTCTCACCTCCCTTACCGAGAGAATTGAGGAGATCATGAGTCAAACAGAGTGTTGCCCATCTCAACACATTCTTGATATAAATAAATACGTTCTTGATGATAGCGAGGGGTAAGACAGTCTCAGATAATCTGTACACCGAGTTCGTGCATTTAGCACTGTTAAAGGTACATATTTTCAAGAGTTTGCGAGTTCCATTTAGTATTGTCAAAGGTACGGCAGTGTACACCAAGTTCGCAGAGTGTCTTACCCCTCGGATGATAGATTGTTTTTGTTTTTTGTTTGTAGCATCGAAATAAGTCCAAGAATGAAACTAGCAAGTCGGGTATCACTTCATATCAATTTTTAATGACGATAATAGTCCATATTTCTTAAATATTACATTTTATATCGTTGAAACGAGTACATTTTTTCCATCACTATACGTCACATTATAAATATATTTAACAAGATAAATACTATGTAGTTATTTTATATATACTTCAGCTCCAACTAACCAACAAAACTAACCTTTTCTGATAGGATATTCAGTACGCGCCTGTAAAACCCGAAGTTTGATTGTTTCCCGCAAATATATTCGTTTATAACAACACACGATAGTATTGTTTGATTCCCCAGATTAGGGAGTCGGGGACATTTTGATTGTGGCATTACGAGGAGTTTGATATCATCGACAACGCGTAGAAGTAACTTAGAACTAAAAACGATAACATCGTCGCCTGTTACCAAGAGCAACAAACACACACTTGCTCGTAGCTGCCATGATCTTCTCAGAATGGAAACGCCCTCAAAATATGTCTCTAGCGCCATCTGGAAAATGAAAAATTGGGATATTTCTATCCCGTTCTGATTCAAAAATGGCCAGATAATTTTTTTTAAATTTCAATTTAATTTAATTTATAATAAATAAATAGTAATAATAAATAATAATAATAGTTAAAAAAATTTAATTATATTTAAAATTTTCCACGGCCATATGAAAATGTAGGCACTAGAGGGCACCACTCAATTTCCTTTCAAAGATTGAGAAATATAATTTCATGGTGCCAGTATTTGATATTTTCATTGTACTTGTACTTACTGTTAGTTACTTCTATGCGTTGGTGATATCATATAAATCTTTAACAATAGAATTTAACCATTGACACTGTATACAGTGTCCATGATTTAACAGTGTTTCAAATTAACGTCGCTTTAAACACAATTTCGGTTTAAAAATACGCAACTTATTTGAAAAAAAAATCCTTTTCTGGGGCAAATATAAATATAAAAAGTGCATTTATTTTTTAACTGGTCCCTTAAAACCGAAACAGAAAAGATAGAAATAGCTAATGGCGTTTTTCTTGGACAAGTAGTTTTTATGCATGAGGTCATTTTCCGTTAAAGGAATTAAGTATATTATAAATCTAAAAATCGTCTGCTAAAACGCGCTAGAATTGTTTTTAACGTAACTAGCGCCAGTTATCCGTACTTTCAGTTAAACGCGGTGTAAGAAATATACAAATATACACGTGCGACTAAACGGAGCAAGGATTCAAAATTTAAATTAATTATTCCAACCAATCACGAAGCCGATGACTTAATCCGCTTCGAATTAAATTGGGAACCGTTGCTACGTTTAGCCGCTTCTGTTTTGAGCAGTATTCTATGCTAAAATTTTAAATAAATGATGCATAGCAAAGTTTTGATAATCTTTCTCTTAAGATTAAACAAGATATATCTGGTACGTATCATTTCATCCAAAATTCCATTTTAAAATTAATAAATTTAGAATGATGATGATGATAATTGTAATAGAATTAAAAATAACTAATTGGCAACTCTTCTTCCTTAACTTTATCTAAAATTTCGTTGCTCCAGCACTGACCACGGAGCAACAGGGAGTGCTCTCTCAGTCGGAGCAACACAAAGAAAAACGCCATAAGACTCCATCAAAATCTTACTCAATAGACGCTTCAATAAAACCCATTCAGCGATTCGCTAGGAAGTAGTAATATATAGAGCGTGGACGTGCAAGTTACTCGTTATATGGTCCTTGTAAGGGCTCGTTTCAAAAAGGGCAAAACGCCGCTATGGTGAAAGTGTCGACGTGAAAAACTTACAATTAATAGTGTTAGGCCTAAAACTTTATTTCCCCTATGGCGCGTCATAAGATATTTTCTTTATGCGCGTAAAACGATTTTACGTCCCAAAGTTGTCTGACGCGATATTACTCGAGCTGGTGGAAACCAAGGCTTACCAAGATTATTGATTTGACGCGAAAAAATTGTGTTAGGCCTAACGAAGAGTTTTGGCGTCGACCCTCGCTATATATTAGGTGGATTTTTTCGCCTGTTCTGGGTTTTTGAGCAGGTTACGAAGTGTAGCCCTATGACGTCATTTTACTCCAATTCTATCTTGACGAAAACAACGATTTGGAGTAAGAAGGGAGTAGTTAAAGGTTAAAGGTTATTTATTTGCCGTAGCAGCCATAATTTTGTTTTAATTAAGATGGCGACCGGTGGAGAGGTCATCAATATATGACTATTTTTATCATTTATTTAATAATAATAATCAGCTAGGCTAATACCCAAGACACAGCCTTAGGCCTAAGTCATCAAGCGACTTCTAAAGTCATTAAATAGCATTTAACAATTGGATTTTCGTTATAAAAAGCTTGCCACATCGCCCAGATGTGAAGATGTTCAAAATCCGTCATGTTTTCGTGAAACAAAATTTAAGCAGACGAATTTTCTATATAAGCTAGAATACTCCCTCTACACCTGTTTTCGAGTCTGCAAAATTCGGGACAGGGTAAATCTTACCCCGAGAACAGGCGAATAAAACGTTTTAGGGTAAAATGTTTACACTTTTTGTCCTCGGACAGGCGAAAAAAAAACCACCTAATAGCACCGTTTTGAAATTTTGAAAAAATTCAAACTATCGGTAAGGAACAAATGAGTTTATGAAACCGAGTTGACGTCATTTGACTCGAGTATGGATTGAAATTGACATTTTGGCTAGCCAGGTGAATCTGGTAACCGACAAACCGGACATATTTCATTCAGCGATCCCCTTATCTCCAAGTAGGAGGGAAGTGAAAAGAAAAGGTCTTTTATTTAAGCGCCTATTGTGACGATATTTAAATATTAAATAATAATAATAATAATATCAATATCAATATCAACATAACACAAGCGAAATAAGTATGACCCAAAAAGTCATTGATTCATTACAGTCTGCCTCGGAGGGATTACTTAATCGGGAGTTTCGTCACACCCTTCTCCCTTTCTCATTTATCTTTATTTTGTTTTTTTTTCACTATAATTATTTTATTTTTTGAAACATTTTCAATTTTCAAAAAGTATAGTTACCTGGCAGTAACAAAGACCAGTAACAGCCGTCGGAGATTTGATTGTCCTTAGCCAAGTAATAACTTATACGGTCATTGGTGTAACAGACTTATTAGCGTCGGGAGAAAAGGAAGTGTCATACTTAGGACTCGTGTTACTTATGATAACATTAAATATAATCCACACTAACTTTAATTGACTTCAAATGATTAAAAAATTAAAATTAAAATGGTATATTTAGTACAATTCCGAACTACTCTGTTCTATTAACATTATAATTTGTCAAGTTTATACGCTTTCATTTGATTTGTCAAGTTGTGATTGTCATTTAATACATAGTTACGAACAATTCTAACATTAATTAAATATATATTTACTTTCTCCAACAACAAAACGAGTGACTTTGATTGTCGAAATTTTTAGTATTAACTCTCAACATTTAAAAACTTCCTACACATCTTTGATTTTTTGATTGTCGTAACGTATCAGGCCATATTTCAGATCATTTAATGGCCTATGCCACAAAGTCTCACGTACGAATATTTATCTGACAATATAAAAAGTAAACTAGTTAAATTAGAAAATATTTCTTTTTCAAGAATATAGACTTTGTTCAGCGCCAAAACGTGGTTGCCACCATTTTGAACAAAACGCGACAGGCAACACTGCATCATGGTAGTTTTTTAGTAGGTCATATATTTCATTTGCACTTACATTGTTAGTTACTTCAAAAAATAGACTTAGGGATCTGAATGACAGACTGAATATTCAATTTCAAATTTCAATTGATTTTGGAATATGGTTTCCTTAAATATATTCCAGAAATTAACCTATTCGTTCAACATCAGGAAAGTACCAAACATAAGCGGGATATTTCTAAAATCACAACCTTCAATCACAACTACAGTCACTTAGACAATAGCGAGCAGTAATGGCAGCTCCCACGTTTTGGCACAAAAAAACGTCTATAAGTACGTAAAATATTTAATATAAAAATTTAAAATAGGTAAAAGAAGCACCTAAGAGGTATATCGAGTCTGGTTATTGAGACCGCAGCCTCTCGTCTTGGAGAAATAAACTACTGGACCCGAATCTAGATGGGGCGTTTTGGTTCTTTTACAGCAGCGCCGCTTGTGGCGCCACTGTTTCTGATATTGGAAATATTTCCAACCAAATATTAAAAAAGTGCGCATTATAACAAATATTGGTTTCAAAGGCTTTTTTTTTTAAATAAAATGCAAACGACGGAACGAAAGACATCATGTAACACTTTTACCCGTTACTTTTGAGTGGAAAACATTCTCGATTCTCTCGATAGGAGCGCTGGCGTGCTATGCAATTTGAAGAATTGGAGATTTCGCATCCATTAGTTTATTTATCCAAGGTTTCGTAACGTCATTGATTTGAAATTTCTAGACAGGATAGCCAATTAAGCTCGTGCAACGGATCTATCACGTGATCACTAAATAGAGTTTACCGTCTCAAATTCTGTACTACTAACGACTACGTTTCGCGTAAATGCTTAACCCTTGGCGGTAAGAACGCGTGATTGTCTACAGCATTGGGCCCCGATTATCGCGCGTAACAATTCTATTTAATAAATTATTTAAATGTAACAACGTATTTGTATGGGCAGTAATATGTATATCTCACGAATTAATTTAACATTCTACATTGGCATTCGTCAACAACGGTAGAGAGATTGTCATAGACGCGAATGATTGTCGGGTTCGTGAGAAACTACGTTGTGGGTTTCTACCCATCGACCTCGACACCGGAAGTGTGGGATAAGTGATTTTTTATCTTTTCCCCCTGGTTTTGGGATTATTGGACGGGGGGTTGTCGTCCTCCTGGTACAAACAGAGTTCCCTCATCTTCAGAAGGGATCCTTCCAGACTAAAGGCGAAGAAGTCGGAACTGGTGGCGTCGGAGCTGAAGAATGAGGAGACGCAAAACATGATGTTGCTCTCGGCCGGGATGTAGCAGCAACCGTAGCCATCAGGCACCACCGGACCGTATCCCACCAAGATGCCATGTTCGTTGGGTAACTGTGTACGGAGATGGTGAAGTTCATTAACTTCTGATTATTGCGTAAGTTTATTATTATATTTCTCATAAGTGTGGCGGTTCCAAGGGCGTATTTAAGGAGTAGGGTTGGGTGTTCAACCTCCCCCCGAAATGGATCAAGATGGGGTGCTTAACGTTACATTACTTTTCAGATCGTAAGTTGCTTTTAGGTTTCAAAGAAGAGCGAAAGTTAGAACCCCACCCGAAATTAAATCCGGGATACGCCCTTGGTTGGTAGTTGGTGTCTAAGGCTGTAGCCGACACCATACCGTGTGACTCTCAAAAAAAAATACGCCCTTGGTCGGTTCCCAGTTGAAGCTTTACCGAAAGCCATTTCCAGAATGACCACGCATTTTTGGTGGACTTCAGAATAAGGCCTAACAGGTTTCGAACAAAAAAATAGCGTCAACGAAATGTATGAGGAAATAGCAGGCAACTTACGGTTGTTGTACAGAAATTATTTTGAATGAGCAGACTAGCTTTCACACATTCAATTTACAACTCGGTCGGTAACGCTGAACCAAACTTTAAAATAAGGACGAAGTTTATACGTGCTTTTCTCTCGTCGTCATAGTGAGCTATTATTTCGACTAACTGACACACTTTTGAAATATAAAGATACACTTGTGCGTTTGCTCTTATCCCAGATGTCGATCACGACCTTCAAAAACATTTATCCCTTAAATATATAAATCTACAATTGTGCATATATATCACAATTTTATATTCTTGATGATGAAGTGCCAAGCACGTCGAAACTAGTAGGACGAATCATTGAAAATATCATTGGTTTAAGTTATTATCTTTCATAGTCATCAATCGCATATTGGACTAAAAAATCACCTAAAGGCTGTCGCACACTATGTAGTTTCCCGTACCGGCAACAGTTGCTGGTACCAAAACCGGCGATGTATATCGCACACTATGCGAGTAAAATATGAGGCTGATACCGGCGATCACGCGCTCGGACCAAATCCGTCACCCGTACCGAGTAACTAGTTCAACTAGCCTCAACTTTTTGTCGCTCCTCTCGGAGAACCGCTCTGACGTCACGGCATTCCTTATCTCTTCAACCAATTGGGAGCGAGAAAATATTGCGCAACTTTTGAAACACCGGCGTGTTGGTATATTTCTTTCTTTCGAAAGGGTTTATTTGTTCAGTCAGTAAAAACATGGCAGAAAATTATATTATGTCCATTTTATTAGAAAACGGTAGGGATGTGACCGATTCGACGTAATATTCGTATTTCCATAGCAAATAATTTAGTATTTTTCTTAGTTAAAGGGAATATAACCGGCAAAGCAATCTTTATGGAAGACCCCTTCCATTTATCAAATTACCCTGTACAGTGGCGCCGAACATTTCTAAAGCCAAAGCCAAGAGCGGCCAGAGCTGCAAACGTTGGTGTTCCACACCAAATACCTAAGGTTATATTCTCCTTAAGTAAATTCTAACTACGCAGCTTTATCAAATAAGAATGTTTCACTAAATTATATAACAGTTATACGTCTAGAAAATCAAATTAAAACGTAATATCTACAATACGAAAAGATAAAAATTGTAATACTAACAAGTTGGCAAGCCAAAATATACCTCTCCTCGGAAGAATTGTCCCTAGTGGTATTAATTTCTCGAGATAACCCTTAAAGATATATCTCCGCAATTTAGAGTTATTTGTTAAAAATGTTATCCCAATTCTATCCCGCCCGGTTTAAATTTTAATTAAAATAATTGAGACAAAACGACCAATTTTAATTTATTCAGAATATCATTAGTTAAGTAGTTAAAACAGTGAGTTAGACGTACTATAACAATGCACAATTGAATTACACCCTTTTTACAGTACAATTTTGTCAGTTGAATATAATACAAAGTTAATGAAAGAAATATCTACAGAGGGTTTTATAACGACCGTTCGCTTTTTGGTTTATAATTTTAACGGAATCGGGTCGATTTTAATTAAACGATAGTTTATCGAAATTTTGTTAAAAGAATATTCTCTAAGGCCGCGCGATAAATTTACGATAATAATTTCCCGTCGCCGTTATATCGAAAATTTAGTTGATTCTGGATTGCCAGAACTGTAATGTTGTGGGCGAGTGATTAGAAAATAAAATGGCAACCAGAATTATGCAAAATTATAAATGTTTATTTTTATTCAGAACAGTCTATGGAACGTTCTAGATTTAACTTTCATCAATAACCCAACAATATATATCCCTCCTACGTAATTGTACAGAACTGGTACTCAAGTGTCTAAGACTAGATTTGTCTTAGTTCATCGTGATTGAAAAATAAACCAAAACATACTTACACTTAAGTAAATATCATAAATTATACTGAGTAATTTTAACTAAATTCAAACTACCTTACTTTAAACTCTTGCCTTAATTAACAGCTGAGAGCTGTTCGCTACTAATTACTTCCAATCTACTTAATTAGCCTCACAGGTTGAGTTGATATTTTCAAGGGTATAATTAGGTTATTCCAATTCAAAAAATAAAAACAATCAATTTTATCTTACAGCTGACTTGAGTTAGTTCACAATTACTTTAACACTTTCAGTCTTAAACACGCACTGTTCATACACTTAAGTCCATTCACTCACGTTCCAAACGCGAAACACAATTTAACTCTTTTCTTGACCGAAGACCGAACATACTAATTAAAACCGCAAAGTTACCTCATAACTTTTGACCGACACCAGGACCCCGTCCTGTAGTAGTTCGTCTGACAGCCAAGAACTAAGAAAGACTAAAGGCCTTTTCACACGAGCCAACTTTTTGACCCAACTAGATGAGTCAACTTGAGTTGAGTCAACTAGTTGGTTCGTGTGAATAAAAGTTCGATGAGTTGATCCACCAAAAAAGTACGCGAGTAAAAAATGGATCACTGATCCATTTTTGCTGACTCAGCATTTTGATTTGAAAAGTTGGCTCGTGTGAAAAGGCCTTAAATCTTCTTTATAACACGGCTTTATATACGTTAATTTGGCGTTTTTTAGACCCGTCAAGATTTGACTAAAGTTCGAAAAATTGAAGAGATTATATTTTTTACCCGGTTTGATTGATAGTTCTCCACATGGTGGCGCTATATTATTACTTTGATATAGTTTCCGCGGGAGGTTTGAATAATTATCATTCAATAAACAATATGTACAGATATTGTATTAATCCGTTTAGTTCATAATCATAATTGTTCCTTTACTTGAACATTTTCCCTAAGGAAGTCAATGGCTCGGCGGTGAACTATCCGCATTGTAACAATACGACCCGAGTTCAATTCCTGATCGCGATCACATTTTACATTAAAATACTAAAATATTTAATTAAATATAAGATTAATATAATCTATAAATATTTAATTAAATATAAGATTAATATAATCTATAAATATTTAATTAAATATAAGATTAATATCATTTATAAATATTTAATTAAATATAAGATTAATATAATTTATAAATATTTAATTAAATTTAAGATTAATATAATTTATAAATATTTAATTAAATATAAGATTAATATAATTTATAAATATTTAATTAAATATAAGATTAATTTAATTTATAAATATTTAAAATGATGTAGAATAAATTATAGTACCTAACTTTATAACTTTGTAAAGGACATTCGCCAAAGCTGTTTTTTAAAAAAACACCGTAACATCTATTGCACGAGGCAGACCCGGGTTCGATTCCCGGCCGGTGCCAAAAATTCGCAAATTGATACTAAGACGAATACCGTGTACAACTGGTGGAAACAATGTCATTGGACGTTGGGAGGTAGCATTACACTCAGCACTCGGTCCGTCCCAAAGTCATTGAGAAAAAATTGGAGAGAAAACGCCCATACAAACACAACAGACTCAACATCCACAACCATCATAACACAAACTCAACACTCACAACCGTCATAACACGTACTCAACATCCACAACAATCATAACACAAACTCAACACCCACAACAGTCACAACACGTACGAAATCAACATTCACGACCTACAACATAACAATAACGAAATATCCGGTGAGCGTTGACGGAAAAAGACCAACCAAACTCAACCGCAAAGCAATCCGTTAACGCTCACCGTCACACGGTGGTTTTGCCAACCCTTCGAGAAACTGCGTACGCAATGATTACTCTTTGCTACACAAATGCGAACGCGTTCGCAGGCCTGACAGACAGACCCACAGACCCACAGACAGACACGGTGAAGGTATAACCCCTCCTAGGGGACTTTGTCCCCTCGGAGAGGTAAAAACCAAAACAAACCGATGCGCGCGCACTCCCGGTCTCGCGTATTTTGTAACAGTGCTTCCTCATAGTGTGCGACTGTACGAAAAAATTCACCGGTGTCGACAGCCAAATTCCCCGACGCCAATAACGAAAACATTTTCCCCCCAAAAGAAGTTTTGATGCCAGTAGCAATTTCAAGATTTTTTTTCTATAGTGTGCGACAGCCTTAAGCCTTAATAAGTTTCTCATAAGCGTGTCTGTGAGAGCTAATTCTAGAATGACCACACATTTTTAGTGGACTTGCAAATCAGTCTTTAGGCCTATAACGCGCTCTTTGCCTAGTCATCATAGCGATTTTAAGTTGCCTTTTTTTTCGCTGCATACATAGCTATTATTTATTATTTTCGACTAACTGACGCGCTTATGGAATATAATTATACTTTAAACACCCTTTTATTATTTGTAAACCCGAATACAATCTTCTATACACTTATATCCCATTATAGCCAAATGCTCATCCAATAATAATAGATCTATATAGGTTAAGCCACCCCCATTGTCAGCGTTGCCAGTTCATGAAACTCCAAAAATTATGGATTTCAGAATTAAATTATCGTACGCCTGAAAACTGGCGGTAAATTTGAATTTCATGTGAAATACTGACTTTAAACTTTTGAAATCAAAATTTTTATTATAACTTAAAATTTCGACTGATTGAAAACTTATGTTTAAAAGTCTACAGTTTTAACTGGTTTTCAGTCAATTTAAAAAACTATCGTACGCGCAAGCAGAATTATCGAAAAATTGGTACTATACAGGGTGTTAACTAAGAAACGATACAGGGCCAATAGCTAGGAATTTGAAATTTTCGGGACACACAGAACGTGCAGGGGGTCACTTGATAACGGAAATTTCCATAAACTTGAGCCACGTCTTCAAGGTCAATTAAAGTTTATCTCGAGAACCATTAGAGATACAAAGTTGGTTTCAATTAGAAAAGTGTTCACGGTCACATTTTAGGTCTAAATGCTTTGATACCACCTAATCTGACCAACAAGAAGTCGAGGAAATTTAGACAAAAACAGGAAGGTCGTGATGAAAAGAATGTACCAAAGACCACAGGTTGAAGGGCTATTAATTCGAAAAGTGCTCATGCTAGAGTGTCAAAATTTTATAGACATACTCGTCTGGTAGGGCGTCTTAAGAATTTGAAAACTCGGATGACATTCAACTCATGGTTCAAGGTCGTTCAAAGTTTATCTCGAGAACCAATGGATTTATATAAATGATTCTAATCAAAGGTATTTACACCTAAAATGTGAAGGAGAACACTTTTCTAGTCGAAAGCAATTTTGTATCTCTAATGGCTCTCGAGATAAATTTTAAATGACCTTGAAGACATGGTTCAAGGTCATCGAAATTTCCGTTGTCAAGTGACCCCCTGCCTGTTATATGTGTTCTGAAAGTTTGAAATTCCTAGCTAAAATACATTTGGACTTATTGGGCTTGTATCGATTTTTAGTTAACACCCGATATAGTACGCCATTGAAAATATCGTACGTCCCAAAAAATTATCGACGTGTACGATAATTATCGTACGTCTGGAAACTCTCAAACGTGAACGGGAGAACTTGTATCTGAGTGTAGATTAATAATCAGATAGGCTAATACCCTTGGCACCACTTTAGGCCCAAGTCATCTAGCGACTTATAATGCCTTTAAACAGGTGGCCGGGTTACAATGCGTAGGAAGGTGGTGGCAAGCCCTTCATATCACGCCAGCCAACAGCTCCCTACATTAACTATTACCGTTAACCTCGACAAGTTCTTATGGGTACAGCATGAAGCAACGTCTACACTCAGATACCAGTTTCTGCCGTTTACGTTTTCAAGCGCTGTGTAATATCGACTCCTACCTGACTAGTGGATAGTTTGAAATTCAAATACTGTTGGTAACATTTATCTCGAAAGAGTTCGGGTTCTTCGTCCAGCTTGGACACAGGCTCCTCTTCCCTTCGCTCCAAGGGGGACATCGCCTCTTCCTTCTCCAGGAGCGCCATCTCGCGCAAGGCCATCAAATGATTGTCCGGGCCCTCGCCCGATAAAGTCTGCCGTCCGCCAAAGGAAAACGAATTGCTTACATGGACCACGACGTTCAATTACATTCATTGACTGCTACTCACGTATTTCATAATTTCGCCTTGCCTTTTCATCGCTAATTTGAAATAAGCCAACTTTTCTTCGTTCTATCGGAAGTAAATAATATATCTCTTACGAGAAAAGTACCCATTGTTCGCTTCAAACATTGAAAAGGGCCTCGAGTGACCGATCACTCTCCCTAATCAAGCCTGTAGCTTTAACTGTACTAATTAAACCGATTACGTCACCGATTACAGTTTTGGCGTTACCAAAGGCTGCACTCAGTTTCATCTAGGAGCAACAAACACAAGGCGAACGCAACTAGCCATTAAACACGCTAACACAGTGTTGTGTACAAATTTCATTGGACGAACCTTTACTCTGAACGTTTTACGGGCAGGGGGGAAGACAATTTCCGAATTTTCCCCTTCCGATGGCAGCAGGCGCAAAAGCGTCTAACCAACGAAAATTGTACGCAAGAGGTTGCGTTCTCAATGTGAGGGGTGCTGTGTTTGTTGCTCCTAGGTTTCATACGCGTGTAAGCGGTGTACAGAGCTTTAGGAAGTGATTAGCCCTTCCGATGTACTTCGAGCCTTCGAAGGTTAATTTTAATGGACTATTAGTTACTTATCTCATACATACTTCTGGCTCTACGAAACGTTATTTTTTCACTAAGGGATATTCTGACCATTGGGATAAATGTCCTCCTTACCGTGGTAGGCACTTCGCCGCACATGGACTTAACCCACTGCAGAGCCTCGGACGTGTTGGCCCTGATGTTGTCGACTCGGCCCAGGTGGAACTGTCTCAAGGAGGCGCTCTCGTAAGTACTGACCAGTTCTCGGTGTACTCTAGAGCCAGGATATTACGCATTTTTCAAAGGAATTTCTATACTTGACTCTACTCTACGCGTATTAAGGTGTAGAGCTAGCTTACTTGTAATAGGTGAGTTGCAGGGCCAATTGAATGAAACAGTCCGGGCTGAAGTTAATCGACTTGACGAAATTCTTCCCGAAATCCATGAAACGGAGGACGTAGAGGTCAGTGTTGTTGCACAATCTGCACGCGGACGCAGTTTACAAAACGATATATCAGCCCGTTATACCAGAAGTTTAAATTTAAACCCGCCAGAAACCCTTCCAAGGGGATAAATATAAAACTAACGAAAATCTTTTAAATTCCTTAAAATTGAAATTTTGAGGGTTAATATTTTGCGAGACTAAAATTCATGCAAGAATGTATTTATTTATACCTAGGGAGAATGTCTATGTCGAGACTGTTTTTAGTCTTTCTCTCAATCCACCCGTTGGTCCCCCAGTACGCTCATCCGCTTAAAATAAAATGAATAGTCCCGGTATTTCATTGGCTGCTTAAAATTTACGTCACCTAACGCGATGGTAATCAAACGCCGGTGACGTTTTGTCTTCCCCCCGGGGAAAGGCGTTCAACGTGCCCGGTGATTGTCGCAACATAATTATTCTTCCTAAATATAAATAAATACATTCTTGATTCATCTAATGGTTCTAAATTAAACTTGGCCTACGTAACTAAAAATTCTTAGCACTGCCACTGATAAGTCTATAATTATATGAGTGTGTCAGTTAGTCGATATGATTACTAATATGGATTAACGTTGAATAGTTAATTTGATAAATAATAATAATAATCAGCTAAGCTAATACCCAAGGCACCACCTTAGGGATTACATTAACGATAAAATACTATCCCCTACGTTATAGCTCCACTTCGGCAAGCGCGAGCTAATGCCACGAGCCTCAAATCGCGCGTGACAAAAACTTAAAGATAATAGAGTAATGGCACTGTGACGTCCTAGTACGTCACCAATGCTCTTTCCTATAGATAAAAAATTTGCGACCAAAATGGCGGCCATGGCCAAAGCTACGGAGTGCTACTACTCTATAGCGTTTTCCATTTGACTAGCTCTCTCGAGCGCTCTAGATCGCTCTGCACCAAATTTTATGTTCCATTTGCGTGCTCAGATCTGCACCGATCAAGTTTCGCCTGTTCCATTTCCCGCTCTCGGGTGCTCTGAGATCGCCCAAAACCGATCTGCCGATTTCGACAGATCAACGGATCGAGATCGAGATCGGAGCAAATTTTTGCGTGTTCCTTTTAGATTTTTTGGCAAAATGGCAGACCAAGACGCGAAAATTCAAATTACTAGCAGACGAAAAACAACAAACGCGGGAATATGTTAATGGGATGTTCCATTTTACTCTAGTCGTTTGAGGTGAGATCTATGACGTCAGAGACAGATTCGGAGCAAATCTCGAGCAATCAAATTAAAAACGCTATAAATCTCATGGTGTTAAGAGCAATATTTTATAATTCTACATGAAAAACTGCGCAAGTGCGAAGGTATCACAAAAAGCTGCCATATATAATAAAACAACCGTTTTTTCTCGATAACTTCGCGCATGCGCAGAACGAGTTACGCATTTCTTAGTCGAGGAAGCGATAGGCGTGGCTCTCTGCACACGCTCACCTTGACTACAAATCGATGAGCGTGTATCGATAATTACTAGCGTTTTCCACGTGATTGCTCGAGATCGAGGGGCCTGCCACTTAAGTAAAAAATGTACACCAGATTTTTGATTACCACAGATTTCCTTTGATTTTAAAAGATTTCGTTGATTCTCGAAGATTTTCCGATTACAAAAAAAATTGTGATTTAAAAAATTTTCACAAAGATTTTCGTATTATTTTTTGTTTTACCTAGATTTCTTTGATTTTTTGTGATTACCAAAGATTTTCCGTGATTTTTTTGATTTTCAACAATTTCTTTAGTTTATAAATAATCTTGAATTTTTTAGATTTTTTATTAAAGATTACTGATTTTTTTTCATCTAAACCGCATGATTTCTTCGATTTTTGTCGTATTTCGAAATATTCTTAGATTTCTTTTGATTTTTTAAATTTCGGAAATAATATTTGATTTTTTTCAAATGTCTTAAAGTGCTTCTATATCTAAGCTAATTGATTTTTAACGATTTTCAATTTCTATATGTATATTTTTTAATACTTTTTCATTATTCTTATTCTTACCAATGATTAGTCGCTCTTACCTTTCATTTCATTACCTTGGTTTACTTGTTATTTTTTAGCTTAGTGTCAACCGAATGTCACCACGACAATCCAAATTGGTGTGTCCCAATATCTTATGTGCGCCAAAATATTAACATAATGACGCGTGCTAGTGGAAACCAAGCTTTATACTCTCCACGAAATTAATTCTACAGGTCTAAAATTTTCTCATAAAATATCACAAGCTAATAATTGTTACAAATTTTAATCTTGATTGAAATTTTAATATGAATTGGTATTAAACTCGCTCGAGATTTACTCCGAATCTGTCTTTGACGTCATAGATCTCGGCCCAATCGACTAGAGTAAAACCGCAAATGGAACATGCCATTAGGATATTCCCGCGCTTTGTTGTTTTTCGTCTGCTAGTAATTTGAATTTTCGCGTCTTGGTCTGCCATTTTGCCCAAAAATCTAAAGGGATCGGTTTTGGGCGATCTCGGAACACCCGAGAGCGGGAAATGGAACACGCGAAACTTGATCGGAGCAGATCCGAGCATGTAAATGGAACACAAAATGTTGATCAGAGCGATCTAGAGCGCTCAAGAGCAGTCAAATGGAAAACGCTTTAAGTCCCCCAAAATTGAACAGTTTTTCTTCGAATGGCTGTCAGCTAGGAGCAACAAATACAGCACCCCACACAAGGAGAACGCAACCCGTCAAAAGTCGTGCATTTTCTTGCGTACATTTTTCATTGGTTAGACGCTTTAGCCAAGGATCCTATATGTTAGAAGGATAGGTAGCCCTCCGGCCAGCCCGTCGATATTAAGAGAGCCTCTATACGTGGGACGTCTTGTTTCTATTCCCTCAAGGACATATTTTCGCGGTGCTTCCTCCATGTTTTTCCCTTGACGGAATCTAAAGACGGATTCTTTATCGCGCATGACCCACCAACGGCACTGCCATTTTTCGTCCCTCGCCTCATATCCTTCTGACATATAGGATCCTTACTTTAGCGCCTGCTGCCGTCGGAAGGGGAAAATTCGGAAATTGTCTTCCCCCTTTTCGTAAAACGTTCAGCGTAAAGGTTCGTCCAATGAAATTTGAACACAACACGGCGTTAGCGGGTTTAAAGGCTAACGGCGTTATCCTTGTGTTTGTTGTTCCTAGCTGTCAGTAGCTGACACACTTACGCGATAGATATTTATAAATGTATGGTGACACTGTTACTCACTTGTTCATCTTGATCGTAGCTTTGTCGAGCGCTTTTAAGAGATCGGAATCGAGTTTCCAGTTCAGCTTTTGAAAGCGAGGCAGAACGGAGTCTCCGCTCGGCGTTAAGTGGACGTTAGACAGGTCTGGCATTTCTTCCACGCCTTCGCTATGACAATGGGTTTCGGAGGAACACACAGACACCAACCACAAAACCAGAAAATCAAGGGAAAAAGACGCGTTAATTCGTTCGATCACATACAACAATCATCACGTTTATCGCTTGGCTGGCGATTCGATAAACTAAAGAACTGTTTCTTGTCACATAATCACTCGTAAGTATGCCATAATGGTCTTTTCTTTAATGAAACCTTGTGGATTTTTGCATTTTTAAATCGTATTTTTATTGATTTTTTCTTATTTTTAACGTTTTATGGCTCTGTATTGACAAATTAATTAATATTGTTATTATGTTCAGTTTTTTATTTAACCAAAAATTACCCAGTTTGATATACAAACAAACCAGGGACCTGGCCCTTGTACCCCTATGGTTCTAATTTCATATGTTAATAAAAATAATTTGAATTTGATTTGAATTTGAACGTACACTTCATTTTAAATTAATCTGAATTAAACTAATTTATAATTAAAAACAAAATTTAAGTTAGTTTTCGCGGAATTGACTTTTGAAGTATAACAGGTGATTTCAACCAATGATTTTATTTAAAAAAAATCGTGATTTTAATCAAATTGACTTAATTCAGACAAATCTTCTTCCAACAGAGAGACGAAAAACGTGTATCAACCATTGAGTTGGGAATATTTATCTAGAGATCCAATCAAATCTGCCCCCCGCGAAAAACCTTTTTGAAAATAACGAATGTGCCGTGACTGCCGTCTCCTCTAAAATGACGAGAAAACGTTATCAAATGACCCGTGGCGCCATCCATTATTTTTGAAAAAAATCTTTTCGCCGGAAAACGCGTCTTATTTGAACGAACCATTGAGAGATAGACGGCGCCACGGGTAGAATGATAAAGTTTTCTCGTCATTTGGGAGCTGACGGCTGTATTCTAATTTTTTTTAAACTTAAATACTGAAATCCGACGTTTTGATCGGACCTCTAGATTAATATTCCCAACTCAATGGTATCAACTTTTTAAATGCGACTAGTAACGCCAAACTAAAATATTTATAACCTTAAGATAGTAATTAAAACTTTGTGGCGCCATCATTTGTCCGTTAATGTAGCTTTTAAGGTGCCCTTTAAATAAAATTATCCATAATAATTCGTGAAATATTTAATATTTTAACTAAATATTTATTTACGAAGCACCTCCAAAGCTTATTGACCAACAGATATCGAATAACGCGACTTTAAACATAATTAGCTAGTGCCTCGCGATAACGAGACCATTGTTTCCATGGTAACCTTTCCAATAGCATAAAGAATATCCGATTTTTCTATTTAGGTTCCACTATAAAAGATGTTTCTATAAAATAAATTGGACAAAAAAATTGAAATATAAATTTTTTCTCTTACGTCACAAGACAGAGCTTTATTAGTATAATCCATAGATATATGAAATAGTATAGATCCAAAATTGTACGAGGGACTGATACAGAAGTGACAGCTAGCAGACAAAGCGTATTTTCTGGATGCGCTACTATATAGCGCCATCTTTCCAACAAAAGCAAAAAAATTAAACGTGACTTCAACTCCACGATACTCTAGGGCTATCAACTTTATTAGGCCTAATCTACCGCGTTCTTTTTTCCAAATACTAATTTTAGACACCGATAGTTGGCACTATTACCAAAGATCCTCCTAGTCACTGCGCTTATAGAGATATGAAACTCTCACGAAAACGCGTCAAGAAAAATTAAATCATCAGCGCCGCCGCTCGGCCGGGAGAAAACCCATTTGTCGCTTATGGCATCGCAAAAGCTTTCTCGGAGTTTCTCCCAGACGTCGAGGGGCGCCACCGATGGCAGAAAATAGAGGGTCGCTGGGGTATTGGGAGCAGCGTTTCCACACGGGCGACTTTATTTTTTCCTTTTTTTCGAGCGGATAAATTAATTTTTCCCGTTTCGGAAAACCATTTTTCCCGAAATTTTTCCCGCTAAATTCTAACCGACGGCACTTAAAATAAATGTGGACTAAGTGATGACGATTTTCATTCGATATTTAAGTTTAAGGAGGCCACAAATGGTATAATTCCCTAATCGGTTCCTTTTTTCAGTTTTAATAGATTTTAAACTACTAAACAGCCGCTCTGTTACTGCATTAGAATAAGGCAAGCACAAAAAGAATCGCATTAGTTTTGGAAGCTGAGTGAACATTGGTTCATTGTATTTTTTCGAAAGTAGCCCAATTGGGCTGGAAAACCGCCCAACTGCAGCCCTGCTTCGAAATGAATAAATGATATGGCCCGTAAGTTCGTAACGGCATGGATACGGGTAACCAAGGATAGGATCCTTGGGGTAACGACCCAGCCGGGCCGTAGCAGACGATTCGAATTAGAACAAGAGCTGATTCGAGTAAGCAGTGAACAACCTTGCGCAGTGAATCAGTTCTAGCGAGTCCAGAAAAGGTCTAGAAATAAGTACGATAAACAAAAAGGTCTAGAAATAAGCATGCACTATATAGTTTTCTCTATCGTTAACCTTTCCCTCGAAATTTCCCGTTCTGAGTTATTTTCCCCGCTTTATTCCCTTTTTCCCGCTTTCGAATATTTTGCAGCGCTCTTAGTTATTTATTCCCGCAATGTGGGAGTTTCATATCTCTATAAGCGCAGGATCTCTGTTATAACGTAGCGTATCCAGAAAATATGGGTCTTCTGCTAGCTGTATCTTCCGTGTTCTTCCCACGGGCCCTTGTCCTATTTCATATATCTAATGTAAAATCGTAGCACGCGCGTTAGAAAATGCGAAATTCCTCTGGCGACTCTATCACGCGCTCCTGGATTTGTAAAAGTAGGAGACAGTGACGTAAAAGAAACATGACAGCAAGAAGGCCAAGTTACTTTATGGAAAGACATGTTACGTGTGAAACAAGATTTCGTTGAAATTGTTTTTTTATGGAAATGTTATACAGAGTTATACTTACGAGAGATTATTTTACATATGCTAAAATCTTGAGATAATTTTTCAGAGTCTTACGAGTCAAAGAACGTACGGCCAATGAATTTAAAGTCGCGGTGTCGACGCCTTCCGCGGATAGTTACAAATTTAGGGCATTGCACAAGGTACACGCGAAAAAGCTAGTTCCGTTCGTAGATGCCCTTCGCAAGTACCACGTGTGTACCAGATTAACTCTGATTTACTCCACTAGATGGAGCTACAGCTTCAATTCTTAGAGTGTACATTCTTTGAAGCATTACTGCAATATTGATTTTATCCAAAACGCGTTTTGAAAAATCATCACGTAAGAGATACATGTATACTATACAGGATGTTTCAAAAATAAGCGCCTAAATTTTATTTTCTTTCTTAAAGGGAATATAACCCGCAAAGCAATCTTAATGGAAGACCTCTTCAATTTTTCAAATTCCCCTGTACAGTGGCGCCAAACATTTCTGAAGCCAAATCAAGAGCGGCCAGAGCTGCTAACGTTGGTGTTCCACACCAAATACTTGATGTTATATTCCCTTTAAAAGCGCTGATTAATCCGACATGCTGATCGCTATGAACATTTTCGAGGGAAAATTACCTCTAGAACTCGTAGAATTTCAATCTTACCACCAATCTTTCAAACACCCTGTATACTTCTGATAATGTTTTAAAAAAATATCAAAAGTAACTCAAAGTTTGTAATAGATTATTTTCTAAGTGATTTTGATCAAACGATTAAAGATATGTTTTAATCGTGTTATGAAAAATTATCGTCAATAGTGTCTCTAATAGAGCAAAGCGCCGCCGCTCCCACGCCGCCGTCGCCGATACTTTAACTAGCGCCGAACCGCCGCCGCCGCAAAATTGTTCATCGTAACTTTATTTTTTTCTTTCGAAAACATTTTAGACGAGGGGTAAGACAGTCTGTACACCGAGTTCTCACTGTTGAAGGTACATATTTTCAAGAGTTCGCGAGTTCCATTTAGCACTGTCAAAGGTATGGCAGTGTACACCGAGTTCGCAGAGTGACCAACCCCTCGATTTTAGATTATTTTTTCCATATTTTCAAAAGGGTGAAAATTTTAACCCCTTCGCGCCGTCGCCGCCGCCGAAAACAATCAACGCCGCCCAAGGAGTTTTGGAAAATCGGCGTGCCGTGCCGCAACCGCGGGTGATTTTCGGCAAACGCTATGCTCTAGTCTCTAATGTATGAAATAAGAGAAGTGTTTACACATATTCCAGGAACTCTTCGCAGAATTTGAGGACTGTCACTCCTTCGGACACCGAATGTTCCACCAAGACGCCGCACACGCCGTCGCGGCTGATGATCATCTTAAATAAATTTAATGGCGACCTGATTAGATTTCAAAATAAAACGAAAAATTATCTTTATTTTTTAGTTTGATTTCGGAGATCGTAGTTTATTAATCAGTTACAGCAACTGGTGGAAATGCGTTTACCATAAGTGTATAATATTTTTCCATAAGTTTGTCACTTTGGGGAATATTTTACTTAGAGCTAGTAACGGAGTGGAGCCATCGCGAGAAGAAAATCTCCCCCTAGCGAGGCACTGTCAAAGGCCACGTGTGACGCGTTAGCAAGTGGACGCAAAACGGCGGCGAAGCCCGTAATGCAGTCTGTCATGTGAATAACTCCCAGTAAAACTTTTGCATGTGAAGAATAGGAAGTGTCACACTTATGTAAAAATATTATACACTTATAGTAAACGCTAGTGTGAAAAAACTTATCTGAAAACGTCTGAATTTGAAAAAGCAGACGAATCGATCACATATAAATGAATAGGCTTAAGGAATTATTTCAAAGGACAAGCGTCATTAAAAATCGACTTTTCTCACTATTTTGTCTAAGTCAACTAGCAGATTTTTCGCCAAGTCTTTTTAGCATAGGCTCTACACATTTTAAAGGTTTTTAGACAATTAAATATTAACGACGCTGGTCCTTTAAGTTACAAAGTAAATTTGATGAAAATGGTAATTGAAAATATGATAAATATCATAATTTTAAACTAGTGAAAGCGTGAAATAAGCAACGGATCGTGTAGACTAAATCAGTACCCTATAGGAAACACAGATGGCGCCGTAACTCACTACGGTAGGCGTAAGGGGGAAGAGTACTGAGGGAAATTGAAACATTTCACTTTAAAATTCAAGTAAAAACATTTTTGTTGGATAGTGACGTTCACATTTGTGCATTATCAAGAGTTGCTGAATTACCCAATAGGCTTCGAGTTTATGAACAATAGCGTCATCTGCTTTTAATATGTGTTAACTAAATGGATGGTGAAATAGCAGACGATTTTTGGATTTAAGCGTTTCTAGACTGAAACTTTCAGCTGAGCATGCTGATGTACAAGATAGTGCTTCAAACGGCCAACTGAATTCAGATTAGTTTCAGGTTTTAAACCATATACATATGATACAACATAGATACCAAACCTGCATACGGGCCCGTAGGAAGAGACAGCTAGCAGAAGACCCATATTTTCTGAATGCGCTACGTAATAGTGCCATCTATCGGTGTTCAAAATTAGTATTTGGAAAATAGATCGCGGTAGATTAGGCCTAATAATGTTGATAGCCCTATAGTAACGTTTAATTTTTTGCTTTTGATGGAAAGATGGCGCTATAACGTAGCGCATCCAGAAAATACCCTTTGTCTGCTAGCTGTCACTTCCATATCAGTCCCTCGTAAATTGTGGATCTATACTATTTCATATATCTATGGTTTAAACTATTTAATTAGAATTTTGATCCATATCCATAGAAATCTCATAGGTAACTAGAATGCTGCCGCCTACGGCCGAGCTTGACGCCAGTTCGCCTTGAACCTTCAGCCAATGAGAGGCCGTAGAGTGGTTCCGCCAAGGAGGATAATAATCCTCCTTGGATCCGCTACTATAGCGGGAGATAGGTGACGTCATTCTCTCTGGTGACATTAAATTCTTGGCAGAACCACTCTTTGAGCTCTGATTGGCTGAGATCTGGCTATCGTCTGCCACGGCGTTTGGCCCATTTGCCAGTTACACGGCAGCATTCTAGTTACCTATGAGATTTCTATGTCCATATCTGATCTGATATCTGATTTATCAGAAATATTTTCTCGTTTCAGATAACGCCAAGTGCTGTTTACTGATAATCAGTTTGAAGCGCTATATACAGAGATTAATTTAAGTGAGCAGACAGAATGAGTGTTTAAAAATACCTGTAGAAACTTGTCGTACCATCGGTTGGCACTATTTTGGTTACAGCCTCCGCCGTGCAAGAGGTTGCCGGCCATAGCGGCAATATCGAGAGTTATTGATTCTCTTCGATAGGTGGCGTAATTGGGCAAAGGATTCATTGGCTCGTCCAAACAAAGGACGAACAAACACGTCTCCAACAGATCGATCGATTCCGAGTTCGTGCGGTCTGTAACCCCCGAGCGCCACAGAGACCGACCGACAGACAGACAGACAATGAAGAGAGCGTAGAAAGAGAATTGAAGAGAAAGGAAAACAGAAAATATGAAGCGAAAGTCTTCCCTGACAAGCCTAAAGACAAAACACACCGCTAACAATTACCTTTAGACGGATATGTATAGCCATAAGTCTATAATTACATTCCATACGTGAGTCCAGTACAGTGATGGGCGCGCTCCTCTCATTTTGAGCCAAATTAAGCGGCAAAATATCTTTTTAAAAGATCGCAAAACGGAAATGAGAGGAGCAAAAATTTTACCTCTTAAAAATGAGCGAAAAAGGAGGAGGGAAACTTTTACCGCTCAAAAAAGGATGAAGAGAGAAAAGCGAAACTTTTACCGCTCAAAATAGGGTGAAAAGAGAGGAGCGAAAATTTCGCGAGCGTGAGCGGATATCACATGAGCGGTGTGCGAGCTGAGCGGTTCTTTAACGAAAGTGCCCATCACTGGCCTAGTAGTCGATATAATTACTGTATAGCTATGTTTTGGGGGTGACTGAAAATTGACGTCATACGAAAAAGATAAGCGCCTCTAGGGATAAAAATGCGCAACAAATTATCACACGACGAGGCAAAGAACGCGTATTAAGGCTAATGACTCACTCGGAAGTACAGCACAAATTAATGCGCGGATATTTTAAAAATAGCTCTCAGTTAAAATGTCACACGCAGATTGAAGATAGTAAACAGGCACATGTATGCTAAACTTATAGCATAGAAAATGAATTCAGGTATCTAAGAATATAGGACCATCATCGCAGTTAGTTTGTCTGTTTTTTAATTACAAAACGTGAACATAATGATGCGTCACGAAAAATGGAATCCAGATGAACTTTAACTTCAAAGTATGCGAGTTTTGGTTCTTACAATCTGTGCAGTTCCACATTCTCAGGTACCTGAATTTATTCTTGTATCTATTTGTAATACACGTGACTAAACGTAACCGGGGTTCCCAATTTTCATTGGTCAAAAATCCTCTAGCAACCCAAAGTAATTTTTCAACCAAAATAATAAAAATCAGCTAGGCTAATACACAAGGCCCAAGTCAACCAGCGATTTTTATTGCCTTTGAAATCAGGTGGCCGGGTTACAATAGGTGGTTTCTTTTCGCCTGTTCTCGGACTAAAAGTGTACCCTTTTTACCCTAAAAGGTTTTATTCTCCTGTTCCGGAGATGAGAATTACTCCGCCCCATAAACTGTTCGCTTAATTGTTCCGAAGTATTAGGGTTACTCGTTTTACTCCTTCTGGAAAGAAGGTGTAAAGGAGTAAGTCGGATTTTGTCGTCTGCTAGCCAGAATATATCTGCTAAAAAGCCTAAAAAGGCCACAGACAGCCATGTTGGAAAAACGTTTTTACTCTGACTCGAACTATTCGCCAGCACAGAATCGGAGTAAAATGACGTCATAGCGTTACTCTTCTTACCCTACTCCGAAATCCCGGAACAAGCGAAAATAAACCACCTAAGGCGTAAGAGGGTGGTGGCAAGCCCCACGTGCCAGTTGCCACGCGAGCTAACAGCTCCCTAAACATAACGTAACCTAACCTAAATCATGGGCCAAATAATGATAAATCCAGGACATGACTCTGGTACCTTCATACGTACTAAATCGGCCATCCACTAAAAGACACAGGCGGCCATTTTAGTAGGGGGGAAAAGGAGGAAAAATAATAAAAAATTGGGGGCAAAATCAAGCAAGTTTCCGGTTTCCCGAACGCCATCTATTGATGACTGAGTCGGAATTCGGAAATAAGTGGCGGTTGTAATTCGAAAATCCTGCCATATTTCGCCTCTCATTTTTTGATAAATTTTAACGATTCTAGGAAAGTATATGTTTAATATTATATTATATAATTATATATATTATACTAATTATGAACTTAGTACGTATACAAATAAGTACTTACTTTAATAACCACACTATATATGATAACTGTGAATAAATATTCCAGGATATTTACTACGACGACCACGTGTATTATTTTTGAAAACTGTCCCTAAAACATTTGCCCCCAAAATGACGTAAGTCCGCGATCGCGCGTTTTTCCCAATAGGGGGCAATAGTGATCGGGTGTTAGCGCTGTTGGACGGGTTTTTCGCATAGAGTTATGTCCTGGATTTATCATTATTTGGCCCATGCCTAAATTAATCAAAACAGCACGAATAACTAAGCCTAGCAATTGATTCGCGATTTTCATAGAAATCAATGAAATTAGGAACCGTTGCTACGTCTAGTCACTTCTCTCGTAGGGTCATTAGCATGTTTGCCACATTTGAAATGTATTTACCCGATTGAAGATGTTCGTATATTTTGGCCCAAACTCTTCTGTCTTCCGTGGTGAACAATCCGACGGGAGGGTGAGAGCGGTTGGGGTCTCCGCCCCCGACCAAGTTCGGGCCTTCGTCCACAGCCGGCCCCGTCGCGGTCACGGTGTCGCTGTTGCCCAAACACTGACTGATGGCCAGCAGTTGACGATAGAAGTACATTTCCGACTCCCTGATGTTCAAGAGATCCAGCTTGGGGTCGATGGTGGCCGCGAAAAGCTAAAACCAATCATGTTACTAAAAATATTATTCAGAAGTGTTTCTATAAAATACGGTCACTAGCTATAGTTATTGACAGGAATCCACACCTCTACTTGGAATGCTTATCCTGCCGTATAGCGTAAGATCACTCTGACGGCTTTGGTCCCGCCTCACACGTATAGTTGCTTGTTATGTTAACATAGTGACGTCAAATAAACCGTCAGCCGCATCGAGACGAAAATCTGCCCCGATAAGCATTCCAAGTAGACGTGTGGATTCCTGTCTAAGATGACCCAAACCTTTGGACACGATTTTTAGCGCCATCCCATGACAGAAAGAGCAACTACTTCTTTTTGGAATTTCGTCTGCTAGTTGTTCTAAGCTTTGGAATTTTGAATTTCTCAGGCAGTACAAGAAAGTTTAGTCGCGAAAAAACTCCGAACGGATTTTAATAGTGGAAACAAATTTAATATGAGTGTTTAAATAGCCTAAGTAGAATGCGTTTTTGTGTGAGTTAAATAATGGGAAATACTGCTGCTTTAATAATTGCCGTAGTGATTATAAGAATATAACTTAAACCGGGTAGAAATAAGAAACATTTAGGTGTAACCAAAAAATGGCTTGAAATAATTAACCGTGAGACTATTACTGTGGAAATTTCATCATTACGTTTGCAATTTGCATTTCGTAGATTGTAAAGGACAAACTACGGAAAATAATTTCCTCCGCGACTGCCCAATGAAGTAGTGCGGGACCCATTATTTCCATTAAACGTTAATAAGATGGGTAGTAAAAACTATTCAAGCCCGAGTAAAAGAACCGATATAAGTTTTTGACTTATGTCCAAGAGTTTGAGGTTGGCATGGGCATTCATGCTGCACCCCAATTTCATCCTTCTAGATGGAGCTGCAACCCGTTCGTCACACGTCTGCTGGCGGAGTAGATAGAGGGGGAATATCACTGTGTTTCATCACGCCATCTAACGACGTCAAAATGCAGTACGGCAACTTGAATAAAGGCTGTACACTACTATAAACCCCCGGTATGTATTTACTTACGGTACGGGGGTATATAAATCTTGAGAGTATAGTATGTACACTACCATACGCCATCTATGGAATCTTAACATTTTATAACATTATAACTTCTGTTAAATTATTAGGATATTATTACTAACATAAGTAACATAATAACAATAAGTATGAAACTTCCTATTGCTTTAATGCTAATTTTCTAACCAAACCTTTATTCGGCAATGATACTCCCTTCAAGCTGTGACTTGGACTCGCGACTTACCGTTTTGGACGACTACTTTTTGATTAAAATTTAAACCTAATATCGGAGAGCACGTTCTGGAGTCGCGAGGGGTTTTGGCTTTGTTTTGAAGCCCGCGTGCGAATCACGCGTGATAAAAAACATGAGCTCGTGGCGCCAAGAAAAACTTTTTTAAATTTTATCTATTTAGCCTAATATTCCGCCTATCTATCGGAAACCAGATATTTCGGCTTAGCGGAAGTCTCGCGTATTTTAGACACTAGTGGGCTCTGTGCTGAGAAAACATCTTGATTACGCAATAACTATGAAAATCAGTTTGGTTGTAAATCTCGTTAATTGTCATACTTATTGTTATTATGTTACTAATAATTAGGAAAATAAAATAATTATATTTATACCATAAAGTAATCGCACCATCTAACGACCGCTTGCGGAACCAATATAATTTTTAGACAGAATAAAGGGTGCGCACTAAATTGCGACATCTACTGAATATTAACATTATAATATTATTATATAACTACTATTTCAATATTAGGATATTGAAATAAAAAATAAATATCACTACCATAAATTAATTGGTACTTTCTTGTATGTAATTTGGGATACCCGTATAGATGGCGCCAAACAGCACTTGCCGTCCGGAAACTGACGAACGAGTTGCGCGAAAAACACAGGGAGTACGCCGACCTCTCCCTAAAAAGATCCTAGAAATAAGTGAGACGGAGAGAGAGACTCACCTGGTTTTTACAAGCGACGATAAAATGCGGGGCCCCGTCATCGGTGGTGACGAATTGAGTGTCTTTGACGTGACCCGGTCGCCGGTAGCTGTCGAAAAAGCGGGCGTAACACGACATGCAGAGGGGCTTCCCTCCTCTGGCCGTGTCGGGAGCGCGTTGACCACTGTAATTATTTCATACGCCGGGTATGTCACTTAAAATCTCATTTGTTCATCGTTAAGCGCCATCTACCTGTCAATCTCCTTCTTGTATCGCAGGCAGAAGGCCACCATCCTAGCGGCGAACCTACAGATCAAAAAAGGAATTTGAGAACTTTGCGTTTCGAAATTTTCGTTTCAAAATGGGGAAACAAACATTTAGAGGTTCGATTTTAATACTTTTATTTATACTAGATGACGCCAATTTGAACTTTTTGGCGGGAACGGAATAAATACACACTGATTAATTATAAAAAAAACTATGTCTAACAATCTTTAAAGTAGAGTTGTAAGTCGGAAAATTTCCCACTCTTAAAATTTATTTATTTATTTATTTATTTATACTCAGGGAGAATGAATATGTCGAGATTATTTTTAGCGTTTCTCCAATTCCACCCGTTGGGGCCCCGGTATGTCGATAGTCTCGACATATTCATTCCCCCTGAGTATAAATAAATACATTATTGGCCTAATATTGTTCGCAAATTTAAATTTGGCGGCATTTTCGTCTCATTTTGTCGAATAAGTTTCAATTTTTTTTTCCGATTTCCAGAAATTTTTTAGCATTTATTTTTTTCCGGAAAATTAAAAATTATACTTTTAAGCGATGTTTTATTTTAAAACCATGGTTAATAAACATTTAGGAGGTATGAATACGACGTTATATTAGTAATAGAAACACGGGTCACACAATAAGTCAAACTTTCTCCCCTCATCTTGGTGAAGGAGGTTATGTTGATTTTTTAACGCCGCCCTCTATTGCAGATAAATAGAAGCTCTTGGGAAAATCGAAATCAATGTTAATTGTGAATTTAATTTATTTATTATTATTATCATTAGCACTTCGACCAGACATCCATTATACATTTATTTACTTTAACTTACGAAAAATAAATAAATATTTATTTAAAATTATTCAAATAATTCAAATAACATCAGTTTATAAATAGGTAACCTGGATGGCGCAATAACGATAAAATAGTGTTAAATAGAGGAACGCAAATTTGACTTATTGGTGCCATTCGAAAGATAAAGTAATATAACCTCTAAAATTGAATAACCTTGTTAAAACTATAAACAAAAGTTTTTAGATAATTTACCATACATAAATTTCTAACCTCTGGCCCCATCTGGTAATAATTGGGGAGTTTAAAAATCTACCTCTAATGGCGTTACCCCTGTTAAAGGATTTCCTCCCTTAGCACATGGGCCTCGCAATTCGTACCTGATTTGATCCGAGTAATTTCGGAAGTACTGCCTCGGAAGGAGAAAGAATGGGTTTGAATTGACGGGAAGCGGCAAAGGGTTCCTCAGGTACATGTCTTCCAACCATATCGGTGTCACCTATCATCAACCAAAGATTTCTAGTCAAAATTATTTTCATATCAAAGAGGAAATAAATAAATATTCAACCAAGGTATTTGCGCAATACATTCTTTATAGTAATTACTCGCAATCACTCCTACAAGTTCTCTCCCCACTGGTTAAAGAGCTTTTCTCCCGAGATTTTCCCGAGGTGTAGAGGTTAATGGTAATAGTTAGTGTAGGGAGCTGTGGCATGAAGGGCTTGCCACCACCCTCCTACGCATTATAACCTGGCCTACTGAATTACTGGCTTTAAAAGTCGCTAGATGGCTGGTTATTAGAGAGTCAGTAGCATCGCCAGTAAAATCACAAACAATTGTATACATACAACCTTAAGTTTCGGCGGAGCACGTAGTAGAGCGGTTATAATAAAAGCAATTTCTACGATTGACCTTAGAGGGAAGGAGCTTAACCTTCGAGCATGAGCAACACTAAAATACGTCTCAACATAGTAATTGTCCCCAACAATAAATCAATACCATTTTGATTAAAGCTTAAGTTTTAAATGCATCTACAGAAGAATCGATCTCTACACTGCTAATAATATAATAAAAACATTTAAAATTAATGAATATAATGTAGTATAATATATTTTATACAGGGTGTTTCAAAATGTTATGCAAAAATTGTAAGGAGTTGTTGGGGGTGAGTTGAGAAGTATGCCTGTTTTTCCCCCATTTTCCTACGATGAGTTAAAAGAGCGCCAGAGAGCATCAAAGTGTGGCCTACTAGCCCCTGGAAATAAGCTGCAACAAGCGCAAAACCAAGCAGCAGGGACTTAAAATACTGTTTAGGTTTACGTTTTTACGCTGGTTACCTCGATTTGTTTACAAAGTCCTTTTTCACCTATCACACGAACCCCGACCTTAATGCTCGCGTTTCCCTGCTGCTTGGTTTGGCGCTTGTTGCAGCCTACTTCCAGAGGCTAGTAGGCCACACTTTGAAGCTCTCTGGCGCTCTTTTAACTCATCGTAGGAAATGGGGAAACAACAAGCATGCTTCTCAACTTACCCCCTACAACTCCTTCAAATTTTTCCATAACCTTTTGAAACACGCTGTATAATGTAATATAATAGTATTATAATTTGAATGAACGATGAAAAGACTGATACTTTTCTATAATGGAAATATAATAAACTCCTGATAAAAGGCAATTCGAATGATTGGGATTAGAACGCGATAGGTTCCTCGCACGACACCCGCGAGAAACACGAAAAAGAGTATAATATTACCGGTCGCGTTCATCTATTTTTTAGGCGCATCGCGAAAAAGGGGGAAGTGTATCCGCGGCCGTAGAAAGGTTTTTGTATTTATTGATTGGAAGCGTCGGCAATGGTTCCTTGGGGGGCGGGCTGATCGAGGGGGGGGGGCGGGTTGATCGAGGGGCGGCGAGAGAGCGCGGTGAACGAGCAGGATGTTTTGACAATCAAAAATTGGATCCCGGACGAAACTTTTCCGACGATTCCACCTGCGGCCCTTTTACGACGTCTCAAAGCGAAAACCACGTAACCACGAATTACGTGGCTTTTGCTTCAATGAGTTATTGGAGCGAAGCGAGATTTATCTCCTCCTCAAAAAGACTTTTTGTACATTAGTTATAACAAGAATGTATTTATTTATATTTAGGAAGAATTATTATGTTGCGACAATCGCCGGGCACGTTGAACGCCTTTTCCCCGTCTCGCGCGGGGGGAAGGACAAAACGTCACCGGCGTTTGATTACCATCGCGTTAGGTGACGTAAATTTTAAGCAGCCAATGAAATACCGGGACTATTCGTTTTATTTTAAGCGGAGGAGCGAACTGGGGGGACCAACGGGTGGATTGAGAGAAAGGCTAAAAACCGTCTCGACCTAGACATTCTCCCTATAAATACATTCTTGGTTATAATAAAAGTTAACCAATTTGAAGGAGATTTTGACCATAGCCAGACCTAGCAAAAAACTGTGTTCTAACGAAACCCAAATCTTAAAAACCTATCCAGTGGCGCAACCAGGAATATTTCTGGGTGGGGGGGGGGCGATGAGTCTTTTTCTTCCCGAAGGGCCCGGGCCACCTGCCCCCCTTGGGTGTGCCACTGAACCTATTTGTCGTCCGTGATATTTGAGGTCAAAATTTGTAAGAGTATGGTATCGGGTCGCTAGAGCCAACTCGAAGGGCAATAGAATCATTAGAATGTTGAAGGTTGGTCACGTGTATTGAGATGGTATGGCTGAAAATTTACAAACGATTCTGTAGACCTATAAGTACTAAGACGAATTATGTATACACGTTTGAGAACGGCGACGTACTCGCCAAACTAGCCGAAACATGTAACGTTAACCTTGATATTTTTTTAAACAATAAAGTGTTTTATAGTGTACAGTAAATCGTTGAAAGTTTTAATTATGTTATAATGACTTTGTTGTAAAGATAGGCTAGTACTATGAATGAGGTTTTTCCCGGTGTACTTCGAAAGATGTTAATTTTTGGAACCAATGAGATACCAGATCGATTTGATTGACATATAAGAGGAGGAGCCTGTTGGCATGCGTGAATTGGGAGAAGCCCTACAGGGTTCGTACATATTTTTTGGATTTCAAATCCCTGACTTATCCAAATTATCCTTGATTAATTTTTGGCAATATCCCTGACCTTTTTGGTAATATTGCTGCTAATTTTAATCATTTCCTGTTTTCATAGGTAAAAGTATAAAGTGAATCAATATTTTTTTTAAATATCACAAACTGAATAATATTTTATAAGAGCATACTTTCCTCTCTCGGGAAAAGGTGGCAGCCATGATCACCCAAGAGAAGATACATGCAAAGTTTGTTGACTAAGGAAATCCCTGATTTATCCCTGTCTTTTTACGATATTATTTAAATCCCTGACTTATCCCTGACTTTTTTCACCAAATTGGAAATGCCTGCCTTATCCAGGTTATCCAGGATATCCAGGTTCCGTACGAACCTAACCCTAAATATAGTAGCAACCAATAATAGTCATTGATATAAATACATTCTTATTTGAATCAATATTTTCCAAAACGCCATCCGAAACGTTACGTGGTTTTTCTTCACAAGTGACGTCTTCTTCCTTGAGCCTTCTATTACCACCCTCTACTTTCCCTAAATTGCTCATATCACTGTTACCAAAAGTAAAATGATATATAGTAATAAGTATGACAGTTGTAGCCCATAGAGTGGAAGCGCATTAAACATTAATCCTAACGAGCCAACATAATCATAAATAATAATAATCAGCTAGGCTAATACCCAAGGCAACACCTTAGGCCTAAGTCATTAAGCGACTTTTTAAAGCCATTAATTCAGGTGGCCGGGTTACAATGCGTAGGAGGGTGGTGGCAAGCCCTTCATGCCACGCGAACTAACAGTTCCCTATACTCACTATTACCGTTAACCTCAACAAGTTTTTATTTAAGCGGAAACCGAAGAGCTCGGGGGAAAACCCCGTGAGTCAGTGGGGAGATAACTTCAAACTCAACGCGGAAGGAGTGGTTCCCAGTTTTCACCCAGTGCCACCTGCTGGGATCGAATCCGGCTCCTCTTGCTGCGAGGCGAAAGTGCTAACCACTCCTCTACCTCACTTGTTTTCGAGGTGCGAATAAATATAGTCCGATGAGCGATGGTGTTGTATTTACATTTTTTAGAGTATAAACTTACTTTTTTATCCATGGAGATATTTTACATGACCTTTAGGCCAACTTGTTTATTTCACGCCTCGAAAACGCTTTAGTCCCATTCGACCGAAATCCCATTCGACCGAAGGCGGTTTTTGAGGTGTCCCATTCGACCGAATTCCGCCGAAACGTGCGGTTTTTATGTGTCCCATTCGACCGAACGCTTTTATGTGTCCCATTCGACCGAACGCTGCTATATAAATTGGCTTTTGCTATGTTTTCAATTTAGTTACTGAAGTCGTTTGCAATGGAGCGGATAGCTAATAAAGGAGGGTATTTATACATCAATAATAATTATTTATTCTAACCTAACCTAACCTAACCTAACCTAAACATGGATCTTCGATAGCACATACCTTATAAATAAAATACCAAATCACCCCGCCAATTGGGCTACATTTTAAAATTCTTTCGGTCGAATGGGATTTCGGTCGAATGGGAATAAACGTCGAAAACAAGACGTTGCGTACGAAAAGTGTTAAAACATTTCGCTGATAGCCTTCCACTCTCTGTGAGTTGTAGGCCATGCATTTGTTTTAAATTGCCCTAGCGAGTGAACATGTTTACAAAATTGCTACCGGGTGGCCCGATACTTCGATATTTTACGGAGTGACCGAGTTGTCACACTTATAGGAAATATGTTTACTTACGCTGTCACCATTATGAAAAGTCTCTGATTAATTAAAATATTTAATTTGCGTTTGAATTATAACCACCTCATAAAATAATTATTCCGAAAAAAGGTTACCAGAAGAAAATAGTATACATCTTACGAAATAAGTGTCCATCTCTCTCGATTGTTAATATTGTGCACTCGAAACATCTATCTTCGCGGGTTACCACTGTTTTACTAAATGATTGTGTTAGAACAAAATAATTCAACATATAGTGTTTGTGACAGGAATTTTGAGTCGTAAAGAGCCGTTTACTTTCGTAGTTTAGAAATCAATGTTACCTGAGACAACTAAAGCGGTTGGCATTTAACATAAGTAAACATCCGAGTAACTTCTTTATCTGATCAATAGATGGCCTTAGTCACCCACAGATGAAAGATTATCTCGCAACTTACGGACTTTGCACTCAAGCTCGTGCCGAAAAATCATCATGTTAATTTACGTAGAAAAATTAACCGTTTTCTGTCCAATCGCTAGTCTTTAGTTCTAAAATATTTTAAAACAGGGTTGCCATGATTTTTTTAATGTAGAAGCAGATGTTATTTCGAATGACGGTGCTGGAGGTACTTCTCTTTTTAAATTCAACTTTGAAGTGGGAAAATATTTTTATAAAAATGCTACTTTTTTTTGTACAAGCCCTTTCAAGCTCTTACTTCATACTAGTGGCAGAGAATACATTTCACCTAACTTTAATCTATTAATATTTCACATAGATCACTTAATTTAGCGGACTATATTTCCGGCGGAGGCCGAACAATCCCCGCCTTTGGTAGTGGTCGAAGGTAACAGTGACTTCGAGTATAGATATTCCAATTTGCTGCAGAACGTTACTAGATGGCTATTTTGTATTTATGTTTTTTCGACCGTAAAACTTCCTTCATTAAATTAATCCATGTGGTCACCTTATATAGACGATACGTTACCAGGAAAGTACCTATGTATACACTTTGAATGATGTCTAAGGCCCTGATGATTCCCATACAAAATGGCGTAGCTTAAAGGGAATATAACCTACAAAGCTATCTTTATGGAAAACCACTTAATTTTTTCAAATTACCCTGTACAGTGGCGCCAAACATTTCTAAAGCCAAAGGCACGAGTGGTCAGAGCTGCAAACGTTGGTGTAAAAACGTTTTTTTCAAAATGGCTGCCTGTGGCTTTTTAAGTTTTAGCAGATAAATTCTGGCTAGCAGACGACCAAATTCGATTTTCTCCTTTAAACCTCCTTTTCAGAAGGAGTAAAACGAGTAGATTTTAGAGCTGCGCGAGTACTCGAACTCGACCTCGAATAAGTATTTAGAGAATACTCGTCGATTACCGAATACCTAAAAATTGCGTATTTGGGTACCCGATTACTCGAATCAGCTGCTCTCTAAACTCGCCGAGGGGTTTTTACAACTTTTTGGGGGGCAATAAACGGTACCTACAAAGTTGTGGAAACTGTGGTTCATTTAAATTAAAGGAATATTTTTCAGCATTGAATATACTCCTTTTAAATTTAATTTATAATTACTTGAATAAAACCAGCTCCTAATCAAGTACTCGATAACCCGACTCGTTAAAAAATATTATTCTAGGGTTTTTTTTAGTTACTCGACTCGAATAAGAAATATTTTCTCCTTAATCAAGTACTCGATTTCATTTTCCGAAAAAAATAAAAAAAAGTTTTCATTCCATGATTAGTCTAATATATTGTTCGCAAATTTAAATAATGCGGCATTTTCACATAATTTTTTCGAATCTGAAAGTAAAACTAAACCTCTAGACTAGTTTAAACTGATTAAAAATGTAACACTATTAATATTTGTAGTATGTTTACTGTTAATAGACATTTTATATCGATAATAAGTTAAAAACATTAAAAACCCTTAAAAAGTAATTTATGTTTCAATATTTTATTTTCCGATTTGCGCTGGAAATTTTTCCGCATTTCATTTCTCCGGAAAATTAACAACACTAGTATTAAAAATTCCAAGTGTACAGGTATATAATTTGCAGTCATTACCGCGTAGAAAGTACGAAAGATTTCCGGAGGTAAGAGACGCTCGCTTCGCTTTGAAATGAGGAGCACGTTTTGAAGCAAAAGAGAGTGAGAGATTGTCGAGTTGGGAAATGGGATAGATGGACGGGTGATCCGGAGCGTGCCGTTGCCAGGGAAACGCCGAAATCTCATCCTTTAAGTGCCCCGACAGAAGGGCCCCTGGCTATCCCTATCCGAACGCCTTTGTTTTCCGCACGTATAGTTAGTGGCCCCACCCTGGCAACCTCGTCGAAAGTAAGACATCTCGTAGACAACACTGCCGGCCTCCCATCCACGTTGCTTCCTCAGCTGGATCCAAGACCTCCGCTACAAAGTTGAAGTTTCCTCCCGTCCGCCTTACAACTGACACCAGAACACTGACGGCAAACTAGACGTCTATTACACGGATTCACAAAATAGAGCTCTATAGCTTCGATAAAGGATGTGCCTCGCCGCCAAAGAAATGCTACATTTGTATCACGAAGGTCCAGGGACGGATTAAGACCTTTAGAGGTCCTAATAACATATAATATAAAATATAAAATATATAAAATATAAAATATATAAAATATATAATATATAACACATAATAAATAATATATAACACATAATAAATATATAACACATAATAAATAATATATAACACATAATAAATAATATATAACACATAATAAATAATATATAACACATAATAAATAATATATAACACATAATAAATAATATATAACACATAATAAATAATATATAACACATAATAAATAATATATAACACATAATAAATATATAACACATAATAAATAATATATAACACATAATAAATATATAACACATAATAAATAATATATAACACATAATAAATAATATATAACACATAATAAATATATAACACATAATAAATATACAACACATAATAAATATACAACACATAATAAATATACAACACATAATAAATATACAACACATAATAAATATATAACACATAATAAATATATAACACATAATAAATATATAACACATAATAAATATATAACACATAATAAATAATATATAACACATAATAAATAATATATAACACATAATAAATAATATATAACACATAATAAATAATATATAACACATAATAAATAATATATAACACATAATAAATAATATATAACACATAATAAATAATATATAACACATAATAAATAATATATAACACATAATAAATAATATATAACACATAATAAATAATATATAACACATAATAAATAATATATAACACATAATAAATAATATATAACACATAATAAATAATATATAACGCATGATAAATAATATATAACACATGATAAATAATATAACACATGATAAATAATATATAACACATATCAAATGATATATAACACATAATATATAATATATAACACTTAATAAATTATATATAAAAATAATAAATAATATATAAAAATAATAAATAATATATAAAAATAATAAATAATATATAAAAATAATAAATAATATATAACACATAGTAAATAACATATAACACATAATATATATGTAACACATAATTTATAACATATATTATATAACGTATAATGTATAATATATAACATATAATGTATAACGTATAATGTATAAATTTACAATTTACAATTTATAATTTAATTTATAATGTATAAGGTATAGGGAGAATACCTATGTTGAGTGTACCATGGTCTAACTTTCTCGTCAGAAGCCGCCAGTTTTAGGAAACCATTAAGATATCGGGCTGATTGGATTTTGTCTCACTCTTCTAGCACGAGAGGGATTGGGGTCAACGCTAAGAATAGTTCCAACATAGTTATTATCCCTAAGTATATATAAATATATTCTAGATAATATATAATATATTATATAAATTATATTATATATCATATTGTTTTATATTTATACGTTATTGTAGATTTAGATACATAAACCTGAGCTTTTACGTTTAGAGACAGGGCCGTGGAGTATATTATTTAATAATTAAAGATCAACTATTTATTCGCCTTCCAACTCTGCTGCCCTTAAGGTGCGCAATTAAGCACTTCGCTGACCCAATAGTCAACATAGCTTGAGAGACATTTCGTCATTTTTAAATTAGGTTTTAGATGTTTGGTGTTTATAGACTTGTGAAAGCAGAACGCTTAGAAGTAATTAAGAATTATATACTATAAAATTGTTAATTGATAATTATAATAATTAATTAAAAAATAAATGATAATAATTAATTAAAAAATAAATGATAATAATTAATTAAAAAATAAATGATAATAATTAATTATAAAATAAATGATAATAATTAATTATAAAATAAATGATAATAATTAATTACAAAATAAATGATAATAATTAATTACAAAATAAATGATAATAATTAATTACAAAATAAATGATAATAATTAATTATAAAATAAATGATAATAATTAATTATAAAATAAATGATAATAATTAATTATAAAATAAATGATAATAATTAATTATAAAATAAATGATAATAATTAATTATAAAATAAATGATAATAATTAATTATAAAATAAATGATAATAATTAATTTTAAAATAAATGATAATAATTAATTATAAAATAAATGATAATAATTAATTATAAAATAAATGATAATAATTAATTATAAAATAAATGATAATAATTAAGTATAAAATAAATGATAATAATTATTTATAAAATAAATTATAATAATTAATTATAAAATAAATTATAATAATTAATTATAAAATAAATTATAATAATTAATTATAAAATAAATTATAATAATTAATTATAAAATAAATTATAATAATTAATTATTATGTTTGAGAAGTATAACATAATATTTTCATTATTAGTTACTTCCACGCGTTCTTGGTGAAAATAAGAAACAGTGACGTAAGCTCTACATTAAAACAAGACGGGCCTATTTTGAAGGCTCGTTCTTTCTGTGTCTCCGCGAATGTGGCCGAATGCGTAATTGCGCGCTGCCTACCCAGTTGTCGTGAGTGTCCGCGAACTGCAAGAGCCTTCGCTGTAGCCTGTGTCCGAGTCCTCCCTCTTCCTGTCCGAACTCTTCGACGATGCGGCGCGTCCGCTCCAGCTGCGACGGGCTCTTGACCACCGTCTCCAGTCCTCGCAGGTAGCGGCGCAGAGTCATCCCGAGATCCGGAACCGGGATTTTGGGAAGCTGGACCTGAACGCGAACAAATTAAGAAGATATTCATTAATGCGAAAAGAAGATTTATCGCTAATAGACCGGTTAAGCGTACGGTAAACGTGTGGCATACTGGCATTGTTAGTGCTCGGAATTGTTTATTCATTATCCACAAATGTTCCGATTTATTTAAAAAACGTTGGTAAAAAGAATATCATTTTAACTTAATTAATTATGTTTTTTACGCAACCAAGCATTTATTTGAATAAAAGTGGAATTTATTTAAATAATTGTTTGTTTTATTTAAATAATAGGCTTATTAACTTTCGATTATTTCAACATTTTACAATTTTTATTCAACTATTGGTTATTTAAATAAATATTATTTAAATATCGCCGAGCTTATTTTATTCATGGATAAAAATTATTCGAAATCCGAGCACTAGGCATTGTACAGGATTTTGAACGCGATTTTTACTGCCCTACGTTTCCGAAACGCTTAATCGACCATTTTTGACTTTTTGAGTTTTAATGCTCCTTATATTAAATTTAAGGCGCTGATTCCAGATTTGAAGTCCGTGTTTTTCTATCTTGTCTAGTTTACGAGATGTGAAAATGCAAAAACTCATTAAAATCATAAAGTTTCGAAAAGACTCCGCAGAAACGCATTATGTGGTTATTAACCAATAAGAGTCTTCATTTCGTATAATTTCGTCTGCTCTAACTTCTTCAGCTTCATTCCCGAGTAACAGTCGCAATGCCCATTACTCAGTACATAATGCGTTTCTGCCAAGAATTTTTGCCAAATATAAACGTACAAAACGAATTATGTCGTTGTCATATTTAGATTGCGGACTAAACGAAACCCCTTACAACTAGTTTTCAGTTACCTAAATACTGTAGTATTGTTATTTTTGATAAGAATTACAAAAATCGATTTATCTCGAAATGCCATTTTTGGAGATAATGCGTTTCTGAAACGTAGGGCAGTATAACGAAGGCTTAAACTAACTTTTATCCAGAACCACGTAAAATCAATGTCGGCTTTTCCGAGAACACCGCTGTACGAACACCTTTACAGGCGCTAGTAGGCCAAAAATAGACCAAACCGAAAACCGGCATTTAAATCGATCACGATCACCAGGGATAATATAAAAAAAAAGATTGTTGCCCAGAGCATAATCCTTTAAATAGACGCAGATCTAGCGGGTGATTAATGTAGCGTATAACAAGCACCAGAAGTGAACTACAACACCCAGTGTGTTGAAATGTCTAACAACCCGCATAATTCTAAAACTATAATATCCTTTTTAGGACCGTGACTAAAGAATTCACTTAACGAGAACGAACTGGAAAATTTACATTTATTAATCTTTGCTGGCCTTGAAAAAATAAAGACTTTATCGTCTGCTAGGTGGCGCTGATTTTTATCTTTGGAAATAAAACGGTAAATATCTCTCAATCCAGCGCACTATTTTTTGGCCATTTTACGGTCAATTAAATGAGCACGTCACCATGCGGCAATAGACGGTTTAAGGCGGAGTTAGAAAACGCGTAAGGTTATTATAGTTCTATGGAGCACAGACTATTTACCCTACAGGAAAAACCGGCGGTTGCCGGGAGCGCCAAATTCAACGAAGCGGCAAAAGATTATTTATTTTTAAATTTCATATTTTATGATTTTTTAAACGATTTAATTTCAAATTCGGTTATACTTTTAGCATTCATTATGAAAAAGCGAAGCTCATTAGCGGAATTGAAAATAGTGCGCCTCGCTGAAACGAATTTAATCTACGTATCAAAAGAAAATGTTGGACGAATGTGCGACTCCATTGTCGCGGCGATAAATAAGATTATGATCTATTATTTGGAGCCAGAGAGTTAAAAAAATATCCAGAAAAAATCCCCGAAAGGAAACGTTTGGTTCTATACAGGGTGTTTCAAAAGGTGATGCAAAAATTTGAAGGAGTTGTAGGGGGTGAGTTGAGAAGTATGCCTGTTTTACCCTATTTTCCTACGATGAGTTAAAAGAGCGCCAGAGAGCTTCAAAGTGTGGCCTACTAGCCTCTGGAAGTAGGCTGCAACGAGCGCAAAACCAAGCAGCGGGGACTTTAAATATTGTTTAGGTTTACTTTTTTACGCTGGTTACCTCGATTTGTTTACAAAGTCCTTTTTTATCTATCACACGAATCCAAACCTTAATTTTCGCGTTTCCCCGCTGCTTGGTTTTGCGCTCGTTGCAGGGGCTAGTAGGCCACACTTGGAAGCTCTCTGGCGCTCTTTTAACTCATCGTAGGAAAATGGGACAAAAACAGGCATACTTCTCAACTCACCCCCTACAACTCCTTCAAATTTTTGCGCAACCTGTTGAAACACCCTGTATCCGCGGGTGGCAGGTTCGTTACCACTTTTTGCTATATCTTTCCCAAGCACCCCCTGTGTTTTTGTCTCCGAACTAACCATGATGTAACGAGGGGGTCGGGCGCGAGTGGTGGCGTGCCGGGGATTTCTAGTTAGCCGGAGCGTTCTCTCTCAAAGGAGCTTAACTTGTCATTGCAAATGCGCGCCAGAATATGCCGGGAGATGGCGTTCTATCCCCGCAGCGATGCCGACAAAAAAACTTCGGCCCAGAAACTGGCCAGTAATGAATCGACAAAGATTCGAAGCACGCCTCAGCCCTCCCCACCCACGAAAATATACTATCTCGAGCGATGAATTCAATGGAGATACGGAGAGGGAGGTACGCGGGGTTCCTGGGAGGTTCAGGGGGCCAAGGGTGGGCGATAAGGGTTGGTATTTTTAGTCTACCTTCGCGGAAGCTCGGGATAAAATGGGCCAAAGTAGAAAATGTTCTCCGACTCTGCCCTGCAGGAGTGTAGAGGTAATAGGGGCATAGGCGCAACCTTTGGCCCCCTCCCCCCCCCCGGCACCTCTCTCTCTCTCTTAGTCTGGATAGATCCTCGGGTGTAGATCCCTCGGAGGCAATAACGAGCGATTCCGCTCCACGACTACCACCAGACTGAAGCGGATCTATTTTGGAAAAGGACCACCAGTGTCTGATACGTATATACAAGCTACCTACTGAGTCATCGATTTCAGAAATTGGGCAAAAACGATGGCCCGATAACACTGCCCCCTGCCAGGTTGCTAGCGGGGAAAATACTCTCGTTCGCTCCGTATTCGTTTCTTCTAAACGTCTTACTCGCTTCGATTTACTACACTTTCATCTTAGGATTAGTTAATTTATTTAAGGTACTATACACCTCTTTGATACATTAAAAACTTTTCAACCTGATGAAGTAGTTCACACTACGCCGCGAGCGAATTTGGAGGGCTCTCCGTTTCATTTCCGGGTAACTAATTTTTGCTTGAGGCCAAGGGTAAACGTCAAAATTCTAAGAAGGAATTTTGCTCTTGAGAAGAGTTCTTCGTGAGAATTTTACTCTCCGTGAGATCTCGCTAAAGAGCGTCAAAAGTAAAAAGATTCTTCTAAAGATGGCGGCTTACGATATTCCCACGAACGTTTTAAACTAAGCCTTTGACAATTAATATTATTTTTACACAATTTCATGGCATTATATAACGGAAGAAAATAATTGAGTTTTAATTTAAAAGGAAGATTTCATCGGAAATTATCTGAAATTTATTTTCATCCACAAAAATATCATAGTTATTTTCTTCAGCACCAAGTAAACTGATTAGAATATTAGCTACCATTTTTAATTATAATATCCCCCTTTTTGACCAAATGAGAATGCTCAAGAGAAATCGTGGGAAGAAATTACGTCACTTCCTGTGAGAAGGACCTTTTGAGAAGTAGAAGCCAGTGGCGTCACCAGGATTTCAAAACTGGTGGCGCTTAAGCCATTAGCACTGGTCAGGGGCGTCCTATAGTGAGTGATATGGGGGAGGGGGGGAGCTCCCAAAAAGGTTTTTAAAGTTGAAATATTGAGGCTGACTATGAAAAATTAAATTTTTGATACCCATTTTTAAGTTCGAAGAAACTTTTCGACAAGTGAATTGGAAAAATTGGGAATTTTAGGTGGCGCTTCTAGGAAATTTTAGGTGGCGCTTCAGAAATTTGACAGGTGGCTCAAGCGCCGCCTAAAACACCCTAGCGACGCCACTGGTAGAAGCCCACTATTAAGGGAAGAATTCTTAGAATTTTGACGCGTTCAGGGAGTATTGAAAGTTAAAACTCTTTCAGTGAAAACTGACGCGTTTACTACGACGAAATAATGACCAAATATTGAATCGGAAATTATAATTTATGATTATAAACACTCTTCGTTATTAAAGGTACTTATTTTGAAATTTGAGATAAACGTAACCTAAAACTCATTCTGCTAACAATGACAAATACACTAGTAGCTTATATTCAGTAGCTGAAGTATAACGTTTCGTCTACGAAACACGACGTTTATAGGGCCATAAAGTAATACGGAATAAACAATTTAGAAAGCTTTTTGATCACGGGTAGTCTTTACATCTACGTAAATTGCCGAAAAGATCGGGCTCCGTAGCAACGACGAAGAATAAAAGCTATATCTTTCCGAGAATGAAAAAAAGGTTAGCTAGAAAAGATGGGAAAGATATTTTTTCCTCTTTCGATTTAGAATCTGTAATATAGACGTTCAATTGATCTCAGAGCCACCTACTGGTCAAAAATCTAACCTCTTTTTTTTTAGCTTTTCCGGGATAAAATATGGTATTTTGAGTTAAAAATTGAATTGAATTGAATTGAATAGAGGGAAGTCGGAGCTATACTCTCGTAAAATATACCTTTAAGGGGGAAGAATACAGTAAAAGCCTCTTTTTCGTTCAAGCTGAACGTTTCTGTTTTAACAATCACATAAGTGAATTATATTTTTTTTATTAGGCTGAACCTTCCTCTAGGGCTTAAAATAATTTTGATAATTCTAATATTAATAGTTAACGAGATATAAGGTTCTAACTAAAGGGTAGTTTGGGCACTTGCCCAACTTGTTTAGCTCCGGGGGCTCGAATTAAAACGTAATAACTTAATTACTTTTAAATTTAAAATGGTCAAAATTATTTTAGGCACTAAATAAAAGGCTGTTCTACATTTAAATATTAATTATATAAGTTAAAATACAAAATTAAAAGAGTTCAGCTTGAAATAGCGTGAAAGTAGACAATGGCCACAGTAGTCTTCCCCCTTAATATTTCTGAATTTTACTCAGTATAGGGAAACTGGTAAGATTTTAGACGTAGCTTTTTTTGCGTACAATCTACACTCCAATAAATTATCCCTAGCGGTAATTGACACTAGTTACGTAAAAACTAGTCGAAGACCGTTTCTCGTTTTAGAGTAAACTCCCTTTAAGCTCACAGGCGGAAATTATTCACTTATCTGTAGCGTAAAAAGAATAAAGATATTTTCCAAGACGGCGTCAGAGTTTAACCCAAATGGCTGGAAAAGCCACTTGAAATTCTGTTCGAATTTTACTTATGGTTCTGTTGCTTTTAACCTAAATGCTTTGACGATTAATTCGCATTAGCCAATCCAATTGGAAGCAGCAGACGAATTTATACATCAGACTACAATTAGGACCAATCAGTCGTGTTTCTTTATTTACACCGCTTTGTACTACTCCCAACCAGGAGTAAAGCTTGGTAATGTTAATATTTTAACGCCCGTAAAAACATTTGTACGTCCCAAAGTTGAGTGACACGTCGTTACGAGTGCCAGTCGTGTACCTATAGTGAGTTGCAGGCTAAGAAAGACAAAGTATATAGTACAATCGGCGCAAGGATGCCTCAGATCGTTTCCGGTCATTCCACCGCGCGAAATTTGAATTTGGCCATTTTACGGTCAAATTCGAATTTTGCTCTTTTTGTCGTCTTTTAGCGCCATCTAGAGACCGAAATTGGAATCTTTATTTTTAATTTCGTAATTGTGGTGGCCAGCAAATTTAAAAGATAAGGCATTCCTATCATTCTTAAATTTAAAATAGAATGTATACTTATTTAATTTTGTAAATTTATTTCTACCTCTTACCAGTTAAATAGGCAGTATCTTTTAAAATAGTTACCACGCTTTCTTGGGGGTAACGTTGTCTTAATGAGCTATAGACGTTTAAAATTATATTTTTCTCTTTATTTGTTAACAATAAACCATTATCATGCTTTTTATAGTCACCTCTTGGGCTATTTAAAATATTTGGAGCTTCAATTATCGAACCTTCTTTAGCTGCATTCAGTAATTACACTTATGACAACATGAATTTAAAAAATAGATTCCAATTTCGGTTCCTAGATGGCGCGAAAAAACGATGAAACTCACGAAATTTTAAATTTACCGTAAAGTGGTCAAATTTAAATTACGCGCGGTCGACTGGCCGGAAATGGTCTGAGGTATCCTTGCGCCGACTGTACTATATATTTTGTCTTTCTTAGCCTGCAACTTACTATAGCATGGGTGGCGCCCAGTGCGGATATCATGGTGGGCTACTTTTTAGTCAAAACGTGTAAAAAGGTTTTTTCGAATTTGTGTAAGTTTAAACGGTCGGGTGTCACCCCCAAAACGCCCCCCCCCCTAGCTACGGCACTGACGCCCGCTCGTGGAAATTAAGTTTTAAGAAGTGTAACCACAAACGTCCAAAGTACTCTACAAAAGCGCGTTCTATAAAATCGGTGTGGTGTGCTTTCCCCCTTTTGAGTTCGGAGTAGGTGAAGGTTTGGCCGGTTTTTCGTGTGAGAGATAAATCATAAATATTAATCTGGCAAACCCGTAAGAAATTGAGAGCAGTCGATTTTTAGGAGTAGCGTAGTTGCAGCCTAGTCTTTACTAATTTCCGGCTTTCCGCGCCGTTTTTCTTATTATAAATGATTTTTGTAATAAATGTATGATGGTAAGTAAGCAAAATACTAGTCCCAAATCCACGGGTTTAATAAGAAACTTAGATCATGAAAATATTCTTAACCCCAAACATACTTCAGCACCTAGGGTCCCTCCTACAACTCCGAAAAGGTTCGTCTCTAAAATATTCATATAAAGACAGCCTGTCATAAGCCGAATTCTCTTAAACCAAAAAATAACAAATTTTGTTAGTCCTGCTGAACTAGCTCTAAAGTCTGTATGAAAAGTTTAGCCAGTTTTGGGCCGATTTTATAGAACGCTCTATTCTACCAATAGTTTACGATTTGGGGTTAATGCAAAATTGAGAAGCTAATAATTTGTAAAATAGTAAAAATGGAAAACTTTTGGTCCCAATTTCGGTGAATAATTTTCGCACTCACGTCCACCGTGTTCGTAGCAAACTATAGCCACAAGGGTTTACCACTGCTCGTATAAATATATTGAGAAGCAAGGAGGAGCTGGCGCTACGCGACGGGAGAAACGGAAAACGGCACATCTGGGCTGTTTAAAAATTAACGTCACTGGCCACCGCAGTTAGACTCCTCCAGCAGCGAGAGATAGATAGGCACACATGTGCCCGCTTAAGCGTCGGCTACGTATAAAAACATATATAACAAGTTGTCCAAAGACCAAATATAGTGCGATGCCTATCTGCATTCGTGAAACCGAACTTGGCGAGAAACGCAGTAGAATCATATATCATTAATAATAATATAACATAATTTAATTTATTTAGTTCGTAACTTGAATATTTATTGAATTCTTAGTTATAATTTAATATTTATTGAATTCTTAGTTATAATTTAATATTTATTGAATTCTTAGTTATAATTTAATATTTATTGAATTCTTAGTTATAATTTAATATTTATTGAATTCTTAGTTATAATTTAATATTTATTGAATTCTTAGTTATAGTTTAATATTTATTGAATTCTTAGTTATAATTTAATATTTATTGAATTCTTAGTTATAATTTAATATTTATTGAATTCTTAGTTATAATTTAATATTTATTGAATTCTTAGTTATAATTTAATATTTATTGAATTCTTAGTTATAATTTAATATTTATTGAATTCTTAGTTATAATTTAATATTTATTGAATTCTTAGTTATAATTTAATATTTATTGAATTCTTAGTTATAGTTTAATATTTATTGAATTCTTAGTTATAATTTAATATTTATTGAATTCTTAGTTATAATTTAATATTTATTGAATTCTTAGTTATAATTTAATATTTATTGAATTCTTAGTTATAATTTAATATTTATTGAATTCTTAGTTATAATTTAATATTTATTGAATTCTTAGTTATAATTTAATATTTATTGAATTCTTAGTTATAATTTAATATTTATTGAATTCTTAGTTATAGTTTAATATTTATTGAATTCTTAGTTATAATTTAATATTTATTGAATTCTTAGTTATAATTTAATATTTATTGAATTCTTAGTTATAATTTAATATTTATTGAATTCTTAGTTATAATTTAATATTTATTGAATTCTTAGTTATAATTTAATATTTATTGAATTCTTAGTTATAATTTAATATTTATTGAATTCTTAGTTATAATTTAATATTTATTGAATTCTTAGTTATAGTTTAATATTTATTGAATTCTTAGTTATAATTTAATATTTATTGAATTCTTAGTTATAATTTAATATTTATTGAATTCTTAGTTATAATTTAATATTTATTGAATTCTTAGTTATAATTTAATATTTATTGAATTCTTAGTTATAATTTAATATTTATTGAATTCTTAGTTATAATTTAATATTTATTGAATTCTTAGTTATAATTTAATATTTATTGAATTCTTAGTTATAGTTTAATATTTATTGAATTCTTAGTTATAATTTAATATTTATTGAATTCTTAGTTATAATTTAATATTTATTGAATTCTTAGTTATAATTTAATATTTATTGAATTCTTAGTTATAATTTAATATTTATTGAATTCTTAGTTATAATTTAATATTTATTGAATTCTTAGTTATAATTTAATATTTATTGAATTCTTAGTTATAATTTAATATTTATTGAATTCTTAGTTATAGTTTAATATTTATTGAATTCTTAGTTATAATTTAATATTTATTGAATTCTTAGTTATAATTTAATATTTATTGAATTCTTAGTTATAATTTAATATTTATTGAATTCTTAGTTATAGTTTAATATTTATTGAATTCTTAGTTATAATTTAATATTTATTGAATTCTTAGTTATAATTTAATATTTATTGAATTCTTAGTTATAATTTAATATTTATTGAATTCTTAGTTATAATTTAATATTTATTGAATTCTTAGTTATAATTTAATATTTATTGAATTCTTAGTTATAATTTAATATTTATTGAATTCTTAGTTATAATTTAATATTTATTGAATTCTTAGTTATAATTTAATATTTATTGAATTCTTAGTTATAATTTAATATTTATTGAATTCTTAGTTATAATTTAATATTTATTGAATTCTTAGTTATAATTTAATATTTATTGAATTCTTAGTTATAGTTTAATATTTATTGAATTCTTAGTTATAATTTAATATTTATTGAATTCTTAGTTATAATTTAATATTTATTGAATTCTTAGTTATAATTTAATATTTATTGAATTCTTAGTTATAATTTAATATTTATTGAATTCTTAGTTATAATTTAATATTTATTGAATTCTTAGTTATAATTTAATATTTATTGAATTCTTAGTTATAATTTAATATTTATTGAATTCTTAGTTATAGTTTAATATTTATTGAATTCTTAGTTATAATTTAATATTTATTGAATTCTTAGTTATAATTTAATATTTATTGAATTCTTAGTTATAATTTAATATTTATTGAATTCTTAGTTATAATTTAATATTTATTGAATTCTTAGTTATAATTTAATATTTATTGAATTCTTAGTTATAATTTAATATTTATTGAATTCTTAGTTATAATTTAATATTTATTGAATTCTTAGTTATAGTTTAATATTTATTGAATTCTTAGTTATAATTTAATATTTATTGAATTCTTAGTTATAATTTAATATTTATTGAATTCTTAGTTATAATTTAATATTTATTGAATTCTTAGTTATAATTTAATATTTATTGAATTCTTAGTTATAATTTAATATTTATTGAATTCTTAGTTATAATTTAATATTTATTGAATTCTTAGTTATAATTTAATATTTATTGAATTCTTAGTTATAGTTTAATATTTATTGAATTCTTAGTTATAATTTAATATTTATTGAATTCTTAGTTATAATTTAATATTTATTGAATTCTTAGTTATAATTTAATATTTATTGAATTCTTAGTTATAATTTAATATTTATTGAATTCTTAGTTATAATTTAATATTTATTGAATTCTTAGTTATAATTTAATATTTATTGAATTCTTAGTTATAATTTAATATTTATTGAATTCTTAGTTATAGTTTAATATTTATTGAATTCTTAGTTATAATTTAATATTTATTGAATTCTTAGTTATAATTTAATATTTATTGAATTCTTAGTTATAATTTAATATTTATTGAATTCTTAGTTATAGTTTAATATTTATTGAATTCTTAGTTATAATTTAATATTTATTGAATTCTTAGTTATAATTTAATATTTATTGAATTCTTAGTTATAATTTAATATTTATTGAATTCTTAGTTATAATTTAATATTTATTGAATTCTTAGTTATAATTTAATATTTATTGAATTCTTAGTTATAATTTAATATTTATTGAATTCTTAGTTATAATTTAATATTTATTGAATTCTTAGTTATAGTTTAATATTTATTGAATTCTTAGTTATAATTTAATATTTATTGAATTCTTAGTTATAATTTAATATTTATTGAATTCTTAGTTATAATTTAATATTTATTGAATTCTTAGTTATAGTTTAATATTTATTGAATTCTTAGTTATAATTTAATATTTATTGAATTCTTAGTTATAATTTAATATTTATTGAATTCTTAGTTATAATTTAATATTTATTGAATTCTTAGTTATAATTTAATATTTATTGAATTCTTAGTTATAATTTAATATTTATTGAATTCTTAGTTATAATTTAATATTTATTGAATTCTTAGTTATAATTTAATATTTATTGAATTCTTAGTTATAGTTTAATATTTATTGAATTCTTAGTTATAATTTAATATTTATTGAATTCTTAGTTATAATTTAATATTTATTGAATTCTTAGTTATAATTTAATATTTATTGAATTCTTAGTTATAATTTAATATTTATTGAATTCTTAGTTATAATTTAATATTTATTGAATTCTTAGTTATAATTTAATATTTATTGAATTCTTAGTTATAATTTAATATTTATTGAATTCTTAGTTATAATTTAATATTTATTGAATTCTTAGTTATAGTTTAATATTTATTGAATTCTTAGTTATAATTTAATATTTATTGAATTCTTAGTTATAATTTAATATTTATTGAATTCTTAGTTATAGTTTAATATTTATTGAATTCTTAGTTATAATTTAATATTTATTGAATTCTTAGTTATAATTTAATATTTATTGAATTCTTAGTTATAATTTAATATTTATTGAATTCTTAGTTATAATTTAATATTTATTGAATTCTTAGTTATAATTTAATATTTATTGAATTCTTAGTTATAATTTAATATTTATTGAATTCTTAGTTATAATTTAATATTTATTGAATTCTTAGTTATAATTTAATATTTATTGAATTCTTAGTTATAATTTAATATTTATTGAATTCTTAGTTATAATTTAATATTTATTGAATTCTTAGTTATAGTTTAATATTTATTGAATTCTTAGTTATAATTTAATATTTATTGAATTCTTAGTTATAATTTAATATTTATTGAATTCTTAGTTATAGTTTAATATTTATTGAATTCTTAGTTATAATTTAATATTTATTGAATTCTTAGTTATAATTTAATATTTATTGAATTCTTAGTTATAATTTAATATTTATTGAATTCTTAGTTATAATTTAATATTTATTGAATTCTTAGTTATAATTTAATATTTATTGAATTCTTAGTTGTAATTTAATATTTATTGAATTCTTAGTTATAATTTAATATTTATTGAATTCTTAGTTATAGTTTAATATTTATTGAATTCTTAGTTATAATTTAATATTTATTGAATTCTTAGTTATAATTTAATATTTATTGAATTCTTAGTTATAATTTAATATTTATTGAATTCTTAGTTATAGTTTAATATTTATTGAATTCTTAGTTATAATTTAATATTTATTGAATTCTTAGTTATAATTTAATATTTATTGAATTCTTAGTTATAATTTAATATTTATTGAATTCTTAGTTATAATTTAATATTTATTGAATTCTTAGTTATAATTTAATATTTATTGAATTCTTAGTTATAATTTAATATTTATTGAATTCTTAGTTATAATTTAATATTTATTGAATTCTTAGTTATAGTTTAATATTTATTGAATTCTTAGTTATAATTTAATATTTATTGAATTCTTAGTTATAATTTAATATTTATTGAATTCTTAGTTATAATTTAATATTTATTGAATTCTTAGTTATAGTTTAATATTTATTGAATTCTTAGTTATAATTTAATATTTATTGAATTCTTAGTTATAATTTAATATTTATTGAATTCTTAGTTATAATTTAATATTTATTGAATTCTTAGTTATAATTTAATATTTATTGAATTCTTAGTTATAATTTAATATTTATTGAATTCTTAGTTATAATTTAATATTTATTGAATTCTTAGTTATAATTTAATATTTATTGAATTCTTAGTTATAGTTTAATATTTATTGAATTCTTAGTTATAATTTAATATTTATTGAATTCTTAGTTATAATTTAATATTTATTGAATTCTTAGTTATAATTTAATATTTATTGAATTCTTAGTTATAGTTTAATATTTATTGAATTCTTAGTTATAATTTAATATTTATTGAATTCTTAGTTATAATTTAATATTTATTGAATTCTTAGTTATAATTTAATATTTATTGAATTCTTAGTTATAATTTAATATTTATTGAATTCTTAGTTATAATTTAATATTTATTGAATTCTTAGTTATAATTTAATATTTATTGAATTCTTAGTTATAATTTAATATTTATTGAATTCTTAGTTATAGTTTAATATTTATTGAATTCTTAGTTATAATTTAATATTTATTGAATTCTTAGTTATAATTTAATATTTATTGAATTCTTAGTTATAATTTAATATTTATTGAATTCTTAGTTATAATTTAATATTTATTGAATTCTTAGTTATAGTTTAATATTTATTGAATTCTTAGTTATAATTTAATATTTATTGAATTCTTAGTTATAATTTAATATTTATTGAATTCTTAGTTATAATTTAATATTTATTGAATTCTTAGTTATAATTTAATATTTATTGAATTCTTAGTTATAATTTAATATTTATTGAATTCTTAGTTATAATTTAATATTTATTGAATTCTTAGTTATAATTTAATATTTATTGAATTCTTAGTTATAGTTTAATATTTATTGAATTCTTAGTTATAATTTAATATTTATTGAATTCTTAGTTATAGTTTAATATTTATTGAATTCTTAGTTATAATTTAATATTTATTGAATTCTTAGTTATAGTTTAATATTTATTGAATTCTTAGTTATAATTTAATATTTATTGAATTCTTAGTTATAATTTAATATTTATTGAATTCTTAGTTATAATTTAATATTTATTGAATTCTTAGTTATAATTTAATATTTATTGAATTCTTAGTTATAATTTAATTTTTATTGAATTCTTAGTTATAGTTTAATATTTATTGAATTCTTAGTTATAATTTAATATTTATTGAATTCTTAGTTATAATTTAATATTTATTGAATTCTTAGTTATAATTTAATATTTATTGAATTCTTAGTTATAATTTAATATTTATTGAATTCTTAGTTATAATTTAATATTTATTGAATTCTTAGTTATAATTTAATATTTATTGAATTCTTAGTTATAATTTAATATTTATTGAATTCTTAGTTATAATTTAATATTTATTGAATTCTTAGTTATAATTTAATATTTATTGAATTCTTAGTTATAATTTAATATTTATTGAATTCTTAGTTATAATTTAATATTTATTGAATTCTTAGTTATAATTTAATATTTATGTAATTCTTAGTTATAATTCAATAATAATTTCATTATTAAATTTAACATATTATTTTATTATTTATGGAATTCTTAATTATAATTCAATAATTATTTCATTATTAAATTTATCATACTATTTTAATATTTATTGAATTCTTAGTTATAATTTAATATTTATTGAATTCTTAGTTATAATTTAATATTTATTGAATTCTTAGTTATAATTTAATATTTATTGAATTCTTAGTTATAGTTTAATATTTATTGAATTCTTAGTTATAATTTAATATTTATTGAATTCTTAGTTATAATTTAATATTTATTGAATTCTTAGTTATAATTTAATATTTATTGAATTCTTAGTTATAATTTAATATTTATTGAATTCTTAGTTATAATTTAATATTTATTGAATTCTTAGTTATAATTTAATATTTATTGAATTCTTAGTTATAATTTAATATTTATTGAATTCTTAGTTATAGTTTAATATTTATTGAATTCTTAGTTATAATTTAATATTTATTGAATTCTTAGTTATAATTTAATATTTATTGAATTCTTAGTTATAATTTAATATTTATTGAATTCTTAGTTATAATTTAATATTTATTGAATTCTTAGTTATAATTTAATATTTATTGAATTCTTAGTTATAATTTAATATTTATTGAATTCTTAGTTATAATTTAATATTTATTGAATTCTTAGTTATAATTTAATATTTATTGAATTCTTAGTTATAGTTTAATATTTATTGAATTCTTAGTTATAATTTAATATTTATTGAATTCTTAGTTATAATTTAATATTTATTGAATTCTTAGTTATAATTTAATATTTATGTAATTCTTAGTTATAATTTAATAATAATTTCATTATTAAATTTAACATATTATTTTATTATTTATGGAATTCTTAATTATAATTCAATAATTATTTCATTATTAAATTTATCATACTATTTTAATATTTATGGAATTCTTAGTTATAATTCAATAATAATTTCATTATTAAATTTAACATACTATTTTAATATTTATGGAATTCTTAGTTATAATTCAATAATAATTTCATTATTAAATTTAACATACCATTTTAATATTTAGGGTCAGACCCCCTATTATCGGACGCTGCTATTATCGGACAGAATTTTGTATAATATTATACAAAAAAACTCCCGCGAAAGAAAAACCAAACAAAATACATTTTTCAATAGGTGGTATCTCCATTTATATTTCAGAATAGTTAACAAGGGTGCGGGACCCGGTGGTAAGAAGAAAGTAACATCGAACCAGGGTCACTAAGTTTTCTTTGTTTTAAATTAAGAAGGGGGAGAGGAAATTACTTTCCCTCCGGTTTTTGGATAATATTTTCAAGTGCTTTAGTAGTTGCCAATTATACATTCTGGGTATCAATGAAAAGACTGAAAATTTAACTATAATTTTCTTAAAGCAAAAATGGCTTTGCGTTTTCTTATTGCAAAGAAACAATTCGATTAGGTGTTGTAATTAAAACCCTGTTATCGGACACGTCTTATACTAATTTTCGGATTGTGTGTCAGACATCTATCATGCCTATTAGTTCAGAAAAATAAGGATTTAACACAAAAAAATTATAAACAAGGGAAAATAAACGGGAATTGATTCATTAAATAAAGTTAAATAAGGGGGGATGATATTTTCCGACGTTAGGGGGGTGAAACCCTCAGATAACGACCACCCTCTAGAATATTTGGTCTTTGTTTAACATTAGGACACTACCACGAGAGATATTGAAGTTCACGGAAAACCTAAACTATTCATGTGGCATAGCTCGCTTAGGGGGTCACTGAATACGGGAAATACAATGACCTTGAACCAAGTCGTCAAGGTCATTAAAAATTATTACTAGAACGATTATATTAGTTACAATTAGAGAAGTGTGAACCAGATCATTTTACATCGAAATACCTGTAATCCGAGGTGAATTATCGAGGCTCGATGATGTCTAGGGGTCAAAATATAGGACCAATGCTTTCTAGAGCCCGTAACGAGGTTTGATGCTATCTGGGGCCCGTAACTAGGTTTGATGCTATCTGGGGCCCGTTACGAGGTTTGATGCTATCTGGGGCCCATAATGAGGTTTAATGCTATCTGGGGCCCGTAACAAGTTTAATTGATATCTGGGGCCCGTAACGAGGTTAAATGATATCTGGGGCCCGATATCAAGGTTCCATGAAATCTGGGGCCTGCAACGATGCTCAAAGGTTTCAAGGGCCCGTAGTGAAGTTTGATGATATCAGGGGCCCATAAAAAGTTATGCAGATACCGGGGCTCGTAACGAGTTTCCATGATATCGGTATGAAGAGCTATTATTAATAGGGCCCGCAGCGAAGCTCAATGATGTACAGGGCCTTAAAGAAGCGCAATTATTACTCGGGCCCGCAATGAAACCCGGTGATGTCTAGGATCAGTATTGAAGCTGTATTTTTAACGGGGCCCGCAACACGCTCGATGAAGTCAGAACCAGTGGAAATGTAGAAAATGTCTGGTTTTAAGGGCCCTTTGTCCGGTTGAAAGGAACCGGTGTCCGAAACTTAAGTTATTTTGTCCAGCTAGAAGGCACTGGTGTCCGAAACTTAAGTTCGTGTGTCCGGTTCTAAGCTCCTAGTGTCCGAACCAAAGGTACATCGTCCGATAAAAGAACCAGTGGTGTCCGATTCATTATCCAAATGTCCGATAATAGGTACTCGTACCAGCCAATTAATTTTTCAACTTAGCACTAATTTACATATTTTTTTAAAACAATTTCGAGAGCATCTGGTCAATAATGTTCCAAATTCCATAGTTCTGAAGTTTAAAAAAGGCTATCTGCTGTTTACCTTAGTTTAAATATGAATTTTCTATAAGTTGTCCGATAACAGGGGGACTGACGATATGGAATTCTTAGTTATAATTCAATAATAATTTCATTATTAAATTTAACATACTATTTTATTATTTATGGAATTCTTAGTTATAATTCAATAATAATTTCATTATTAAATTTAACATATTATTTTAATTCAATTATCTCTTTTTTAAGTTATAATTAAATGAACTGTTTTTTAAGTTAATATTAAATGAAATATTTTTTAGTTAATATTAAATATTCTCAAATTTTTAATAAATTTAATTCCGAATTTTTATTAAACATTAATTTAAAACTTATTTGTGTGATTCTTAATTTTAACTGAATATTTGTGTGATTCTTAATTTTAACTGAATATTTGTGTGATTCTTAATTTTAACTGAATATTTGTGTGATTCTTAATTTTAACTGAATATTTGTGTAATTCTTAATTTTAACTGAATATTTGTGTAATTCTTAATTTTAACTGAATATTTGTGTAATTCTTAATTTTAACTGAATATTTGTGTAATTCTTAATTTTAACTGAATATTTGTGTAATTCTTAATTTTAACTGAATATTTGTGTAATTCTTAATTTTAACTGAATATTTGTGTAATTCTTAATTTTAACTGAATATTTGTGTAATTCTTAATTTTAACTGAATATTTGTGTAATTCTTAATTTAAGCTCAATAATAATAATTAAATTCTTAATTTTAGCTTAATAATAATAATTAAATTCTTAATTTTAGCTTAATAATAATAATTAAATTCTTAATTTTAGCTTAATAATAAAAATTAAATTCTTAATTTTAGCTTAATAATAATAATTAAATACTTAATTTTAGCTTAGTAATAATAATAATCGAATTCTTAATTTTAGCTTAATAATAATAATCGAATTCTTAATTTTAGCTTAATAATAATAATCGAATTCTTAATTTTAGCTTAATAACAATAATCGAATTCTTAATTTTAGCTTAATAACAATAATCGAATTCTTAATTTTAGCTTAATAACAATAATCGAATTCTTAATTTTAGCTTAATAACAATAATCGAATTCTTAATTTTAGCTTAATAACAATAATCGAATTCTTAATTTTAGCTTAATAACAATAATCGAATTCTTAATTTTAGCTTAATAACAATAATCGAATTCTTAATTTTAGCTTAATAACAATAATCGAATTCTTAATTTTAGCTTAATAACAATAATCGAATTCTTAATTTTAGCTTAATAACAATAATCGAATTCTTAATTTTAGCTTAATAACAATAATCGAATTCTTAATTTTAGCTTAATAAAAATAATTAAATTCTAAAATTACACTTTTAAGCGTTAACTCCAGCGGCCCAGCCCCATAAGTAAGTCGCCTCCAAATTCCTAGAACAGACAGCGACGAAGCCCTTTATAAACTCTCCCTGTATACCCTGAATGTCAATTTGCAGATACCCAAGATCCGCTTTCCTTTTGGCAATGACGTCAGTCAAAAGGAAATTGATGAAATTGGTTCCTTGATCAGCGTATAATTCCGGCGCTCGATTGAACGCGCCGGACTAAAAAAAAGGGAGAGATAGACGCGTTCTCTCGCGAGGATAATTTGATTACGGTTCCTTCCGGAGAGGGGTGAGATTCAGACACCTGCGCTCGGCGTCCGAGATCATCTCCAGGGAGCTTTCGATTTCCGAAACCCCCCCGCAGCCACGAGGCGCCCAGGGCCCGGGCCAAGCGCGTCAAATATACAAATGGTCGTAATTTTTCCGGCGTTTCGTGATTGACACGTCTCAGGCAGGGGCCGTCTTCCACACCGGCGAACGCTCAACGAAAACATTCGGCGACCTTCCTCGAAGCCATTTCCAAAACTGTCTCTCAAAAATGCGCCTCCCGAAAGTCGCGTTCCCATTACGGGAGGGAACCTTGGTCCCGGCCACTTTCTTCGGAGACGCGACGAAGAGTTGTAATATCCGAACGCTTCTATCACTTTCTTTATTATTTTTGTAAGCGGGCTGGATGGGGCGCGGAGGTTTCCGCGGTAGCGACGAATGAACCGCGAATTAACTACACTTTTCAATCTTCCCTTTGAGCTTTTCAACGCCTCGCTAAAATAATTTACTTTCCTGGGCGTTTGCGCGCGGAGTGATCCTTTCGAGCGGGAAATTACTTACTATTTTTGCAATTCACGGCTTATTGTTTAGAGAGTTTGACGTACTCATGACGTCATCGCGTAAAGGCGATCGAACGAACCACCCTGCTTGAATCGCGAAGTAAATAACTTTTCGTTAAAGGACGTCAGCGTTTAACTCGCCACCCAGCGGACACGCGTCGGGTTGGAAAAAAAACGGCTTTTTTGAAAAAATCCAGACCAGTGGTTTTAATTGGCTATAACCGGGTTTTTTTCGTTATAACCGGCTAAAATTTAAACAGTACCTTTTACTTATGTAAGTAGAAATTGTCTGCAGTTATTGTCGTAAATAAGAAACTAAACAAATAAAGCGAAATAACAATATAAAATAACTGAATTCTTTTGATTTCCTCGGGAAATTCCCCCTAGTTTTTGTGTATGACGCGCCGACAGAGGCAGCTGGCCAAGAAAGAATATTTTCAACATATGGACTAGTTTGGACTAAATTACGTAACCGACTTGGTTACGAAAATACCGAAAAACTGGTAAAACTATACCGGTTTCTAAATATGAAACAAAAAATAAACTAAATTTCTAAATAAAAACTATTATTTTACTAAAATATTCATATTGTAATTTTTTTTAAAAAGGCAAAAAAAAGCATTTTTTCAAGTGGCTAGAGCCGGATTTAACCATGTGGCTATACCCGGTATGGCTGGTTCTATACCAAGCCTTCACGCGAATAAATTAACCCAACCAAACCATCAGCGCTCTAATCACCGTGTTAACGGGCCAAAATTTCTGAAATCATTTTCCTCTACAAATCCTGCGTTACCATGGAGATTTGAACTCAGTCTTTAGATATAATAGGCGATAGCGTAAATTGCGAGGTATACTGGGTAAAATTTCTTTCGGGAAACATTTGAGCGACATCAAACGGTAGAAACGTTTAAAAGTAGTCACGTGGTTATAAAATTGCTTTAAAGTTGACCGTGGAACAGCGACTTCCAGCTTCATTGAACAAATCTTTAAAAGTTTAACTTTTAAAGAAAGTCATAGTTAAAATTTTGTGGTAAAAGTTATGTTTTTAAATATGTATACTTTTTTAATAGAAAAAAAATATTAATTTATTAAACTTAATTTAACGACCACATTAGTATTATTATTATTGTGATCGTGATGTTAAGTCTCTGACTTAAAATTGTAAAAAAGACTTATAGATTAGAACACATTTTTAACCTAGGCTTAGTGAAGTAGCCCAGCCCTAGGTTTTGACCACGGCCAACCTCGATCGAGGAAATGCGTTATAGAAGTTGGCAGTGCTATGACGAATTTCCGGGAAGCTTTTAAAAAGTTAGCTAAGACCAAAGTCATCAAGCGACAAAGGTAGCCTACGCGATGTTAGTATATTCCAAAATATAGTACTTTTATAACAGAACTATTTACAGAATCAATGAGATATAGTTAATTAACTATTAATAATGGTTTGTATAAAACTATAACCGTTAAATGAATATGATTTTGATCAAAAATCCACTATTTATCCAGACAACTAGGTTGGCAGGTTTGCCAGAGAAACCTTTTATGAGCCTCCCTGGTTTATGAAAAATTGAGTCAAACCTTCTGCTTCTCTATACACAAAAGTAAATAAGCACATAAGGTGTATTTTATAGAATGGTCTATTCTCGCTCACAAAGTAGCAAATTCTAGTGATTGTAGGTGGTGATTTTGGCAAATTCCTCCCATGATGGTATCTTACATTTGCTTCTCCCTTTTGAATTTGAAGGGGCGAAGGTTATTTTTCTAAGACAAACCATTATACGCAGCGAAAAAACGATATCTTAATATTGTATTATTAATTTATTATTCTGTTTATAATGTTCCATTATTTAAAAAAATATTCCATTCACGTAGGTCACCTTAGCTAAATACCAAAAAATCAACATTCTGGCTGCTACCTTAAATGGTACTTTCCTTATTGAACCATTTACGCGGCCTACTTAAAGGGCACAAAATGTCGACGCGAAACAAAGCCTCTAGTTTCAACCAATAATACGAGCCAATAGTAGTATCGTAGTTTAAACTAAATGCTACGGACGAATAATTGTATCGTAGATTCAACTAAATCACACATCCTAATCGCTGTGTTGAAGATTAAACTTAATCCTACGGTCAAATACTTGTATTGTAGATTCAATTAAATCCTACTGCTCAATAATTGCATCGTAGTTTCAATTAAATAATATTGCCCAATAATTGGATCGTAGTTTCAACTAAATACTACGGTCCAAAAGTAGTATCGTAAATTCAAATAAATCATACAACCCAATAGTTGTATCGTAGATTCAACTAAATCTCACGGTCCAATATTAGTATCGCAGATTCAACTAAATCCTGCGGCTCAAAAGTAGTATCGTAAATTCAAATAAATCATAGAACCCAATAGTTGTATCGTAGATTCAACTATATCTCACGGTCCAATATTAGTATTGCAGATTCAACTAAATCCTACGGCCCAAAAGTAGTATAGTAAATTCAAATAAATCATACAACCCAATAGTTGTAGCGTAGATTCAACTAAATCTCACGGTCCAATATTAGTATTGCAGATTCAACTAAATAATACGGCCCAAAAGTAGTATCGTAAATTCAACTAAATCATACCACCCAATAGTTGTATCGTAGATTCAACAAAATCTCACGGTCCAATATTAGTATCGCAGATTCAACTAAATCCTACGGTCCAAAAGTAGTATCGTAAATTCAACTAAATCATACAACCCAATAGTTGTATCGTAGATTCAACTAAATCTCACGGTCCAAAATTAGTATCGCAGATTCAACTAAATCCTACGGCCCAAAAGTAGTATAGTAAATTCAAATAAATCATACAACCCAATAGTTGTATCGTAGATTCAACTAAATCTCACGGTGCAATATTAGTATCGCAGATTCAACTAAATCCTGCGGCCCAAAAGTAGTATCGTAAATTCAACTAAATCATACAACCCAATAGTTGTATCGTAGATTCAACTAAATCTCACGGTCCAATATTAGTATCGCAGATTCAACTAAATCCTACGGCCCAAAAGTAGTATAGTAAATTCAAATAAATCATACAACCCAATAGTTGTATCGTAGATTCAACAAAATCTCACGGTCCAATATTAGTATCGCAGATTCAACTAAATCCTGCGGCCCAAAAGTAGTATCGTAAATTCAAATAAATCATACAACCCAATAGTTGTATCGTAGATTCAACTAAATCTCACGGTGCAATATTAGTATCGCAGATTCAACTAAATCCTGCGGCCCAAAAGTAGTATCTTAGATTCAACTAAATCTCACGGTCCAATATTAGTATCGCAGATTCAACTAAATCCTACGGCCCAAAAGTAGTATCGTAAATTCAAATAAATCATACAACCCAATAGTTGTATCGTAGATTCAACTAAATCTCACGGTGCAATATTAGTATCGCAGATTCAACTAAATCCTGCGGCCCAAAAGTAGTATCGTAAATTCAACTAAATCATACAACCCAAAAGTTGTATCGTAGATTCAACAAAATCTCACGGTCCAATATTAGTATCGCAGATTCAACTAAATCCTACGGCCCAAAAGTAGTATAGTAAATTCAAATAAATCATACAACCCAATAGTTGTATCGTAGATTCAACTAAATCTCACGGTCCAATATTAGTATCGCAGATTCAACTAAATCCTACGGTCCAAAAGTAGTATCGTAAATTCAAATAAATCATACAACCCAATAGTTGTATCGTAGATTCAACTAAATCTCACGGTCCAATATTAGTATCGCAGATTCAACTAAATCTCACGGTCCAATATTAGTATCGCAGATTCAACTAAATCCTACGGCCCAAAAGTAGTATAGTAAATTCAAATAAATCATACAACTCAATAGTTGTATCGTAGATTCAACTAAATCTCACGGTCCAATATTAGTATCGCAGATTCAACTAAATCCTGCGGCCCAAAAGTAGTATCGTAAATTCAACTAAATCATACAACCCAATAGTTGTATCGTAGATTTAACAAAATCTCACGGTCCAATATTAGTATCGCAGATTCAACTAAATCCTACGGTCCAAAAGTAGTATCGTAAATTCAACTAAATATCACGGTCCAAAATTAGTATCGTAGATTCAACTAAATCATACACCAAAATATTTGCATGGTAAATATAATTACATTATAGTATCAACGAAATCCTATTTAATCCAAGCCTAAATGAAACACCTAAGTTATATTGTCTACAAATGATTTACCTGACTGTCCGAAGACACAACTTGAATGTATGGAACAATGGTCGAGCTAGTTTTGGGGAAAATACACCGGAAAAATTGCCAACCGATATAAAGCGCGAACTTTGTTTTGAAGATGAGCCCGTTCTCTGAAGGGTCTCGTCCATGAATCTACGAGATTGCACGAGTCACAAAGTGCGATTTTCGAGGGTTTTTCTGAGAGATAGAAACGCCGTCGCGAAGCGCCACCGAAAAGTCTACCGAGCGCGTTCACCAACTTCCAAAAATAATTCGGGCAGATCCTTCAAAATCGAAGATCAAAACATTTCTGCCTAATAACAAGCGCCCTTTTGGAGTCAAAAATGTTAAGTTTCTTTGGGCCGCTGCCAAGCTTTTCGTGAAATTTTGACAACGACGAACGGATCTCGAACAATATCCGCGTCATCGCCTCCGCGCCTTCGACCATTCGACCTGCTTCATTTGTTCTCCCACAACGTCTATCACAAGCAAATCGCTTACGAGAAAAGTATCCATAAAAAATTGTAGTCGTTAACGGTAATAGTTGGTGTAGGGAGCTGTTGACTCGCGTGGCATGAAGGGCTTACCACTACCCTCCTACGCATTGTAACCCGGGCTGCGTTCAACAACTATCAACGGAGAAAAACCGCTGAGTTATCGTTGAGTTCTTTTAATCAACGCTACGTCACAAAAATCTAAAAGTTGTTGTACGATCTATAGTTCGCTGACTTAACGAACAAAATATCGTCTGCTACCCCTCCTTTAACTTTGTCGAATGACGTCACGACACCGATGAGCAACGGAAAAACCTGCTCCTCCGACCGCTGACTTCGTTGAGCAACATGACGTAGAAACCGGAAGTTAAAAAAAGGGTACAGTAAGCTCAACGCTCAGCGCTGACCTCAGCGCTGAGTCCGCTGAGTCCCGCTGAACGTAGCCCCGGCCACCTGAATTAATGGCTTTAAAAGTCGCTAGATGACTTGGGCCTAAGGTGGTGTCTTGGGTATTAGCCTGATTATTATTATTATTATTATTAACCCAGCCACCCGAATTAATTGCGCAAGAAGCCGCTCGATGACTTGGACCTAAGGTCCTAAATAAATCGCATTTTAGGTAGAATAATGCATCTGTTCCTCAGATATAGATATTTGCTTGTTACACTTTGTTTCATTTAAAAATAAACCCCACGAAAATTAAGAAATACCTGGAAAATTAAAAATTTACGGTTTATAATGATAATCGAGATGAGTTCTTTTTGTCTTAACTATTCGATAGCCCTCGGTCGATAGTTTGTTCCCCGTGTTTGGTTTAAAATGTAAGTGTTGCGCGTTTTGGGGCGAAGCAAAGTCCGGAGAAAAGTTGTATATAGAGATAGCTGCTCTTTAGAATTTGAACGTAAAAATAAAGGAAGGTAATAACGGCAAGATGGCCGATTGAGCGTCTATTTTTAGAGATCCCGGCGCGAATATAGGCGGATGCACTCCGGGATTACGAGGAGCCCCCGCCGCGAAGGAGGACTGGCCAGTCGGAGGTAACTGATGGCCGCCGGAAGAAAGGAAGTCCGATCGAAATGGATCGAAGCCAGCCGAATGGGCTGCTGTTCCATCCCAGTCCCGATTTCGAATTAAAGCTCTTTCGCCTCTCTTCTCCCTGTTCCAATTTAGTCCATTCCCCGACTTCATTACTTTTCGAAGAGAGACTGGCCCAGCTAACACGCCAGATTGGATTCGCTTCGACGCGAAAACTAGAACTAAAATTCATTTATTAAGCGGACCAAATCGAAATTTAGTTTGTGGGATTACTTACTGACTTAAGAAATTCATTATTTAACTGGCTTAGTCTCATTCTTGAAAACGCGACTTTTCATAAATTTCTATGAAATCTCGTAGAATGTTTATAGAATACCTCTATTGTATAGAAAGCTCTTTAAATATTTCTATATAAAATACTTCGACCTTTCAACTTGGCCTTTCAAACGTAAATCTCGTAGAAAAACTTCGTATAAACTTTCTAAGAAATCTTATAGAAAATCTATAGAATGTCTCGTATTTTCTATATCGTATAGAGTGCTCTATAAATCTTTCTATAGAAAAGACGGGAATTTCCTACTGTAAATTTCTTTGTTTTCTATTATCCTATAAATATTTAAATATAAAAGGATATTTACCTATGGCTATAGAAAATAATTACATAAAATTCTATAAAAAATATTTAGGATATCTATTGTTTTTATTATTATAGAAAGCCCTATAAATATTTATACAAAAAAGGTGTAAACATTTCTATATTTTCAATAGCTTAAGGAAAAAATATCAAAATTTCTATAGAGACTACGATCAATAAAAAAAAGGTAAACTTCTTTGTATTTGCATATTTAATTAAAATCAATGATATTTACAGTGATTTGTCTAACCGGTTTTGAAATGCCTAGCATTTTGAAACGGGTAATGTACAAATAACTGTAAGTATCATAGATTTTAATTAAATATGCAAATATAACGAAGTTTACCTTTTTTTTAATAATCATCATTAGACTTCAGGGGCGTAGGAACGGTCTAGAAGTTGGAGAGGGCAAAGATAAACGAAAAGGGGTCTGGAGAATGGTTTTTAATTTTTAATGGAGTGTAGCTTCTCCGAATGCATGTGTACTTGCGGGAAATGACTAAAATTTGAACACAGTTGAGGTTCTATAAACTGTATATCGAGTTGATCACTCCGCGTAATCGGTGTACCGAGTCGTACCTTTGACTGTACTAAAGGGATTACGCGTAATCTTTGAAGTCCCTGCCTTTGACAGTGCTAATCTAAGCGTAATCTGGTGTACAGACTTTCTAAGAGTGGTTAGACCCTCGCTGTATATGCTTTTAAAATGATAATTTGAGCCTTTTGAAGATTTCAACTGACCAAAGTAGAGGTCGGGGATGGTTAACTTTTATTCAATAGATAAAGCTCTCAAAATTATTCGTAAAACGTTTTGATCAAGTAATTTATATTTCTGTATTATCCGATTAATTTTTTGATAAATTTGTAAAATTAATCGGAAAAACGACGTTTTTTCGATAAAAATCTAAAATTTTACAAATAATACATGTTTTTTAATCATTTTCCGAAATATTAACCGGTAAATTTCTTTGTTTACATTTTTCCAGCAAAAAAAATCAATTTAATCATGGATAATGATTAACCGTTACCGACCTCTAGACCAAAGGTTGGAGGGGGCAATAACATTAGTTTCCCCTCCCAGCAAAATTCTATGGAGGGGCATTGCCCCCCACTGCCCCTCCCGGTTCCTACGCCCCTGTTAGACTTACCACAAACAACTAAGCCGATAGAAACTATATAGACATTTTATAGAAAAGCTTTGTAAGGTCCTTACGCGGTTATACATATTTGCGCAATTTCAAAATTGTAAAATATATTGGGCGTAATGGCGCGATGTTCCCCGTCCAACCGACTGGGGAGAAGATGGACAACTTCGGGGTAGCGCGATCATCGGAGGCGAGACAGAAGCGGGTGTCCCACACTGCTCCGGATCCTCCCAAGTGGAAAACACCATCCGCCGACGGAGAGAGAGAAGGATAAACGGGCCATGTGGTTTTTATATAGGCTTGGAAATGCCACTTGAAATTTCACGAGCAGTTACTCACTCGATAAATACGAACGGGATCTTCTAAGACCAGAAAAGACTGCTTGGCGCGCTAATTCTCACACACTTATTTTTCTTTGAACTCGTTCTACACGCTACAAGCTTAATAGACTTTGTTCGCGCCAAATATAATAATAACATTCCCTTAAGTATGGCTGCGTTCGGTAAAGCCACGGTCACACCGCTTAAAACCCGGTTTACGTCGGTTTCAATGCAAGTTTTGCCCGCCGACGATAATTCTCGGTTCACACCGGTTCGCTTATAGCCAAGGCTTAACGTCATTTCAAATTACGACCAGAATTTTGAAAATACTAAAATGTATACCAAAACAATTAGTTAATCATGTTTACTATTCAAACAGTAATATTATTTGACATAATTTAGAATTTAATTCCCGTTATTTTTGAAAATACGAGCAATTTTACTTCCCTGCCTTGTCGTTTTGAAAGCGATTCTAAGCGAACCAACTTGTTGCTTCCCGAACCAACACCAACGGCGTATTTAAGGGGGGGGGGTTGGGGGTTCAACCCCCCCCCGAAATGCTGATGACTGGGAAAGGGGGGGCCAAATAAAAATCAGTGAAACCTACGTCAGCACCCCGACCTTGAAATTTTTCCTCAAAACCCCCCCTTAAATAAAATCCTGGATACTCCCTTGACCAACACGAAGCGATTTCTCACGCTGGTTTTGAAATCTAGTTATCTTAAACAAAGCGATTTTAGGGGTAAGTGTGAGCCTGGCTTAAGTCTTAACGGAGAAGAAACCGTTTTCTGAACAAACTTTTCGTTGAGACCGTTGCTCAATTTGTCGTAGAACGGCAATTTTGTGAAATAGCGTTTACCTGAGAGCCCCTCATGCGTACCAAGGCTTAATTGAAATTCCCACGTATACAACTAATAAGATATTGCAAATTTTCTTCTGCATTACAAAATCAATAGAATTATAAAAAAATCCATTAAGTTTAAATGGACTATAACCTCAACGCATTATTTATGGAAGATCCCCATCCCAATTTAAAGGGTTAAAATTAAATTTACATGCAGCGCCCCGCTGCGGCTTTTATTCTGAACGATAATTTTATCGCGCCCAGATTGTGAAGTCATGGACTATGGTTCTGTCCGAATATTTCCCACTGCATCTGGTAGATAATATAGTCCCCACTATCCTACCAAGATGATTCTAGTAATATCGTTGCTAGATAATAATGACGATGACCAGTGGCGGCGCTACACTCAGGCTATGTCAAATTTTTTGTAGCCTATGTAGCCTATAATAGATGACCATTTAGCGCATGTTTTTTAAACCATGTAAGCACCCAGTAGTAGAATCCTATAATTCTGTAGGAGATTTTTCGGATTCGTCCACGAAATCAGTAGCATCTACATTTTGTATCCAAGCCTAAACTCAATGTTGGGGATATAGCGGCCAATGAGAAATTACGTCAATCACCACGCAAAAATTCAAATTGTTTTGGTGTTCTACTAATGATTTCCAATTAACTACGAAAGGAAAGCAACGAAACTTTATACACGTATTGGGTACTTTAAACGTAAGCGCTTCGTTTAATAATAATTTGCAACTTACTCTTATCGCTAACTAGCGGCAGAAATATCTAAAGCCGTATAATGGAGAAGCCAAAAATTGGAAGTGTTGCTGTTCCACACAAAATACCCGCGAGTCTATTCCCTTTAATGACTATTAAATTAATTAAAAATTAGTGACGAAAAATATTTCCAGCTGATGACTTCGTTGAGCAGCCGATGAGCAACGTGACGTCGAAAAACCGAACAGCAAGAGACCGGACTGAACGCAATCCATATGGAATATAAACATGTAAGTATGACGTTTCCATGGAAACATTTCAATGATACCTTGTTTCTAGTGAACGGGTTAATTCGGATATCCGAAGATAATCAGTTAGTCAGCTCACGTTGATCTACTTTGTTCCCCTCAGACAGCAATCGATTCTCAAATCCATTATCCAAGTAACCGATCTACACTGATCCGCTATTATGAATCTCGACAGATTCAGCAGCTATCTGACTTCTGACGTTTAGTGTACACACGGATGCTCGTTTTCCAAATCTGCTTCACTAACTTCCGTTTCCAATCTATAAAGATGATGACGCGTTATTCATCGCGGACTTTCAAGTGACGTAATTTAAGTCGTATCCAATGAACAAGGTTTTAAGTGACGTAATTTAAGTCGTATCCAATGAACAAGGTTTTAAGTGACGTAATTTAAGTCGCATCCAATGTACAAGGTTTTAAGTGACGTAATTTAAGTCGTATCCTATGAACAAGGTTTTAAGTGACGTAATTTAAGTCGTATCCAATGAACCAGGTTTTAAGTGACGTAATTTAAGTCGTATCCAATGAACAAGGTTTTAAGTGACGTAATTTAAATCGTATCCAATGAACAAGGTTTTAAGTGACGTACTGTAAGTCGTATCCAATGAACAAGGGTCACTTAAATGTATCCAACTAATTGTAATCAAGAAAATTGCATAGTGTGAACAGAAATAGTTGGTACCATTGTTACAATATTTCTGTTCACACAATGCAATTTTCTTGCTTACAATTAATTGGATACAATTAAGTCACTTAAGTGGCCCAATTAATTGTATAGTGTGAACTGGCCGGCTTTAGTCTTGAAAAAATTGTGATCGTCCAAAGTCATGTAACTCAAAAGTGATAATAAACTCCTATTTTAATTCTGACGGGTAAAGCAAAATGTTGGCGGTACTTCTGGTTTTATACTCCCCTTTTTACCCCTAATCAGTTACTACTAAATAAATTAAGATAGGAGGCTCACTAGTCAGGCTGAATACTATAATTTTGGAAAATGTTCTTTAAAAATAATATTGTCCTTGTTAAAAATAATCTGTTTTCACATAAAGTATGATTATATCCTTGAAATATTTTGCGATATTTATGAAACAGTTTTCTGAAATTTACAAATGAAGGAGTACCCTAAGTAAAAAGTATATTCAGATAACGACCCTAGCTTTAATATTTTTTGTGATAAAAACATTGGCAGGGAAATTTAAAAAGCACTAAACAAATTTTCCTTTTTTAAGGGCCACCTTCTTAAATTGCAGTTTAAATTCCAGCCAATAATGTGATCCTATCTTTGTAAAATATTCGTCGAAATTTGGTCCAGAATCTATTATTTTGTCGTATACTTTAGCTGTCACGTATTTTTATTTTATTATATTATTGGTATATTACATACCAATCTTATATGAATCTCTAAAAAATTTAAGGACAACCATTATTTTAAATCGCAAGTAAGGCGTCCCTTATAAATTTGCACCCTGGAAATAACACTTTTACGAATAAACCGTCAGGGCATTTAGATTACACTCTTACGCCATCTTGGAAAACCAAATTACTTGCGAATAATTTATATCTAAAAGCGAAACATCCGCTTAGCAGACGAAAACCAAGCGTCTAAATGAAGTTGTCTCGTCGCCCGCTACGTGGCGCAACGTAAACTAAAAAGTCTAATTATCGTCTTCAAAGATAACAAACAACAGCGTGCTGGCTGGGAAGGACGAGTAATTGCACCCCGGCGACGGATTAGGGACGTTTTCAGTAGCGCCCTCTTTAATTTGAAATGAATAAAAAATATTCAACCCAAATAAATAGCGAGGATTAACGTGAGTTCCCCGGCCCGCGCTTTAACGTTATTAGCGCTAGTTAATTGAACGAACAAACGAGGGAGGGGGCCCCTCTAAGCAGAAGGGCTTATTAGGGCTCCCTTGTCGTGATGAAGAATCCTCCCAAAGATATATAGACAGAAAGGGGGGCAAAGAACGGGGGAAAAGACGGGGCTTAAAACAGAGCGGCGTGCGCCTGGGATTTCCAGCTGCACGAGGCACACGGAGAGAGGATATGGGATCAGATGAGTAGTCCCCCTTCAGACGACACGCAGTTTGGCCAGAGGAAGGGGCGATGGTAACACCCACGTCTTGTTCGCTTTAATAGCGCCCCGACATTGTTAGATACGGAATTGGCCAATTTGAATATATCGATTGTAAACGCAAATACCAGCCTACTTCGTTCCAGCCCCCTTTTACCCCATTCCCCCCATCCTTTAAAAAAAGGAAATTTTGTAACTCGAGAACGCGGGAAATTGAACACTTGAAATGTCTATGGCTCCATTGCCACCTGCAGAACGAGCGAGGCTTACACTACGTCAAATGTAAGACGTAACACGCATTTTCAAATCGATTACCTAGAAACCGTAGGCTAAATATGGAAGACGCTCACGCGGAAAATATAGTTAAGAGAAACATTATTTAAAGGGCAACGCAAGTGGTCATGCAGGGGGGGAACTATGTTTTCTTCAACAAGCCGTAAGTAGGTTTCCAAGGATGATTTTATACAGCGCGAAAGCCTTATTCTCCTTGGTGTAGCAACGTGGCGCAATTTCGCTATATTCTTTGGCTCTCATTCGCGAATGTTTCGATTTTCTTCGCTGAGTTAGCTCGCAATCAACGAACCCAGGAATTTAGGCCTAGCTTAATTTATTTATTATGGAGAAAAGAACTGGGTTAGTTTCCGAAAGTTGGACTTTGATATTTTCGATTTAACAATGTTTTGGAATAAAATTATTTGTGAATTGAATATTTTTAATAATGGAAGTTGAAACATTAGGCCTTGGACGCGGTAAATCTCTGCCGCTAGCCTCACATTGGATTAAGAAAATTCAACACCACACACACTCCTTTATCCCGTCTCCCTTAACAATTTCCCTATCATTATACCCCGACAGAATATTTATCTTTTTTTATTACATTTATTTTGTAGAAGTTTAGGATCCGATTTGTCGGTAAGCACGGAGACTTCACTTTCCTCGGCCATTTTCGCGACTAAAGAATGCATGGATTTTGCGTAAAAACCGCGAGAGCCGCATTTATACAAAATAAATTCGGCAAATATGGTTCTGCTTTTTTTACAGAGGGAAAGGCTATGGCAGATAGCGCATGCGCAGTCGTTCTTTTTATCTATAAGATAATTTACCCCCCTGCATGGTTGCCCTTTAAGAAACCCCGAATCGTTCTCTAAGCGAAGTTATCGTAGAATGTATTATGTTCTTTACGAACGTTTTCTAGTTCCATATTTAGATCCTTAAAAAGAGCAAATGAGGAAAGTTAACTTCAGTTCGAGGCAAGGCTTAATGTCGAATTGGCCTGATTTCCCGAGCGAAACTTAACATAGTCTTCCTTGTACATTCCAAGTGTGTAGATTTATAATTTCCCTACGAAATTAATGATCGTTTTTAAAAAGCTACTCGAATTATTTGTATTTGAAAGTGCTGGGTTAAGAAATCGGATTTCATGGATTTCTAGAAACTGGTATCCACATTATTTACTCGATACCCCAAAATTTGTAATATAAAGATAAATATAAATATAAATACTTTGATAATTAAATATTTAAGGTAAATGTTTTCAATAACCAATATTTGGTTATTGAAAATATCCATTTCGAGTTTTCTGAACCATTAAAGAATGTTATACAACTCAAGGTACCTTGATGAATTTTAGCCCAAGGCTGATTGAAGCAGAAATATCTGTAGCTTAACAGACCAATTCCACCCTATAATATGACTGCTTTTTTGTCGTCAGCTAAATATTGAGTCTGTAAGCATGGCGTTCAGTAGTTAATTTGAACACTTCAAACTGTTGACTGCTAAATAACGACTATGCACAGCTATTTTAGAAATTGAGGAAGTAGGCTTAAAAACTTATCGTAGGTGGAATTGGTCTGCATATGTATACACAGACGTTTAGAATAAACTTCATTAGAGATCAAGAAGTTACTTGATCTCGAATGAAGTTACTTGATGATTCTTGATCTCGAATGAAGTTACTTGATGACTCTTGATCTCGAATGAAGTTACTTGATGATTCTTGATCTCGAATGAAGTTACTTCGTGATTCTTGATCTCGAATGAAGTTATTTGATCTCGAATGAAGTTACTCGATCTCGAATGAAGTTACTTGATCTCGAATGAAGTTACTCGATCTCGAATGAAGTTACTGGATCTCGAATGAAGTTACTCGATCTCGAATGAAGTTACTCGATCTCGAATGAAGTTACTCGATCTCGAATGAAGTTACTCGATCTCGAATGAAGTTACTCGATCTCGAATGAAGTTACTCGATCTCGAATGAAGTTACTCGATCTCGAATGAAGTTACTCGATCTCGAATGAAGTTACTCGATCTCGAATGAAGTTACTAGACGAAGTTTATTATAAACGTCTGTGTATACATATACAGACCGATCCCACCTACGATAAGTTTCTTAAGCCTACTTTCCCCATTCCTAAATTAGCTGTGTATAATCGTTATTTAGCAGGCAACAGTTTCGAGTGTTCTGGTAGCTTTTCCAAATTTTATTTATCAAGCGAACGTGCACGTTTGAAAAACCCGAAAAACTGTCCAAAAAAAATTGGGCGGCGATAAGTGGGAATTTTCGTTTTCTCAACGCGTACGCGAAACACCATTGCAAGGAAAATAAAGACCCGTAATTCGGATAAATTTACAACAAAGACTATTACGCCTGTATTGAACAGTACGTGAAGTGAATTCTTTAGTAATTTCCGTGAAATATATATGCATATATATTAGAACTACCGCTGTTAAGTTTATATTATAAACTTCTGGAAAGAATGTAATTATTTATATTTAGGAAGAATGAATACCTGAATACGAGTTTTAGCGTTTCCCCCAAGCCACCCCACAACACCGTCTACCAGGGTGGAAGAACTTAGAACTATATTTATGGTCGGTAGTAAAATTTAGCATTTCTGCCAACAGGTTGAACACGCACTAAAGAACAGGTTGAACAGAAGTTAGTGGTGATATGCGATAGTTACTTCAAAAATTAGTCTTAGCGCGTGTTAGCAGATTTAGTTCCAATTTCCCTACACACTGCCATCAGGGGCGGACTGGCCATTGTGGAAACTCGTCCAATTTGCAGAGTGGTCCCAGCTGCAGGAGACCCCTTTGAAGTTTAAAATATGCTTTATTTTAATCTTCAAAACTATGCAAGGCAACGATTAAAGTAAAATAAAGTATTTAAATCATCACTTTAACAATTTAAAATAAAATACGTAAAATGATAAAATCATAATTTTACGAAGTCTATTTACCTAAACGTGTTTGACTTTTTGTCGTCATTAGTCTCTCTTTATCAAACTTTTCATAAAACAGTTGTTAGTTGTTACCGTTCCATCTCGCGTAGCTTTTCCGTATCATTGTCCCAACCGCTCTGTCGGAGACTGTCGCCCAACAGTAACTATACTAACTAGTCTTCAAATCTTCTATCGTCGGAAAAGAATGGAACTTGAATATTTAAGTAGTCAAAATTGGCGTTAAATCATTGCTAAAAAACCAAAAGATAATGGTAAATATTACTAAACTATATTATTTTAATATTTATGTTTTCGAGAATTCGAGCTTATAAATTGAACACGTTGTGTAGTGGGACTAAGAAGGTGGTCTAAATACGTGCTTTACTCAAGAAACGTATTACGTAACCTGAGTATCCAAAGTCACAGTGGATGAATCAAATTATGATTACATAAATTTTAGATTATTCGGTTTATTCCCAGCACAACTTAAGATTAATATTTTGGTTTTTTATATGAATGTAGATATTTCGTAATGGGTAAAACCATAAGTATACAATATTGTTACATAAGTGTGACGCTTCCTAATCTTCACATGCAAAAGTTTTACTGAGAGCTATTCACAAGACAGACTGCATTACGGGCTTCATCGCCGTTTTGCGTTCGCTTGCTAACGCGTCACACGTAGCCTTTGACAGCGCCTCGCTAGGGGGTGATTTTCTTCTTGTGATGACGTCACTCCGTTACTAGCTCTCAGTAAAATATTCCCCAAAGTGACAAACTTATGGAATAATATTATAGACTTATGGTAAAACCAATAAAATGAAATACGCGACAGGTTGTAAAAAACGTGCAAGGAAAAGGCAACGAGACATTATACCTGGCAACTTCTAATTTCGACATTGTTTACAAAAAGCAACCACTACAACTCTTCCGAATCCGGAGGTATCTCTGTTGCTGAAGGTTTAAGTAAGTGTTATTCAAGTGAATTAGATAGGGCTGTACTCGATTACTCGACTCGAATACTCGATGAAAAAAAATTTGATACTCGATAACCGACTCGATTGCCTAAAACCACTAATCGCACAGCCCTAGAATTTGATCAAAGAAGTATACTTTGAACAAAAAGAATTGAGAGCTCCATTTCCAAAGAGGGTAAAGACTTAAGTAGCAAATCCTGCTAGAGAAACCGATCCGAAAGGTCAAAAAAACTAATCATTTATTCTAAAAAATGTTCATGCAATCATTCATTTCGTCGCGTTGGGGGCACGTGCCTCTGTTTCCGCTTGGCTACGCCACTGATTTTAAGAATTCTTGAAATTTGGGGGGCCCTTTGAAGTTGACGGTAGATGACTCTAAGGTCTCCCAGACCGCCCCTGGCAGTCATGTTAGGGTATAAAAGCAGGTAAATAAGCCTGTTATATCCTATGAGGTAGAATATGAACTAGAGATACAAACAAATCTGGGGTTCGCGGGACGTGTTTTATTTGAGTAGGAGAATTAGACTTAAAGAGATAGTGTATATGAAGTTTTTTCATCGATTATTGAAAAATATATTAAAGAAAAATATAGTTATAAAACATTTGGTATAAATATAAATATTCACGATTAATTTCAAATCATAAAATAAAAAGATAGCGTAACTTTTTTTCTACGACATACTGTCTACGTCAGAGATAGGTTGATGTTTATTGGTTGCTACTAGAGCGAGCTGGAAATATAATTTTTAGGGGATTACAGGAGGAAATTTTACTCCCATAGCTTTCTTTTGATCCGAGTTTCCCGCTTTCGCACGCTTTAAGACCCTCATTGGATGGAAAGTAATGGAAAGATAAGCCACTTTTGTTGTTATTATTACTGCAGGAAGGAACTGCACAATACACTGTAGCGCCCACGTCTTCGGTGCTTTCGGTGGCATCTTTTCGTAGAATATAAATATTGTTATAATGACTACGTATAAGAAATAATGATAAAATTTATAAACAATACCTTGTTATCGATTTTTTCTTAAATTTCTACTTTGAGAATAATATTTTTACACGTAGCCGGCTCGTGAAGTCGTGATTCGAGAATCTCGAACCGCGTGGTCCGCGAGAAGAAAGTCAAAAAACGCGCTTACAAATCCTCTACGCGATAGTACAAAAAGACTACTTGAAATTCCCCGCCGCTCGAGCGCGCTGAAATCGACCAAACTCACGACGTCAACAATCTGTAAAGTTTTGACGCGGCTATTGAAATACCATTATTTTACATTAAAATTTTAACTAAATACTAATTGAAAGTGCTAATATGTATATATATTCGGATTCAGGACTTAAAAATCTATCATAACGTGTAAGCCAAAGAACAGAATTTTAAATTAATCTGAGTTGGCACTATCTCTTTAAGTTTCAACTTTATCGAATCATGTTGTCGCCATCTGTTTCTATAAGCATAGAGTTCTTAAATTACCGTAATTTAGGAAATCAGTAAATTACGCGGTAATTACCATTTTCGTAATTTACCTGAGAGAATTGTAAATTACTGTTACCAGGGTAATTTACCGCGTAAATTACCAGGGTAAATTACCGATTCGTATCTCTATATAAGCAGACACTTTTGCAAAATATATTAAGGTTTAGTTTTCCAATAACACGTTAGATGGCGCCAACACGATTTGATTAAGTTCATTTACTAGGCCTAACTCTCCAACTCAAGTACTCAACAAATACTGTCCCGCGAAACGGTAGGTCCTGCATGGAAGGCGGATTTGAATCTATATTTATTCTACCTCATTGATTATACCTCATAAACGTAATTTTGAAATTGGTCAATATCCCGAAATTGACCAACTTTCGGTTTTCAACCCAATGTGCATGTAGAAAACTAATATTTTGCGTCGTAGTATCCACTAGAACAAATAAAAACACGCTTCTGTTATATCTAGCCCACTGTTAGACCGACCAAAATGAGTTACTACTAACTATTGGTTACCATCGATAAAACGGAGCAAGACCATGAAATGTCGTATAAGTAACCGAAGCAAAGCGATACGAGAGTAAGGTGCAAAAAGTGCAAAACAGACGAGCGCGGGGAGACGAACCACGGCGCGGAGGAGTCCCCCGAGAGACGCGTTTTTATTAGTCCAATTTCCTCCGTGCGTGCGCCCGCCGAAGAGAGACTCATAGAGCCCTCGTAAACCTAATAACGACGGTGGTCTCGCCTATGACTACCAAAATAAAGAGCAGGGAGCCCGGTCTCGCTTTCGCTAAGAACCCGCCGAAAAACCAAGACTCGGACGGAGCTAATTTAAGGTCCTATTCACACGAGCCAACATTTTCGTCCAACGAGATTTAGCGCGATAACCGACAAAGAAATTACTCCTAATTCTTCTAACACTTCTTCTACTCCCAAATTCTGACAATTTACTTTGATAAAGAAATTAAATATTAATATTATTATTCAGTATTGCGTAACCTATCAAAATTATTCGATTTAAATATTTGGACCTCAAGCCTCAATCACAATAATTTGCCGTTCTTCAAAACTCTGCCAACAAGTGTTTGCGCGGTCAACACGTTGCGGAAACTTTTTTTTCAATATAATTATTATACACACGAAGAAACTATCTCAATTTGCGACCTGTGTTAGCCAAGAATGTTTTGAGCAAATGTTTGCCAGTAGCGGCGCCAGAAATAGGGACAGGGCTGGACTGCCGCCTACTTGAGTTACAGAACGGTTCTACAAAATTTAAAAGGTCCTCCAAATTCAAAACTAAGGACCCATAAGCAAACCAAACTCCAAAAACATAAGATTTTGAACAACATCATTAGATTAAAGGATATTATTTTCTGTCTCTTTCGGCCGTCTGTTTATAGCAAAGCTCTGGGCACCATTCTTTGACTTTTTTTCATTTTTGAGTGAAGCAGAGTACACGACGACGGAATACACTGTTTGGACCAAAGTACAGCTAGACTCCGATTTAGACTTACAATTTCCTCATTGTAAATGCAACGATATTATTATAACACAGACGAGCTACTGTCCACGAATGCGTGTAGTCGTCTTGTAAATAGGGGCTTACAACCTGTTCGCCGACCTCAAAAAGTTCAACTGATGTTGGCTCGTGCGAATAGGCCTTTGAAGCGCGTAGGAGGCGAGTGTACGGTCCAACCTCAGCGAGGACATATCCTCGAGGGACTCCGTTCCTTGCAGGCCTATTCTTACTGCGAAGGGGAGATGACTGCATGCAGGCTCCTGATTAGCTTTTTCCCGCCAATGGCTCCTTCGGGCATTCGGAGTCCCTCCGGTCACGTAATACGCGGGACAATGTCTGCGCCATGGTCCCCCCATTCCCTAAGCTTGTTCGCTCTTAATTAAGTATCTTAAGCGTTCTATGGGAATATATTCGAGACGACGTTTCGATCAAGAAGTTTTTTGTCGCTTACGCGGGAGCGACTTCCGAGGTCGAGTAATTGTTAATATGTGTTTTCGTGACTGACGACGACGCCTGGTGGAATGTAATATTCCACTCGCCACGGAGAAGGCGATTAAGGAAATAAAATTAGCCCAACATTGTTGCTTAGTTGATAAAGTAAATAGTTTTTCAAATTTAGTTTCGATGGATTTGTTTCATTAAGTGGGAGCTACCCGTTCTTCCGAAGTCTGCTCAGCAACAATGCACATCGAAATTGCCTCCATGCCGCACTGGGGCCGAGCTCAGACGTTTTTGGGTGTCATGAATAAATAATTTTAATGCGAATTGAATCATAAGTAATTCTAATCAGAATTGAATTATGAATAAATAATTCTAATCAGAATTGAATTATGAATAAATAATTCTAATCAGAATTGAATTATGAATAAATAATTCTAATCAGAATTGAATTATGAATAAATAATTCTAATCAGACTTTAATTATGAATAAATAATTCTAATCAGAATTGAATTATGATTAAATAATTCTAATCAGAATTGAATTATGAATAAATAATTCTGATCAGAATTTAATTATGATTATTATTAGTATTATAATTTATCTGTAATCATGGTTTAATAAATTTTAATCACCATTTTATAATTTTTAATCACGATGTAAAGATTTCAATCACGATGTAATAGTATCAATAACAATTAATTATTAAAATCAAGATTTAATCATTTTTAAATCACGATTTTGTCAGATTAATGTCTTTAATTATAAATTTTAAAATTTTGTGCCACGGTACTTTTTAAATGATTAAAGGTTTCAAAAACGACTGCTACTCCCTGAAGTAGCAGTCTTTTTTGAAACCTTTAATCTCTAAATGTCTTTAATGCTAATAATCACGCTGCAAATCGATTCGAAAGAAAAATAACAAACACTCACCATATCCGTCATGGGGGCTGTGGTCATCAAGTGCCGATATAAGATGTATCCACCTTTGTTTGATGTCGATGATTGATTTGAGGTTCCGCGTCACTGGCGACGTTGTCCGTCGTCCGCTGGTCAAATCTCGGCACTCGAGAAGCCACCCTCTGCAAATCGAGACGAAGAAACAAACCAAATTTAAACACGCTCTGTATACGTGAATATTTAAGGTCATTTTATCGAATTGAAAAGCCGTCCGCGCCACAAATACTAATCAGGTTCTCATGCGCTCCGTAGAAAAAAACTTTAAAGGTTTCTCTAATGACTTTTATCGATTTCTTGTCCTGGTTTTCTTATAGGACATTCTCAGTTCATCGACGGTGCTCTATCGATTGCGACAGTTCACCGACAACGGCCTAGTTTCGATCGCGGCCTAATCGTCCCTGCAAATAGTCACCCTCGATTCCGTTTCGTATACATATGATTGAAAAATAAAGGGCTATCTTCTATTTGAGAATATAATGCTCTTTAATACTTTATAACGGAAATTTCCTTCGAGGGAAGGATTCAACTCGATACACTGCAGCTAATGTTTTTCGCTCGAACCCTGTACATTCGTTGGCTCCAGTTGCACTTTTCTTAGAACCACTCGTGCAGGGTGAACTACATCATATCTAAAACTATTAAATCAACAAAATATAGCTTATAAACAAGTACATATCCATACTTCGCCTAATCATGTAAAATGTAAAATTTAAGCTAAGTAATTAACGCGGTAAATATTGAACATTAATGCCTAAATCGGTATGTTTTTATTCCCTTCCCGCCAAAATAATTAAATTGGCGCCATCTAGTAAAAATAAAAGCATTAAAATCAAGCCTCTCATGGCTACGCTCTAAACGTTTTCCTTTAAGCAATTTGCGAATTGGTCTATCGTCTAAATGGATTCTTTTCTCGTCAGAAAATTATTATAAACGTTTGTTTATAATAAGAATCGTAAAATGATAGAAGTTATATCGAACATGTTTCGAATTCAAATAATGTTCCAATAAATAAAACAAGGGCGTAATTTTAAACCGTCTTTTCCCATTAGTAATCCTAAATATTCAAATGTAATTTAGCGATTAGCTACGTGGAAGCTAGCTACATCGAGCACTTTTCGAAATCAAATCGCGTTGAATTTTTAAACCAGGAAATGGGATAATTTAAAACCTTCTTTAGCATATGACTTATACCATAAGTAACATAATACCCTAAGTATGCCAATTGTAAAAAATTATCACCTAACTGATTTTCAGTGCTGTTTCGAAATCAAGGTTTAGTTCTCAGCACAGAGCCCCCTAGTGTTTAAAAATGTCAGGATTAAATATATACTACTACCAAGGGCGTTTTCGGCGAAAACTGTCGTGGTGAGCACCAGAAATTTTAAAACCGGCGAAAACCATTGAAAACGGCGAAATTTGCGGCGAAAACATTTTTCGATATTCTCAGTCAGAAGAATAATAAAATCATCTTCTCTGTAGTCCCCCTACTGTAACTGTACCCCTAATGGCAACCCATTCAATTTTTTTTTTGGCAGAGATAAACTTTATCGAAAATGTTTTTTTTAATTTAAAAAATAAATATATTGCCTCAATCTAAGATTGAAATAAAGAGAAGAAACATGCAGTGACATTAAAGGAAAATAAGATAAATTTAATTGCGGCGAAAACGGCGGCGAAAATCGACTATAGGACCGGCGAAAACTGGTAAAATTGCCCCTAAAATAGGTTAAAATCTCGACCGCAGAGTGGAAACACTGACGATAATATAATACTCAGTTTGGTTGCGAGTTCAAGTCGGAGTTGGTCAATTTAACCGGCCACCGGAATTAAAGGCATTAAAAGTCGCTAGATGACTTGGGCGTAGGGTTGTGCCAAGGGTATTAGCCTAGCTGATTATTGTGTGTCAGTGTCGGTAAGAAAACTACCATTAAACCAATAATCATTTTTATTATATTACTTATGGTGATACGTAATCTAAAATCTAGCGGTTAAAAAGTTTTTCGACGATACGGTCGAGGCTCTGTGTAAACTGAAAAGGTTCATTCTATGAAGGTTAGGCATGAACCAGCCAGACTGGTCTTAACTACCAAATAAAATACATGGTTAAAACCACTTTTTTCTATTAAAAAAATATTGAGAAGTGAATTAAAAATATTGAAAATTTGAAATACTATTTATTTCAAATAAAAAATGCAGAATACAATATTCGGCATTTTTTATGCCAAAACGAAACGGAAACTTAACCTTCACTTTTTGTTGTCTGCTACGTCGTCTTACGAAGTAATGAGGGCTAGATATAAGCAATTGGGGGATCTTAAAATTCATTTTGCGCGTGAAAATACGCCGCCATGTTAGGGTATAAAAGCGAGTAAATAAGCCTGCTATACCTCACAATGTAAAGGTAAACGTAATTTTGAAATCGGTTAATTTCAGAATTTTCGAAATAATGAATAAGCAATTTGAGCAGTTTTTATTAGTGGCTTTAACCGGTTTAAACCATACTGGATTTTTTAATTTAAAAAAGGCCGGTTTTTTTCCAACCCTGTAAAAAAAAACCTAAAACATTCCAAACTCCAAACCTTCTTTGGGCCAAAAGAAATATTGGGGTAGGTACATTTGTTCGAATTTCATTCGTCCGAACCGCCGAAATAACAAATGTTTCAATTGTTCGAATTGGACAACTTGTTTGTTTCATTCGTCCGAATCGGTAGCATCACTTGTCCGAATTCTGTCGCTAAATTAGTATTTCTTATTGCTTTTTTTTTGGTCCGGATTTTTTTTAGTGCAAGAATTAAAAATATAAAACTACATTGTAAATATCGTTGTTTGTTCAAGTTGTTTTTTTTTTCTTAATTGCTGCTATATCTATATATTGTATATTTTACTCCATATTCGTATTAATATCGATCAATGTTGTGGATATTTTAGGTTAGGTTAGGTTAGATTAGGTTAGGTTAGGTTCGCGTTAATGTTACTATTTTCTTATATTAACAATATTAAAAAAAAAACAATTCCTAATGTTCGAAAAAACGGACAAACGATTATTCGAACAAATGAAATTCGCCAGTAAAGTTAACATAAATTGAACAACTAAATCACCAACAAAAGTTGTGATAAATTTTTCGGGCAAATGAAATACGTTTTCGGACATACGATCCTGTTTTCCGGCATTCGGAAAAATGATCATTCGGACATTTGTACCACCGTTCGGACGAATGAAATTCGAACAAATGTACCGAAATCGAAATATTTAAACTAAATGTGCGATTTAGCGATTAAATGTGGTCCGCCAATGTGATCCCGTGGAATTGAAAGGCTTCCTGGTGCGGGAAGTATTTGTGTTTGAAAGAGAAAAGAGCTGGAGAGAAAATTGGCGAATATTTTGGGAGGAGACGGGACTTTATTCCTAAAACGTGGGGGAAAAAACAGCCGTTGTGTTTTTCTCTTCGCGTTGACGTCACAAAATCCATACGAGAAACACGCTAAGAGACTATTTTCTCCCCTCGCAACCCTAAGCGTAAAAACCAATTTCTATTCTCTTCCCTAAAACCCAATTTCCACGAGGTTTTCCCCCCAAAAAAACATTCATAAAATATTTATAAATTTATGATCATTCTAAATTTTTTCCAGTAATTTATCAAATGAAACGGACAGGCAGTGCGCGGGCAATGTCTCCAATAAGGGTGAACTAAACACGCTTTTGCCGTTTCGACTTTCGACTCGGGTCTTCGCAAATTCACACGAGCCAATTTTGTAAGTGAATACAGTTTTCGAGTCGAATTCGCGCAAAATGCTGTCGAGATTTCGCGCGTTAACCGACGAAATAAAATTAATATCAATTCTTTAGAAATAAACCCCTCTTCTACGAAATTATTAATTATTAAAAAAATTTAACAGTTTTGCGTAGCCAATAGGATGCGTATGAAAATTATTCGATTTCAATATTTGGAGCTAAGCCATAACCCGCTTCTACTATACTACAAAATATGTCCAAGATTGGAAAGTTTAATCATTTTTAAGTTGTTAATTTTCGGGAAAAATTAAATGCATAAAAGTTTACGAATATATGAAATTGAAAGATATTACTTTCTAAGGGTTTTTATTCTAAACTAGTCTAGAGGTTTAGTTTTACTTTTGAATTTGACAAAATTAGTCGAAAATTAAATTTGCGAACAATATTAGGCTAATTATGGTACGAAAACCTTTTTCTTTTGGAAAAATACGGAAAATTATCCGGAAAAAAGGCTTCTGTAATGTTTTCGGACAATTTTCCGACTTACAAATCTAAATATTTTCAATTATTTTGGTTCAATCAAACGGTTGTGTACGAAAATTGTTAGATTTAAATATTTAACGCTAAGCCTCGGTTATAAAAGAACCGCCGATCTTCAAAACCTGGCCAACAAAAGCTTTTGTGTGGTCAACACGTTGGGAAACGTTTCATTCACATGGTTTTCTACTCGTGTGGGCCGATATACTGTTTCACAAAATGTGTTCTTCTGTGAAAAGGCCTTAAAGGCGCTATAAAACTCGGGTTTCATAGACGAAACACTACACTTCTGCTACTGAGAACACGCTTATAGTTTATATCTTTTTGTTGGCATTAAATACCAGTGAAAACTCGTTTATGATCTCATATTTCAAAGTAAGACTTTAAGTAACGAAACGAGCGGTTATAATAGCCAATAGTTGATTTTATAAAATAAAAAGTGGTCTTGCCCAACTTGTTAAAATGTTGCTCTTACGTCACAAGACCCAGCTTTATTACGCTACCGGAGAGCAAAAGTCAAGTAAGTCGAGATACGTGACTATTTAAAGAAATTCCAAATAAGAATCCTTGAGTGTTTTTAAATTAAGGTGACTCAGTACAAAATTTTCAATATATATTATCACTCTATTTTTATCAATTTTCATTATTAGATTATCATTGTTATTATGCTAGATTTCGAACTTAAAACTGTTTTTTTCTCAAATAGGGGTTTTCAGACTGGCTTGACTCTTGCTCTAGTTCTTCGCACGAGCGATTTGCACGCGCGCTATGAAAAGCTATTATCCTCTGGCGACTGTAGCTCGCGCTCGTAGACTTGTCAAAGTAAGAGACTGTGACGTAAGAGCAACATTTAAACAAGAAAGCCACGTTACTTTATAAAAAGATCTATTTCATATTCCAATTTAATAAATTTTCATTATTTCACCGAAATAATCCTTAGTTTGTATTACGAAAGCGTTTCAATTGAAAATTAGCTGGCGAAAGAGATTGGTCGCAGTGTTTACCCGGATTAAGTTACATACAGCGCCAAGTTCGTTTGCGGCGAAGTGTGAACTACATAATCAGGTCAACAATTTTTATGATAATTGTTTCAAAATTCGACCACTACCAAAGTACCAAAGGCGGGGATAATATAGTTCGCTAAATAAAGTGATCTGTGAGAAATATTATTAGATTTGAGTTAGGGGAAATTTATTGTCTGCCACTAATAGGAAGTAAGATATTGAAAGGGCTTGTACACAAAATTAGTAATAATAATAATAATAATAATAGATTGCTTTTTATTGGAATACCAGCTCAGTACAACCAAAAACAACATAAGACCCAAAAGTGTATCAGTACGGTATAATGTTTAATGGGAGTGTGTCGCGAAGTAAAAAAAAGGGAGTGGGAGAGGGGGTTGAAAATACGTCATCAAAATTTGAAATTTCCTCCACTTCAGCGCCGCCGAGTGAGGCGTTTTAGAACGTATGTCTACGGGATAATAAATCGAAGAGATAAAATCGCTGCAGACCATAGACTAAATATAACGTTGCTAGTATTATTCCAACTAGAAGGTTATGTAGTCTGTTGTGAGACTAGCTCTCAGTAAATATTTTAACGGGCGCAAAGGTAGAGTTGACACACTTTTGGGTCTTATGTCACTTTTGGTACAACCCAGTTCAGATGGGTCCGTTAAATTACAAATGACATGGGGTATGATTTTAAAAGTTTTCAAATTCTCGAAAGAGTGAAAAATAAAATTATAATTCTAAACGAGTTTCTCTTTTCTTGAAAAAGAAAAAAATTTATATTTTAAAAGAGTGTTTTATGATACGTTTTTTTAAAAATCTCTACATTCTCCACTGATTTCAATTCAAATGGTAGACCGTTCCAAATTCTTATACCACTATGAAGGGCACTTCTCTTCACGTGGTTACCTTGTCGGTTATGGGGCTTAAAATCTACTTCATTGCCTCTTGTTTTATGATGTTTGGCATGGGTATATGATATATTGAGGTGCTTTATTTGTTTTAACCTTGTACATAAAAATAATTATGGATTGTCTGAAAGTTTCTTCTGGTTTGGCAAACCCTGCTTGTGTCCGAGCTTCCGTTGCAGATGATCTCTTCGTTGCCTTTATGACGAGTTTGCCTATATAGTTCTGTAATATCTGTAATTTATTTTTATGTTTCATGTTTGCATGGTTAAAAAAGATACTACCATAGTCGAAAAGGGGCTTGATTATTCCATTGACCAAAGTCTTTAGATTTTCTTGATTTAGAGAATTTTGAAGTATTTTTATAAAAATATTTTCCCACTTCCAAATGGAATTTAAAGTTACACCGTCACGTAAGTACCTCAACCACCGTCATTCGTCATAACTTCCGCTTCTACATCAAAAAGATCGTGGCAACTAGGAGCAACAAACACAGTTACACAGCACCCCACACAAGGAGAACGCAACCCGTCAAAAGTCGTGCATTTCCTTGTGTACATTTTTCATTGGTTAGACGCATTATCGCCGCCTGCTGCCGTCGGAAAGAGAAAATTCGGAAATTGTCCCCCCCCCCCTCCCCCCTACCAGCCCGTAAAACGTTCATCGTAAAGGCTCGCCCAATGAAATTTGTACGCAACACTGCGTTAGCATGTTTAAAGGCTAGCTGCGTTCTCCTTGTGTTTGTTTCTCTTAGATGGGAACAATTAAGGGCCAACGATTGGATGTAAATTAACATTATGATTTTTCCCCGTGAGCTTGAGTGCAAAGTCCGTACGTTGCGAGATAATTTTTTTATCTGTGGGTGCTCTTGTTTAAAAATTACGCCTTTAAAAATCGGAAGAATACTAAGGCCATCTATTGATCAGATAATGAACTTTAGTCCCATTCGACCGAAGGCGGTTTTTGAGGGGTCCCATTCGACCGAATTCCGCCGAAACGTGCGGTTTTTATGTGTCCCATTCCGCGAGAATCCTTTGAAATCTCAAAATGAAGTAGCACTCTCCCTACTAGATGCAGTAGCTATGAATTTAGCTATGCCATTTTAATATCTTTGTACTATGCATTTATTTGAAAATAAAATGGAATGAGCATGAATTATATTTTTATCTTCACCTAGTCAAGAAAAGTAACTGAATCAAAACTGAAATAGTAAACTTAACCAACTCTAACCTAACCTAACCTATTCTAACCTAACCTAACCTAACCTAACCTAACCTAACCTATTCTAACCTAACCTAACTTAACCTAACCTAAACATGGATCTTCGATAGTACATACCTTATAAATAAAATACCAAATCACCCCGCTAATTGGGCTACATTTTAAAATTCTTTCGGTCGAATGGGATTTCGGTCGAATGGGAATAAACGGATAATGAAGCTATTCGGATGTTTATTAATGTTAAATGTTTAGTTGTCTCAGGTAACATTAATCTCGAGAATAGTTCAAAATTTATCTCTACGCTGTTTAAAATCCAAATAGGTCTTATTTATTGTAACTAATTTACTACTAAATAATTTGAAACTGTTAATATTAGATATTTGGTTGTCGAGCCAAGTTTTAAAAACGATTCGCTAAACCCCAAAGAAATACGGTGTACAAATAGCGAGAATCTTGAAATCTAGAAATGTAGGAAATGTTTGAAATAGGGAGATTTATTAGAAATCCCTGGAAATCTCGATAAAGACAATTTCTTCTGAGAACTATCAATTACTGAGAAATTATAGAAATTATTGAAAAATATTAGAAATTATTGGCAATTATTAGAAATTATTCGCAATTATTAGAAATTATTGGAAATTATTAGAAATTATTGACAAGTATTATAAGTTATTGAAAAATATTAGAAATTATTGAAAAATATTAGAAATTATTGAAAAATATTAGAAATTATTGAAAAATATCGGAAATTATTGAAAAATATTAGAATTTTTTGGCAATTTTTAGAAATTATTGACAAATATTAGAAATATCGGGAAATCTAGAAATACATCTATATACAATGGAAATATCTCAATATTTTAAAATAAAAATATGGGGTATATTTGGTTTGTTGCGCTAGTCTAAATTGCATTACACGCAGGGTTCGAATTTATAAAACCCACCCAAAAAAACCCACGGGTTATTTTGGGTTGGACCCACCTTAAAAAACCCACAATAAAACCCACTTAAAAAAACCCACCTTAAATAGTTTCAAAAACGACGAAAAAAGTTTAAATTTATTGTTTAATAATTAAACTATATTAAAGAATTTAAAAAATTAAACTTTAATTCTTTAAATTCTATAATAATACAAAAACATTGCTTTTTTATAAAACGTATTTACACAAAATACATTACCAGTGTTTTGGTAAACACTAATCTAACAGTAGCAAGTTAACAGTGTTAACTAAACAGTAAGTTTTAAACTTCTGCAACTTTCAATAAATATTTAGCAGAACATGGAGCAGACGATACTTTACGTCTACGAAAGATAAGAATAAGAGCGATAAATAAGTAGTGCTAAATTGAAAATAAAAAATAAAAATGAAGTAAATCATCGATTTAGGGTATCATTTTAGGTAAAAAACCCAAAAAAAAACAATAAAACCCAAAAAAGCCCAATGGGCTGGGTGTTTTTAAAAAAACCCGGGTTTTTTTAAACCCTGATTACTTACACGTGCTTTTTAAATTACCAGTATATAAACATTGTAATATCTAAAGTAATATTTTAATATAATAACTTATATCAAACTTTTCAATACTTAGATTTCAATTCGTCCACCTAATAATAATTACTTGTGATTCTTGCGTATACACAGACTACTCAATAGACTTACTTTTAGTTTAGCTCATCCACTGAGGAACGCGGCTGAGGAAGTTCCGACGACGCGAAAACCCAATTCCATTAAATGAGCCGAATATAGGCCGAGGCTTAACATTAAGCGCCGCGGCGTGACTTCGTAAATACCGACGTTGTTTGATTTGTGGTGCAAATGGGACAACATCGAGGCGGACAAGACCTAATGAACCGCATTGCCACAAGCTTTTACTGGCTGGCGACCAGATCAACGAAAATCCGGTTGGATTTAGAAAGTACCTCCTTCTTCAGCCAGCGAAAGCAAAGTTTTCGACGGATCTCTACTGATCTATTGGCGTTCGAACCACGATTCTGAAGACAAATAAAGACGGTCCTCATTAGCTCGCTTATTTTGGCGTCGACGATAATTGCTCCAATAAATACAAATGGATTCAAAATCAAAACATTTATTTATTTCGTAAAAGGATCTATAGAATTATTCCAAAAATTTTCGATTCAGTTAAGTGAATTCTTTGCGTTTTATTTTACTGTATATCTATTCAAAATAACGAACACATTTTGATTCACGAAAACGCGAGTGAAATTTTTAACGAGTTTAAACATTTGTCACCGAAAATTTACAATTTAATGGGAAGTAGTATAATCGAACAGTTAAAATGAAATTTCTTCGCTGATTTTAAGGTATAATTATCATAATTCAACTAATTTACCTGTTGGAGTTACGTTATTTGAAGATTGACCAATAAAGTGTTTAACTTAATTTATAGTTATTACGAATTAGGGAGAACAGCTGTAACGTTGACCCATCTCTCAATCTAAACCGATGCTTTCGCTCCCGTTTGGGAATAGCAAAGTACGTCTGTCAGTTCGAAAACCAAATTTTTAATTTTTCCCAAAATTTCGTTATAATCAAACGCAAATATTATATTTTTGTTAATCATACAGTTATAGTGTTAACATTAATAGTTTCACAACAAGTTTCGATTCAGCTAAGGCCTATTATGTTTACTCTTAACTGTTATAGTTTTTAAGTTATCGACTAAATTATGTTTAATTATTTGCGGTGTTGTAGAGTTTTGTCCAGCACTTGTATTCGTCCAAAACATTCTTAGCGTCGACGGTTCTACTACACCCGAGATTTTGTTTCCCTCGCGCTTTATTATAGTCAAGGAATTTTGTTTTGGCTAACGATTTTGGAATAACTTGGGTTGTTAACAGCTCTGATAAGTATTACATCTCGCTCTAATCTTAAATTCATTTCATTTCAGATTGTCCATCGCGTAAATTGCGGTTTTATGTTTTGTTTTCACATTGTTTTAATTTTATCACTTTTTTGATATCGGGTAGAAAGATAATTTCATAATAATTGGATTTAATTAGACAAGTGCGAAAATTGAGCCAAATAATTATGATGTCCTAATTTAACCACTTAATTCACATTTTGGTTATAATTTTTACGCTGTTATTTAAGAAAAAAAGATAATGATCCAAATTTGTTAAGATCAAAATATAATTATTGGTTAACATTATCAGTTTTATCACCGATCTTAATCAAAATTTAAATATAATCCGTATATAAAACACATCAACGATCTAATTTAAATAAAATATCAATATCAATTCTTAGATAACATTATCATCAGATTTCGTATTTCCTCGTAGCTGATGTCTTAAAAAACTGATTGTCAATATTTTTGGCGCTCATAAAAAAGTGAATTGTAAACATTCAATTGAATTCCAAGAGGTTTCGGCGACATTAATTTCGAATTAATTCGATTCTATTAATTAATTAAAGGGAAGGGTCCATTTAATAATTAAATACCAACTACGAAATGTATGTCCACGTTAACAAGAATTATTGCTCTCTAATATACACGTTAAACGCGTCTACGTATATTTATAAAACGAAAATTAACCAGGGACGAAACATGCTACATGCGATAATTAAATTACATGGTAATAATTTCTCTGATAAATTAGTGGAAACTATTGGCTACACTTGTGCTATTCAGTTTAGTTTTTTATTGTTTTTCTTCTGTAAAAACCGTAATTTAAAAATTTGGTGTGCAATTGTACCAAGAGACATGTCTCTTGATTGTACCCAAGGCTTAATTTTTACGTTGTACTAATTTCTTTTAATAATACCGTAAGTAACGAAATTTGGTTACAAACGAAAGCTAACCACTATATTTACCTTTAGTGTTTCACTAACAGCCAATCTCTATAGTTTAAATCAGTTAAAAACCCAAAACATTTTTTGAATGTCCGTTTTGAAAGCCGCCATTTTTCGTCATAGAAACGCATTTTTTTTCAACTAGAGTGAGTCACGGCTCAAAAAGTATTTTACCCTACACTTTACGTTAATATTTTGAGGTTGCGCAACACTAGTTGAAAGTGTAGAACAAGTGAAGCCAATAGTTTTCATTAATTGTGAATGATAATTTTTTCAACTGTATTCATGACAATTTTTTATTACGTAAAGATTGATTGATTGATTGTCGTTTCGCCCTAAAAGCTACTATTCTATACATAATGGCACACAATGTATCGCGTTATATATATATATATATATATTAATATGTATATTTTTTACATAATTGTCGAAACAGCGAACTTTTCATAACAGTAGCGATACAAGCATAAGTAACGCCACAAACATAAGTATGACACTTGTAGACATGTCTATGCATTGTTTTCTTATTACATCTTTTCTTCGGACACTGATAAATTAGTAGAACTCTCAAATAAATTGTCCTATTGACCAACTAAATTTAATAATTCGCATAATGTCGGTTGATGTTGAAAACCTCAACACAAAAGTGTTTTTAATCATTTTAAATTCCGATTCAATAATTCATCTTTATTTTGCCTAATGAAGTGTTACTTTTTAGTTAGAAAGCGTTTGATATAACGCTAGGTATTGGTTGTAAAATCTAAAAAGGTCGCTGAGGCGATTACATTCCCGTTAAAGTAAAGTTCACAAAGTCGCTACCTGGTGGCGCTATATCGATATTTTTGTCACTGTGAAGAAAGGATGTAGTGAAAATATTACCCAAGTATTATACTTTTTATTGTTATGTTACTTATGACACAAGTAATAACATGTTTCTAAATATTATCATTTTTAGTAAAACCTAATTATATTTTTTACACTTGAGTTTCACGTTTTTTCCGATAGGGGGATTTCTTCCAATAGGAAATTATAATGAGGGTTAAAAACAACGCAAAAAGTTATCAATATCACCGCAGCACCAATTAGGATATACATTTGTCAAGTTTCGAACAACTTAGAGACAGGAATCTCGTCATTAACTCGCGTAAAACGTTTTGTTTCACCACTCGGCGCTACTTTTGATAGAATCACGGTACACACTTTTATTTTTCAACTCAGATAATGTAAGCTATATAAACGAATACATTTTGAAAGATATTTTTTACTTCTGTAGTATTTTTCCGGCCCAAATTATTTGATTGTCGAGCGCTGGTTTTTTGTAAAGTTAATTTGAATTCTATTGATTTGATAAACGGTAGATTCCACTGGGGAAGATCATTCGATTTTTTTGGATTGACATTAACGCAAATAGATTGTCGAACGCCGGTAAATGATTGTCCTTCTTAACCGCGAAGAGGGTTACCGGAACTCTTCGGCTTGTTATTTCCCTGATTTCACGGATCTTTATCGAGTCCTCATTTAGCCATATATAATCTCTACTCACGATACTATTTTAAACTTTATAAACTTCAATTCGCGAAGAGTCCCGGTAGCGCAATTTTACGATTTGAAACTTCAGGGTTACCGGAACTCTTCAGACAGTCTTTCCCCTCATTTATTTCCCTTGGTTTTACGGATCTTTAACGAGTTCCTATTGAACAATTGCTACTCGCGATACTACTTTAAACTTCATAACGCTCTCTAGATAAGCTTCAACTCGCGAAGAGTCCCGGTAACACTATTTTACGATTTAAAACTTCTCGTTAAGCTTCTAAATTCGAGAAATATTCTCGATTCTATTTAAAGAACGACTCGCGTCGTCACGTAGCAACAATGTCCACGAATACTCGTTTCAACCAACTACAACAATATAATAAAATAAGGGAAGATGAAACGGGAAACGTAGTAATATTTGGGGTTTCACTGCACACAAATCAATGGCACCACTTTATAATAAATTAATCAGACGATAATTATTTAAAAAGACATCGCGGGATCTATTGATATTGTAAGAGTTGAATACGAATTTCGGGCTCGCGGGCGTGGTGGTAATTCTTCAACTTTCTTCGTCGGAGCTGGTGATCATTCTCTCCATGTCTGGGGAGCCGTAGGCTCGGATACGCACGTTCTTTCTCGCGCCCGCTGGTTTCCCCGGTGGTTTCTGCAAAGGAGTGATGGTCACTCTCTGCTGCTCGTGGCCTCGTTGTTGCTGCTGTTGGTAGTGGTGCTGGGCTGACGGCGGTGGTCGCGGTGGTACTTGTTGCGTCTGCTGTTGTTCCGTGTTCCGTTGATTCATCACCCGCGTTGTCGTGTCCTCCGCCTTAAAAGGGTTGGTTTGGGCCATGTTCTCCCCGGGTCCATTCGGGTAATTGGACTGGTTCACTTCGGAGGGTTCGTAGTTTTGGTTGTCGGTCGATCGCTCCTGGAGCGCGTAGGTTTCGTACTGTTTCGGCGGAGGGTCGGACATCAGGATGTTGGCTTCGTTCTCGAACGGCTTGTAGTCGTATACATTCCTCAGGGCGAAGAGCACCGGCACGTACAACAGGTTCGAGAGCGCGATGCAGATGTTGAGGGCGACGAAGCCGATGTTCTCGACGATGCTTCCGGCGATGACGGGCCCGATGGCGTAGGCCAGCGAGTACGAAATGTCCGCTATGGCGTAGATGGAACCGTAGACCGAGACGTAGCGGACGTCCACCAGGTAGCCGAGGGTGGGCAAAAGGGAAGTGTCGACTTGCGCTATCCCGAAACAGATGCCCGAGATGGGTAGTATGAGGAACCAGAAAGACCTGGCGAATGGAACGATAAAACTACATAGTCCTTCCAGCGCCAAACCCGTGGCGGCCATCACCCACTGATACTGCGGGTACTTGTGGGCTAGCTTGACCGTCAAGTACACCCCGAAGACGTGCGGGAAGAAAGCGGGCAGCCAGATCAAACCCATCTGCCACTCGTTGACGTTCATCGTGTCTTTCATCCAGAGCGAGATAGTAGGCTCCAGAAAGGCCAGCGAGACGTTGGACATCATCAGGGCGCCGGCCGCGCAGGCGATGTACGGGTCGATGAAAAGGCGCCAGATAGGAGTCCCCTTCGGCCTTTCGATGCCAGCCTCTTTCATCTGTTGTTTGATCGGTCTCATGACGAACAGCAACAGGATCCCGTCCAGCAGACACACGAGCGACAAGATGATAAAGGGAACCTCTTTTCCGCCGAACTGATAGAGGATGCCGCCGAAGGGTGGCGCCACTAAGCAGCCGAAGGAGATGAAGGCCAAGGCGATGCCCAGGGCCTTACTTCGTTCATTGTCTTCCTTGAAACGATCGGCGATCATGGCCAGGCCTCCCGTGTCGGCGAAAGCCGAGCCGACCCCTTGCAGACCGCGGGCCATCAGCAAAATACCGTAGCTTTTCCCGCAGGTAAACATTGCCGTCGAGAAGAACATGACCGTTAGTCCGATCATCATGGGGATGTCGTAGCCGATCTTATCTATGACGGCGCCCGAAAAAGGGTTTATGAATAGTTGCACAATGGCCTTGGAGGCGAAGAGGAACCCGACGGCCGAGTCCTCCCCTTCGTAGATGGTGTGTTGGCCCACCCTTTTGCGCGTCATATTGTAGGTGGTCTGGTTGGTGGTGGCGTTGTAGTAGCCTTGGGCGCCATCGGCGATGACGGTGACGAAGCGCCCACCCTCGATGTGCGTCGCCCAGACGTTGATCTCGCGCAAGTAGTCCGGGATGATGGGCACGATGACCATGTACAGCATGTTGTCCAACAGCAGCGCGATGCAGACGATCACCAGAATCATTCGCTTCTGGCTCTCGGGCTCTTCGATTTTTTCGTTGAACCGACGCCATACTTGAGACGTGTCCACGTTGACAAACGGAATCACAGGCATGATTCGGAAGTTATTTTTCGTTGCTTTTGTCTTTTTCTACCGCTTGTCCTCTTTCAGTTTGCGGCTCAACTGCGGATCGGAATCGATAGAATCCGTTCGGTGCTAATATATCTCGCTTCGTATCATTGCTTTCTCTCTCGGACTATGGTTTTTAACGTGTCCGCTTATTGACCTAGGTTCGGTCTATTTATTTGGTCATAAGACGGAGTAGACGACATTTTGTTTTTGTCTTAAGTATGAGATCGAGGTGGAGGGTCTTCTCACATCATCGTCTGCCTCATGCCGCTGTTTTGTCTCACAGGGAACAAAAGCGAACCCTAAAGGACAGAGAAAAAATATACCAAATTCAGATTTTTTTAATTTTTTTTTCTCGACGTACAAGAGGGGCCTCACCCCAAAAAGTTTTTATTTTCCAACCACCCATTTTAAATCATTAGTGGGATATTAGTTAAATTAACGCTCATAAGCGGCACAATCGCAGAATCCGACAGAGAAGACTTTCCAACTCGAGGGGGGGAATTTGGATCAGGACGGGCAATTAAAATTCCAGAGTTGGTAACTATTAGATTTATCGAATATCCGAAACGCAATCGAGTACTCGAAAAATAATAAAAATGGTTGTATAGTTTTTACCCAATTGATCCTTCTATGAATTTATCTGCGAGTGCTTCCCCCCTCCCATTAGATTTTGAACAGACGAGTATTTCACCAGATGTTTTTTTTTTTCAAACAGGGAAGCTCGGTATGTAGTTATAAAACTTATCTGGCAAACCTGCAAACCTAGATGCTTCGATAACGATAAGATACTAATGCGAAACCTTACACATTTATGGGTAAAATGTTTAAACTCTTATATACAGTAGAATTACGATATCTCGATGGTGGTGTAAACATTTTATTGGCAATATTGCTCAATGGCACTTTAGAAAATGGCAATCAGAAAACACAAACTTCATACGCACATATAGTCGTTGTTTGGGACCTTGGTCGGTTTCGCTAGGAATTTATTGAAGGGTCGGTTGTCCACGATTTCGAAAGTAAGATAAAATTGCCTAAGTTGGTAACTGCTAGATTAGACAGTTTTAGTAACTCACTGAAATTAAAAAAAAACCTCCGAAAGTTTCCGAAAATTTGGTCCTGAAAATCGTTTAATAAATAGCTGTTGGAAATTGGCTTTATTTCAAATAGCGTTGGTGCAGCAGAATACACGACGACGAGAAGGACGGCACGTTAGGTACGACTAGAACTCAAATTTCAGAAGCTCGGAAAAATATGTGTTTTTTTCTGAGTTGCTAAATCTCTATATTAGGTGGTTTCTTTTCGCTTGTTCCTGGATTTCGGAGTAGGATAAGAAGAGTAACGCTATGGGGTCATTTTACTCCGATTCTGTGGTGGCGAATAGTTTGAATCGGAGTAAAAACGTTATTCCAAAATGGCAGCCTGTGGCCTTTTTAGCAGAAAAAAATTCTGACGAACAAATTCGATTTACTCCTTTACACCTCCTTCTCAGAAGGAGTAAAAAGAATAGCCCTAATACTCCGGAACAAGTGAATAGTTTGTGGCGCCATGGACTAATTAATTAGTCCATGGTGGCGCGGAGTAATTCCCATTCCCGGAACAGGCGAATAAAACGTTTTAGGGTAAAAAGAGAACACTTTTAGTCCGAGAGCAGGCGAAACCACCTAGTATCGAATACCCGAAACGCATATGAATACTCGGGGAAAAACCCAATATGGTTGTATCTACCCTTCAACAAATTCCTCCGCGAAATCGTTCTCCCCCCATTTTCAGTAGGAGGGGAAGGTGGTTTGACCATATTTTTCTCGAACCAGGGCTGCGTCAAAATCCTAAGAATTCTTCCGTTGATTGTGAGAATTCTCACTTCTCAAAATTTTGACGGTCCTTCTCACGTGAGGTGACATAATCTCTTCTCACAAGTTCTCTTGACAAGAGTGAGAATGCTAAAAAGGGGGGGGGGATTATAAATAAAAATGTCAGCTAATATTCTAATCAGTTTACCAGACCCATAACAAAAGAGGGGCCGCAGACGAGGCTTAAGTGAGACCTCTGGACGGAACATCCTGTTTGTGACGTTTTGAACTACGTGACCGCCATTGAAATATACAGGCGGAAGTAAGGAAACGGATGTTCCGTCCAAATGCTGAGTTGCCAGGTAAAAATGTTAATTTTCGGCCCCCAACTTTCATCATGGGTCTATTGATGCTGAATTTAAGAGAAAACCGAATGTTAAGTTAATTTCCAATTAAATATTTCCTTTTAAATATATAAATAAAATGTTTTCTTCCTTCATATATTTTCGTGAAATCGTGTAAAAACAATATTTATTGTCAAAGGCTTAGTTTAAAACGTTCGTGGGATTATCGTAAGCCGGCGTATTTAGAAGAACCTTTTTACTTTTGACCGCTTTATAGCGAGTTCTCACGGTGAGAAAAACCACGGCCAACTTTGATTTCTCGCGCATCTCTCGCGCTACAGCGGCCATCTCATTCGTTGACGTTCCTGTGTTAACCTATGAGCAAAAGATGTGTATGACGTCAGCGCCCCTAGCGGATTATTATTTTTAGTATAGTTTTTACATTGGGGACAATATAACCACCGAGCGTGGCGCTGAACTCCTACACATTATAGTACAGTTTATATGGGGAAAATCCTTGCTCGCGGAATTTCGACGAATGTGTTGGCCGTAGTAGCGCGAAAAGCGCGTGATCAAAGTTGGCCGTGGAAAAACTCTCACGAAGAACTCTTCTCAATAGAAGAATTCCTTCTTAGAATTTGACGCGCCCCAGGTAGGCAAGCTCTGAAAGATATATTTATCTCATTTATCTGGCAAACCTGTAAAGCTAATTTCTTGGTGAAATAAAGAAAATGGAGTGCGAAACATTACTTTTTTGTCGGTTACCTTTTAAAACAAACCATAGTATACAGTTAAATTAATTGATTGTGATTTTGTATTATTTTGAAATATACACTCTTCGCGTAGGCTACATTAGTAAAATCTCACCTTCTGGCTGCCCCTTTTTTAAAATTCCAACCGAAAAGCTAGACTGAACGTAAGCAGCGCTCAGACTATGTGAAAATATTACGTTAGCATCGGTCGTGTCGTTTCGGTTATGTTGGTCGCGTCGGTTCGTTCAGTTCACTGTTCATAGATTAACATAAAAAGTGATTGTTCATCCAATCAGAGCTCAGTAATAACGGCATAAAAATTGAAATAATTTTTTATCCACCTCTGATTGGTTATAGTATTTCGATGGTTCTAAAGGTCGCCACTACCTAGAGTCAGCGCTGATGAGGCATAAGGCTAATTGTCTGCTATGAACTTTTTGAGCGCAACGAAATGCAAAAATGTAAACGACACGCGCGAAAATTTAAAGTCTCTGTTGAGAAGTCTGAACGTGTAAGAAATCGAAAGAACCGACATGATCGACGCAAACGTAATATTTTCACATAGTCTGAACGCTGCTTAATTAGCCTAATATTTAAAACGAAAGAAAAGTTAAAGAGTTGAAAATCCTACTGAAGTAGCGCTCTATGATCTTTGACTCTTTTTGAAGGGTTTTGTCACGATTTTGAAAAACAAGATACTACAAACATTGTTAAAAATGCCAAGATACTTTTGGCCAATAATTAAATCCAAAATTCACCATAAAAGCCCTTTCACGCCGTTTATTGATTGGATGTCACAAATCGTGTTTGAAGACAAATAATGAACCCACCTAATACTCGAATGACCGCCGACTCATCATAAATTCTCGCCATTCTAGTTAAAGTGCTCAATATATAGCGAGGGATACTGAGACAAAGCTTTCGAAATATTGCCGAGGTAGCGAATTCCAATTCCACTAAACGCGCAGAAACAATAGAATAGAGGGGTATATTTAAATAAGGATGCCTTTAAGCCTAAAAGAGCTTTTCCCGTGAAGGGAAAAGGTCCCTGTTAGAGCTGTTCCCGATCAAACGCATTCTTCAAAATCGATCCAATTGGACGAGCTGGTCCAACCTTTACCGTGTTCATCTCTGGATCGCCCCATTCCTATTTCATAGCCCCGATCGTTAAGAATAGGCTGAAAAACGAACACAAAATGGTTCATTAAAAATGTATTACATGGAAATTTCGCGATTTTTTTAAGGAAATAAACCTCTCAACAGTTTGAGGCAAATTATAGTAGACCTGTATAGTAGAGACTATTGAAAGTTTTAGTAGTAATCTACCGCTTAGTAGGGGTTTCAATGTAAAATTTAATAAAAGTTCTGCTACTGCATGGAGGTCAAATAAAATAAAATAAAATTTATTTTCGGTAGCTTTCGGACCGCGGTCCTTCGTCAGCCGTTATTACAAGGGGTTTCCTTCAAACGAACTAAAAAGGAGTTTTATCAAAGGAATATTGACTAAAATATGTCCGCCGGTGTTCGCACGATTTATCGCGGTAAGTTAGAGCTAGGAGCAAAAACAGCACCCCACACAAGGGGTACGCAACCCGTCAAAAGTCGTGCATTTTCTTGTGTACAGTTTTCATTGGTTAGACGCATTATCGCCGCCTGCTGCCGTCGGAAGGGGAAAATTCGGAAATTGTCTCCCCCCCCCGCCCGTAAAACGTTCAGTGTAAAGGCTCGTCCAATGAAATTTGTACACAACACTGCGTTAGCGTGTTTAAAGGCTAGCTGCGTTCTCCTTGAGTTTGTTGCTCCTATGTTCGAGGTACATAGACACATGATACGTCACCCTTATGAAAATTTTCTGGGGTTTTCTAAAGGAAATTTAAATGTAAATTTTTAAAGAATTTCTTTAGATTATCCTAAAGAATATTTCGGAATATTGGCCCCTTTTTCTTAAGAAAAATATTGGGTTTTCCTATAGAATTTTATAAAGATTTTCCCTAGAAATACCCTTACATTTTTCGAAAGAATATCTTTAGAAATATTAGTGTACACATATTCTGGAATATGAAGAAACGACCAAGGACGTCATATTTAATTTAAATTAACGTGTTAATAAGTGTTTGGAAGTCAAACTCGAAAATAAACTCTTTTTTTGCGACATAAATTGTGTTCTAGAAGGAAATTAACTAGAAAAGCTGCGCAACGTTCAGAAATCTTTCACCGTTTTTTGTTTACCTAAGTTGTAAAACAATGCAATCAATTCGCATTTTTAGACAATTTCTATCAAATATTCGCAATTGTGTGCAGCAAATATGACCGAAAAACGTATCGATTGGCGAACAGTATAACTAGACTTAAGGTCATAAGGCATACACATGTATTAAAAATTTCAAAGATAATAGACTAACTAAATTTAGAAATAAATTAAAAATAACACAAAATCGTAATTCAGGTGAATTATGAAATACCTTATTTTTTTCTACCAAAAGAAAAAAATTAACGCCCTAAAAATATTTTCTAAAGATTTTTCTCAAGTTATCTATAGAAATAGTGTCTTTAAAAAATTCTATAGAAATTCTCTAGAATTTTTCACTAGACTTAGAAAACTTTACAACCCCTTAAAGCACTTTATAATGTTCTATAGAAAAACATAGAAAGTTTTCATAAGGGCAATCAATTGCAAATTTCCTGTCCTCGCCGGCATTGTTAACATTTGTGAGATCGAGCCACCGGAAGTGGAGTATTTGCCCAATATATTGATTTTAGGCAATTTTCGCCTTAAAATGTACATAATATTTTTAAATTAAGAGCGACTTCGTTGAATATTATATTTTTAGTCAGAACTGATCATTTCTGAACTATATTTTCGGTTGCATTGGGAAATTTTAATTTTAAGTGAGATTTCTGGCCAATTCGCAGGACCCCACAACCCGCGTACGCACTATTGTCATATTTGAATTTCGTGCCATTCAAAACCAGATAACTCGAAATATTAGTTTTGTCTAAAAATTAATTTAAATTAACGAGTTCGCGTTTCGCTACTTTATTTCCAAAGCCAGGTAACACGAAAAATTTATTTTCGATAAAAATTCCTCTTGGGTTCATTAAGTTAATGACAAGATGATTGGAAATTGGTTAAAATTTAAATTAATATTTAAAATATAGTTAATACATCGGGGGGATTGTGTGTACTTAAATGTCCGTGAAATTTCTTAAAAGTACTTTCGCATACGAAGCGACTGTTTATATAAGTCAATTTCTTGTTCCGATTCAATATTTTGTCATTATTTCGCCGGGAGGTAAGTGTCATTTTTCATTATAAAAGCGCGTTAATTTACAGTATTGTTCTCAACCAAAAATTAACCTGTCCAAGGAGATTCATGACCATCGTTACAGCGGCAATTTTGGGTTACAGCGTATGTATGAGCTTCATAATCAGGTCGATAAATTTTTTAAGAGTGAGTGGGCCTTAAAAAATACAACCTCTTGTTTAAATACAATTTAAATTTAATGTTTAGTCAAATTTAGTGAATGTTTAGTAAAGTGTAAAGCTAGTTTTGTCCCGTCCGGTATTCCACTACACCCCAAACTATCGCTTTCTGTAGCAGGGATGTCTTAAGGATTTTGCAGGCCCTGGGTATAATTTAGTTTGATGCCTTTTTAAGTATATACCTTACTTAAGGGAGCGTAACAGTATTACAGTATACATTAATTGGACATAGATTATAAATTCTTGTAATGAGATCCACAACACTTTATTCATAGAATAATTTGTAGTTTTTTGTAGTGAAACCGGATACACGACGACGACTAAATACATTTGCAGAAGGCTAGATGAAAATGTATTTCTTTAAATCTAGCTTAAAGAGTAGACGCTTGTTGCAACTCATCTAACAGTCCTGCAACTTTAAATATCTTCCTTGGTTTTTACACTTTAAAAGCTCTTTTGTATATCGCTGTGGGGCCCCTTCGGAATGAGACACTGGGCACGTGCCCCGCATGCCCATGGCTTAAAGGCCCTAAAAACCTCGTTTTTATCTAAACTTATTATCGAGCAGGTTACGAAGTTCACACATACGCCGCCAGCGAACGTGGCGCTGTGTGTAACTTCCAGGTAACGACGGCGAGTAAGCCCATTAAAGCCCGACGCCACCGAAATATGTATTTTGCGAAACGCCACCGCCGCTGATCGTTTCTAGTTGGCCAACGACGAGTAGTATTCTTTCTAACGAGCTGTTCTGTTTCCCAATGAGTTCATAGTATTAAAAATCTTAATCCCAAACTTCATTTGTAAGGTATGGAAACAGTAGCACTGGCAGTGGTGTAGTCGGGGCAGGGCGTCGCCCCGGTGCTTTTTTCAAAGGCAGGGCCCCGCCCCGCCTTGGTTTATCCATTTTGCCAGGGCGGCCTCTCTTTTTTTCTACTTGCCAGGGCGCGCCTTGCTTCTATTTCGTAAATCATTTTTCTCGAATAAAGGGTGTGTTAATTTATGATAAATTTTGGCCGCAGAAAAATGCCATAACAATTTCAAATCGTTACCTAGGTACGGCCAACTTCGATCACGCTAAAAATCGAAGTTGGACCCACATTTATAGCAGCCGGTACAGCCAAATTCGGTTACGTGCGAAATCGAAGTTGGCCGTACCCAGATAGCGCCCCGGTTCTTTTTATTTTAGGACTACACCACTGAGCACTGGTAACTTCTTTCGGAATAAAGAATGCCCACGTTAGTTACTAGTCCTTTTGTTAATTATTTTTTAATTTTTATATTCTAAGACTCATTTTAATGCTTACGCCGCCGCCGCTGATTAAATTACCCTAAAGCCGTCGCCGAAATAGACCCCGACGCCGAGATATTTTGACCGGCGGCAGCGGTCTTGTTATTTTCCATCGGCGGCGGCGGCGCGATCTGTCTAAGCCGACCTTTTGGTCAGCGGAGGCGTAGAATAAACTGTATTTTATTTGCACTACCAGAGTAATAATTGAAATGTGTTAAAGCTCCAAAGAGACTGATATCAACGGGAAATCTGGTAGCCTTGTTAAAGAATATTATAAACCGTCAGTGCCGGGAGTAGTGGCGTACTCCTGTAATCCCAAGCGTCTGGGAGGGGAGGCAGAGTTTGTGGATGGCCGTGTGAAGACGACCACTAATCCCCCAACGGGTGGTTGCAATACTTCCGCCACGGGTGTCGCAACCCTATCCCCAAGTATCCCCCCGTTGGCGTGGCCGTAACACATATCTCGCACCTGATTAATCAAATGGACGAGCGGACTGAATTGTCCCACTCGTTACAATCGCTCATAACGAGCTTCTAAAAAAAAATAATAAACCGTCAGTGGCGTGCCTTTCCAAATTGTCGGCGCCCTAAAAATAGGTTACGCCGCCGCTGATCATTTTTTCATCGGCGTTGAACAATCTCATTCGCCAGCTTGTTTTTCATCGAGACCGAGGCCTATTTTCATAACAGAAACTGACGCTTACTTGGGCCAAATAATGGCAAATTATTGAATAAGATTGTAAAATTCGCCAGTTTGAATATATTTATTTTGAAATTGGGATGAAAAACGTGTTTTCCCGGCTATTATCGTCATCAACGTCAGATAGTAGTCATTCTGTCAACAGAGAGATAATTTGTAGCTCGTCCACAGTAGCTTATTTATAGGCCTTTTCAGACGGTACTGTTTTACGAGTTTGCATTCCCCCAAATAGTAAGCGTCCGCGCCACTCGTGGCGGAGAAATGAAGTATTGTTTTTTCCACGACAAATATGCCTTAAAGCGAAATAGGGCGCGAGTGAATTACGGGAAGAAATGGAGGGGATGTAAAAGAAGAGTCCAGGTCAATTGTTCTTTGGAAAGAGGAAGATGGCGCGCAGTTGTGAGGAAAGAGTTGCGAGAAGAAGGCACGCAAGCGCCCCAAAATCGAATGGCGGGACCCCGAAATATCTATCTCTCCTTTTTAGCCGCGAAGCGTTTCGATTTGAGAGAAAACGCGGCAATGCGACGAGAGAATTAAATGGGGGCTCCCAGCGATCCAAGACGCCTGCGCCATACCCCCCCCCCCTCTTCCTCATCCGACAACGTAGCAAATAGATTGGCGAAAACGAAAAAACTCCAACAACTAAAAATTTACTGTATACTTTGCCACTTTGATTTTGAAGTCATGATTGCAAAATATTTTACACTTGCTATATTTATTTCGAATACTTAAACGGTAACATTAAATCATTGGTACGCAAATATATGTAAATAGAAATAGAACACAGTTTTCGGCTCAAGCTCACGAAATACGTTGTAATTTTCCTTCACGCGCTCCACGAAAAATGGTCGAGATTTCACGGGTTACCTGGCTCTCTTTAAAATTCTAAGAAGGAACTCGTTCTTTGTGAGAATTTTTCTCCCCGGGAGAACTCTCTTAAAAGCGTTAAATGTAAAAAGTTCTTCTAAAGATGGCGGCTTACGAAAATGCCACGCACGTTGTAAACTAAGCCTTTGACAATAAATATTATTTTTACACGATCTCACGACAATATATGAAGGAAGAAAACATTTTATTTCCAATTTAAAAGGAAATATTTCATCGGAAATTAACTTAACATTCGGTTTTCTCTGAAATTCATTTTCGTCCACAAAAATATGATAGCATCAAGTAAACTGATTAGAATATTAGCTGTCATTTTTATTTATAATTTCCCCCCTTTTTACTCGGAGTGAGAATTTTCACTATGAAGGGAAGAATTCTTAGAATTTTGACGCGCCCCTGGTGAAGGAAATAACTCGTTATTCTTAAATAAATGCCTACTATTACGTTTGTCAATTTAAATTATTAAAGGTGGGTAAGATTAATATTTTTACTAAGTCATTTAGTTTTGTTCATTTAACAGGATGTATGCGAAACTTATTCGGGGATTTAAAACTTTTATTATTGACAATATATTCGATTAAATTAAAAAACCAAAAAAAATCATGTTAGTACTAATTTACTAACTGAACCTAAAAAGAATAAAAAATATGTAACATTAACTATTGATGGTGTGACGTCAGTAATTTATTAAAGAAATAGACATCAACTTTAAAAATAAACTTAAAAAGATAAAAGTATAAATATTATGAAACAAGGTATTTATTATTTGAGATAATAATATTGGTGAATTTGTTCTGTTGATTTTTTATATTGTTGATAGTTTTTTAGTATTGTATATGATAATTTTGTCAACCAGGTGCTAAAATAAGGATTTTTAAGAGCTACCCCAAAAACATATACAAACTAAACCCCCAAAACATATTTTCAATGAGCTATAAAAACAGTTGGAATTCAGAATTTGTAGCAGACGAATATTTTAACAAAATTATGAGAGATAAAAAGAGCTGCAAATAAGTAACTTAGTTCAGCAAAATTGGCTGCGTTTGTCCATATGTACCGAAAAGACCCGTCGACCACGACATCCATGAGGTAATCAGGTATTTTAAATTTTTTATACTATTTTTGCGATTTATTCACGATAAATAGCACTGTCCAAATCCAATTTTAGAACTGGAAACCCAAGTCCTAAAACTGCCCACTATTTTAGGCCGAGTTGTCAACGCTGTTCTTTCACCTTGACAATGGCACAATGTTGTCTTTTTTTAATGAATAAAAACTTTTCATTACGCCGTAGCTACGTATTTTTTATTGGCGTTTCAATAACTTTTAATCATAATCAACGAAACTTATTAGATTTAAATATTTTGTCATAAAAACCGGGCGTCCTTCAAAACTAGGCCAGATTTTTTACGAACCAGGGAAGCTCAAAATCATGTATATAATTATCTGTCAAACCTACAATCCTAGTTGTGTGGATAAATATGTAGATTTGATTGCGAAACCATAATTGTGCACAACCATTTTTTAAGGAGGAATAACGATATCTCAATGATTGATTAAAAATTAGTTTTAAATACACTCACTCCAGTAGACTGACATTGCTCTTCCTTAAAGTATAGTTTCTCGAAGAGCTCTATCACATTTTAAACTCGAGTTAAAGAAGCATATTTGGCTACTTAGCCTGAACTATCTTTTTGATGACTTAGCCCTCTACTAAATTTGTATTTTGATTTCTTTTAAATAATCTTTATTTGAAATCTCATTGTTTTATTTTCTTTGTGTTTACAATTTCTCGTGATATCGACTTGGTCACCTGTCAGGGTTGGCACAATTTTGCCAAGGGTGGAAAAAACCGTGTGGAAAATCGTACTTCCATGGTTTTCCACCTCTAGTGGCAAAATTCAATAAAAAATAAATAATAAAAGCAATATATTCTTCTATTCTATTCACTCTTCTTCTGGCCTTTTTTTCATCTCTCCTATTAACGATTAATTTAGCATGAAAAGAGTTTTTTCCACTTTTTTCCGGTTTTTACCAGTTTTTCCCACATGTCCCGGCAAGGTTTTTGCTGGGTTTTTGCCAACCCTAGGTGATGACTAGTAAAGCTGTTAAGGTCAATCCAATGTCCAACTTGAATCACTACACACCCAATTCTGTTTGGATCAAATAATTTTTATAAATCGGGATAAAATTTAATTTTACGCTTTATAATTGGATCAAATATGACAAACATTTTGGATACAAATTTCAATTAAAGTTGCATTTAGTTCTATCCAATTTTGGACATAATTTTTAAATCAAATTTGATGCTTATAAAACCGGGCCTATAGACTCACAAATGTAAGTATATTTTTGTTTTGTTAATTTTCCGGTAATATAAATGTATACGCCATGAAACTGGGAATATTTACATTAGAGTACTGCCGTCTGCTCCCAAATGACGAGAAAACTTTGTCATTCTACCCGTGGCGCCGTCTATCTCACAATGGTTCGTTCAAATAAGACGCGTTTTCCGGCAAAAAGATTTTTTTTTCCAAAATAATGGATGGCGCCACGGGTCATATGATAACGTTTCCTCGTCATTTTAAAGGAGACGGCACATTCGTAATTTTCCAAAACTTGTTTCGCGGGGAGCAGATTTGATTGGATCTCTAGATTAATATTCCCAACTCAATGGCTTTAACGGTAGTTTAGGCCTATCTGACGGTCTGTTTAACCATAGAAAATATAAAAGAGGACATGCAACTTGGCCCTTATTATCTCGGGGTGCTATAGTCCTATTATCTTAATATTGTTATGTTATACCTCGTCCATTGAAATATCGCTACACTAATTTCAAAATCAGGTATTTAAAAAAATTAAATTTAAGTCCGAAAAAATTATTATAATTTAAAAAATAGTACTTTCGAAAAACGGCAAAAAAAACGAAATCGCTGAAGATAAGTCAGCTGGTTTCAGAACTTTAGGGAAGTTTAGAACCACGAAATACATTTGAAAGATTTTGACAAAGCTAGAGTTACTATTCTTATTGTATATTTTCTATTATTTTACAATGACCAATTTTATACGGCCCTCTTTTGAATTTTTGTTTGATATAAAAATCCAGTTCAAATAAGAAAGCGAGCTATCCACGTAAGACAACCTATTAATGGCCTTAGAAACATTTATTTCTATATGGGAGGGGCTCTGGAAAAAGGAAACCCAGAAAAATTGACAATATGGCGGCCGGGGAAAAGGGGGAATTGCGCGAGCCTTCCGCTATGCAGTGTATGACGTCAAGCGCAAACGACACTTATAACGGGTACTTACGGGGAAAATCTTGGAGAAATGCAAAATGCACGCGACCGCCACTCCCACCCAAACATCTACTCCGACGTGTGTCCGATGTCCGGAGAGAACGGGAAAACGGGTCATTCGAGTCCGCAATAGTCGCCGTTCCCGGGTCGCGCGATGGGAACCGCGACAGGTGTTTGGCAAAACAATGCTTTGAAGAAAGAGAAAAACACTCGACGCCGGGGTCTCTCTCGTCCCTGATAAAGTCGATTTTTGTCGCTACACTACGCGTTCTGTTAAGGCCTAAGCGAACACTTTGCTGCCCAACACGAGCTCCAAACTGTAGCTGCTTCGTGTATTTGGAGAAAATGCTTCCACGACATATTGCCCACACAAACTCTTTTGTCTTCCAAGTTCAGTTCTTATTTAAACACGATGCTTACAAACTCTAAGGTCTATTGTCCATCCGTATTTCAGCATAAAGAGTTAGATATGCATTACTGAACGAACTCGATAAACATCGTCTGAAAAGAGTATTACTAGTATTTTTAAGGCGCCAGTTATTAGGTTGATTTTTTGGTACACGAAGAAAGTATATTTCCCAGTTAGCCTAAATGAAGAAAGTATATTTCGCCGTTAGCCTAAATGAAGAAAGTATATTTCGCCGTTAGCCTAAATGAAGAAAGTATATTTCGCCATTAGCCTAAATGAAGAAAGTATATTTCGCCGTTAGCCTAAATGAAGAAAGTATACTTCGCCGTTAGCCTAAATGAAGAAAGTATACTTCGCCGTTAGCCTAAATGAAGAAAGTATATTTCACAGTTAGCCTAAATAAAGAAAGTATATTTCCCAGTTAGCCTAAATGAAGAAAGTATATTTCGCCGTTAGCCTAAATGAAGAAAGTATATTTCGCCGTTAGCCTAAATGAAGAAAGTATATTTCGCCATTAGCCTAAATGAAGAAAGTATATTTCGCCGTTAGCCTAAATGAAGAAAGTATATTTCGCCGTTAGCCTAAATGAAGAAAGTATATTTCGCAGTTAGCCTAAATGAAGAAAGTATTTTTCGCAGTTAGCCTAAATGAAGAAAGTATATTTCGCCGTTAGCCTAAATGAAGAAAGTATATTTCGCAGTTAGCCTAAATGAAGATAGTATATTTCGCAGTTAGCCTAAATGAAGAAAGTATATTTCACGGTAAACAACGGTTTGTTTAAAAACAATTACAGTTATATTAGTAAGATTTCACACACATATCAACATATTAACCCTAAAAACTAGGTTTACAGGTTTGCCAGTTAAGTGAGATAACTATGTTGTAAATCTATCCGAGCCGCCCTGGTTTCGTGAAAAATATTGCCGAGTTTAGAATAACGACCTAGGCTTGTATATAAATATTCAAATTTTATTATTTTCGTAGACATCCTTTTGATTACGCAAAACTAAAAGAAATATCTAACATTTCCCACCTTTATTAATGTAAATTGGCCAATAGTTAACGCGTGTCGATAATGTTTGATGGAGCATGTGAACGAAAATGATCAACAAAACAATTGTTCAAAACAATTGGCTCGTGTGAATAGGCCTTTGAAGTAATAAATTGTTGTTACTTTGTATTTACGATAAGATATAGACATTTCATATCGATCGGTCCTTAGGTAAATAGTCTGTGCTGGCGTAAGGTAAAGAAACCTAGTTACAATTTTGTTGGGTTATCAAAAATCCACTGTTTTTTGTCGTGGAAACCGAATATCTTATTTTCTTATTATTGCAATTTAAATATATTTTATTTCGACACTTTAAAGGGAAATTAACCTCCAACGCGTTTTTACGGAAGACTCTAAAAATTTAAGGGATTACCATGGCAACAAACCACTAAGCAGCGCCATAAATGTCAAAGGTCATAGGAAGAAGTGGCCAACATTGGAACCCTTTTGGGAATGACAGAAATAATAGAAGTTACATTCCCTTTAAAAAAAGAGATTTCCTAGAAATTCTCCGCATTATTTTGTCCAAAAAGCTTTTCAAACGATAGATTTACTTGTACAAATAAACAAACATGTCAAATTTCAAAATGTCTCAAAAAACTATTTAATTTAATAAAAATAAAACCATAAGAACTTAAGGGAATGTTTTCTTAAAGGAAATTCCGAAAATTAATTTCTGCTTTCTAATTAGGTCGGAACTGTAGTATAACTATAGTTGCACCTATCGCGGATTGTAGTAGAAACATACCGTACAGTAGGAGTTTTCTACAGGCGAGTTTCGCTAAGGGGGAAAACAGAATTTTGTTTGGTTCATTTCAAAGAAATTGTTTCCTTTTAATTAGATTTGTCCGATTGGAAAAGTGCTTAGTATAACCGCTTCATCGCATTTTAAATCAAATTTAAAATAAATTGTTTAGTCAAATATAAAGATATTAATTAAATTAATTCTTAATTTTCAAATAACAATTATAATTCTATATATACTCAAAGAAATCGTCCTCTTTCTTAGAAATGTTGTATAGAATTTAAAATTTAATTTTAATTAATTAAATTTAAATTAAGCGATCAATTTAAATTAACATATTATTATTAAGAAGGTTTATATTGAACCGAGTATAAAAGTGAAATTAGCACGAAGTTATTTTCGGCTATGAAAAGCAGTTAAATCGGAATGCTAGAAAATAGTCTTCTAATTTTTTAAATTTTCAATGGAAAAGAAATGTTTCACCAGAAGTACATTATATATTTTCTGAGATAAGTATTAATCTCATTATACTATTAATGTTATTCGCAGACTTTTAGTCAAATACTTTTTGGTATTACAAAATAGTGCGGGAAATATTAGTAAGTATAAAGATTTTTAACACTATTAAATATCTAAATATTCCTTGCAAAGTATTAATTTGTTGATCTAACACGCGGTTTGGTGGAAAAATCGTGGCCATTGAAGAGTGTCTCATGGATACTTCTCTCCAAAGTTTATATTATATACTTCTGGTTTTAAAACGCGAGGCTACGTCGGAAATCTATCCAATAATTATGGATAATAAAAGCCTTTTCGGGATTAAAAAATAGCGTAAAATTCTAAGCAATAGATGAAAATTTGAACCAATGTAAAACAAAATGAAATTTGTACTAAATTACCCATAAAAAGTGCTTAATTTTCAATTATTACCAAAACAGTGCACTAACAAGGAGAGTACCCAAGGTGTTTATTGCCGATTTTATTCAAAGTCGGGCGTAATGTAGACCTATATGAGATATGAAATTTCCCAAAAGGAGACGTTGCACTACCCATTCGATTTGCCATGGCAACCGCAAATGGTTTTGACCACTTAAAACAAAAATAAGATTTTTTCCTTATTTTAAAATTTTTTTTACAATTTTACCCCAAAAATTGTTTCAATTTACATATACTGGATGAAATTAACCTAAATGTGGTCCAAATTACCCATTTCATGATTTAAATTTTTTTTAAACATTTTCGTGAAACCGAGAAAATCCCAGGCTTTTTTAAAAGGAGATTTTGTTTTAAGTGGTCAAAAACATTTTCGGTTGCCATGGCAAATCGAATGGCTAGTGCAACGTCTCCTTTTGGGAAATTTCATATCTCATATAGGTCTACGTTACGCCCGACTTCGAACAAAATCGGCACTAAACCTCTCGGGTACTCTCCTTGTAAGTTCTAAGAATACCCCTTCGTACGGCCACCATTTTGTAAACTGCCCTTTAACCTAATTAACATTTAAACAAAATAGTGTTTTCCCCCGGTTTTATTTGAAAAGGGTTACTTGCGGAAGCAAATGTAGATTTCAGGATGGTTTAGGGACTTTTCGTTGTCTAAGTACCTAGTGGAAGCTCCAAAAAAGCGTATAGCAAATTCGATCAATTAACCAAAGTCCAGAGATAAAATAGCCAAAATATAACATTTTATAATTGTTTGTAGAGGAATTTTCCGCCAAGAAGGTAATAATGAAACACGCGTCTTTATAAACCAACTTTGCCTGATGTAATAATTTTAGAAAATAATTATAAAATATATTTATCAAATAGTCCTATAAAATCCTATAACTCTTCGATTACCGTGTACCAAAAAATTGCATATTCGGGTACCCGATTACTCGAATCAGCTGCTCTCTAAACTCGTCGAGTATTTGTTTTTTCTATCCTCGTGGATTCAAAGTACAAAGAGGGGTTTTTACAACTTTTTGGAGGGCAAGAAACGGTACCCACAAAGTTGTGGAAACTGTGGTTCATTTAAATTCAAGGAATATTTGGCAGCATTGAAAGTTACTTCATACTCCTTTTAAATTTAATTTCATAATTTCTTGAATAAAAATAACTTCTAATCAAGTACTCGATAACCCGACTCGTTAAAAATATTACTCGAGGTTTTTTTTAGTTACTCGATTCGAATAAAAGAAAGTTTCCCTTTAATCAAGTACTTGATTACTCGACGCGATTTCAATATTACTCGACTCGAATACTCGATAAAAAAATTTGATACTCGATAACCGACTCGATTGCCTAAAACCACTAATCGCACAGCCCTAGAATTTGATCAAACGAATAATTTAGAAGCAGAAGAATATACATTGAACAAAAATTTGAGAACTCAATTTCCAAAGACGGTAATGACTTATGTAGCAACGCAAGAGTACCGCTAACAAATGCTGCTAGCGAAACCGATCCGAAAGGTCAAAAAAACTAATCATTTATCTAAAAAAATGTTCATGCAATCATTCATTTTGTCGCGTTGGGGGCAGCACGTGCCTCTGTTTCCGCTTGGCTACGCCACCAAATGTAATATTTAAACTTAAATATTAAATTTGGTACTTGATAACCGACTCGATTGCCTAATCGCACAGCCCTAATATTCGGTTAAAATCCAACTGATAAAATTTTAAAGGACATGCATACAAACAAGAAATATATTTAAGTGGTCATTTTTCTCGAAAAGCAATGCAAATTGAAATCACGAAGGAGCAGATTCGAATATATTTTGAACTGATCTGTCTTACGACTCTATTTAAATACGCGCTATAAAACTCACGCATTTCTATATATCAACCTTATAAAACTCATTTAAATTGGTAACTTAGTCCTATACTTATCCCATAATTTTGAAATGTTGATCCTATAATTCCTATATATTTTTTAGCCTTATTGGCTGGGAGCCCTGCATTGCTAATAGAGGAAGGGGAAACGGATAAATTAACCGACAAAACTTCGATTTTTCATAAAACTTCGGTTAACTGTTTATTTATGGATATTATTCGCGATTATAAAACGATTTAATATGCAAAAAATAAGTTTTAATTCGGATAATTTTCGGATATGGATAAAAATAGAGTTGTTAACTTTCGGGAAAAATAAAATTCGGACAAATTTCCAGAAAATTTTCCGGATTGGAAAAATAAAAAATTTAAACATATATTACTTTTTATCGATATAAAATGTCTATTAACAGTAAACATACTACAAAACATTAATAGTGTTACATTGTTAATCAGTTTAAACTAGTCTAGAGGTTTAGTTTTACTTTTAGATTCGAAAAAATGAGGCGAAAATGCGCCTTTATTTAAATTTGCAAATAATATATTAGACTAATCATGGAATGGAAATTTTTTTCCTTGTTTTCGGAAAATATTCCGCAAAAAGGCCTCGGTCATTTTCCGGCAAATTTCCTGAGTTACAACTCTAGATAAAAACAAATAAAACAGATATACCTTACCCAAACCCCGAGCTCTAATTACTAATAATACGTTTTATAGTTTGGAACAATAATGTAAGTCGATTGAAAACTCTATACTTCCCATACCAGTACATTTATCTGATACAATATGAAACCATCATTATAACCGATAATAATCATCGAACGCGTATATAAATTACAACCTCTTAATATATTAATAACAATTAATTAATATCACGCGTCATTAACGGGAACTCGAGAAGAGCTGGGACGGGAGGGGTGGTCAAATTTCTAAAGATAATTTGTTTTTTTTACCTGACGTCCGTAGGCCGTAGTGCGTAGCGAAGGCGCTCGACCCAACCGAGGTAACCCTTGGCCGTCTTCTGCGGCTCTTCTTCAGCCCGGAGATTTCTCCGATATCAAACGACGTAGAAAGGGGGGTGTCACGGAGCGGGGGGGGGCTTCTTCGAGGTTGGCCCGCGATCTCGAGGCCCCTCCCTCGAATGACGTCAGCGTACCTTCGGACGCGTTATCTCGCCGCGGACGAGATCGAACGGAGAGACGTTGGGAGGTTCACGCCGGCGCCGAGACCCGGGAAGAGGTCGAAATTCCGTCGCAGGCGCCCCCTTGACGACGCCATTGGAGAAACGCCTCGACGAATTGCGGAGCCTCGCGATGATTCTCCGTATCTCGGATGGGAAAACCGCGCGTCTAAAAGCGCACATTATCTCGGACTGCGTTTGGGAATTGTCAGTCTCGATCTCCTTCGACGTTTACCGCGGTCCAATCTACATTTTTTTTATCCTTTAACTTTCAATATTTCAGGTACGTTAAAAGTTACGGATGGTGTACGACCTAATTATTGACAAAATCGGATATTTTTCAAAACGGGATGAAATAGTATATTAAAAGGGTTGTAATAAATGTAACCTTCTATAATAATAAATAATTTAATTATTAAAGAAAATTTGAATGCGCAATTCTAAGAATTTATTATTTTTGGGGGGAAATGTGTAAAGTGGGCTTCTCCCAAACCACCGGTGTAAAACGGTTGGAACACTTCTACAGGCGCGAGGTCTATTTTTGACCTATCTATATAGGTGTTTATAAGGTGGTTTCTTTTCGCTTGTTCCGGGATTTCGGAGTAGGGTAAGAAGGGTAAGGCTATGACGTCATTTTACTCCGATTCTGTGGTGGCGAATAGTTTGAGTCGGAGTAAAAACGTTTTTCCAAAATGGCTCCCTGTGGCCTTTTTAGCAGATAAATTCTGGCTAGCAGACGACAAAATCCGATTTACTCCTTTACACCTCCTTTCCAGAAGGAGTAAAAAGAGTAGCCCTAGTACTCCTGAACAAGCGAATAGTTTATGGGCCGGAGTAATTCTCATCCCCGGAACGGGCGAATAAAACGTTTTAGGGTAAAACGAGTACAATTTTAGTCCGAGAACCGGCGAAAAGAAACCACCTTATAAAATACGGAAGGTCACGTGTAATGGTTTTTCTACGTCACTAGCTATAGTTAAAGATTTTGATGTTTGAAGTCTACGTGGAAAACGGGCGTGCCGATAAAGTACTAAAAAGATTTAGCTCGTGACGCGGATAAAACAGATTTTATACTTTTAATTTTTTATATTATGTAAACACCAATTTAACTGGTTTTAATTTATAATATTTCAAAAAGAATAATTTCAATTATTTAACAAAAATGTTTTACTATCTATAAAATCATATTTTAGAAATGAGTCGAGTTTAGGAGACGATATGTTTTTTCGAATAATTGAAATACGCGGTAATTGACGGCTTTTAAAATTAATTTTGCGCTTGAAAATACCTCTACATGTTATGGTCAAAAAAGCACGCAAAGAAGGCTGTGTGCCCAAGACATGTACCTGTAGTGTCGCGCGCTAAAACGTTATTTCAAAATCCGTCAATTGCGTATCGACTCCACCTTAACAAGCGAATATTTAATCGCTTTTAATGACCGAGGTTTAGCTCTAAATACATGTACTTAAATTTAATTATTTTCCTAAGAATCCTAAACATTCTCTGGTTTGATCGACACTAAATTAAAATAATCTTAAATAAAAATTTTAATGTAATAGGATGATTAAATACGCAAAAAAGTAGAATAGTCCATAATGAAAAGGGATAAAAAAGCTAAACCCTAAACAAATTTGAAGAAATTTTAAAACTTGCAAATAGCTCGTACCGATAGGTCTTCGAGCAAGCAAAAAGACGCGAATCTCGGACCAAATAGATCTTCGAGTGAAAAACTAAATTAAACCAAATAGCCAGAAATTCCAACGGTAGACCGATTTCGTCCTATTTGGGACTCGTAAGTACCGTGCGGGAAATCTGGCTTGCGACTATTACACCGAAAAGAGAAACTAAGCCTGAACATAAAAAAATTCAAAACGCGTTGCGTAGCAACGGAAAGTCGAATAGGGGGAGAGTGGTGGATAATTATATGTACGAAATGTTAAGTTAAAAGGAACCACCTATGGACTGCATTGCAAAGGATAATGAAGACCTATTGGAACGAGCTATTTGTAAGTTTTAAAATTTCTTCAAATTTGTTTAGGGTTTAGCTTTTTTATCCCTTTTCATTATGAACTAATGTACATATTCGCGTATTTTATTATCCTTTGCAATGCAGTCCATAGCCGTGGTTCCTTTTAACTTAACATTTTCGCCCATTAAGCCACGAAATTTTTGAAAATTTTCGTGGAGCTTGTGATCTAAAATGCCACTGAGCTTCAGCCAATTGGCGGAGTGATTAGCGCGTTCGCCTCGCAGCAAGAGGAGCCGGGTTCAATCGCAGTTTGCACTGGGTGAAAACTCGGAACAACTCCTTCCGCGTTGAGTTTTCAAGTTCTCCAGATCTCCACTGGTTTTCCGCCGAGCTCTTCGGTTTCCCCTAAACACTTGTTGAGGTTAACGGTAATACATGAACTTCATGAAGTAAGTGTAGGTAGCTGTTTGCTCGCGTGGTATGAAGGGATTACCACCACCCTCCTACTTATCGTAACCCGGCCACCTGAATTATTGGCTTTAGAAGTCGCTCGATGAATAAAGCCTAAGTTAGCGCCTATCTGATTATTATTACCATTTTCGCGACAGATTCTTAACCGAGATGCTGCTGCGCGTGAATGGAGAATAGACCTCTCCATAAAATGTTCGTGACGGTAAGAGGGGGAAGGAAAACTGTTTTTGCAAGGATGATTTAGATCAACGTTATATATATTACTCCTGTTTTTACCCTCGCTCGACTCTTGAGCTCGGTATAACATCTGCTACCGACTGGAAGTATTTACAAAACACGGCGGATTCAAATTAATCCAAGTGATATTGTTAAATTTGTTATATCAAATGTTTAAAGTATAAAATTATTTCGTTTACTTAGCTATATAGTCATAAGAGAAGGTTATTTAAATATTTAAAATAACGAAAAAATTTGTACGGTTTTGATATTGTTTAACAGTTTATAGCCTTGTGAACTAAGGCTTAACATTTCATTGACAGTCACAGTAGTGTATCAGGTAAAGATTGTTGTCAATTATCATAAAATACTAGCTAATAAATATCTAAGTATTAACAATACTTTCACAGAGTTGATATGAGTATTGCAATAATAATTCATTTAATTAGAATCGAAAATAAATTAAAATCAGTTTGAACTCCGATGTCACTAAGCCTAACCCGAGCTCCGTGTAAAATGTTTAGGGAAATCTTAACGGAAAATGCTAAAAGTACAGCCAACTTATTGTTTAGTTTTAGCGAAATTGGTGGTGTGTGACGTAGAAAAAACAGTGAAAGCACGTAGAAATATATTATGGAAAGGCCTATCGGGATTTCAATTCGCGACCGAAAGTTTTTGCTACGCCCTCTTTTGGTTGCCGTTGATTACTTGATTGGTAGCGTATTAGCACTCACTTATTATATATGGTACGGAATTAAATAGAATCAATAAAATGTTAAGAATTGTATTTCATTATAATGTTACACTGTTTTTTGTTTCCTCCATGGTAACACAGAGCAATTACGATGCCCAGATTTGAGCAATTCTGACGCCCAAATTTCATCAATTACGACGCTCAGATTAGATCCATTACGACGCCAAGATTTGATCAATTACGACGCTCAGATTAGATCCATTACGACGCACAGATTTCCCCAACTATGATTCCCTGATTTAATCCATTAGGACGCCCAAATTTCATCAAATACGACGCTCAGATTTGAGCAACTACGATGCCCAGATTTCATCAATTACGACGCCCATATATGATCAATTACGACGCCCATATATGATCAATTACGAAGCCCAGATTTGAGCCATTACGGCGCTCAGATTTTAGCAATTACGACGCCCAGATTAGAGCCATTACGACGCTCAGATTAGATACATTACGACGCTCAGATTAGATCCATTACGACGCTCAGATTAGACACATTACGACGCTCAGATTAGATCCATTACGACGCCCAGATTTGATCAATTACGACGCCCAGATTTGATCAATTACGACGCTCAGATTAGATACATTACGACGCCCAGATTAGATCAATTACGACGGTCAGATTAGATACATTACGACGCTCAGATTAGATACATTACGACGCCCAAATTTAATCAATTACGATGCCCAGATTTAATCAATTACGATGCCCAGATTTAATCAATTACGATCCCCAGATTTGAGCAATTACAACGCCAAGATTTGATCAATTACGACGCCAAGATTTGATCAATTACGACGCCAAGATTTGATCAATTACGACGCTCAGATTTGATCAATTACGACGCTCAGATTAGATCCATTACGACGCTCAGATTAGATCCATTACGACCCCCAGATTTGATCAATTACGACGCTCAGATTAGATCCATTACGACGCTCAGATTAGATCCATTACGACGCCAAGATTTGATCAATTACGACGCTCAGATTAGATCCATTACGACGCTCAGATTAGATCCTTTACGACGCCCAGATTTGATCAATTACGACGCTCAGATTAGATACATTACGACGCCCAGATTAGATCAATTACGACGGTCAGATTAGATACATTAAGACGCTCAGATTAGATACATTACGACGCCCAGATTTAATCAATTACGATGCCCAGATTTAATCAACTACGATCCCCAGATTTGAGCAATTATGACGCTCAGATTTAATCAATTACGATGCCCAGATTTGATCAATTACGACACCCAGATTTGAGCAATTACGACGCTCAGATTTAATCAATTACGATGCCCAGATTTAATCAATTACGACACCCAGATCTCATCAATTATGATGCACAGATTTAATCAATTACGATGCCCAGATTTAATCAATTACGATGCCCAGATTTAATCAATTACGATCCCCAGATTTGAGCAATTACAACGCCAAGATTTGATCAATTACGACGCCAAGATTTGATCAATTACGACGCCAAGATTTGATCAATTACGACGCTCAGATTTGATCAATTACGACGCTCAGATTAGATCCATTACGACCCTCAGATTAGATCCATTACGACCCCCAGATTTGATCAATTACAACGCTCAGATTAGATCCATTACGACGCTCAGATTAGATCCATTACGACGCCAAGATTTGATCAATTACGACGCTCAGATTAGATCCATTACGACGCTCAGATTAGATCCTTTACGACGCCCAGATTTGATCAATTACGACGCTCAGATTAGATACATTACGACGCCCAGATTTAATCAATTACGATGCCCAGATTTAATCAACTACGATCCCCAGATTTGAGCAATTGTGACGCTCAGATTTAATCAATTACGATGCCCAGATTTGATCAATTACGACACCCAGATTTGAGCAATTACGACGCTCAGATTTAATCAATTACGATGCCCAGATTTAATCAATTACGACACCCAGATCTCATCAATTATGATGCACAGATTTAATCAATTACGATGCCCAGATTTGAGCAATTACGACACCCAGATTTAATCAATTACGATGCCCAGATTTAATCAATTACGATCCCCAGATTTGAGCAATTACGACGCCAAGATTTGATCAATTACGACGCCAAGATTTGATCAATTACGACGCCAAGATTTGATCAATTACGACGCCAAGATTTGATCAATTACGACGCCAAGATTTGATCAATTACGACGCTCAGATTAGATCCATTACGACGCTCAGATTAGATCCATTACGACGCCCAGATTTGATCAATTACGACGCTCAGATTAGATCCATTACGACGCTCAGATTAGATCCATTACGACGCCAAGATTTGATCAATTACGACGCTCAGATTAGATCCATTACGACGCTCAGATTAGATCCTTTACGACGCCCAGATTTGATCAATTACGACGCTCAGATTAGATACATTACGACGCCCAGATTAGATCAATTACGACGGTCAGATTAGATACATTAAGACGCTCAGATTAGATACATTACGACGCCCAGATTTAATCAATTACGATGCCCAGATTTAATCAACTACGATCCCCAGATTTGAGCAATTATGACGCTCAGATTTAATCAATTACGATGCCCAGATTTGATCAATTACGACACCCAGATTTGAGCAATTACGACGCTCAGATTTAATCAATTACGATGCCCAGATTTAATCAATTACGACACCCAGATCTCATCAATTATGATGCACAGATTTAATCAATTACGATGCCCAGATTTAATCAATTACGATGCCCAGATTTAATCAATTACGATCCCCAGATTTGAGCAATTACAACGCCAAGATTTGATCAATTACGACGCCAAGATTTGATCAATTACGACGCCAAGATTTGATCAATTACGACGCTCAGATTTGATCAATTACGACGCTCAGATTAGATCCATTACGACCCTCAGATTAGATCCATTACGACCCCCAGATTTGATCAATTACAACGCTCAGATTAGATCCATTACGACGCTCAGATTAGATCCATTACGACGCCAAGATTTGATCAATTACGACGCTCAGATTAGATCCATTACGACGCTCAGATTAGATCCTTTACGACGCCCAGATTTGATCAATTACGACGCTCAGATTAGATACATTACGACGCCCAGATTTAATCAATTACGATGCCCAGATTTAATCAACTACGATCCCCAGATTTGAGCAATTGTGACGCTCAGATTTAATCAATTACGATGCCCAGATTTGATCAATTACGACACCCAGATTTGAGCAATTACGACGCTCAGATTTAATCAATTACGATGCCCAGATTTAATCAATTACGACACCCAGATCTCATCAATTATGATGCACAGATTTAATCAATTACGATGCCCAGATTTGAGCAATTACGACACCCAGATTTAATCAATTACGATGCCCAGATTTAATCAATTACGATCCCCAGATTTGAGCAATTACGACGCCAAGATTTGATCAATTACGACGCCAAGATTTGATCAATTACGACGCCAAGATTTGATCAATTACGACGCCAAGATTTGATCAATTACGACGCCAAGATTTGATCAATTACGACGCTCAGATTAGATCCATTACGACGCTCAGATTAGATCCATTACGACGCCCAGATTTGATCAATTACGACGCTCAGATTAGATCCATTACGACGCTCAGATTAGATCCATTACGACGCCAAGATTTGATCAATTACGACGCTCAGATTAGATCCATTACGACGCTCAGATTAGATCCTTTACGACGCCCAGATTTGATCAATTACGACGCTCAGATTAGATACATTACGACGCCCAGATTAGATCAATTACGACGGTCAGATTATATACATTACGACGCTCAGATTAGATACATTACGACGCCCAGATTTAATCAATTACGATGCCAGATTTAATCAATTACGATCCCCAGATTTGAGCAATTACGACGCTCAGATTTAATCAATTACGATGCCCAGATTTGATCAATTACGACACCCAGATTTGAGCAATTACGACGCTCAGATTTAATCAATTACGATGCCCAGATTTGATCAATTACGACACCCAGATCTCATCAATTATGATGCACAGATTTAATCAATTACGATGCCCAGATTTGAGCAATTACGACGCTCATATTTGATCCATTACGACGCCCAGATTTAATCAATTATGATGCCCAGATTTAATCAATTACTATTAATTATTTCAACTATTCCATAATTTCATCTAAAATAATAGCTTATAATTAAAAAATAAATGGCTACAACCGCATATGAATTTCAAAGCAGTAGGTTTAGCCAAAGATAATATAACTCAAGGACGTATATAAGGGGGGGATTTAGGGGGTTCAAACCCGCCCTTAGGACTCGATTCCTTCATTACGAAAGGTGCGCAACGTTAAGAAATAAACAGTAAGACGTAAAACTGAATTTAAATATTAAAAAACTTCGTTTGATACACGTGCGGAAATGTCATTGTCACTCGTCCCGAGTCTAGCCAGTACTTTAAATATGCGTTATTGCTAACGAAAAATTTCGCGCTCGCTGCGCTCGCGATTTCATCTGGTTGTGTTATACCCCGTCCCCCCCCTTAGACTTTCTATATCTACGTGCTTGATATAACTACGTACCCTAGATTGGAAATCAAGCTCCTTGCACGTAACGCAGGCTCTTACTGAGTTCCCGGCGGAAGTCGAAAAAAACTGCCTCCATGGAGCTGGCAGGGCTACCGACATATAGTTAAAACGTAAAGTTTTAGTGAAAATTGCGCTGTGGTTTTTGACTTGCGGTTTTCAAGATAACCGATATTTTTGCGTTATATTGTTTTAAAACAATAATGGATCATGCCTGTAGCTCTAAAAATGTTTCTAAACAAAAAAAACTAAAGGTGAGTAATATAATTTTGGGTTATCTATTGAAATTCCTTATTTCTCACCCTGCTATCAGAGATCCTGGCAGTTATAGAGATGCGAAACTCCGCCGAAAACCTGAAAAAAAATGCAAGCATCAGCGCCGCCCTTCGGCCGGAAGGAAGCGCCCGTTTCAAGCCGAGAGACGCAAAAATTGTAAACAACGGTAACAATCCTAAGATCTCTGCGATTACTCCCCACGTACAGGCGTCGCTGCGATAGCCAAAAATTTGAAAAAAACTGGTTTGCTTAGGGTATAGGGAGTTTCGCATCTCTATAACTGCCAGGATCTCTGCTGCTATGGAGCCCGATTTTTCCGACTTCCGGCGCGAACTCAGTAAAAGCCTCACGAGAAAACGGGCTATCGAGAAACGCCGAGATTTCGAATCTAGGGTACGTAGTTATATTATCTTTGGTTTAGCCATTGAGTTGGAAATATTAAACTAGAAATCTATTCAAATCTGCTCCCCGTGAAACAAGTTTCGAAAATTACAAATGTGGCGTCTGCTCTAAAATGACTTTAAAACTTTATCATTCGTTCCGTGGCGCCATCCGCTTTTTGATGTGGTGATCTTAAGCCTTTTTGCGGGCAATTGCGATAGATGGCCACACGGGTAAATGATAAAGTTTTCTCGTCATTTTAGAGCAGACGGCAGTCACGACCAGGGCTGGACATTGTTTTTATGTTTTATAAGATATAAACTTAAAAGTGGGATACACTAATTTAATAAGTGTACACATTATAGTTCGTAGCTAGAACAGCTGCCTTAATTAAATGAGGTATATGTGTTATTGCGTTTACGTTTCTAGGCTTACCTGAAATTCATAGGTTTGACCTTGAAAACATTACTAAAGCTTTAAGTAAAGCAGGGTACATGAAAATGTAAAATGTGTCTGAACTAAACTCACTTACTTGTTAGTCAGGTGAGGTCAACGGTAAGAAGTGATTTTTGAAAACGGAATTTTGTATCTTACGTGCGGCAACGTATATAATTATTAAAGGGACACGGAAGTGATGTTGCATGGGCTTTGCGTCATAATTTTATGAATTGGTAAATTTGACTAAAAACCTAAATATTTGGTATAGTAGAGTACATAAAGAGCAAATAATATTGTTTAGAGTAGACTAAACTCATTCAACATCCCTTACAAATGAAGGTGATATTTCTTATCTCAGGTTGAAAAAAGGACATGCATTTCTAAAAATGAGTTCTCGTGTTTATGAAAGCGGTGCTCAGAAGCGAAAGAAACAAGTTGGCAAGCCAAAATATACCTCTCCTCGGAAGAGTTTTTAATTTGCAGTGAGTCGTAACTGTATCCGTGGTTCTGCGGTAGAACGCTCACCTGTCGATCAAGAGGGCTCGGGTTCGAATCCCGGCCGATTAAAAAATTATACTACACCCAATGACAAAAAGAGGGCGCTTTTGGAAAAACCTTTTCCCTGATTCTAAGAAACTGCGTACGCAGTGATTACCCTTTGCCTCGAAAATGCGTTCGCAGACCTGACAAACAGACAGACCCACCCACCCACAGACAGACAGACAGACACGGTGGTTGTATAACCCCTCCTAGGGTACAAAGTCCCCTCGGAGAGGTAAAAAGCCATCGTAGTTGAAAACAATTAATTCTTTTTTTTTAACCATCTTCGAATCAGAGTAAAATAAATATAAATGTAGTAGATACACTCCCAAAAAGTACTGTTAAAAACAATCCAAGCGACAAAATAATTTACAGCGCTGTCGAGCCAACACGTAACTCGACTCCGAAGAAAGCAATCGCATTTTAGACGAAAATGTGGTTGAAGATACTAATTACCAAAATATTTTGAACTCGAGCTTTTCCGACTCTGAGAATTTTTCTGACTCAGAATACTATATGAATTTGGCGGAAAAAGCTAGTCCTACCGATAAAGGACATTTTAGTGATATTCTATCTCCGGAACAAAAGCGATTTGTAATATCGAATGGCCCACGCAAACCTAAAAGACATTTTCCCGAGGGGCAGATCACTTTGTTACAGGGTGTCCTAATAATCATAATTAAAAATTAAATTAAGATTTAATCATTTTTAATCTTTGTACAGCCAAAGCTACAGATTTAATTTTAATCTAATCTAATCATGATTTAATCATACGAGAGTGTCCTAATAATCATTAAAGTGAGCTGCCCCTCGCCTTTTCCAACAGAAAAAGATACAAATACTCGATTCTCCTCATATTTTTATGAATCGAAAAATAAAACTGGGCTGAAAATTCCGCGAACTTGGTTGCGTTACTCTTAAGTTGTCGATTGCGTGTATTGCGAGGCCTGCTGGTTATTCGCAGACAGAAAGAGTCCATAACAGGTGGTTTTTTTTCGCCTGCTCTGGGTTTTTTGAGCAGGTTCAAAAGTGTAGCCCTATGACGTCATTTTACTCCAATTCTATATTGACGAAAAAAACGAGTTGGAGTAAGAAGGGAGTAGCTAGAGGTTAAAGGTTATATATTTGTTTTGTTTTTAAGATGGTGACCGGTGGTGAGATCATCAATATAAGACTCATTTTTCTTATTTATTTAATAATAATAATTATCAGCTAGGCTAATACCCAAGACACCACCTGAGGTCTTAAGCCCCATTTTCATGCTGGCTGGTAGCGGATAAAAATCGTCAAAATTCGCATCCGCCACTCGCAAGCGTGAAAATTAATCTAAAATATCTGTTTGAAACAGATCGACGCGGAAAATGAAAAAGTGTGTAGCGGAAGCGGATTTTGTCGATTTTTACCCGCTACCAGCGAGCATGAAAATGGGGCTTAAGTCATCAAGCAACTTTTAAAGTCATTAAATAGCATTTAACAATTGGATATTCGTTATTAAAAGCTTGCCACATGTGAAGATGTTCAAAACCCGTTATGTTTTCGTGAAACGAAATTTAAGCAGACAAATTTTCCATATAAGCTAGATTACTCTCTCTACACCTCCTTTCGAGGAGGAGTCAAAAGTGTAACTTTTCTAAAAGCAGATGAAAATACTTCTAATCTAAAACTCTTTAACTTGTAAATCTCAAGCTGAACAAAACGAGGCACGAAATCTGAGAAAAAAATTTAAAAATTTGAGTTTGAACTGCAAGTGGTTTTACACTTAAAAATGTTGACGTCTACTAATGCAGTTTCAAAAGCTCTTCAAAATTCCGACATCGACCTTTATCAAGCCAATTCGCTACTGTTGCAAGCCCATCACGAATTGACTGAATATCAAAACTGTTGGCTGGGGAGTGAAGGTCGAGTTTTGCAGCAAGCGCGTAAAAAAAACGGAAAAATTCTTCGATGAATTACGCGAAGATGAAAAACTAACGGATGGAGAGGCAAAATTTCGCATAAATGTTTTCAACAGATGCCCAGATGTCGTTTGTAACCAATTGAAGAACCGATTCGCAAGTTTGAGTGATTCAACCTCAAGAACTTGTAAAAATTTCAGATCGCGATTTATACAAGGAAGCCCAAAAACTCTTCGAAAAATGTTCTGATGACATCAGTGACAAATTACCAGAACAATTAATAACACTCCGTTCATGTCTTAAATAAATATATTTGGACTTAGCTCAGTGAAACAACTAGCTAATCGTTTGCTTATCGAAAACGTGGCAAGTTTTCCAGATGTTTGTACTGCGTTAACGTTGTTTTTAACCTTACCCGTTACAGTTGCAACAGCAGAGTGGTCATTTTCAGAATTGAAAATAATTAAAAGTTATTTACGGAATAGTATGGGCCAAGAACGCTTAAGCAGCTTAAGGGCCTGTTGCAAAAGTCTGCTTTGCTAGAATCGCACATGCTAAATTCAATGGGCTAGCACTTTGGCTAGGGCTTTTGCAACAGGCCCTTAGTCTGTTGTCAATTGAATCACCAATAGCTTACGAAATAACCTAGACCAAATTATATAAAAACCTTCGCTGAAGCAAAACTTCGACGAAAAAAATTTTTAAAGATGAAATATATGCCCAGATTTTATCAATTACGACGCTCAGATGTGATCCATTACGACACCAAGATTTGACCAATTACGGCACTCAGATTTTAGCAATTACTACGCCCAGATTAGAGCCATTACGACGCTCAGATTCGATCCATTACGACGCCCAGATTTGATCAATTATGGCGCTCAGATTTTAGCAATTACGACGCTCAGATGTGATCCATTACGACACCAAGATTTGACCAATTACGGCACTCAGATTTTAGCAATTACGACGCCCAGATTAGAGCCATTACGACGCCCAGATTTGATCAATTACGACGCTCAGATTAGATCCATTACGACGCTCAGATTAGATCCATTACGACGCTCAGATTAGACACATTAAGACGCTCAGATTAGACACATTACGACGCTCAGATTAGACACATTACAACGCTCAGATTAGACACATTACAACGCTCAGATTAGATCCATTACGACGCTCAGATTAGACACATTACGACGCTCAGATTAGATCCATTACGCAGGGAAAAAAAATTCGATTTTAAACGTCTTCATATTCACGGGGAGTTAGATGTAAACAAACCGCGGCCATTGTTAAGACGTGGTTCACCATGGACAGTATTATGGTAGTTAGTTTTTACCATTTTGATGTTAAATTAAAAATAAAACTACGAGCGTAAATAATAAAATGCCCATTTGTTTTGAACACTTAAGCCTCGTTAAGTACCGCTAAAATTAGGTGACCGCCATTTTTTTGTTTACTACTAACTCTCCTTGCGTTTAGGTCGTTTTAGGTGATATATTCCAACAGAGGCCGCCAATACACTTTCTCGTCCCTGTATCTACTGTCCTTGTTTTGACGGGTCGCGTTCTCCTTGTGTGGGGTGTTGTCACTGTTGTGTTTGTTGCTCCTAGTTGGCATAATATACACTAATATCATAAGTAAAATAATAAAAATAAGTATGATTATCGTCGTTGGTAGCGCTGAGAACTAAACCTTGATTGCGCAATAACAATAACCAAATGAAAGTTTTGGTGAGAATAGTTCTTTTAATAAAGTAAGGTGGCCTTATTGTTTTAATGTGGTTCTTACGTCACAGTCTCTTGCCTTTACAAGTCTATGGGCGCGTGCAAATCGCTCGTGCGAAGAATATACTAATAAAGCCGTGTCTTGTGACGTAAGAGCAACATTTTATTTTTCTTAGTTTTTATTCATTTTATTTTGCGTTAGATTTATTGTACTGTTAAAGATAGGAGCGCGAGCAATTTTTTACATTTAAGTGACCGCGTGCAAAATTGCGCGAGCCAATTTATATGAAAGAATTGAACAAAAATGCCACTAGAAAGAGCTATTGTTTCCTTATGGTCAAACTGATTTTTATTATTTTACGTCTGATATTAGTAATAATTAAGTATTTGTATAAATTAAAAATAAAATTTTACATGAATATACCTAAAATATGTCTTATTGGTTAATATCATTCTGACTAGCTCTGGTTTCTTGTACAATATACCGTATTAAGTTTCTTAAAACCAACAAGTAAACAGAGTTTTAAAAAGTAGTGACTGGAAAAATCAAATTTCGGAAAAATGAAGTCTTGAAGAATTTTAACAGTCCAGGAATAGCTAAGAAATTTATAAAAAATAAAATGAATGTCGTAATTTCAAGTAGCACTTTTACAATATTCTTAAACCGAAATATTTTCTAACAACAAATGATTGTATTCATAATTTCTTAATATCGCGAAATATATAGTTCATATGATAAATTAGCGTGAAGTACAAGAAAGATGTTCGAAACAGAATTTTACCACTGAGTTAGAGTTTTAAAAATGGTTAAGGTGTTACAGATCTAAGTGTTAATTTTTAAAGGGTAAGATTCTGAATAAAATATATTTACACATATTAGTATTTTTATTAAACCTAGGCTTAGCTAGGGGTTCGACATGTTCCGACAAAGGAGGTAAAATAGTCTTTATTGACAATAAACAATACAAAGATAAAATGCTTGACCTATTAAAAATGGACGATTATAAAATCATTGAAAAGGATCCAACTAACCAAATATTAGCTAAAATTAAACTCCAATTAAAAAAGTTAGAATTTAAATGTACCAGTACTTATTAAAGTTCACAAAATAGATCAAAAGATTAGGCCTATGGTTTCTGGTACTCTTAGTCCCACCATCGACAAACTACTACAGCAGCGGTTCCCAAAACGTCACAGGGGTTCCGAGAATTCGCACTGCCGTGCAAAGCACAAAAGCATTAACGACCAAAACCAAATTATAGAGAAAACCCGCGAAATTCAAACTTTCTTTGCCTTAAGATACCCCAACTTACTTCTTTCAAGTTTATATAGAAGACTTGGATTTTTCAACTCAAATTATATTCTGGTACTAAACAATTTACAGGCCAAACGATATTTCAGAAATATCATTAAAACCATGTCTTAAAACGCGAAAAAAAATGCGTTTTGATTTGACTTTTAAAGAAAATAAACACATTAATGCGTTTTTGGTTTGAAAACAAGTAATTTCTCTAAGAACAAAAATTTTAAATTCGAAAATTAGTTCAAAATTGAATGTAACGTATAAAATAAGGAGAAATAAAACCAAAATCTGTAAATCGAAAATTTGGTCATTAATGCTTTTGTGCTTTGCACGGCAGCGCAGCGCAGCCAACTTTGTTTGTGTCAAGAGTCTTTTAAGATAAGTAAAAAAAATGAGTTTGGGTTAAGCCAGAATTAGCTGGATAATTTAGGGTTCTATAGCAAAAACAATTGGGAACCGCATTACTACAGGACTAGTAATATAACTCTGTAAATTTTGGTCCTAATTCTGTTGCGGCAAAAGTTATGACAACGCGCAGCGCCACCCAGTGTAGTTTTTTTAATTTAAAAATTCGGTACAAGATGGCAGCCTCCATGGAATCGGGGCTTGAATTGTTAAAAGGGGAAAATAGCCCAGAAAAATTACAATTTACTTAATACTTAACTTTAAACCATAGTTTAACTAATACTACATATTTTTGCTCTTCTAGGTATTCTTAAAAATTTTCCGCTAATCGGAAAAATAAAAATTTTAAACATAAATTACTTTTTAAGGGTTTTTAACCTTTTATCGATAAAAAATGTCTAATATCAGTAAACATACTACAAAACATTAATGGTGTTACATTGTTAATCCGTTTAAACTAGTCTAGAGGTTTAGTTTAACTTTTAGATTCGACAAAATGAGGCGAAAATCCCGCTATATTTAAAAATGCAACCAATATTAGACTAATCATGGAATGAAAACTTTTTTTTTATTTTTTTCTGAAAAATACAGAAAGTTTTCCGGAAAAAAGGCCTCGGTCATTTTCCGGAAAATTTTCCAACTTACAAAACTACAAAAAATTAATTACCAACTCGTAAAATAACACTACAGCTATCTTGTACTAAATTTTTAACTCTCGCGAATGACGCACCGGGGCGTTGCAGTCGAATAGCGGGACAGTTAAAAGATAAATCCTCTATAGGGGCTTAGTATAGTAATACTAGTCCTGCAGTAGTTTGCCAATGGTCCCACACACGACCTAGCTGGTACACTAGCAAAACTCCTAAACCACCTTAGAGATGATATAACCCAGACGGGAAAAAATTGTTACGAAATTATTATTTAACTAGAAACTATTAATATGCAACCAGTTTGCCACTAGAAGGAGCTCTAAAAGCATTGACAAATACCCTATTCAAAAAAGAAATACCAGGACGAATAAATATTCGTTATTTTTTTAACTAGTTAAATTTGGTGTTACATCAACCATAAGCCTATCAACCCTAAGTTTGAAACGCGCCCTTTGTACCACCACTGGACGCCGACGGGCAAAAAAGAAGAAATCAGGCGATAGTATCGTCACCTGGTAGAGATAAATTGAAGCTTCTTCCTTCCCCCTTTCTCTCTCTACGCACCTCTCTCTTACCCCAGCAGCTGGCATCATGCATTGCGGGACGCGTTACGTTTCTCTTTTCCGCCACCGGGTGGATTTAGCGCTGTACTTTCGACAGTCGTTTGCTTGAACCACTACCGACTAAATTAGTAGGTAGTGCTTGAACCAACACTGCCTTTCGATTCAAACTTAGGGTTGATAGGGTTATGCATCAACTTATTTCCAATTTGATAACCAAATCTATCACCAACAGCATGGTTTAGCCATGGGCAGTCCACTATCACCATTACTGTGTGATATATACCTAGAAGAATCCACACATAAACTATTTAATAATAATAAAATTCGAAAACCAAAACTTTGGATTCGATATGTAGATGGTGTCTTTCTGATCTGGAATTTGGAGCTTGATACTTTTCCGGAAAAATTAAATGCGGAAAAATAAAAAATTGAACTATATATTACTTTTTAAGTGTTTTATTCTAGACTAGTCTAGAGGTTTAGTTTTACGTTTGGATTTGAAAAAATTAGGCGAAAATTAAATTTGCGAACAATATTAGACTAATCATGGAATAAAAACCTTATTTTTCTTTTTTTTTCGGAAAAATACGAAAAGGTTTCAAAAGGCCTCGGTCATTTTGCGGACTTGCAACTCTACTTTCCCCGGCTTCCTCGAAGCTCTTAATGCAATAGATAATAATATTCGATTTAGTCATGAAATATAAATCAATAATATTTTACCTTTCTAGATATTAAAGTTGCCATTCTTTGAGCCAAAAAATTGGTGTTTAAGATTATGCTCAAACAAAACTTTATTGGAAATTGAATGAAATTATATTAAAGCATTAGCATTAAAAAGAGGTTACAACCTTAAAATTCTTAATAAAGCAATATTTAAACAAAAGAACCGTATGGCCATTAAAACTAAACTAACTAAAGGAAATAAGAAACAAAAAAAGGATAAATTTAATTATAAAAAGAAATGTAATTTCAAAATAGGTTAGCAACCAAGAAACAAATTAGGTAATATTTTCAAAAAGGATAAAGATAATTTAGACAAAATGAAAATGAAAGGAATATATAAATTAACCTGTAAATGTATCAAATGTTACATAGGCCAAACAAAAATAAATTTAAATGCCACAAATACACTTCTAAGACTCATGTCAATTCCAAAAAATCTGCATTAGCTAAACATGATATTGATTGGACAGTATTGAATTATTAGCTCAACCGACCAACGAAATAAAAATGAACGTTCCGGAATCGATTGAAATTAGTAAACACATTCTTAAAAAACCGCGCTTAACGAGAAAGCAGGAAACTTCTATAGCGCCATCTAGGATAATTTTCCAAAGCCGAAATTTAGATGCTAATCATTTAGATAGTCTAATATAATAGAACTCAACAACCAGATGGCGCCATATCCTTTATAAACAAAATGATCCTACTACCAATTTTGGAAAATTATCTTCTTTAAGGGGGAAGAATACAGTAAAAGCTTCTTTTTCGTTCAAGCTGAACGTTTCTGTTTTAACAATTACATAATTGAATTATATTTTTCTTATTAGGCTGAACCTTCCTCTAGTGCTTGAAATAATTTCGATAATTCTAATATTAATGGTTAAGAAGATATAAGGTCCCAACTAAAGGGTAGTTTGGGCGCTTGCCCAACTTGTTTAGCACCGGACGTCCGAATTAAAACGTAATAACTTAATTACTTTTAAATTTAAAATTGTCAAAATTATTTTAAGCACTAAACAAGAGGCGGTTCTAAACTTAAATATTAATTTTATGAGTTAAAATACCAAATTAAAAGCGTTCAGCTTGAAATAGCGCGAAAGTAGACAATGGCCACTGTAGTCTTCCCCCTTAAGTTTATTTTTTATTTTTTAACCAAAAATCACACGAAATGGTAGGACAAACTAAAGATTGTGTAAACATTATTTTCGAAACGAAATTACTTTATGTGTATATTTTTTTTGAACTACAGCCATGGTGATTTGTGTAGCTTTGAATTTCTTGTTCCCGGGTGATGACTCGTCAAATGGCTCGAAACATGTCGAACCCCTAGTCTAGGTTTAATTAAAATATTAATATGTGTAAATATAACGAAGTTTTATTCTTAATGTTACCCCTTTAAAGTTAGAGTTGCGACTTTTTAAACTCGGGTAACAAAAATTGTTCACTTTAGACCTCTATTTCGGCGCGTATATCTCAAGAAAAATTACATTTTTAAATTCCTTATAACGACTTCAATATTCTAAACACGTTGTTATAATTTAATTTTAATTTCGCGATGGATAAATACATGATACAAATTTGAGGTTTTAGAAGCGCGCAGGTTTTCGATCGCCTCCGGGCGGACAGAATTCAATAGTTGATACTTGATGGTTTCTTTTCGCCTGTTCTCGGACTAAAAGTGTACTTTTTTTACCCTAAAACGTTTTATTCGCCTGTTCCGGGGATGAGAATTACTCCGGCCCACAAACTATCCGCTTGTTCAGGAGTACTAGGGCTACTCTTTTTACTACTTCCGGAAAGAAGGTGTAAAGGAGTAAATCGGATTTTGTCGTCTGCTAACCAGAATTTATCTGCTAAAAATGCCACAGGCCGACTCAAACAATTCGCCACCACAGAATCGGAGTAAAATGACGCCATAGCCTTACTCTTCTTACCCTACTCCGAAATCCCGGAACAAGCAAAAAGAAACCACCTTTCATAAAATAAAAAGCGGTCTCAAGACACAGCTTTATTAGTATATTCTTCGTACGAGTGATTCGCACGCGCACTAGAAAATAGTATATTCCTCGCGACTTTTAACTATTCATCGTAGGACGGTAATAGAGCCACAAGCCTAATGGCTTTAGCTTAAAGGCTGGTTTTCATTAAGGTAAAAATACGGCTACGGCGACCGTCGATGCTAAAAGTGTATTAGGCCTAACTGAGATTTCTTTCGTCAACACAAAAAGTGTATTAAGCCTAACGGCGATTTCTTGTGTCTACACAAAAAAAAATGTATTAGGCCTAACGGAGATTTCTTTCGTCAACACAAAAAGTGTATTAGGCCTAACGGAGATTTCTTTCGTCAACACAAAAAGTGTATTAGGCCTAACGGAGATTTCTTTCGTCAACACAAAAAGTGTATTAATCCTAACGGCGATTTCTTGTGTCTACACAAAAAAAAATGTATTAGGCCTAACGGAGATTTCTTTCGTCAACACAAAAAATGTATTAGGCCTAACGGCGATTTCTGGTGTTTACACAAAAAAAATGTATTAGGCCTAACGGAGATTTCTTTCGTCAACACCAAAAAAAAGTATTAGGCCTAAAGAAGCTTTCTTTCGTCAACACAAAAAGTGTATTTAAGCCTAACGGCGATTTCTTGTGTCTACACAAAAAAAAAGTGTATTAGGCCTAACGGAGAGTTCTAGAGTCGTGCCAAAGATCCAAATTCAGAAAGCTTTCCGATTGACAGTTTTGTAAAGCAGCGATTATCCACTTTTGGCACGTGACCTCCGAAAATACGACCTTCATCGGTTACTGTTATCATATGTAACATAATTACTCATAAGTATGCCTCTGTATAATATTTCCATTGAAAAAAATTCAATGAGACCTTGTTTCACGCGGAACATACATTGAGCGGATCCAAAAATGCAAAAATGCTTATAATCCTTGCGCTATTGAAAATGTTACCATGGAAATGAAATCATGTGATCGCGAGGCACGAACTAAACTTGACATGGGCAAAGCCAGAAACGCGCGAGGGATTCTCACTAACTTCCGTTTCCCATAAGCAAAGGTGATGACGCGTATTTCGTCACGGAGTTGTAAGTGACGTAATTTACGTCATATCCCGTGAACAAGGTTTCATTAACGAAAATAATTTTATGGCATACTTATGAGTGATTATGTTATATATGCTGTTATCTATGGTTGGTTACCATGGTAACTACGTAGCTACTGTTTTCGGCCTACTCGGAATATTTTGCATCGAACCAAAAAAATTATAAGGCCCAACGGGGATTTATGCGTCGACGCAAAAAAAAACAAAGAAAAAAAACAAGTATTAGCACACGTAACGACGTGTCACTCAATTTTGGGACGTTCAAACGTTTTTAAGCGCGTAAAGAAATATACATTATCAACCACGTTAGTGGAAACCAAGATTTGGGTATAACCCGGATTTTTTGCGTCGAGGTGAAAACGAGCCCTTTTGGTTTGAGTCTATTTGATCGATTCCCAAATGATCGAACGGGTCGCATTTGATCGAATTTCCATTTGATCGAATTGCATTTGATCGAATGGCATTTGATCGAATGGCATTTGATGGAAAGAAATTTGATCGAAAGCTACTGTAGGGTAAAACTACTAGTTTTTGGGAGTAAATCGAAAAGGCAACGGTGCATACGCGCCTACGGCGCGCGTACATCAACCTAACCTAACCTAACCTAACCTGACCCTATTTATGTATATTAAAAACAACGGGCCGTTATCGTCGATGTCATAAAAAATTCCATCATATAGTGTATAAAGTAAAAATATCTTCATCTTTGTGGCTTAATACAGTTAAAGCAATAAATTATTCCATCATTATTCCTTCTGCACTTAAGCAATGAATTATTCCTTCTGCACTTAAGCAATGAATTATTCCATCATTATTCCTTCTGCACTTAAGCAATGAATTATTCCATCATTATTCCTTCTGCACTTCATATTGACATTCGGTAAAATAATAACATACCAACTGGTACTATAAATACTTTTGAATTCGATCAAATAGTATTCGATCATTTGAAGGTTCGATCTTATGAAACAAATGACAAATGGGATTCGATCAAATGGAATTTCGATCAATTACAACGTATAATGATCGACTGTCGATCACATATTTTTAGATCAAATGGACCAAACCGCCCTTTTATGCTAAAGTTCCCTTCTGTCACGCCTCGAAGCTACAGTGGAGCACAGACCACGTACCCCAAAAAAGGACTTGCAACCACCTCGAAAAAAAGACGTCTCAAAAGTGACGATTCTTTTTTTACAGCAAACACAAAATAGCGCGTAAAATTCGTTATTATAAGAAACTAAAATTAAAAAAATTCACGTGAGCCAACTTCTATAGGCTTCTATCTTAGAAAAGATAGCGCCATCTACTTTAATACCTGTCAACTAAATGTGTGAAGAAATTGCAGACGACTTTTGAAAAATAATGTTTTTTAACTGAAACATCCAGCCTGAATATCGAGATAATATTGAATGAGCAGATAGCTTTCGCACATTCGATTTAAAACTCAGGCGGCGATACTTCTGACCAAAGTTTAAACTACGCAGGAAGCTTATAATACATTTTTAATTGTCGCTCGCGCTCCTCTTTGTACCTTCAAAATTGCCTCTACTTGCCATGAGATGGCGCACTTTTAAAAAAGCCACATTACTTTCGAGGCATTTAAACATTTTAATTATTACCAGCGATACACATCCCTCTTGGGGTAGGTGGAGGAATACGGATATCTCATAAAAAAAGTAGTGCTACACAAAGCGCGACTGAATGGAAAGTATAGCCCAATCATTTTGGGTTCTGGAATGGATTTTATTCCTTTTTCCTCCAATAGACGCTTCAATAAATCATCCTCCCAGGAAATCGCCAAGAAGTAATATTTCCGAGAGCCAGGACCTGCAAGTCACTGTTTATATAGTGCTTGTTAAAATAATGGAAATATTTCACCTTTACGGCAGCAACAAGCGTTCCCCAAGACGTTCCTTTTTTAAGCAACTGTCGGCTCTATCATTGTCACCTGTATTATGAAAAGGCCCCTGTTATTAGAGATGGCCATGAATCTATCCAATTCTTCGAAAAATAGTGACTTTACTGGAGAGCGTGGTGCCATCTCTTAATGGCAAAGGAAGTTCAATTCAAAATAGCCAAATCATATCGTCACCAGAAAGCCTTTATAGAGTATTATATTTAGACAACTTATACTCTGTTCAGTGGGCTTTAACTTAAACTATATATCCCATGTAAAAAATATTGTTTACAATTACTGTAATTTAAGTCATTGACCAATTTACTAACGATCCATAAGTACCCGCCTTTTGGGTAAAAATGTAGCTTAACTAACTTGTTTTGATTACGACGATAGCGACATCTGTTGAAAAAAGAGCTACTTGACGTCGAGCCGACACTTGCTTTAACCAGGAAGCTTTTTTGACATATTAAGGCTTGGTAAAAGTACGACGTTCTGTTTTCAGGTGAAAAGTATCCATTATTTCCACAAGCACTAAATAAACAATACCTTGCGGGTCCTGGCTCTCTGAAATATTACTTCTTGGCGATTTCCTTGGAGGATGATTTATTTAAGCGCCTATTGGTGGATTCTGGAAACTGATGAATAGAATTGGGGAAGCAGACGATATTTTAACAGGGTATCCGTGCATTTCTGCTCTAATTTGTTTAATTAACACCAAAAAAATGTACGGCAACCCTGTTTTCCAGTTATTGAAGAACGGTTTGGCCCATACGAAGTTTTTATAAACCTTGGGTTTTGCCCATTTGCCAAGCATCTTTTGATGTTTAACCCTGTTAAAATAACGTCTGCTTCCCCAATTTTATTCACCACCTTCCAAAATCCACCGATTGGAGGAGATAGGAATAATTCCCATTGGTTTTCTGGATCACAGTAATTCTCTAGCAATGCACACTTTTCCTCAATGTCGTTGTTTTCTCATTGTTGCGGATTGAGCAATATTGTTTTCCATTTGAAATAGGCGTCCATTCTTGCGAGACTGTGTTCCTTTTAAAATTAAACAGTTAAATTAAATAATTAAATAAAATGGTAGTATCATACGTAACATAATACAATACACGTACCAAGAATGAATATTCTAAACCATACCCTAGTATACTTTGTAGCGAAAACTCGTCTGCTTTCGATTTTGTTCGTGACACTCTTTTGTGATTAATAGCAGACTAATAGGCTTCAAGCTTAGGAAATATAGTGCCATCTGCCTTAATATCCATCAACTAAATATGTGAAGAAACAGCAGACGACCTTTGAATTTCTAGGTTTTTCGGTTGAACTTTCAGCTGTTGCGCCAAGTGAATTTTGAACGAGCAGACAGCTTTCATATATTCAATTTAAAACTCGGTCGGTAGGCGGCGATACTTAGCACCAAAATTTAAACTACGTACGAAGCCTAGCTATAGCGTTTTCCATTTGATTGCTTGAAATTTGCTCCGAATCTGTCTTTGACGTCATAGATTTCGCCCCAATCGACTAGAGTAAAACCGCAAATGGAACATTCCATTAACATATTCCCGCGTTTGTGGTTTTTCGTCTGCTAGTAATTTGAATTTTCGCGTCTTGGTCTGCCATTTTGCCCAAAAATCTAAAGGGATCGGTTTTGGGCGATCTTGGAGCACCCGAGAGCGGGAAATGGAACACGCGAAACTTGATCGGAGCAGACCAGAGCACTCAAATGGAACACAAAATGTTGATCAGAGCGATCTGGAGCGCTAGAGAGCAGTCGAATGGAAAACGCTATACATGTATATGCGAGGATGATACCAAAGGCTAAGGTAGGTACCAAACTGCATTCTACCAACGCTCACTTCTCTACTAATAGCTTGTTTCACCAATGACCATATAATTAAAAATATGGACTGACAACTTTCGGCAAGTCGTTACTAGTCGTGGTAGTAACTGCCAGGTATCGGTGCCCGAGAAATCTCTAATATATTTATGGAATAACCAACATCTTTTTTCGAGCAAGTCAGCGCACTCCCGCGAATTTTGCTCAACTCGCTCGTCAGTTTCAGGCCGAAAAAAATCTTTCTTTTGCGGTTTTGCGCCATCTATACTTGTACCCAAAACCAAATTTACTAATTATATGAAATAAATTATTTTATGCTACCAATATGATTATTTTGCCTTTTTGATTATTTCTACGCCCCCTTTGGTTCGCCATTGAAACCTAGATACGTAGCGGCTAAAGCAGACGATATTAGTTTTTACTCATCGTTATTCGTAAATTTAACTTTATAAATAAAAAAAACTTGCATTTTAATATAATGTTTACATCGTTTGCTTATATTTTAATAAGTTTATTTAAGAAAAAACGTTCTTATGACTGATTAATTGGTCTGTAGCAGACGCTTGATCTTAGGCGCTACCTCGGAGAAGTTAGCGCCGTTACGACACCTAGACTCGATTCGCTCGTAAATAGAAGCCGTATTGTATTATACAGCCTTTATTTCTTGTACTAAAATTTTACACTACACTATAATTTTAATTTAACTAGTAATTTCCCCTCCCTTTTCCCCCACCCGTTGCAGTGTACGCTTCGGGCGAATGAGTTGCATTTCGTTGTCTGGCTGAAATAATTCACCTATCGGGAAAATCCTTGTACATTAAAATAAGGCGATTGGGTTGGCCGCTGTAGCGCGAACAACGCGTGATCAAAGTTGGCTGTGTTACAGCTAAGTCTCACTAAAAATTAAACGTTCTCAGAAAGAAAAAGGCTTCTGGCGTCATTGAAATAATGATTAATTATAATAATAATAATAATCAGCTAGGCTAATACCCAAGGCACCACCCAAGTCAACATGCGACTTTTAAAGCCATTAATTCAGGGGGCCGGGTTACAATGCGTAGGAGAGTGGTGGCTAGCCCTTCATGCCACGCGAGCCAACAGCTCCCTACACTAACTATTACCGTTAACCTCAACAAGTTTCTATGGAAGGGGAAACTGAAGAGCTCGAGGGAATACCCCTTAATTATTTAATAAAAACATAAAATGGATTACAGTAACTGTAAGTTTCGCCCGAGGTTAGTAGAGAAATTCGCCAAGCCTCGGTTTGGACGGTAGTTATTTTACTACCCTTACCAAAATTATGTTTCGAAAATAAAACCTTAAAATAGACTTATTCAAAGCCCATAATAAATCATGAATAAGTCTCCCACAGTCCAAAACTCAGACTAAAAATATACTTAAGTCTAGATACAATCAAGTTTTATTTACGTTTCTTTAAGCTGGCCTTTAAGAAAACTCGTTTTTAGCTCTATTTAAGATCTTGCTATGAGACCTAATTTAGATTTGTTTTTTGCGATTTGTTTGAGATTTGATTTAAACCCCTTTTTCCGTGATTTCTTGGAGATTTGATTTAAACCCAGATTTTTTAATTTTTAGGAAACTCAATTTAGACATGATTTTTGCGATTTGAAAGACACTGCATTAAAATTCGCTTTCTGTAGGAGCCTCAATTAAAACCTGCATTTTACTATTTGTAGGAGACTCTACTAAGACTTTTTTAATACGATTTTTAGGAGACTCGATCTAAACTCTGGATATACTGGTAAATCTGCCGATATGAGTAAAACTAATATACAACCAGGGTGCCCTATATGTGAGCAGTCCACTGTGATTTATAGTTAAATTCTTCACCAGTTATTGCATGGCGGTCGCTATACAGCATACCACTTTCACGGTCGGGCGTCTGTTCAAATCCAACGTTAAAATAATTATTATACACTGAATCAAAAATGACTACTATGTTCAGCTGTCATTCTGGATTGCAAGTTCTAAAATCTCCATGGCTGGCTCTAGATGCTAGGCTACTTTTAACTCAGCTCAGTTTATTTACACACTCATACGGAATATATTTTACTTGAAAGGAAATATCCTAGTTTAAAAATTTATATATATTTATATTATTTAGTATACTTAAAAATTTTAAACGGTTATTTGGTAATGGGCCAATTGCGCAGTTCCCATTAGCGCAGTTCCCATTTCCGCAAATGCAATTTCGCGGTTTTCCATTTGCGCAGTTTTCATTTGCGCAGTATCCCATTTCCGCAGTTTTCCATTAGCGCGTTTTTCATTTGCGCTTTTTCCGTAAGCGCAGTTTTCCACTTGCGCTGATATTTTCCATTTGCGCGGTTTATCATTTGCTCAGGTTTTTCATTTGCGCAGGTTTGTCATATAGAGGTAGTTATATCAAGGCTAGCGCGCAACGGTTAGGTTAGCCGGGCGCGCCGCAGGCGCGTAGGCACCGTTTTCATATAGGGAAACCGCGCAAACGGGAAACTGCGCAAACGAGAAACCCGCGCAAGCGGGAAACTGCGCAATCGGGAAAAAGCGCGCAAATGGTAAATTGCGCAAATGACAAACTGCGCAAATGGGGAGCTGCGCAAATAGCAATTCCGCAAATGGGAAACGCGCAATTGGGAACGTGCGCAAACGAAAACTGCGGAAGTGGGAAGTGCGGAAGTGGGAAGTGCGCAAATGGAAACTGCGCAAATGAAAACTGCGCAAGTGGACCCAAACCGGTTATTTTATTACAAAAATTTTAGGGTTTTAAGTGAGTTGAGCTTAACCAAAATTAGCCAGCCCATCCCTTATGACCATTTTGTAACCAAGATTCAAGTTGCAATCCAACATGGCAGTTGAACAATAAGCTTTTAATAACCTGTTTAATATCAAACTTAAGTGTCCATTATATTTACGATTACTTTTATTTTAACTTCAAATTGTAACCTCTAAGCAACTTTCAAGTCCCCAGAAATGAATCTCCCCATATGAGACTAAAGTGAAGTCTTAAATGACTCTTATTTTAATCTAAAATTGTAACCCATAATCAACTCTCATTTAAGCCTTTTTCAAGTCCCCAAAATTGAGTCTCCCAATATGAGACTAAAGTGAAGTCTTAAATAACCCTTATTCTAATCTAATATTGTAACCTCTAAACAACTCTCAATTAAGTCTCTTTCAAATCCTTAAAAATGGGTCTCCCCATATGAGACTAAAGTGAAGTCTTAAATAACTCTTATTCTAATCTAATATTGTAACCCACAATCAACACTCAATTAAGCTTCTCTCAAGTCTCCAGAATTGGGTCTTCCAAAATGAGACTATAATGAGTTTCATTTAAATATATATTAATAAAACTCTTTTAGTGAGACTAAAATAGATTTTATTTAGGACCCAAAATTCGGGTCTCAGTTTTTTATGCTTACATAATACTTAAAAATCCTTGATCCTTCATTGAGACTAATTAGCGACTAAAGTAAGACTCACATTTTGGTAAGGGTAAAATGTGGTTGAATACGCTTTGCAACTACATGTATAAGGTCGAGGAAAGTCAGGGTGGTGCATTTCTATGAAAACTACGGCCAATAACTATAAATTCGCGTTACCACTAAACATTCACCGAGTGATAGCATATTTCAATTATCTCGATTACGTATAATTTATAAACTTTGTTGAAATTTTCCAAGCCTTCTGTGTACGCCGAATTGAGACCGAAATGTTTCGTTTCGTATTCGCCGCCATGAAACTACCTTGTCAGGGATTCTGCCCACAAAAAGATACATTTGGAGTGACGAATTTCGCTTTTCGGTACTTAGAATTGTCATGAACCGACATAGTATTATGTTATATTACGTTACTTATGATTGCTAATATACGAATTTGTAAATTATTGAAATGCTTATCAATACCCAATATCCAAATGGTATTTTCGAAGTGTGGGCAGAGTAGATGCTCCACAAAATCCACGCGAAATTTGGCGCCACCATGAAGGCTATGCTTTCCTGAAGAATGTGATTCTCAGAGGCCATAAGCTTATGTTTTGTGGATTCCACCGACGGCTGCCCTAATGCGCTTAAATACGCCCGGATGAAATTCAGCTGAAAGATAAAGATTATTATTGCTATTATTATATTAAAAGGCTCGTATTTCCCAAAATGTGGTTTTTAGACTTGCTTGACTGTCGCTCTTAGGTAGCGTTATTAAAATCTTCGGTGATATTAGTTTTACCATAAGCCTATCATAAGGTTCCCATAAGTAAAGGTCTAGCATAGAGCCCCATGTTTACGGCATTGTAAGAAGAAGAAAATTAACGTACGACAGGAATCCATACCTCTACTAGGAATGCTTATCGCGGCCGATATACGTCTCGATGTGGCTGACGGGTTTTAGGACGTCACTATGTTAACTTAACAAACAACAAAGTGAGAGGGGAGCGTGCGCAGAGGGGATTTTTTCCCTCGTAGGCCGTCAGAGTTATCTTACTATACGCGTTACGGCAGCATTCCTGCGTACGACGATAAGGCAGTAGAGACATCTTCAAAATTTTTACATCTAAAATATTATCTTACTTGGTAGAGCAGCCATGCTCGGGTTGATAAATGCCACACAAAACGCGTCTAAATCTCAAATTTGAAAAATAAATACCTTCAGAAACTAATATTTCTGAAAGCCAGTTTTAGGGTCTGATGAATCATTTTGTAAAGATAAGTGTTAATTTTAAGTTTTAAAGTGATAAAATTGTGAATAAGCTTTGGCTACGGTGCCAAGGGCTTGCGGCGGAAATTTCTCTAAGTTTAAAAACGTTCGCGCACGGCTGGCGCGCATTCATAATGCATTTCGCGAAATTTATTTCAGAAATGCATAGATGAGGACGTCGCCACTAGGATCAGCAGATTTTGAATACCTACCTCTTAATAACGGGTATGTGATCGTCAAAAATTTGGCCTAGACCTTTGCTTATGGTGACCAGTGCCCCCGCCAGCAGTAGGCACAAGTAGGCACGTGCCTATGTTCAAAAATTTAGGGGCCTCTAAAAGTTTAAAAAAATTGCCTCTGGGGCCTCCAAATGTGATTTTTTAATTTTATTTATTTTTAAAAATTGGTCATCTAGCCCCCTAAAAAAAGAACTGCCATTCAATTCCAATTTCCAAGAGTCCTAAATGGCCCTAACATAACGTTCCCTTTTGAACCAGCTATACTCGAAATCAATATTACTTGAGTACACAACCAAAGGCAGCGAACTCTGTGGTTTCTGCTTTTGGTAGTGTACTCTGTTAACATTGATATAGAGTATATGACAAAAGACTGGCCCGGGACGGGGAAGTCCGTCGTGCAAGGAAAGCAGCAAAAAAAAAAAAACCTGTTCGCCTCAGTGATAACTTAGCTCCAACCAACACGATAAACATAAGCTTAGTTTCTAGGAATTCTACAAAAGGGGCATAAAGTGAGAAACTGGATTTCTTTAATACGACTTAAACCGTTGCAACGCTTAAACGAAGGGAAATCCCCGCGGAGCTGAAGTCGAAGCGTAAAGCATCGTACCAGTCACTACTTTGAATAGAGAGCGTCCTGGGGATTAGGGTTTTTTCTTTTTTACTTCTTGTCCCTTTTGCGAAATCACGTGATATCAGTGACCACTGATCGTAGAGAAAGGACCTAGACCTTCGGTGGTCGGACTTGTCCCAGATAACGCGCGTTTCTTCATTTCGTTTTCTGCTCCTGAACAAACAGGTAGTTCTCAATTTCGATTCTCTCCCAGTCAATTTTTTTCTAAGTCTCTTCCGAGACTAACTTTGCCAATACAGCCTTTTTAAAGGCTATTTAGCTGTTTTAAGCTAATTTTTAAACAGCCTTTTTCAAGGCTAATTAGCTATTCTAGCTAAATTAAGCAAAAAGCCCTTTTCAAGGCTAATTAGCTATTCTAGCTAAATTATTCAAAAAGCCTTTTTCAAGGCTAATTAGCTATTCTAGAAAAAATATTCAAACCGCTTTTTTCAGGGCTTTGATATAGCTGGTATTATTAAAAAGTCTGTTTCTTAAACCTTTTTAAGGTTATTTCCATAGAAATCTCATAGATAACTAGAATGCTGCCGCCTACGGCCGAGCTTGACGCCAGTTCGCCTTGAACCTTCAGCCAATGAGAGGCCGTAGAGTGGTTCCGCCAAGGAGGATAATAATCCTCCTTGGATCCGCTACTATAGCGGGAGATAGGTGAAGTCATTCTCTCTGGTGACATTAAATTCTTGGCAGAACCACTCTTTGAGCTCTGATTGGCTGAGATCTGGCTATCGTCTGCCACGGCGTTTGGCCCATTTGCCAGTTACACGGCAGCATTCTAGTTACCTATGAGATTTCTATGGTTATTTCGCTATTAGTATATAATAGTAGCATTTTCAAGTATGAGTACCAGAAAATTTTTATCTGGGTCCCAAAAATGAGAAAAATGGAAAAGGGAAGATAGTTTCGTTATTAATCAGAAAGGTGCAATGGCACGTTTTTTGAAATCGTCGGCGCAAAGCCATAGGCCTAACTATAGTTCTGAGAAAAACCTAGTCAAAGAATTGGGAAAGGGTTTAGAATCCTTGGAGACTGATAACAGTCACTGTTTTAGTAATACTGCTGAAGTTCTTCCAAACGTCAGTACTGATTTGGAAATGGAACTGACTCATGAAGGAGAAATTGCAGAAGTAATTGCAAACCCCAACTCTAACCATGCACAAAATACATCAAACAACGTGTCCAATTCAAAATAAATGGGCTTACACGCGTTGAATAACTTGGATATTAGTCTAGATAAAGATTGCCTAAATCCTTTTCCTAAAAGATTAATTGGCGGTAAAAATCGAAGTTTCAATTCTTCTTGGTATGACAAATATCAAATGATTGAATATTCAGTTGCAAAGGATGCAGTGTATTGTTTTTGTTGCCGTCATTTTTTAGGCAGTAGAAACACTGCATTTCTAAAGGGATTTTCGGATTGGAAAAACATGGGGACACAATTCGAAGAACACTTCACTTCCAACAAATCTTCTCACCAACTAGCCTACAAAATGTACTTAGACTACATGGAATCCAAATCCCGTGGATCAATAGTTTGCCAAGTTAACGATCACCATAGACTAGACATTATTAGAAACAGAGAGGTCCTATCTACACACGTGGAAGTGATTATTTTATGTGCCCAACAAGATTTAGCACTTCAGGGGAACACTTACACATCCGCCGACAATATTGGGAATAGGGGAAACTTTATTGCAATATTAGATATTTTAAAAAAATGTCATGATTTAAAAGCAAGTTTAGTGAGAAAAATTATTGTTCAAGAGGTCAACTACTATAGGGTAGTTTGGGCGCTTGCCCAACGTGTTTAGCTCCGGGGGTCCGAATTAAAACGTAATAATTAGATTACTTTGAAATTTAAAATTGTCAAAATTATTTTAAGCACTAAACAAGAGGCTGTTTTACACATCAATATTAATTTAAAAAGTTAAAACACAACAATAAAACAGTTCAGCTTGAAATAGCGCGAAACTAGACAATGGCCACTGTAGTCTTCCCCCTTAACAATGGGGGAGACAAGCCTAAATAAGTAGTTGATGAATTTGGGTAAAGAGTTAATCGTAGGGTGGAATTCTTCGATTAAAAGTAAAGTTGGTAATATTTATTTGTAAATAATATACTTAATAATAAAAAAATTATTAATATAATAATAATAAATTTTTTATTAATTTAATAATAATAAATTTTTTATTAATTTAATAATGATAAATTTTTTATTAATTAAATAATAATAAATTTTTTATTAATTTAATAATAATAAAACTTTTATTAATTTAATAATAATAACATTTTTATTAATTTAATAATGATAAAATTTTTATTAATTTAATAATAATAACATTTTTATTAATTTAATAATGATAACATTTTTATTAATTTAATAATAATAAAAAATTTATTAATTTAATAATAATAAAACTTTTATTAATTTAATAATAATAATAACACTTTTATTAATTTAATAATGATAAAAATTTTATTAATTTAATAATAATAACATTTTTATTAATTTAATAATGATAACATTTTTATTAATTTAATAATAATAAAATTTTTATTAATTTAATAATAATAAAAATTTTATTGATTTAATAATAATAAAATTTTTAAATAATTATATACAATTTGGCTAGTTAAAGAACAACAAAAATTACAAAGGAGTTTTTTATGGGGGCCTCTTAATCACGCAGTGCCTACTCGCGAAAAAATCCTGGCGGGGTTACTGATGGGAACCTTGTGATAGGCTTATGGTTTCACCAAGAATGTACGCGGGTTAACAGAGAGTGTCTTACTCGAGGAAATACGTTACATTCTTGCTGAAACTCATTTCAATCAGCTGGACAGGCAACTGTATATACAAAACGGCAGACTGCGATTTAAGGCTCGGACGTTAGCGCCACCTACCAGCGATGCCAGACGTACGATAATTATCGTACACGTACGCGAATTCCGTTTCAGGTACGATGTACGATGTAAAATGTATTATCGTACGCGAAAGTACGATAATTTTGTCTATATTTTCCAAATTATTTTTACGCTGTTACAACACCACATATGATAAAATTAGGAGTAGAAAAGGCTTGGGCATATAATCGTGTTTCTTCTGCCGTTGCCGTTATTTTCTACGCGCGCAGTGAAGGATGGAGCCTGCAGGGGAAAATTCCATATGTCTATCGCGAACTCTTTCCCCATCTAGAAGCCGAATGCCGAAGAACTCCCAGAATACCTAGCGCTTTAGCTGACCCCTATGAAACGGTAATGTACGGATATTTCCGAAACGTGGCGCCACTTACACGCGCCTACCGGATACCAAAGGCTTATGGGTAATGCTTTGGCTTACACATCGCCCCACCAAATTCCCCAACTTCCATGCTTGGATCTTTATCCGGACTATTTTATTTGAGCAACGGTAAGTTAATCATATATAACGTCATAGAAGCCGTTTAAGAAGTAAAACATTTATTTAGATAATTAAACCAATAAGATAAACGTTATATTATTAGTTATTTTAACAATAACATTAAAATATACATTTACAATGCAAATCTCGACGAGCCTACGCCTAGAACGTTAGGCCGGCTTTAGTGTTCGCTAGGCCACGTGCAAGTTACCCTATAGAGGTAGAAAGTTTTATTTTTTGAAAAATTTAAAAATGTCACCCCAAAAATTTCGCACCTACTAATTTTCAATTTTTTTTCGAATAATTCCACTGGTCGTGAGTTTGAAACTTTCATACAAATCTGGTCTAGATGGAATCGAAACTCCAGTTCTATTATCTAATATTCGAGAACGTAGCGATTACTTTTTCTTAATGAAAAAAAAATACAGTCATGATGGTCCTGTATGGGCAAACCTATGGAGTGGCGTCAACGTGGCCAGCCTCTTTGAACACTTAGAGCACCAATCGAAACTCCTGGTAGTGCCTTTCCTTTTAACAATGTTGAACGTGGACCACATATTATAGGTTAATTTACAGCCGAGTTCACACTTTATAAACTTAATTTGGACACTTTCGAATAGGCCAAGCTTAAAGGGCTCCACCGGCGTTTGTATTTCGTCAGTTTCCCGCGAATTACGGACATAGGGAAAGCTTCGACACGTCGTCTGCTACCTGATTTTCTGGGTGAATTTTTCAAACACCGGTCAGTGGGTGCCTGCACCAGTGTGAGAAATAAGGCACTATCACAGGCCAATCGCCCTGGTGACCACTTTATTAATTCAAAGTTTTTTCCCTTCAAGATTTTAGTTCATTATAAAAATTCTATATTAATCCCTAAAATTGTTTGGTCTTTGCTTCTATGCTGTGTGCTTGGCCTTATGTCAATTGTGTGTATGCATGGTTGACTAGGGGAGTCTGTCTACTCTACATTATAGAAGAAGCGAATGTAGCAGTAAGCAAAAAGAAATATAAACAGTCTCTCTCTCAGTAGGCTTGTTCGGGTCGGGTCTATAGCACATATTGTCAAGAATAGGTAATTTGACCATAAATTATGAAAGCCTGATTTTGCAAGGTTAAAAGTGGTAACTGGCCACAGGTCCAGTTTTAAAAAAATCGATATTTCTCACCCTGGACTGCACGATTTTACTACGCATACGCCCTCTTTTAGCTACAGTAAGAGCTAGCGTATAAGCAGACGTTACTGACAATCAAAGTTTTAAAACTTTCGCGGAAATATATGAAAATATATTTTTATCCGTTGAAATAACTTACTTTATTATTACAATACAATAAAGAAAAGCATTCACTACCCGATTTACGCATTTTCCATTCTAGCAGACGCTACACACCCAAGAAGTGATATGAAACCTTCAGCGCCACCTAGAACCGTTTCGGTTGCGAGCTACGCCATATACCTAGTGTACGATAATTTTTCATTATGTACGATATTTTTACAAAGTTCGTACGATAATTCATTTTGAGGCTTCTGGCAACGCTGCCACCTACACGTGAGCGGTGATACAATACTCCAAAACATATTTTTCAACTGGTATATATTTTCTTTTGTGGTAAAATAAATTTTTAAAATTTCTATTTTTTTCGACTTCAAACCAACATGTAAAAAGTGAAATTTAAAAACATTCATTTAACATTAACCAAACGTATTAAAGATATGTCCTCGGATATTCCAAAATATTATAAAATTAAATTTTAACCGTTGGACCATTTAACGTTATGCGTGATAATTTGGGAACCCATGCATAATCAAGGAGGATAGGAAGGGAGGCGAAGTTGGAGGGATGAACGCGCCAGCATTCTTGTAAGAAGCTTAGCGCGCGCTCGGCGGGAACACAAATGGCGGCAAGATTACGGCCACTACGCTACGTGTTGCTGCCATTTTTCCGAAATTTTCCCGTCGAGTTCGCGCTAAACTTCTTACAAGAATGCTGGCCCGTTAATCCCTCCTACTTCGCCTCCATTCCTATCCCCCTTGGAAAAATGATGCAAATTTTAAACACTGATTCCTGGTATTTTACTTTACAAAATGGACGATTTTATACAGTGGCGCACCCCGATTTTTTCCAGGGGTTTAGGGAGAAAAAACTAAAGTTAAATATAAAAAAATAGTGGATTTTAGAGAGAGATGGCTGACAGACGTTTTTCCATAGTATTGACTAAATAAATTCAGGGACGAATTATAGATGTCGCTGGCGTCGCTTTGTAGCCCTTTTCCGCATTACAGTGAAATAGAGCCGCGACGTTAGAGAGTTGGAAAAAAAGTCTTATTTGAATTTCTTCTGGGTGGGTGGGAGTGCGCCACCGATTTTATATTATTTACATTATCGCCCGGGGCTGTTGGGAAGCTTCTTGTTTACTCTTTTGTCCCCACTTCTACCATGCTTTCCCGGCTAATTAATTTGTCCATAGGCGTGACTGCAAGAGCAAGTTGGGCAGTCGTAGCGAATTTATGGAAAGGCCTATTTGCCCAAAATAATTTAACCTAAAAATCTGCCAATCTTAGTTTTTTAAGCATAGAAAGTTAGCAAAACGTGATTAGGATCTGCCGATCCTTGGTGTCATGACTCTACGGCCTCTCATTGGCTGAAGGTTCAAGGCGAACTGGCGTCAAGCTCGGCCGTAGGCGGCAGCATTCTAGTTACCTATGAGATTTCTATGATCCCGATGGGCTCCACAAGTCCGGGAAACAGGGCCACAGCGCCTCATACGGAGACCCAGCCCTCCGAAGCGACAGAATGCCTGGCCCCTCTCCGTCAGCCTGAGCCGAAGTTCAGTTTCCAGCGCATACCTGACTGAAGTCAGAGGTGGAGATAGGACCATTTGATCAGAGCTAACATCTTCCAGTGCGCCACCGCCCTTATGGGTTACAAGAGACGGACCCCCGACTCCCCGGTAAAGCCAGCCAGCAGTTATTGTACACTGCGACCCCTTAAGGGCCGCAGCACAATGGCAGTGGATCCATGGACATCCCAGGTGTATACATATAGCCTTACTTGCTTCTGTCAATACCAATCTTAATACAAAACGCATTGCTAATTTAAAGTACAGAGAATATGTGGGTAGCCCCGTTGTCGCCTCGTGATTCCGGCAAGAAAAGCCACGCCCCTCTGCCTTTCCGTGTATAATAATAATAATAATAAAATAAGCTAATACTCAAGGAACCACACAGGCTTAAGTCAACAAGAGACTTGTGAAACCAATTACCGGTAACCGCGTTAAATTGCGTAGGAGGGTGGTAGGAAGACATTCGTGCCACGCGAGCTAACAGCTCCCTACACTCACTACCAGGCTTGGAAATAACGGTGGTCCACTAGTCAAAAACCAGTTTATTAATTGATTGGACTAGTTTATTTTTTCAAAAATTGGGGGTTCACTGGTCCCTGGGACTAGTTTTTAATTCGAATTTTTTTCAAAAATTGAGGAGGGACCAGTTTAATAATTCAGGTTTTCGAACAAGTTTAGGTCCTTTAACATTTGGTTATACACTCCTAGCTTAATAATTCTAGCAAAAGCAAATAGTCGCTCTAAGCGCTACTAAACTAGGTAAGAGGATCGAGGCGAGTCTTTCAACTTTTCTATTAGGGCTACCCTTAACCTCAGAGCGTTTCTATGGAAAAGGGTGTAAATGGTCTTATAGGTGTAGACCGATAATATGAGGCTATTGTTGCGGCCACAAATTCTTTGTTAACTTGAATACATTTTGGGTAACACCATACATACTCGTTGTTCTTGGTTAGGATGGTCCTCGTACTTGTAGCTGAAGTGAGGGTAGTCGTCCACTGTATAGTCGAAAGCCCATTCGGCGAAATGGTTGGCGATGTCGAAACCCCTTCATCACGAACAAAGGAACAAAATATCGCCAAATAAAACTTTAAATTGAATGTTGGCCCATAAATAACATAGCACAAATAAGTATGACATTTGGGTGACTAGATGGTGAAATAAATGATGCGTTTCCATTAATAATTTGCGTTTAAAGACAGCTAAATTTGTCCAGACTTTATTTCCGTAAATATAACCGTCATTTTACTTAGATGTCGCCACGTCCTCCACGAGGGATTATAATAAAGTTTATTGTTTCTCGGAAGCCGGTAAAAAACGGTTTCCGCTCATGCTCAAATCCGGTGTTTCGTCCCGTTGTGGATTCTCGGCGACGGTTAAAAATTCCATTACTTATTTATATATTACGGTCTATTGTAATTTTATACTAGATACTTTCTTCACAATGACGTAAACCTATTGCGAAAACAGCGACTACCGGTAGCGTCTTCGTGGACTATATTCGTGGGAATGCAGTCTCCTTCGATAACTTTTACAATTCTAGGCCAAGGCTTAGCGAAACCAAAGATAATATAAACCTCGTATCGTATATTCGAATAACTGTCTCGCACGTAGTCAGTAGCGTTTACTCACTGAGGCCCGAGTTGAACTAGAGATCAGGGGCGTAGCGAAGCACTTAGGTTTGGGAGGGAGAAGATAAATTTTTGCCAACTCAAAGCCTAAAAATTGCCAACTTCGTGGAAACCTCGCCGTTTTTGCTACGGTTTTTTTTTCATCCATTTGCTTTTGTGTAGACTTCTGTCTTAAGAGGAAGTATCGGGGCAAGACTGTTCAGATTTTATCGGACAGTCAGGCTGCCCTTAATGGTCTTAATCAGTTAAGTATTACTTCTAAGTTCGTTCTTGGCTGTTTGGGTCTCCTTCCAGAACTGGGTACCCATAATAGGGTTCAACTCTATTGGGTGCCTGGTCATAGGTAGCATCATGGTAATGAAAGGGCCAAGGAGGGCACGGAGGATAAGTTCTTGAGTGCTGAACCTGCTATTCCAATACCCAATGGCCTGGTTCGCATCCAAGTGCATGGCACTATGGCCGAGAGACGGGTCAAGCTTTGGCTTGAGACGGGTGTTCAAAGGTAGTCCATGGAGTTTATTCCTGGGCCTTCTAAGAAAAGAGCAACTGAGCTGCTCTCGCTCTCTAAGAGTAGTAACAGGGTGGTTACGGGCCTACTTTTAGGTCTCTGTCAGCTAAATAAACATCTGCATCTGATTGGCATCAGTGAGAGTCCTATGTGCAGGGTATGCCTTGCAGAGGAGGAAACTTCCTCTCATGTCCTTTGTGTCTGTGATTTTTATGTGGCTTAAAGGTTTGAGCATTTTGGTATGCACAGGCTGGAAACGAGCGACCTTTCCAATATCTCAGCGAAGTAAATTTTGCGCTTCGTTTCGGAGACTGGGCTTTTCCATTACTAAAAGGCTGGGGCTGCACAATGGACCTCTGGTCGAAGTGCTAGGTTGGGTCTAACCCAACCACCTAACCCCAACTAATAATAATGTTATATCGTTTTAAATATATTTTAACAAATTGAAGTTTTATAAAATTTAAAAAAGAGATAGTCAGGTACTCAATCCTGTGGCACAAAATTTAAAACGAGATAGCCAGGTACTCAATCCTGTGGCAAAAAATTTAAAACGAGATAGCCAGGTACTCAATCCTGTGGCACAAAATTTAAAACGAGATAGCCAGGTACTCAATCCTGTGGCACAAAATTTAAAACGAGATAGCCAGGAACTCAATCCTGTGGCACAAAATTTAAAACGAGATAGCCAGCTACTCAATCTTGTGGCACAAAATTTAAAAACGAGATAGCCAGGTACTCAATCCTGTGGCACAAAATTGCTTCTCGAGTTACGGCCTACTTTGAGTGGACCGTAGTTTTATGAAGATCATACGATGTACAATCGCCATCTGTGTAAAAAACGTGAACTAACTGTTTTGTTTTCTCTTATCCTAACCTTATTCTAACTACTTATTAGTTGGTTGATGGAAAACACTCGTTAAAATCATAACTAAGTTTATTAAGTGATCAAGGAACTCATACTGCGTGTTGTACAATAAAATGTTTCAATATATACACAATCGTTATCGCGGGAATACTTTTTTATAGAGATAACTCATTGTCTATGATTAAGTGAAAAAACTCAATCTATTTTTTCTATTAACAATACATCTTCTCTTTTTTTAAAACAAAGAAAGAGACCCTATTATGATACTGTCTTTAGAGTCCCAATCTGTCCGGTATTTTCCGATTCCGTTTTGGTCGTCCTGCCGCCGTCATCGTGACTTGTACATGATTGTTCGCCTCTGCTTGCGTCGGTGTTTGCTGACTCGGTCCTAGTCCGATGTCGGTACCCTTGGAATAATTCTTTGGTTCCGGTGGTGCATCTCGCGGGCTGGGCGATGGGTTATTACGTTCGTCTTGCCCGGCGTTACTCCTGTCGCTATCTGGACCGTTCCTCGCTGTGTCTGCGGATGTTGTCAGTGATACTGTTTCTGGACTTGGAGTCGAGCATCTCTGCGTCGCTGCTGGACGCCCTTGTTCTGGAACCTTTCTAGGGTTGATGTTTGGAAACTCGTATGTGACTGTCTCGTCAGTGTCCGTTTGATTATCCATGCGGTTCAGGACTCCTCCAACTGGTTCTCGAACTGGCCTCAGGTGTCGTCTGTTTCTCCTCCAGATTCCCCCTTCTTCCAGCCGAACGTTGTAAGACCTGGGAGCCACTTCTTCCAAGATTTGACCTTTGTTCGCCCAAACGCCTTGTTGATTTTGTACGCGTACGACGTTGCCGGGTTGAAGTTGCCCCAATTCTCTGCCTTTGCTCCGCTGCTTCTGTTTCGGCGGTTTCCACTCTTGTTTTTCTTTCTGAAACGTTGGCAGGCGTGTTCTCAAGAAACGTCCCATTAGCAGTTCCGCTGGTGATTTTCCCCCATCCAATGGAGTGTTCCTGTAGCTCAACAGGCCCAGTTGAACGTCTTCGTTGGAGTGCAGTGCTTTCTTTAAAATCCTCTTCGCAATCTGGACCCCTTTTTCCGCAAGACCATTCGACTGTGGATACTTGGGACTTGACCTCGTTGTCACAAATCCATAGCTGCTTGCGAAGTCGTGAAACTCCTGTGAGTCGAACGGTACGTTGTCGGATAAGACTTCCTGCGGAATGCCATGTCGACCAAAGATTCTCTTCAGGCTACTGATAACGACCTTCGCCGATGTTGTCTTCACTCGCTCAATTTCGATGTAGTTGGAGTATGCGTCTATGACAACCAGAAAATTGTTGCCTGCGTGATGACATATGTCAGTGGCGACTCGGTCCCACGGCTTGTCCGGTGTTTCTCGAAGTATGTACGGCTCTTGTTGTTGGGCGTATTGGTTCATGTTGCAAGTGGAGCATGTCTTGCATTGGTCTTCTATCGCCATGTTGAGATTCGGCCAGTATACTGACTGTCGAGCTCTTCGACGGCACTTGACTATGCCCAAGTGTCCATCGTGGATGACTTTTAGTATGTGCTCCCTCAGTATTTTCGGAATTACGATCCTAGAGCCTTTCAAAATCAGACCACCGACTTCTGTGAGTTCGTGTCTGATGCTGGCGTAGCTTGATATTGCTCTGTCCTTTGATGTCCACCCGCCCTGTATCTGCTGTCGGACATTTTGAAGTTCAGCATCCTTTCCGGTTTCGATCCTGAGACGTTCCATCATTGCTTTTCCGAACGGAAGTGATTTGACCACCGAGTTGATATGGATCTCGGTTTCTTTGCCAATTTCATCGTCTTCCCCAGGCTTCAAGGGAAGGCTGGCTCTGGATAGGGCGTCTGCAAGGACTAGACTTTTCCCCGGCGTGAATATCATCGTAAAGTGGTATCTCATCAGTTTGAGAAATAGTCTCTGGAGGCGAGGTGGGACTTCCGCCAATACTCTCTTCTTCATAGCCAGCAGGGGTTTGTGGTCTGTTTCCAGGGTCAGCTCCTTTCCATAGATATAGTTGTGAAATTTCTGACATCCGAATACAAGGCCCAGGCTCTCCTTCTCAATCTGCGCGTATCGGGTTTCCGCCACGGTGAGGGTCCTCGAGGCGTATGCTACTGGGCACCAATCGTCCCCGTGCCGTTGCATTAGTACTGCTCCCAGACCGTCTTTTGAAGCATCGGTCGAAATCTTCGTTTCTTTCCGTGGGTCGTAGTACCGTAGTACTGGAGATTTCGTCAGGATCTCTTTTATGCGCCTCCACTCTTGGTGGTGTTCCGGGAGTATCTGTAGATCATCTATGTCCTTGTTCTTGAGGCTGCGTAAATGCGTCGTGTGTGCTGAGAGGTTTGGGATGAACTTCCCCACAAAATTGACAACACCAAGTGCACGCTGAACCTCTGCCTTGGACGCTGGCGTCGGCATCTCCAGTATCGCTGCGATTTTCCTGGGGTCCGGCGCTACTCCCTTCCTCGAGATGATTTCTCCCATGTATGTGACGCCGGCTGCTTTGAAAACACACTTCTTCACATTCAGGGTCGCTCTTGCTTCCTTGAGCTTTGAGAGCGCCATTCTGAGATTGTTGTCATGCTCCACCGACGTTTTTCCCCAAACCAGTACATCGTCGTGTAGCGGCCTTGCACCGGATGCGGAGTCAAAGATTTGGCTAAAGTGTTTGAAGAAAATTTCCGGCGCTGAAGCAATTCCGAACGGTAGCCTTTCGAAGCAGTATCTGCCAAACGGAGTGTTGAAGGTCGTAAGCAACTGACTCTCCTTGTCAAGTGGAATTTGGTAAAAGCCAGATGCCGCGTCCAGCTTGGAAAAGTACTTCGCCCCTGCCAGTTCTGCTTCAATTTCTTCTTTAGTCGGCAGTTGATGATGTTCCCGTCGTATGTTTTCGTTTAGCGTCTTCGGATCCAAACATAACCGTAGAGATCCGTCTTTCTTCTCTCGTATCACCAATGGACTGACCCAGGGCGTTGGTTCATTTACCTTATGGATAATTCCTTGGCCTTGCAACCTGTCCAACTCGGCTCTCAACCTCCCTCGTAACGAGTACGGTATGCGCCGAGGAGCCACTATAACCGGAACGGCATCGTTTCGCAGTTGAATTCGGCACGCAGTTCTTAACCGTCCGATTCCTTTAAAGACTTCCGGAAATTCTTGAATTATTTTGTCTCTAAATTCTTGTTTACCTTCTCCTGGAAATTGAGCCTCTCCAGTTTCTTCGGTGGCCATTTTCTGCAAGTCGACTTCGTAAATCAGCTTCACCAAACCCAGGTGGACGCATGTTTCACGTCCCAGAATTGGTCTTCCTCCCTGTTCGACGAGGACCATTTTGGTGTTCACTGTTGCCGTTTTGACTTTCGTCGTGACGTCAATCTCACCGAAAGTCGTGATTTTGCTTCCCCCATAAGCAGATAAACCCACAGTCTTATTAAGTTTGGGTCTAGGTACCATCGTCTCGTAGTAGTCCAGCGGCAGGAGGTTGGCTTGGGCTCCTGTGTCTAGTTTAAATGGAACAGTAATGTCATTGACTTGTATTGAAATTACCCAGTCTTCCTTCTCCCGGACTTCTACGGCATCGATGATGAACTCGTCATCGCTCTCATATTGTTGAATTGCGTCAACCTTGACTCTTTTACAACTGTTGGCGAAATGATTCTTTCCGTTACACTTCCTGCAGGTCTTCCCGTACGCTGGGCATTTCTTATGGTCGTGCGACCCCTTGCATCGACTGCAGTCTCTGACAAATCCCGTGTTGGAATTACTCGGCTGCGACGGCTTGCTATGGCGTTGTCGATTTTTCTTCCCGAACTGACCGGAGCTCGAATTTCGCTGATGCCTCGAGTCATCTTTCCCTCTGTATCTGGAACCTTCGCTTGTTATGGCATCGACCTTTTCGAGATTCGTGGCACTCCCGGTCCAGTTCTGCATTTGCTGCAGCATTGTCTCTGTTGCTTGGCAAAGTTGTACCGCCCGTTTCAACGCTAGGTTTTCTTCAGCAAGAAGCGTTCGGCGTACCTTCTGATCCAGCACGCCATGCACAATTTGATCTCTAATGAGCGAGTCCTCTAGGTCACCAAATCCACAGGTCTTGGCTTTAAGTCGGAGATCGACGACGTACTGCTCGATTCCCTCTCCTTTCTTCTGCATACCCCGGAAGATGAATCGTTCATATGTTTCGTTCTTCTTGGGTGTACAGTATGCCGTAAACTTTGCCACTGTATTATCGTATGTCTTTGGAACTGCGGTCGTAAAGACGAAGGTGTTATAGACATCGATCGCTTCTTGTCCAGCCGCATGCAGGAGTAGGGATAGCTTCTGTGCATCAGTTCTGCCGTCTCCAGACGCTGTCGCCGATTCAAAGAGTTCATACCTTTGAAGAAATACGCGCCATGCCTGTTCTACGTTCCCCGAGAAGTGAAGTTCCGGAGGTGCTTTGAGTCCGTTCATCGATGAGTGACAAGAGTGCCGGACGTGTTGAGAGGTGGTTCACGATTCTGACACCATGTTTTGTTTTCTCTTATCCTAACCTTATTCTAACTACTTATTAGTTGGTTGATGGAAAACACTCGTTAAAATCATAACTAAGTTTATTAAGTGATCAAGGAACTCATACTGCGTGTTGTACAATAAAATGTTTCAATATATACACAATCGTTATCGCGGGAATACTTTTTTATAGAGATAACTCATTGTCTATGATTAAGTGAAAAAACTCAATCTATTTTTTCTATTAACAATACACTAACCACAAAAGCTTATAATACATTCTCAACAGACAAGTTAGCCAAGTACAAAATCGTAGTACGAGAAGAAGGAATGGAACCCACCTGTAGTTGTAACTTGCTAATTCGAAGTCAATGAATATCAGTTTAATCTCCGCGGCTTCCCTCGAACTATCCGGAAACAGGATATTTCCTACCCAAGAAAGCAGCGAATGTATTAGTTTGGAACTACTTCCGTAAAAATGGTGCTAGGCGGAAACACGTACCTTCTGTAAGATCATTATGACAAAAGACAACTGGCGAAGGAACAGTTTGAAGATGTGCCCTAAAATCGAGAAGCGGATAAAGAAATATCATACGTTTCCGTCGAATTGGTCTTTTCAGTTCACATTGAGCCACCTAGCGGGGAACGGCTGAAGTCTTTTAGCTGCTGTATTTTTATCTGCTAATCACAGAAAATCTAGTTTCTCGCGTTGACCGCTAGATGGTCTAGTGTCCCGACTCAATCAAAAAATGTAAAAATAAAATGGCACAACGATTCCGGAAAGTGCTTTTAGATGGAAACACCAGTGGCATAGCTAGGGGGGGGGGGGTCCGCCCCGAGTGCCACCCGTTCGGGCGTGATTTCGGGGTGACACCCGACCCTGAAAAAATAAAAACTTACACACACTAGAGACTAGTAAGTAGAACACCATGATATCTGCCCCGGATGCCACTGGGAAACACCTTCCAGCAACTGGTACGCCCGCTATTGGTGGCAATGCAATGGCTTTGCTAAAACTTCCGTTACCCCCAAAGAATCTCTATTGGGGTGCTTATAATCAGAGGCATTTGTAGGAATAAATCGGATATCTAGCTCAAGAATTTAGGGGCCCCTGAAACAGTTTTGTATTGGAACCCACAAGATAAGCCATCCGTCACAACGGCGGAACTATCAGTGGCGCTATAAGTACATAATACCAAAAAATTATTAAATAACGTGGAAAAAGTATAAGAGATCCACTTTGGAGGGATAAAACTAAAATGTATTAGGGTTCAGGTACTTCGCCGATATATTCTAATCAATTTGATTTTTCCCCATCCAAACGGGGTAGGTACATTTGTTTGAATTTCAATCGTCCGAACGGTGGAACAACTGTTCGAATTTCAATCGTCCGAACGGTGGAACAACTGTTCGAATTTCATTCGTCCGAACCGCCGAAATAACAAATGTTTCAATTGTTCGAATTGGACAACTTGTTTGTTTCATTCGTCCGAATCGGTAGCATCACTTGTCCGAATTCTGTCGCTAAATTAGTATTTAGTGGGAATTGCGTTGAATGTCGTGGATATTTTAGGTTAGGTTAGGTTAGGTTAGGTTCACGTTAATGTTACTATTTTCTTATATTAACAATATTAAAAAAAAACCAACCAATTCCTAATGTTCGAAAAAACGGACAAACGATTATTCGTACAAATGAAATTCGCCAGTAAAGTTAACATAAATTGAACAACTAAATCACCAACAAAAGTTGTGATAAATTTTTCGGGCAAATGAAATACGTTTTCGGACATACGATCCTGTTTTCCGGCATTCGGACAAAAGATCATCCGGACATTTGTATCACCGTTCGGACGAATGAAATTTGAACAAATGTACCCAAATCATCCAAACACCCTATATACGAAAGTTGGCGGCATTAAAAATAAACACCGATAGAACCAAAAAAAACCAAGGAAGATATAGAACTCCCTTGATAAAACATAATATGACCTGTATAGCAATACCACACCTTATCTAACAATAGTTAAGATAGCGTAACGTAGCATCTGTGCAACTAACGCGCGGTGCCTTAACACGTACGCCGAAAATATCCAAAGCCCCGTAGAAGACAATGAGCACAGGTCGTAGAGGTTTGCAAGGTCGAAGTTCAACTTTTTTGAGACCGATGGCGCTTGTATTCTGAATCTTTAATTGGTACGAAATTCAAATATCACAATAATACGGGTTGTGGTGTCCCGCAAATTGGCCACAAATCCCACTTAAAATTAAAATTTCTAAATGAAACTGTAAAAGTATTTCCAAAATGATCAGAACTAACTAAAAATATAATTTTCAACGAAGTCGGTCCTAAATCGCAAAAATCACAAAACTGGGCAAATGACCAGCTTGTGGGCCCCCTAGCGCCAAAATGACAACCCTCAATTTTTAGATTGCTAACTTCACTACTTTAACGATTCGATTTAGGTTCAGCAACCCAGAGCCGCTATACAGTATATTGAGAAATCGTCTGCACATTATTTATATTGCTAGACTAGGCTCAGCTTTAGAGTTTACTCAAGCTTGAAGAAGATGCTTAGACATAATTTTCGTCATATTAAAATGGTTAGAAATCGTTGCGTTAAAGTATGTGTTAGTAAGGAATTTTGCAAAGATAAAGTATCTCAGTTTTAATTTTGATCGAATTCCAAAAGTACTACTGTACTAAGATAAAAAGGCCGAAGATTATAAACACTCACGAAGGTTTTTACGATGGTATTAGGCCATTTTCAATTCTTTTTACACAAAACCGCAAACAAATTGGTTGTACGTTAGCAAGCTTTAAAGATTTTCCCACTCTTCTTGAGTGTAGGGGGAATTTCCAGATATTAAATAGATATGTAAATTGACAAACGTTATTGTAGCTAAATGCCAAAACCCAGTGCCATGGCTTCCCTGTTCGCCAATAGAACTTCTTTGAAATTTAATATATTATCTCGATTAAATAGGGATTAATATTATTTTTAGTTTCAAGTTTTTCTCAATACCTCTCTTTAACGCGCGGGACCAAACTTTCAAAGTACGGCTCAAATTATTTGGCCATTTTAAGATTTAAATAACGCGCCTAAACAGTAAACACAATCAATATGGCGAGCCAAATATTTTGCCTACATAAAAAATAATGTATAGTTGACTACTAGATGGTTCTGTAGATTTACCAAATAAAAACATCAGCAAGTTAGCGATCCAACAACATTGAAAATATATTTAATTAAATTTAATTTAAAAAAAAAACAAATTCCTAGGACAACTTGGCAAGTGGTTTTTTTATACGCTAAAGCTTTTAAAAAGCTATTTGCGTTATAAATTGTTTATAATAATTGTTACCACAATTTTAAACCAGTCTTTAATTAAATATATGTTGTTGGATCGCTGTCGAAGTTGCGTTATTAATAATCGCTTGATGCATTTTAGGTGTTTCCTAGTTTCGACGAAAGTTTGTAAACGCGATAACTTCACAACCGTTGGTTGTAGGGGGATAATTTTTCCACTTTCAATATAATAACCGACCATTGTGAATTCAAAAACGCGCAGGTCAGTGCCGTAGAACCAATATTTAAAAAGTTGTCAAAAATGAGTTTTGACGGTTCCCGCCAAACTATTATTTTTTGGCGGACGAAACCGATAAATAACGAAAGATATTGGAAAATAAATAATAGTTGCAATTGGTTTCATCGATCTATCTATTATAGTTTTCTAGCAGAATTAAAAAGAGGGCAAAAATTTCACTTGTCGAAGACTTTTTAAACAGAGTGTACATCAGCCGCTTTGAAGCGCCTCAAGAATTTTGTTCACCTATCACTGCGAGTTGGGGCTAAGGAGAAAGTACGTGCGAGAAAACTAGGTTAGGCTTAGTTCAATAAATTTTTTAAGTTTAGAAATGAAATGGATTCCAATAAATTTGATTGATTAAAAAACCTCGGTCATACACGGCTTACTGATTGTCACGGCTGCAAGATGCCATCTGTAGGAGATCATTTAAGTACGACCATAGTAGTGCGGTACAGGACCACTATAGCTTCAGAAGTATTGTTCCTCTGCCCAGCTGACAAACAAGTTCGCGAAACTGGGACCCACCTTGGTTCCCATTGCCAAGCCGATGAAGTCGAATGCGCTTAGGGTTAAAACGAGTTCAGCCAAGCGAACCAAAGTGTCAGTGGATGGATAATTATCTGGTCGTCATTCATGAACACCTTCCGACGTCATTTACCCCTTGTGCTGCACTGTTTGCGAAATAGTCTACATTGGAAAACTGGCCGTTTTCGTGAACTTTTGCGTGGTATACATTTTAATAATGTTCACACTATCAACGCTATCTCAATCCGCGTCTAGTTCCCTTCTGCGTGTTCCAGGGCCTATTTTAAGGCTTTTTCAGAACTTTAGGGCAGAGCTACCTACTAAAATAGGCCCACGCGTGTTAAAACATTTTTAAACTCTTAAATTTATTTCTCTTAATTTTGTAATTGCCTCGAAGGCGTATTCTGCCGAGGTACTGCGTTTTTTCTTATTAAAATTAACGGTCCTATTACCATTGTTTCACTTTATCCAATTTTTTATAGCTTTGTTGAAATCTGCAAGTGTTAATAAGGCTGTTACACAAATGTGACACTTTCTATTCTTCACATGCAAAGGTTTTGCTGAGAGCTATTCACAAGACAGACTACATTACGGGCTTCGTAACCGTTTTGCGTCCGCTTCCTAACCCTTCACACGTAGCCTTTGACAGCGCCTCGCTAGGGGGGGGGGGGATTTTCTTCTTGTGGTGACGTCACTCCGTTACTAGCTCTCAGTAAAATATTCCTCAAAGTGGCAAACTTATGGAACAATATTATAGTCTTATGGGTACACCAGTCAAGCGAATACCTTTAGCTGTACGTATATATATATATATATATATATATATATATATATATATATATATATATATATATATATATATATATATATATATTATTTTATATACTTCTGGTAAGAATGAGGCTTCTTACATCTTCCTCATAGCATCACAACACCAAGCAAAGTAATTCAAAAAATATCGTACGAACATTAGCCATTTCATTTCGCCTTCTAAATCTAAGGAGAGCAGTCGCTCGGCAATCGGCCTTTTCTCGGTTGGGACCGATTCCACTTGAATGTTTTCCCTGATGTAGGTCAGCCATCTATAAAAGACAAAGAATGTTTATCATCTTTCCGTGTCTCAAGATTCAACAAGATGTCACGGACATTTGCGTTCACGCAATCCCCCACTAGTGCCCAAAAGTGATATAGTTCTTCGCTTGATGTATAATTTTCCGTTCAATGTTAAACGTTGCGAGCAGGCCCGGACTGGCCAGGTCGGCTGGTCGGCGATCGCCGAGGGCCCCCGGCTCAAGGGGCCCCCAAATTGCTTATAATAAATTTTTCCTAACAGTCCTTTAGACGCCTTTGACGTTTCAAATTACTGCGCGCGTACACCGAGAGAAAAAATCCCTGGTCAAATAATATTAAAGTGTTGGAAGCAGGGGATGCCAAGACGTTTCTGTAAATATAACAGCTTATTCCGTATTATAATATTACAAGTAATTTTATATTAATTTAACATGATGAAATAGCGGTAAATAACACGGTAATAAAGTCTGTCAAATCATCATGAATAACAGTCTGGAGTACGTGAACCTTTTACGTAATTTTATTGGCATATTACAGTTGGTTTTACACATCCCTCGGTAGAAAATACTTTTTACATCTCAGTAAATTCGATAAGTAGCAAATAATTAATTCAACAAACAATATTGTAGAAAATACACTAACACGTTTAGTCAAATTTACGAATATGAAATTTTTGACGTGGTAGCTAGGGAAAAAACCGCTAATATGCAGGGTCGATCTCACATTTTTCAATAAAATATTATTAAAAGGTTATCCGAACAAACAATTCGATAAAATCCGGGGCTAAACCAGCGCCGTAACCAGCCTTAAAATTTGAGTAGGGCACTAGTAGGGCACTGTTTTTAGTGGCGTAGTATGAACGAGCGAGGCGCTCCGCAATGTATATTTTTAAATAGACCTTTCCATAAAATGTTCGTTACGGGGAAGGAAAACTGTTTTAGATCAACGTTATATATATTACTCCTTGTTTTTACCCTCGCTCGATTCTTGAGCTTGGTATGTCGTCTGCTGCCGAGTGTAAGTATTTACAAAACACGGCGGATTAAAATTAATCCCAGTCATTTTAATAAATTTGTTATATCAAATGTTTAAAGAAGAAAAGTATTTCGTTTACTTCACTAGTCATAATAAGAGGGGATTTAAATATTTAAAATATCAAAAACATTTGCACGGTTTCGATGATGTTTAACAGTTATGTTTATAGTCTTGTGAACTAAGGCTTAACATTTCATTGAAAGCCACAGTAGTGAATCGGGTAAAGATTGTTGTTTATCATAAAATATTAGCTAATAAATATATGAACAATACTTTCACAGAGTTGATATAAATATTGCAATAATAATTCACTCAATTAGTATCAAAAATAAATTAAAATCAGTTTGAATTCCGAAGTCACTGAGCCTAACCCGAGTTCCGCGTAAAATGTTTGGGGAAATTTTTACCGGAAAATGCAAAACGTACAGCCAACCTTTTGTTAAGTTTGAGCGAAATTGGTGGTGGGTGACGTAGAAAAAACAGTGAAAGCACGTAGAAATAATTTATGAAAAGGCCTATTGATGAAAATTGTAATGTTTTAATCTGTCATCCAATGTGCGATGGGCAGTCAATCAGAGACTGTAACCAAAGCTGAACGGGCTTGTCTTACACTAACAAAGGAGAGTACCCGAGGTGTTTATTTCCGATTTTCTTCAAAGTCGGCCGTAATGCAGACCTATATGAGATATGAAATTTCCCAAAAGGAGACACTGCACTACCCATTCGATTTGCCATGGCAACCGAAAATGTTTTTGATCACTTAAAACTAAAAAATCTCCATTTAAAAAAGCATGGGATTTTCTCGGTTTCACAGGGTCCTAGCCACGAAATTTTTTTTAAATATGAAAATCACGAAATGGGTAATTTGGACCACATTTAGGAAAATTTAATAAAGTTTCGGTAAATTGGAACATTTTTGGGGTAAAAGTGTAACAATTTTTGGGTAAAATAAGGAAATAAGTATGAGCCCGATACAAAGCACCAATGTTTATGGAGAGGAATGAGTTAGAGACGAGCTCTTGTGTTTGGAAGAAAAATAATATGAAACCGAGACGAGCTCTCGTGTTTAAAAAAATTATGAGTTCGAGACGAGCTCTCGTAGTTAAGAAAAAACTATGATCCCGAGACGAGCTCTCGTAGTTAAGAAAAAACTATGATCCCGAGACGAGCTCTCGTAGTTAAGAAAAAACTATGATCCCGAGACGAGCTCTCGTAGTTAAGAAAAAACTATGATCCCGAGACGAGCTCTCGTAGTTAAGAAAAAACTATGATCCCGAGACGAGCTCTCGTAGTTAAGAAGGAAGGTCGGAATCGAAAACATTTCCATATAACTTTTTGGTCTGTAGGGTGAAGTATTATCAAAGAAATTACCATGCATTATGCATAATTAAATTTACGGGGTTCAGATGCTATTAACTAAGTAAATTAAGGGTGGTCATACGGGGAGCGCCCCCAAAGCAATGAAACAATAAATAAAACTGTTTAAAACATTTGTGTGCTGAAATAACCAGTTTTTCAAAAAATATTGGCTCTCCGATGAATTATACGTTTAAAGTTTGTAAATTGGAATTAATGGATTCCAGTATATCTACAGTGTCAGATATGCTAAATGTTTTTAAACAACTTCAATGTTAATCTTACTGAAGCTAGCCGTTTAAGTACATATCTGTTATTCAAGTAAACTTTACATAATTTGAACTGTTAATTTTATACTCTCGATGTGTGTAATAAATACAGCTGCAAATATTCCTGAACATTTTTACCATGTCCTTCTGTACATTTTACAAGACCAACCCATTTTTATAGAATACAGGACATTTATGTACTTATGTTCCTGTATAAAATAAAGGATACGTGTAATTTGTACAGCCTCATTCTGTACAAGTTGTACACTAACGTTTCATGTAAATATCTTCTGTTAAATTATAGGATAACAGTAATTATCACAGGATTATTCTGTGCAATACAGACGGTTCATGTAAAATTATCCTGTTAAAACTAGGGTTTTTTTTCTCAGTGTAGAACCTAGTACACTTTAAATATTATTTGTTGTGCTATATAAGCATTTAGATTTCTATTCCATATCCTCCACACCACCCGGTAAGGGGCCCCCTCACATATCACAGCCACGCAGCGGCAAAGGGGGATGAACTTTCGTCTTCTGAGCAGACGTTTTGTGATTTATTAAACAAATCGTCGTATTGGCGAACACCTAGGAGCAACAAACACAGCACCCCACACAAGGAGAACGCAACTCGTCAGAAGTCATGCATTTTCTTGCGTATATTTTTCATTGGTTAGACGCTTTAGGGCCTGCTGCAGTCCAAAGGGGAAAATGTGAAATTGTCTTCCCCCCGCCCGTAAAACGTTCAGCGTAAAGGCTCGTCCAATGAAATTTGTACACAACACTGCGTTAGCGTGTTTAATGGCTAGATGCGTTCTCCTTGTGTTTGTTGCTCCTAGACCGAAAGAGTGTACCACGAAGTTCAAGAATGGCTCGGCGAAAATTGGGAGAGTATATTTTTAGTCCGAGAACAGGCGAAAAGAAACTTTCAACTGATGTATCAGCAAATGAATTAAATTAACCCTTATTGGCTCTCACACTGATTATCTTGTAGATTTTGTTTCACGAAACCGATGTAGTTCCGTGTAAAATCAAGGATGGTTTAAAAAGAGCACAGAAGGTAAGTGAACTTTTGTTCGAGATATACACTCTAAATATTTATATACTTCTGTAGATACATACCGAGATCAGGCTTAATGAGTTTAGTTTAGCGAAAATCTCCGCTGTGAACCATGGCCTTTTCTACCAGCATTATCAGGGCCACCATAATCTTCCTTAGACATTCCCAGGGGATACATATACGTCACGATAACAGGTTCTTCCAGCCGCTTACTTCGTTGACTATAGATTTGCAAACGTGACGTCAAAACCGGACAGTTCCTAGTGCGCATTCAACAGCCCAACCGTTTATCGTTATTGAACGCAGCCCTAGTTTTCTGCTTATAAGCAACACGGCGACTATCGTCGTACAAAATGGACACAGATTGTGTGTAAAATTAAGGGTTCTCTTACTTCGACATAATATCATACATCCTGGAGGGTTCCTTATTGATGGGAGCTTGCAGTGTGTGAACACCAGCCATCTCTCTGCCAATAATTGCCGAAATCTCGGGGTCATGCAGCTCCCGACATTTAAGAGATCTGCTCTGTTAACAGATTAACATACAATTAGTTAAATCAAGGTGATAGTGAAATCCCCAACAAATTGTACGTTTATGGATTTTTCAAGGATTATTTGAACTATAAACTACGATGTCAAAGCACGAGGGGCTTAATATAACCCCTAGAGGCTTTAGCACGAAAATGTAAGCAGACCAAATAAAAAATGCGCCATCTAGTGAATCTTAGAATTTTATTATATTAAGTAATTTTTGTTTGAATATTAGGATATATTACAAGAGGGCCGGGAATAGTGGCTCACTCCTGTAATCCCAGGCGTCCGGGAGGCAGAGTTTGTGGATGGCCGTGTGAGGACGACCACTAATCCCCCAACGGGTGGTTTTCATACTTCCGCCACGGGTGTCCCAACCCTATCCCCAAGTATCCCCCCGTTGGCGTGGCCGTAACACATATCTCGCACCTGATTAATCAAATGGACGAGCGGACTGAATTGTCCCACCCGTTACAATCGCTCATAACGAGCTTCTAAAAAAAAATATATATTACAAGAAATAATTAACATTAAAAATAATTTTGTTATATATTTTCATATATGTAATTTGATATAACAGTATAAATGGCGCAAAACCACTCAGTACGTGATAGTTTACTTCCGACCTGAATCTGACCAAAAAATTGAAGTGCAGAGATTTTGAGAAACTTACGGGTATGTATTCTTCAAGTCGTCCTCCTGGAAAAATCCCGTACAGTTTGGGCCCGAGGTTCCTCTCAGAGAGCATCATGAAAATAACACAATCGGCAACGGTCGTGTCCAGCTTCCGTCTGTCTAATAACTGCCCGTACACCCTCAAGAGCACTTGACTAGGTTCCGAAGACAAAGCAGTGTGCGTCTGGGGTAAGGAGCAGTAATACAGTTGATTGCTCAAACCACCACTGAAAAAAGGAACTATTTCACCAAAGTGCTTTAAAGTGGTCGTGAATCGTAGATTGAAGAACGCACCTGATGGACTTGAAGACCATGTCTTCGCTGCTGATATTCTTCCACGTGCCACTTAGATGTTCACGACATATTTTGTAGGCTTGATCCTTCCCGAGTCCCTTAGCCGCTGCAGATACAGCAGCCACCGAATTCCCTTCGGAAGCCTCGATCCTGGCACCCTGACCATCCCGGTCGTGGTGATCACTGTGGGAAGACATCATTGCCACTCCGTCCAATTCCGAGCTTCGAATACTACGACGACGCTCGAAAAAAATTGTTACGATTTGGATGTGGCTCTTATCGGACAACGACAAACGATAATATCCGAAGGTCGGGGACGGGGGATTACACCATCTTAACGAGGGAATAATTAAACAACTTCGCCAAATGATAAGACAAAGACTCTTAAAGATAAAACAATCAAATTGTTACGAATAAAAGAATACGAAGATACGACTTCAAAGCGAGTACCTGTTATAAAGTTTCCCCCCAAAAGTTTATCGTGACAGCGTAATTTTCTTCCTAATATATTATTTTAATATTTCAAATTGTTCAGTGTTGTCATAAGTGTATAATACTTTAACATAAGTGTGACACTTCCTATTCTTCACATGCAAAAGTTTTACCACACAAGACAGACTGCATTACGGGCTTCGTCACCGTTTTGCGTCCGCTTACTAACGCGTATCACGTAGCCTTTCACCTGTAACAAGAACGTCGTGTTTTTGCTAAGCCTTAATATGTCAAAAAAAGCTACCTGGTTAAACGGGAGCACTTGTTACATACCGTACAGGTGAAACATTTTCATTAATTCAACAAGCACTGCACAAACAGTAACTTAAGATAATGGAAACTTTTCGTCAAATATATATCTTAAACAGTATTTGATTTGTAAAAAGTATAAATATTTGAATAGGTGTGTTGGCTTTAATTTATCAATCCAATTCTCTACTCTATAAAGGAAGGTCTTGTAATAACTTAGTAATTGATGTTTAATAGGTTTCAAAAAAGGAAACACTACCATATGGTAAATATAAGAATGAATTATTAATTGAATAAGCATTTTATAAAGCACAATAGCATTTCCGGGCGGAATCGGTAGGGTGTATAAAAAGGGCTAAATGTCGGAGCGGAATCGGTAGGGTGTATTTAAAGGGCTAAATGTCGGAGCGGAATCGGTAGGGTGTATTTAAAGGGCTAAATGTCGGAGCGGAATCGGTAGGGTGTATTTAAAGGGCTAAATGTCGGAGCGGAATCGGTAGGGTGTATTTAAAGGGCTAAATGTCGGAGCGGAATCGGTAGGGTGTATTTAAAGGGCTAAATGTCGGAGCGGAATCGGTAGGGTGTATTTAAAGGGCTAAATGTCGGAGCGGAATCGGTAGGGTGTATTTAAAGGGCTAAATGTCGGAGCGGAATCGGTAGGGTGTATTTAAAGGGCTAACTGTCGGAGCGGAATCGGTATTTAAAGAGGGCTAAACTAGGCGTTTCGCAAACGGATAGGAACAGTATGAGTAAATTTGGTCTCTGAAGCTCTCTAAAGCGAGTCTCTACGGTAACAGGCGTAAGATTAAAATAAGTCCTAGAGATAAAATTTCAAAATAGTGGCAGTTTATTTTCAATAAAAGCAAAAGATACTTAAATTACATTTTGATATTGACTACAAATCAACGCGTCATTGGTTTTGGGATAAAAATTCTTAACTTCCATAGATTTATCATAGTGATATATTTTGAGGTATAGAAATAAATATTTCTTAAAGCTCTCTTGGATAAACGTAACTTACCGCTTGGATAAAGTTCACTTAAGTGTTTAAAGTATTCCATTTTTTAAAAAAGTTTCAGTGCGCTTTAAATTGATAGTTCAATTTGGTAAGTACTTAATAATACAGGTATGCATCAAAAACTATTGACAAATCTGACGTTATTATCAAAAATGTATTCGTTACGAGGCATGAAATTTACGCACAAATCTTCCCAAGTTCTGTTAATTAATTTTCACAAACAAGGGGTTTTTGGAAATAAAAATGGCAGAGTTTTCGCTACACTTTCTTTGGAAATTAATTATCCAAAATATTAAAATTATTTTGGTTGTGGAAATGGTATTGGAAAAAACGTGGTCACAGTTAGTTCGAGATACGTGCGAAATACTTGTGGATGAAATTATACATACTTCATGAAAATAGGAATCGTAAAATGACAGTTGCCTCTCAATTTTATCAGCGTTGTAACAAGCATCTTTTTCTACACTGATATGACTAAATATAATTGCCTCGAAATGTTTTGGCTTACTATCAAATTCTCATACATTACTCTGAAGAGTTCAGAAGTGTTTTTAATATTATCCAGAATAGTTAATGGGCCTTGGCATAATATACACTAATATAAATAAAAGTATTTGTATAAATTAAAAATAAAATTTGGCATAATTTAAGTGGTAACGTTAATTCATATTTTTTTAATTATAATGAAATATTTTCTTAATATAATTTTATGTACATATACCTAAAATATCTCTTATTGCTAAATATCATTCTGACTGAGTGTTTATTAAAATTATATTGGTTCAACATGAACCACTCAAATTTCTAATATCCAATTTTACGTTTCTTAAAACCAAATGTTCCCCAATATCTTTTTTAAATCCCTCTTAATGAAAGCCTAAAAAAATTGAGCTTTACGCTAAAGCTTCTTTCAGTCACGCTTTACAATAGGCTCGAAGCTACGGTGGAGGGATACGATGAGTGATCCTCATAGGAAAAAAGTAGTGCTACGCAAAGCGCGACTGATGGGAAGCATATCACAATCATTTTTGAGTTCTGGAATTGGTTTTTGGGGTTTCAGTATTTTTCTACGAACGCACACTTTTTCTATGTCTTGTTTTTTCATTGTTGCGGAGTGAGCAATACTTTTTTCCATTTGAAATACGCATCCATTCTCGCGCTACCATGTTCCTATACAAATTAAAAAATGGTTTAGTGAACATGCACTCCGTAAATTATTAAAATAGCAGTACCCAATATCCAAATGGTATTTTCGAAGTTTGGGCATTGTATATGCTCCACAAAGCCCACAAGAAATGTGACGCCACAGTAAAGGCTTTGCTTTCCTGAAGAATATGATTATCAGAGGCCATTAGCTTATGTTTTATGGATTCCACAGACGTGTGTCCTAATGCGTTTAAATATGCCCGGATAAAATGCAGCTGAAAGATAAAAATTTTACCCAACTTTACAAATATGGATCATTGAAATAGGCTTAATTAGAAATCGACCTCTAAGTCATATTGACCAAATTTATTTCCTAGCACATGGCTATGCATTAATTAAAGCGCAGAAGGGCCCTGGACAAATGTCATCACGGAACCTTCTAACCGAGGTTTTCAAGGGGTGAGTGTGCTGGTGAAGGGCAAGGCGATGCGCCCCTATCAAGCACGCTTATACTCAAAGTACCACCTTAAGCCGAAGTCATCTGTCGACTTTAAATCATCATAACGCCATCATTTTATGGAAGGAGAATACCCCCTCTAACCGGTGAGGAGAGAACTTGCAAGCAACGCGCGAGGAGTTTTCACCCAGTGCCATAAGCCGTGTTCGAACCTGGCTCCTCTTGCCGAGAGGCGAATGCGCCAATCACTCCACTGTTCAAATTTAACATGGCTATGATGAAGCCAGCGACGGTACTAAATTAAATTTATTATTTTTAAACAGATGGAGCTTCGAACGTTACAATTGACATGACGTAGCGCGTTTGTTCGTTGACGAAACGACAATAAAATACTCCTGTCTAGACGAATAAAAAGAGCTCTTACTTGTTGTTCCTGATTAGGATGGTCCTCGTACTTGAAACTGAAGTGAGGGTAGTCAGCCAATGAATAATCGAAGGACCATTCAGAGAAATGGTTTGCAATGTCGAAACCCCTTCATCACGAACAAAGGAACAAAATATCGCCAAATCAAACTTTAAATTAAAATTGGGTCATAAACAACATAACACCAATAAGCGTGACATTTGGGTGAATTTTTAATTACACCCAGGCTTCTTAGGCAACAAATTTTCGAATGCATTTGTTTGTTATGAAATAAATTCCTTAGGCCACCTATACCCGTTTCAGTGGCTATGATCCAGCGTTCGTTTTCCATAACGTCACTGACGCGGGTACTTTGAAACATTTGCATGTCGTCTGCTTACTATCTAGCAGACAGAGGCGTAATCCAACAAATCCAATGCCCCATTGGATTTGTTGGATTATATATTGAACTCATTTTTCTTGAAACTTGAAATAATTATATTACGAATGATAACGGTTAGTTATCGTTCGGAAACCAGGTATATAACTTCGCGTTGAGGCAACCGGGGGGGGGGGGGGAGGGGCGCCATTTTGGGTGTTACGAAACTGTTAGCAGACGACAATAAATACAAATTATCCCATTGGAGGAACACAAATCGTTAGCCGGTTTATGGATTTGCTAAGCCTTCTACTAATTCGTCCATTGCGAAGAAAACGGTTATGAAATGTCATACTTATAGTAATTATGTTACTTACAACAGTACTATGGTAATATTTTTAGTTCAAAAATCGTTTCACAAAATACGGCCAACTCTGATTTCGCGTCAAAGTTCACCGTGGTTTTAACAGTCGCTATCTGTGACCAAACATAGATCACTGATGTATTATTAGAGATTTATTATAAACTTTCAACATTCATTGAAAAATAAAACATTTTAATAACACTATTATGTTGAAAAGAACAAAGTGTAAAGTACGAATGAGACCCACCTGAAATTGTAGCTGGAATACTCGAAATCAATGAACACGAGTCTGTTCTCGGCCGCTTCCCTCGAGCCATCCGGAAACAAGATATTACCTAGCAAAAAGCCGAAGCAAGAAGTTGAGTTTATTAGTTTGAAACAGATAAGACCATAAGTCACTTTAACCATAAGTGTGACACTTCCCATTCTTCACACGCAAAAGTTTTACTGAGAGATTTTCACAAGACAGACTACATTACGGGCTTCGTCGCCGTTTTGCGTCCACTAGCTAACGCGTCACACGTAGCTTTTAGGGGGATATTTTCTTCTGGTGATGACGTCACAAACTTATGGAACAAAATTTTAGACTTATGCTTCAACTTATCGTACATTTCATTCTCCACCAATATCCCACTATTTTTGACTTTCGGTCGCTACGCAAGGCGTTTTGAAATTTTTAATGTTAAGGGTTAGCTGCTCTTTTCGGTTTAGATAGTCGCGAGCCAGATTCCAAATAGGGCGAAACCGGTCTACCGCTGGGAATTCTGGCTATTTTAATTCAATTTGAATTTGTTTTAGACTAAGATCTATTAGGTCCGAGTTCCGCGTTTTAATTTTATTCTCGAAGACCTATTGGGCCGACTATTTCGTAAGTTAAATCATTCATTATGGCTGGGTAGAAAAACATTTTAGGAACAAAGTACAGGACTTTTTCGGGGGTCATAACGAGTATCCCTTAAAAATCGAATATAGTTGGTTTCAAAGGAACTGTATAGATAAAATTATTCGGAAAAGGTGTATGAAGAGAGAAAAAATAAACTAAAAGAGTTTCACAACAGCGGCCAAGGTTAAAGTAAAAGACTATAGATTACAGATACGCGACTGTGATAAATATCAGTCTCATAAATATACTGGGAGTTTCAAAAGGTTATGCAAAAATTTGAACTAGTTGTACGGGGTGAGTTGAGAAGTATGCCTGTTTTTCCCCCATTTTCCTACGATGAATTAAATGAGCGCCAGAGAGCTTCAATGTGTGGCCTACTAGCCCCTGGAAGTAGGCTACAACGAGCGCAAAACCAAATTTTTGCATCACCTTCTGAAACACCCTGAAGCACAATGAAGATCTAAAATTTGCGTCATCCGCAATTTTTAACTCCAAAATTGAATTTGACGAAAAGGCATTTGTCAATTTGTTTTCGGCAATGCAGTTTTTAACATCAGAACTTAAAATAGACACGACACGTTCCATTCTGTTGAGTGACGCCAAAAACTAACCAAGATCAACGGTTCCTATTAAATCTAATGAAATTGAAAATAATGGGAACATTAAAGTTTGTCTATTTGTGAAGCCTCAAAGAAATGAAATCTCAAACACCAAAATAGAATTAGACCCTAACATTGCGAAAGACCCAACGTGTTTAGATCCGTTGAAAAGGCTAAATACACTTTTTCGACATACAGTGTAGTACCTAAGGTGTCATGGAATGGATACATGTCTGGAGCCAAATTACCACGAGAGTACTTCAAATCAAGAGTTGTTCTATCATCTTTCATTAACATAAACCCAAGTAATTTCCGTATGATTAATACAGCTGGTTTGTTCGTCTAGGAGGGTTTCACCAGTTTATGTCGCTTCTGGGATCTATTGGATTCATAATGAGTTATAGCGGTATTTAAGATTTATGGGAAACTATTTACGCCAAAAATACTTAAGTGCACATGGTAAATGGCCACGCGCATTGAAGATCTTTTAGGGCCCAAGCAACGGAATTTGAGGATTGTGACCTACCCGAAACATAATGAAACCCTAAGGCGGAAATTTTAGATAGCGACAAATTGAAAAATATTCAGTGGAAGTACGAAATTTAGGGTGAACGGGCCAGCTTTGGATGTTGTATCGGGATTTGATAAACGTAGTGAAGATGTTCATTTTCGCCGAAAGAAGTGGAAAATGGAATCTTCACGACTAGGTTCAAAGTAAAAATGATTCCTATCTTCCTTGCCACGGGGAATTTGAATTACGCTAAATCAATATTCACTACACGTAGTAGTGATAATTTTTCTTTGGAACTTGGACTGATATGGTTGTCGAACAAGACTTATTGCGGCTATGAAGGTCAAAGGTGGTTTAACCCATGGAAGAGGTTTTGGAGGTAGTACATTGCAGCGCCGTAGCAGCCATGGGGACAAGGGGACCATGTTCCCTCCTAAATTTCCTACTAGGGGACAACGCCTGTGTTTGTTCCCCCCTGAAATATTGTTAATTTGTTTTGACAAGCATTATGAAAAAGATAAATTTGTCGTTTTAAACTTTTAACAACTAAGTAAGAGCAAATTCAAATTAAACTTTCGATTTTTGGTCAAATTTAAGTAAAATTTCCAAATATTAGTCCACTTTTATAATATCATATATTGTGGAGCGCTTCGCTCGAGATGTACCACCCAAACTCAAAAACGTTACTGGTTCATTGGCGAAATGGACGGCGGCAATGCCTATCTGTAAGGAGATTAGCACTGCTGTTGAAGTCTTTGGTGTAATTCATTTAACCACTAGCGAGCAACACGTTGGTCTTAGATAACATCAACTGCGCGAAAGTCAGAAGTTCGGGAAGGTTTATTGAAAAAGATTTAGAGCAAAACATTCTCATTAACTCATGTTAAAGCACAATGAAAAAACACTTGGCGCTTACGAATAAAAAGACATGCATAAAGATGAAAGAGAACCTTATCCCCACCAACCCCACGCGACTTTTCCATCGCAATTTTGGTACTAATACCTTCACACGTGGCTTAAAAGAATGTTTCGAATACGAACTGGCTTCATACCCTCCTTCGATGTTTCTAGATGGATTCCCGCGTAAGACTACTAATCTAACCTTTTAAAAAACTGGATGAAATTGGAACGCCAAGTAGCAAAATTCCGCAGAACACCGAAAACGTATTCGTAGTTAACGTAGCTCATTTACTGTACAAAGTCGTATGGCACCGGCCTTTAACTTACTCAACTGATTAGTACGTTCAACATCCTAAGTATCGCGACTAATGTAATATGAATAAAACAGTTGTATTTGACGGCTATGATCTACAGTATAACAGTACCAATTCGGAAGAACAAGGAGAACGAGAAATATTCCAGATATAGTTATTTAATCTGGAATATTCTGCTCTGTACCATCTTGGAGCAACAAACACAAGGAGAAAGCAGCTAGCCTTTTAACAGGCTAACACAGTGTGGTGTACAAATTTCATTGGACGAGCCTTTACGCTGAACGTTTTACGGGCGGGGGGAGGGGAGACAATTTCCGAATTTTCCCCTTCCGACGGTAGCAGGCGCTAAAGCGTCTAACCAATGAAAAATGTACACAAGAAAATCCACGACTTTCGACGGGTTGCGTTCTCCTTGGGTGGGGTGCTGTGTTTGTTGCTCCTAGGTACCACAAAGCGATTTCCTCTCGAACTTGAAAAACAAACTTTGATAGTGGTAAACATCAGAGTTATCAACGCACCCTCTGACGCGGACACTCTAGTTGTGACCAGCTCTTTAGAAAGGAAACCAAGAAACAACAAGATATTTGACGACACTGATATATTGGTTTTGCTTATTTACCATTGTAGAAAAGGAGTCTTCGTGATAAGGCATGGAAAATGTTCTTCGTGTGACAAAATCACAGATATCTACAGTTTGAAAAACCAGCTAAGGCCAAGCGCCCACTGCTTCTCGTAACGTCTCCGTCCTAGCTTCCACAAGCCTTTGCTTCGTAACGGAGACAATGCCTTGTGGAAGGCAGGACGGATACGAAACAGAGAGCCAGTGGGCGCCTAGTCTAAAAGATAGAGCTACGATTTTGCCTTGTATTCATGCCTTTTCGGGTTGTGACACCACTTCGTTTTTCTACAAGAGGCCAAAATACAGTCTTAAAATCTTTCGCCGAGCACCCAGACTTGCACCAAAAAGCAAAGATATCCAACAGAAGCCACTCTAATCGGAAAGATCTAATCGAAGCTGGGAATTAAATTATTTCGCAACTTCACGGCGCAAATGTACGAACCAAATCTCTTAACGAACGTCGATAAGTAATGAACAACAAAATTGTTTCAAAATAACTTTTGTAAAGTTCATTTGAATTGGCCTCATTTCCTCCAACGTCAGAGAACGCAACCTGTCAAAAGTCGCTCATTTTCTTGCGCACAGTTTTCAATGGTTAGACGCTTTTGCACCTGCTGCCGTCGGAAAGGGAAAATCCAGAAATAATCTCCGCCCCCCCCCCCGCGCCCGTAAAACGTTCAGCGTAAAGGCTCGTCCAATGAAATTTGTACACAACACTGCGTTAGCGTGCTTAAAGGCTAGCTGCGTTCTCCTTGTGTTTGTTGCTTTTAGACCGAAAGAGTGTACTACGAAGTTCAAGAATGGCTCGGCGAAAATTGGTAGCCCGTTTTCTGGGGTTGGAAAAGAAATGAACAGATCATTATCTTTAAAATTTGATGAAGTCTTGGTTGATAATATTATTTTATAAATAATATGATTTCAAAAGATGATATACTTCATGACTGGTTAAAAATATTTAATTAGGTACGTTAAAAATATACATTTGGGCCATTTGGCGAGCCGTAGCTCCTTTTCAAGCAGAGTTATAATCTTAACTGATACATCTACTCATAAATTTTATAAAATTGACAAGTTATTTTGGTTTTTTACAAACTTTTTTTAGAAGTTTTTATCTCAAAACCAAAATAACTTGTCAATTTTATAAAATTTATGAGTAGATGTATCAGTTAAGATTATAACTCTGCTTGAAAAGGAGCTACGGCTCGCCAAATGGCCCAAATGTATATTTTTAACGTACCTAATTAAATATTTTTAACCAGTCATGAAGTATCTCGTCTTTTAAATCGTATTATTTATAAAATGGACAGATATTGGAACCCATTCGCCGTGAAAAAGATAAATCTCCGGAGATAATTTTAAATCTTATATTCTGTGGTTGTAAGGCTGGTAATTGTGCAAAATCTTGAAATATGGTATGAATTGTTCGACCAGGTGCGGTGAATGAATGTAACTGAATCGGATGTCTCAACGCTTATAAAAAATTAAGGAAAACATTGAAGATGTCCAGGATGCAGAATAGTACGAAGACTTATTTATCTAACCAAAAATATTTTAAATTAATCGATGTAAATTTCAAATATATTGTTATATAGTGCACGAAAATTTCCAAATATATTTATTACCCTCGTCAATATCGAAATTGTCTTTATTTTTTTAGAGTATGAAAATAATAAAGAATGCTTTTCTCCGAATTTGCTGAAGATGGCGCCAGACAACACTAGGGGTTTACCCGCTTGAATTTAATATCGGTGAGACGCGCAGATTGAGGTATGTACGTGTTTACTTTAACATGCCACCGAGCGTGCACATTGTTACTTTAAAGTGTTTTTCCCCAGAAAATGTTGAGACCTCGGGTCCATCTACGCACACCAGGTAGCATTGGCGATATATAGACATGGAATACACCATATGATGAGAAATCTACCGAACAATATTTCTGTTAGTTCAGGACTATCTCATACCGTTTACCCAGAAAAGCGAAAATAGACAAAACAGGTGGCATTAGCGGTACAAACAAAACAACAAATAATAGGAAATAGTCAATCAAACAACCACAGCCAACTTTGATGACGAACTGTTGCGCGAACAGCACATCAAAGTTGGATATGATAGGACAACACAGCGCGGCGACCGATGAAGGCTGATTTTTCGGAGGCCACCGGAAGTGGGTAAACTTTGTTACAGAACAGTCAATCAGAAACTCTCAGAATTCAAATATCATTTTTGATAAAAACCCTCCCTCTTTTAGTGCCAAGTTGGATTCACTGCACGAGCGTACGTGCAAAAACCTCCGTCATGCTGAGTTGTAACGGTGTTCATCTCAACTTTGGCACATACAAAGGGTTATAGGCGAGTAAAGAAAAATACAGTGGAAACCAAGCTTAATAGTTTCCATTGACGCGTGTAAAAGCACGACTCGAAGCTTTGGAATGTACAAATATTTCCACGGGTAATGCTTGGTTTTCACTAGAGCGCGGCATAATGTATTTTCCTTTACGCACGTCAAAGCATTTGTGTGTCCAAAACTTGGGTGACGCACCGTTACGCACGCTAGTGGAAACCAAGCCTTATAAAAATAACTTTGACGCGCTAGTGAAAACTTAGCTTTAGCCCTTTACTACGTCGACATTCGCAGTCGCTATTTGAGTGCTAGCCCTTATTTTTCGCACCACTTTAAACGATTATGTGGCTCTTTAAAGTCCAAGCTACAAGAACCATACAATATATATATATACCATACTACAAGAAGTAGCTTACACGTCCAGGCTCTGTTAACTCAGGGTTGCCACGAAAATTTCATTATCATATTCCCTGACTAATTTTATAAATTTACTCTGACGCTTTTTAAGGCCAAAATTGGTCACTTTGTAACTTCATATTTTACTTTTATCAGATTGTAATCTTTTTACTTCTGGTTTTATTTTAGTGTAGGGGTATGGTTTAAATTCCCCGACTTTTCTAAAAATCAGAAAATTACCCGACTTTGTAGGCCTACTTTCGAATTCCCTAACCGGTGGCAACTCTGGGAATTAACACTTACTAGAGAATTGTTTAATCCAGCGAGCTTTGCTAATGAATAGACGAGTCAAATTATCTTAGATTGGCGCCACGTTTTCGACTGTCACATAGTTGTCGAAACATAAGCCTATCATAAGGTCTAGGCCAAATTTTTGACGATCACATACCCGTTATTAAGAGGTAGGTATTCAAAATCTGCACCTCATAGTGGCTACGTCCTCAACTACGCATTTCTGAAATAAATTTCGCGAAATGCATGATGAATGCGCGCAAGCCGTGCGCGAACTTTTTTAAACTTAGAACCACGCGAAACCTTAGCACCGTAGCCAAAGCTTATTCACAATTTTATCGCTTTAAAACTGAAAATTAACACTTATCTTTGCAAAATGATTCATCAGAACCTAAAACTGGCTAATAGAAATAAGTTTTGTTTCTGAAGGTATTTATTTTTTAATTTGAGATTTGGCATTTATCAACCCGAGCGTGGCTGCTCTACCAAGTAAGATAATATTTTAGATGTAGAAATTTTGAAAAAGAAAATGTCGCTACTACCCTATCGTCGTACGTTAATTTTCTTCTCGCATGGTAGACATTTATTTATGGGGACCTTATGATAGGCTTATGATCGCAATGATAGGATGGGATAAGCTTATTTTGTAGAAAAAGTGCTACGCGGGAAGACTTACCTTCTTGTAGATCATTGTGACAAAAGACCACTGGTGAAGAAACATTTTGGAGATGCGCCCTAAAAATCGAAAATCAAAGATTTAATTTTCCATTCTGGATTCTTTAAGACACTAAACGTTAGCTTTAGCAAAAGAAAATCAAACAGCTGAACTAGCTTGAAATACGTTTCAAATCGTGACTACTTTAACAAGAGTATCAGTGAAAACCAAAATGTATATCAACAATAATTGATAGGTAACGCAAAGAGCTATAGAAGTTTAAACGATAGAGCTACCTAGACCTCGGTTGTATTCATTTCAACCACGAATATACAACTATATTATGACAAATTCTAACACCTGGGGCTAGGCTGGGCGAGGTCTTTCTGCTTTTTAAATAATCACTTAAGGCAATAAACAGTCATTCGTTGATCGTTACCGAGACCCCCAAAACGATTCCGGGACTGGCCATTTTAATTGGCAAAGAAAAATATAAAAAACCACCTTGTCCCAAATAAGAGTATTTTTACCTATTTTCGTTCAATCGAACAGATGCGTATTAAAATAACTTTGACGTTAAGCCTTACAAAATACAATAACCCAATTTCAACTTCGATGAATGAAAACTTGTAGAATTTAACGGTAATAGTTTGTGAAGGGAGCTGTTGGCTGGCGTGGCATGAAGGGCTTGCGACCACCCTCCTACGCAGTGGCGTAGCTAGGGGGGGCTAAGGCGGTGCCTTGAGTATTAGCCTAGCTGATTATTAAGTACGCTAACGCAGTGTTGTGTACAAATTTCATTGGACGAACCTTTACGCTGAACGTTTTACGGGCCGGGGGGGGGGGGAGACATTATCGGAATTTTCCCCTTCCGACGGCAGCAGGAGCTAAATCGTCTAACCAATGAAAACTGGGGTACGTTCAGAAACAGTCAACGGAAAAAAACCCGATGGATTTATATTTTTCACCGATGAGCTTTTTCGTCATGGGTCATTCCATGACAAATCGTCCAAAGGTATCCACCCTACCTTTTTAGATTTGGATAAAAATTTGCCTTAAGGGTTATTTTGGTCGTAAAAGCCGATTTACAAATTATTTTTAATGTGCGATAAGCGGTTTTTGAGATATTCGCTATAGAACTTTAGCAAAAAAGGCCAAAAAGGCCTCAACACCAAAAACTTGGAAATTGATATCTCCGTCAATAAAAGTCTGATTTTAATGGGATAAAGCTTATTGTAAAGCATTTTTCTTATACAAACCAGCATAAAATTTTAAAAATTCTATATTGATTTTCTTAGTCTCAAAAAACAGTTTAAATTGTATGACCTTTGACCTTTACCTGTTACCCCAATTTTAGTGAAATATAAATATTTTTTTTCGAATTCCCCGTTTATGATTTAGTCGGAAAGATCAAAATCCTAAAGTAGTATTTTTAGTTCTTTAGAAATAAATTATTTTGTACAACCCCTCGTGCAGTTTTAGAGACATGGAACTTGGTAAACATATCTTGTTAGTCCAGTCGATTTAAATTAAAAACGGGGTGTAACTAAAAAAAAATTGAATAGAATTTTTCTCTTTTGCAATGTGTTCCTAAAATCGGTCTGAACAGCCCCTGAAAAATTTCCATGAATCCCACCATGAGAAAGTGGTCAAAAGTGGTCACAGGTGGTCAAGGTAGATTTTATTTGGAAAATACGGTCGGGGAAAGTTTAAAAAAGTTATTCTGACTTCATGCTTTGAGATAAAAGGCTGAAATTTGGTGAATATACTTCACAGCTATAGGGGATAATTATAGGTCAAAGCTTTTTACCGCCGCCATCTTGGATTCAATATGGCGGACGCAAGTTCGGTGTAAATCTCGGAATATCTTATCAAAAAACCTTATAACGTATGCAAATACTCTTGATATTGTCTATTATGTATTTTTCCGGTTTATCACGGGCTTGCGCGGTAATAATATTTTCCCGCCATTCGCAAAATACAATATGGCAGCCGTTTCAACCTACAAGAGAGAGAATCACAATTGTTACTTGGACGATTTATGCCGAGTTTTGGCTTATTCTATAGGAAACTACATTCTCGGAGCGTTCCCGTCAAAATAAACACTATTTAAAAAAAGAAACATGAAATTAACCTAAATAATTTATTTTAAAATTTTAAAACTTAAATATTTTCGGTATCAGAGTTCAATATCCGGTTTCAATGAGTTTTCGCAAATAGCTAATTGGCAAGGTCCGCAGGCCGACGAACAATTAAGGCTTTGGCTTTTGCATCGACAACTCTTATCGGAGCACCTCTTGGTACATTTGCAGCGTACTAAATTTAGTAAGCAAATTATAGCTGGTGTTAAGTCCATCGTTATCGGACCACCCTCTAATATCCATCCCCGGTCACTATGGTTCAGATTTTTGACGTTTTATTTCCATACAAATACAAATAGTTAGGGGAATACTCTCGGGTTTCACAAGTGAACTCTTAGATGCAACTTTTGAAAAAAAAGGCTATGTAATGACCGTCAAAGTATCAGTTGATGTACCACCAAACATGGACTAATAGATTTGTATAGCCCCGTACCGTAAATAGATACAGAAACAGATAAACCCTGTTCCTTTAGAATAAGTCCAAACTAAATCGTCCCAGTAACAATTGTGATTCTCACTCTTGTAGGGTGAAACGGCCGCCATATTGTATTTTACGAATGGCGGGAAAATATTATTACCGTTCAAGCCCGTGATAAACCGGAAATATAGATAATATACAATATCAAGAGTATTTGCATATGTTATAAGGTTTTTTGATAAGATATTCCGAGATTTACACCGAACTTGCGTCCGCCATATTGAATCCAAGATGGCGGCGGTGAAAAGCTTTAACCTATAATTATCCCCTATAGCTGTGAAGTATATTCACCAAATTTCAGCCTTTTATCTCAAAGCATGAAGTCAGAATAACTTTTTTAAACTTTCCCCGACCGTATTTTCCAAATAAAATCTACCTTGACCACCTGTGACCACTTTTGACCACTTTCCCAAGGTGGGATTCATGAAAATTTTTCAGGGGCTGTTCAGACCGATTTTAGGAACACATTGCAAAAGAGAAAAATTCTTTTGAAATTTTTTTTAGTTACACCCCTTTTTTAATTTAAATCGACTGGACTAACAAGATATGTATACCAAGTTCCATATCTCTAAAACTGCACGAGGGGTTGTACAAAATAATTTATTTCTAAAGAACTAAAAATACTACTTTGGGATTTTGAGCTTTTCGACTAAATCATAAACGGGGAATTCGAAAAACAATATTTCTATTTCACTAAAATTGGGGACACAGGTAAAGGTCAAAGGTCATACAATTTAAACTGTTTTTTGAGACTGAGAAATTCAATATAGAATTTTTAAAATTTTATGCTGGTTTGTATAAGAAAAATGCTTTACAATAAGCTTTATCCCATTACAATCGGACTTTTATTGACGGAGATATCAATTTCCAAGTTTTCGGTGTCCAGGCCTTTTTGGCCCTTTTTGGTAAAGTTCTATAGCGAATATCTCAAAAACCGCTTATCGCACATTAAAAAAAATTAGAAAATCGGATTTCTCGACCAGAATAACCCTTGAGGCAAATTGTTATCCAAATCTAAGAAGGTAGAGTGGAAAATTTCAAAAAATTTGGTCGATTTGTCGTGGAATGACCCTCATAATGAAGTCGTAAGTTGCTGAACGCTTTTATTCGGTCATCGGTGTTTTTTAAAATAGCGTAGCATTAGTAGTAGTTTTAGGTCAGTAGTGACGTCAGTCATCGGAAAAACCGACTCTCTTTCGGTGACTTCGGTGTCTCACCGATGACTATCGTGACGTCAATACCCGAAATTAAAATGTCAGCGGTGACTCAGCGGACTCGCCGGTGAGCGTTTCTGAACGCAGCCCTGTAAGCAAATATGTTATGTCTGACATTTCCTTATGTCATCACAACAACAAGTAATGAGGGTAAAAGAAACTTTCGCCGCTAGTGGGGTGACCGAGATAGTGGTTTTCTAAGCAGAAGGCGTGAGCTTAAAGTCCCCGGAAACCCCCACAGCTTATTCCATCAGTAGTCACGCCACTAGCGGCGAAAGTTTCTTCTCATTCAAAGAATATTGTACCGTACAATATTCTTTGAATGAGAAGAAACTTTGTAACAACAATTTGTACGAACCTCAGCCATTTCATTTCGCCTTCTAAATCTAAGGAGAGCAGTTGCTTGGCAATCGGCTTTTTATCAGTAGTGACAGATTCAGCTTGAATATTTTCCCTAATATAGTCCAGCCATCTAAAAAAAAAGAATATTTACAATCTCGACTCAAGATTTAAAAAAAAAAAGAGTCATCTTACTTGGACATTATGTCAAAGAGCCAGGAAGGTTCCTTATTGATGGGAACTTGGAGGGTGTGAACACCAGCCAGCTTCCTGGCAATAATTGCCGAAATCTCGGGGTCGTGCAGCTCCCTGCAAGTAAGAGCTCTGGCCTAAGAACATATTTACCAACCATTAGTAACGTAAAGGTCGTATCGGAATATTCACCAAAACAACTGGATGTTTTTGGTTTTTTTCCAATGATCATATCATTCAATATATAACGAATTTGTAAATTATCAACTTCATATCTCAGCGCACAGGCCTATCTAGGATATATACTGACCCAGTTTCTAAATCGTGTAGCGACCAATTTTAGTAATGTATTAATGTTAGTTAATTCAGAAGCCCGATTTAACTTTTATTCTGTAATAATGTTTTCTTTCCCACGTTAGTCAGAATTTGACCTTGTCGTTTCCAAGAAAGTTTACGGGTTGGGGTAATTTTGGGCCACCTGATGGGGATGCTGGTCGTCACCACCAGGGGGACCCGTGAGAAGTTATTCTTAGCCTTGACTGTTCTCATTGAAGTGACCGCGCCGCGCTTTGGACGGTCACTATGGGAAAAAGGTGACTGTGGCCAGAGGTAGCCTAAATTCCCTCTTCGTTATTTTATCTCTCTCCGTACATCCATCTTCGGGATTAGCGAGTCCCCCTATTTTACGAACAATTCACCGCGAACCCCCTAAGACCCTTTCTCTTTTCCCCTGCAGTTTCCTTTACAACAAGTCCGAATTGAGGGTTGCCAATTATCTTATTCGGAGAATTTCTCCTTTTTGTGTTATATTTTTAAAAATAGCTTTAAGTGATGCGTGATATATGCCTGGCGTCTCGATGGCGCCAGGCTTGACATAATTGCAAACCATGATTTATTGGGGACGCTACGGCTGACCCTTTGAGGTGTTCCGCTAGTGGGAACAGAAAAACTAAAAGAAGCGTGATAACGCTTTTCTGGCGATTGGTTGGGTCCGGCCACGACTTAAGGTCCGGCTCCTCTGATTGGAGTGAAAGTGCGCGCCTCGTGAGCCACGTGACTTTGGCCACGAACAAAACCATGGTGTTCGCGCCCTTTGGTCAGAACTGGCTTGGGTCTCACCTTTATTCCATAAGGTCGAAGACACTCTCTAAGTTGTCCCGGGATCGGCCTTTAAAAATGCGAAGTTGCGGTGGCGGGAATCAGTGAAGCCGCGAGATTCTCGACCGCGAAGTGCGCGTAACGTTACGGTCTCGCGTAACTAGAGAAGTTCTTGGTCAGCAATGACAAAATAAAGCTTCGATTAGTTGTTCCCAATTACGGGGAAGCTACCGCGTATGTGCGCGAGATCATGAACAGGAAGAGGTGCGGTTAAGGACTTCGACCAATATGGACCTCCAATCCGGACCGTAAAAATAAGTATTTTAAAATAAGGAGGATGGCTGTGGCCATCAGGTGTTATGTAAATTGAATTCTTTCATAAGTGTCATGTTGTTAAGTGTTTTATTTAGTTAAACACGAATAACACGAATAACACGAATAATCAGCTAGGCTAATACCCAAGGCACCACCTTAGGCCTAAGTCATCATGCGACTTTTGAAGCCCTAAATTCAGGTGGCCGGGTTACAATGCGTAGGAGGGTGGTGGCAAGCCCTGCATGCCACGAGATCGAGCCAACAACTCCCTACACTAACTATTAGCGTTAACCTAGACAAGTTTTTGTGGAAGGGGAAACCGAAGAACTCGAGGTAAAACCCCTTAAACCAGTGGGGAGAGAACTCGCAAACTCAACGCGGAAGGAGTGGTTCCGAGTTTTCACCCAGTGCCACAAGCTGGGATCGAACCGGGCTCCTCTTGCTGCGAGACGAAAGTGCTAACCACTCCGCCACCCCACTAGGTAAGCTGTAGCGCTCAGTATGTGTTTAGTGATTGTAATTGTTTTCTTGTTTTAATTTAGTTTACCTTCTTTAATTATACGTTAATTATTAATTTTGAATTTCGTGTAATGGCAACTCTCAATTTAATGTTAAGCAAACATCCCCTAGACATCCCTTTTCAAACTCGCTAACCCCGAAGGTTACGCGGGAGGGGGGATCAAACTCACCATTGTAGGCTTGGTCGCTGGGTCTCCTTTAGGCTAAGAGGGCGACGCAAAGTTTTGAGTATAAAATCCCCACATTTATGTAGTTTTTGGCAGGCGCCATATGATATAAATTGCGGTATAGTTATTAAACCTACATAACCGGCAAGGTTGTTCAAAATGCTTCTTTTTTTTTCCAAAATGCAAAATACTTTATCCATAACTCAAAATGCAAAATACAAAATGCATTTTAATAAAAGTTTTTCTAAATGCAAAATGGTTTTAGCAGCTCAAAATAAAAAACAAATTGCATTTTGATAATTGGTTTTACTAAATTCAAAATGGTTTTAGCAGCTCAAAATAAAAAACAAATTGCATTTTGATAATTGGTTTTACTAAATTCAAAATGGTTTTAGCAGCTCAAAATAAAAAACAAATTGCATTTTGATAATTGGTTTTACTAAATGCAAAATGGTTTTAGCAGCTCAAAATAAAACCAATGGCATTTTGAAAATAGTTTTTTCAAAATGCGAAATGTTTTTACAAATGAACTGTTTACTTTTAATTATTTATATTTTAATTATTAATAATTACTAACTTATTATTAATTATTATTATTATTAATTAGTAATTAATAATGACGTAGAGATTTCAAAACCATCCTCGCCGAAAGAGTGGGAAATAAAGCTTTGGCACGAATGTTCGTCTGCTTCCGAGTCGGAGTGAGTAACCGAGTATCGCCATCTACGATTACTTGGGAGTAAATAGCAGATTGGAACTTTCTCCGAAAGAGCCGCGATGATGGTTCTAGAGTAAACCCAATTTGAAAATGTTTTTCCACATGTCAAACCCACAAAATGTAAAATGAAAATTACTTTCCTAGAAACTCAAAATGCAAAATACTTTTTCTAACTCAAAATGCCAAATGGTATTATTTTGAATTTTGCAATGGTAGCCTTATTGATTGAAACCGCGTTAACTAATTGTAAAACATGCAGACTGAAAAAAAAGGATGTTCATTAAATCTTAACATTTCATTATATTAGATAACTTGTTTAAATATTATGTTATTAGAATTAAATAATTCAAAATAATTACATTGGTACCATAAAATACTTTAATATATTTATTATATTTAGTTTGGGGTGCAGAACAGCACAGTTAAATTTTTATCCCGTCCTGAAATAAGCCTTTCTATAAAGTCATTACGCTTGCTGAACTTGTTTTAATGTATACGTGGGAGTTCAGTTCAGTTTTGAAGGCCACTCGTCGAATTTTAATTCGTGTCTTGTTCAACTTGTTAAAATGTTCCACGCGCTCTCTAATATTTTAGCGTAAAAGGCTCGCGTATTTTATTTATTTCAGGGAGCACCAGTGCCGTGCTTAGAGGTCTCGCGGCCCCGGGCGAAATGCATGGGCGAAACTGACAATTGTGAGTTTAGCGGCCTTCCGGTATATACATCCCTATGGTAAAATTTTAGCGGCCCTGGGCGACCGCCCGGCTCGCCACCCCCTAAGCACGGCCCTGGAGAGCACGCGTGAAATCGCTCGAGCCCGTTTACGCTCGAATACCAAGACGCGCGTGGAACTTTTCAACAAGTTGAATAAGACCATAGATATAAGAAATGTATATGAAGGTCTAGATAAATTTCGGGGCGTGTAAGCCTAACATAAAATACGGAATTGACACCTAGCACGGGGAAGGCACGTGACCAAGAGCGCGAGGTCTCTTAGCATTTTAGTACTAAGTGCTTGACCTTTCCGCAGGCCGTAGTCTTTAGACACCATCTGTCGGTGACTTTTAGTATAATTTTAAAGCAGGATACAATGGCTCTCGCGACGATAGTACGAGCTTTCTTACCGATAGATAGCGCCTTATAAGGATAGCCTGCAGAAATTACGCGTTTCTGCTAGATGTCACCTCCGTATTCACTCCCTTTGAAACATTTTATCTAGACCTTATACATGTATACGTTACCTATACCTATGAATAAGACATGGTTCATGCTAGCGTCTATTTGCTATCATAGCGAACCGTCACTTCTACGTCACGAGTGGCGCGCACGATACATCTAAACCAGAATGCCAATGTTACTTTACAGCAGTGGCGTAGCGTGGGCCATTGTCGCCCGGGGCGGAATCATAATTCCAAGGAGGATAGGAAGAGAGGCGAAGTAGAAGGGATGAACGCGCCAAAATCATCCTTGTAAAAATGGGCAAGTTTGCCGCCCTCCTAATGGTGGCGCCCGGGGCGGACCACCCCTCCGCCCCCCTCGCTACGCCACTGCTTTACAAAAAGTCCTATTGTCGAATGGCTCGCACGAAAAACCGAAACTGAGCTAGCCTCTCCATGAAAATATCCTGGTCAGAAGTAAGAGACTCACGGGTATGTATTCTTCGAGTCGTCCTCCCGGAAAAATCCCGTACAGCTTGGGTCCGAGTTTCCTCTCCGAGAGCATCATGAAGATGACACTTTCGGTAATGGTCGTGTCGGGTTTCTGTCCGTCGAACAACTGCCCGTACACCCTCAAGAGCACTTGACTGGGTTCCGAAGGCGACGACAAGGGAGTGTGCGTTTCGGGTAAGGAGCAGTAATACAGGAGGTTGCTCATACCGCCACTGAAAACACCAGAAACATTTCATCAAAGATTATAAGAATAATAAGCTAGGCTAATACCCAAGGCACCATCCTAAATCCAAGTCATCTCGCGACTTTTAATGCCATTAGTTCAGGTGGCCGGGTTACAACGCGTAGGATGGTGGTGGCAAGCTTTTTACGAAACGCGAACCTTACACTTACTAATACATTTAACATTTTTAATTAGGTAGTGGCGGATCGTAAGCTGGGTTCGTACGCAAATTTCTGATCTAAATTCCAATATTCCTGATATTTTTTTGTTAATTTTGTTTTGGTCTTTTTAAGGTGAAATAATAAAGTATATATTGTTAATAAAAATCACGAATTTTATCATGTTTCCTGAGATAACTAGAAGATAGCGTTAATTGTTTATCTTTTTAAAATAACATACCTGAAAACTAATTGGTTAACTAAAAAATTCCAAGACGTCTTACGTATATTTTTAAAAACTGACTTTTTTCGAGCGGGCGGACAAAGTGAAAGCACGCACCTGATGGACTTGAACACCATGTCGGTGCTGCTGATATTCTTCCACGTGCCACTGAGAAATTCTCGGCATATTTTGTAGGCTCGATCCTTCATGACCAGCGCCGGACCCTCAGCGGCCTCTGCCGACGGAGCAGCACCCTCAGCGCCCTCAGCGACAGCAATCGCCGGATTCCCCTCGGAAGCCTCGATCCTGGCGCCCTCCTGGTCGCGCGGCTGATCTCTGCCGGAAGACATGATACTCCGTCAAATTCCGAGTTGCGAATACCGCGACGACGCTCGGAAAAATGTCACGATTGGGATGTGGTTCTTATCGGACGACATCAAACGGTAATTTCCGAAGGTCGGGGACAACTATACTCTACTAACGAGGGAATAATTGATCAACTTCCACAAAATGATAGCGCGGAGACTGTTTAATGATATACAACAATCAAAAAGAAACACTTGGAAGCGAATAAGTACGGATAGGACCTCAAAGCGACTACCCGCGCTGAATCTTCCCCCCGATAAATAATCGTTATCGCGAGTGATAATGAAATTTGGTGCAAAATACGCGATGAACTTTGGAGCGGACCTTGACGAAAGGCGAATTCTGTCCATTTCCCCCGCTTCAAAAATGCGAGAATATTAGACGGAACTAGATATTTTTTATACACTCATTTTGCGGCCTATTTAGCTAGACGAAACACCTCTCCCGGTAAATGTACTTATATCAACAACTACGTTACGCGCTATAGCGAGAATGTATTGAGGTTAGCGGAGAATATGTAAAAGCCATTGTGCCCTCTAACGGGAGATAGTCTCCGACTACACGAAGAGAACCTATGATCCTCAGAAAACTGAACGAGGAAAGGCAGATGGGCCGTGGGAATCACGAGGCGTACCGGGTAGCACCCTCATTCTCTGCTCACCCGAATGCATTCTTGGTGGAACTACACCTACGAGCGAAGGGGTAGGCACTTTAGTAATCAGGTGTACAAATCGTATGTAATCACCGAGAAATTGCTTCAGAAAATCACTAGAAATCACCGAGAAATGGTTAGAAATCACTAGAATCACCGATATTTTTTTAGAAATCACCGAGAAATTGTTATAAATCCCGAGAAATCGTTACAAATCACCGGCAAATCGTTAGAAATCGCTAGAAATCACCGGCAAATTGTTAGAAATCCCTAAAAATCACCGAGAAATTGTTAGAAATCCCGATAATTTTTTTAAAATCCCGAGAAATCGTTAGAAATCACCGGCAAATCGTTAGAAATCGCTAGAAATCACCGGCAAATTGTTAGAAATCCCTAAAAATCACCGAGAAATTGTTAGAAATCCCGATAATTTTTTTAAAATCCCGAGAAATCACCGAGAAACTGTTAGACACCCCTAGAAATCACCGAGAAATTGTGAGAAATCTATAGATATCACCGAGAAATTGTTAGACACCCCTAGAAATCACCGAGAAATTGTGAGAAATCCCTAGAAATCACCGATAAATTGTTAAAAATCACCGATATTGTTTTTAGAAATCACTACGAATCACAGAGGAATTGTTAGAAATCACCGAAAAACTTGTTAGAAATCACTATAAATCACGGATAAATTGTTAGAAATCACTAGAAATCGCCGATAAATTAGTGGAAATCAAAGAATGAGTTTCGAAAATCCTTAATCAGGTGTACAACGTTTTTACGAACGACTAGTCGACTGCCTCCTCGCCTACCACTACGTAACAGTTTATAGTAATGCCAGATGTTTGCCATTTTTCACATTGACTCGCCTAAAAATTGTTATTTATGAAAGTATAAGGTAAAGGCTAGATTGGTTGAAGGTCACAGGTAGAATTGCTATAACCTCGGTTATAACCACGCGCCAAATAAATATGTTGATGGATAATGTTGAATTTAAAACTAACTATTATTCCCATTATAATATCGGTATAATCGAGGGGCTAGACACGTTGAAAATAAATGTACATCAGATTGATGATTTCAAAAATATTTACAGAATTTTCATTCCATTTGTTAACTTTCCGATATTTTCTGAGAACTCTTCCAATATTTCCGATATTTCTAAATGAGTCCTCATTCTAAGAAGTTAAATTTTCCGAGCTTTCTTATATTTATTTGTGATTTCTCAAATTTACTATATTTATTTGTGATTTCTCGAATTCCCTATATTTATTTGTGATTTCTCAAATTCCCTATATTTATTTGTGTTTTCTCAAATTTACTATATTTATTTGTGATTTCTCAAATTTACTATATTTATTGTGTTTTCTCGAATTCCCTATATTTATTTGTGATTTCTCAAATTTACTATATTTATTTGTGATTTCTCAAATTTACTATATTTATTTGTGATTTCTCGAATTCCCTATATTTATTTGTGATTTCTCAAATTCCCTATATTTATTTGTGTTTTCTCAAATTTACTATATTTATTTGTGATTTCTCAAATTTACTATATTTATTGTGTTTTCTCGAATTCCCTATATTTATTTGTGATTTCTCAAATTTACTATATTTATTTGTGTTTTCTCGAATTCCCTATATTTATTTGTGATTTCTCAAATTTACTATATTTATTTGTGTTTTCTCGAATTCCCTATATTTATTTGTGATTTCTCAAATTTACTATATTTATTTGTGTTTTCTCGAATTCCCTATATTTATTTGTGATTTCTCAAATTTACTATATTTATTGTGTTTTCTCGAATTCCCTATATTTATTTGTGATTTCTCAAATTCCCTATATTTATTTGTGATTTCTCAAATTTACTATATTTATTGTGTTTTCTCGAATTCCCTATATTTATTTGTGATTTCTCAAATTTACTATATTTATTTGTGTTTTCTCGAATTCCCTATATTTATTTGTGATTTCTCAAATTTACTATATTTATTTGTGTTTTCTCGAATTCCCTATATTTATTTGTGATTTCTCAAATTTACTATATTTATTTGTGATTTCTCGAATTCCCTATATTTATTTGTGATTTCTCAAATTTACTATATTTATTTGTGTTTTCTCAAATGTACTATATTTATTTGTGTTTTCTCAAATTTCCTATATTTATTTGTGTTTTCTCAAATTTCCTATATTTATTTGTGTTTTCTCAAATTTCCTATATTTATTTGGGGTTTCTCAAAATTCCTATATTTATTTGTGATTTCTCAAATTTCCTATATTTATTTGTGATTTCTCAAATTTACTATATTTGTGATTTCACAAATTTCCTATATTTATTTGTGTTTTCTCGAATTCCCTATATTTATTTGTGATTTCTCAAATTTACTATATTTATTTGTGTTTTCTCGAATTCCCTATATTTATTTGTGATTTCTCAAATTTACTATATTTGTGATTTCACAAATTTCCTATATTTATTTGTGTTTTCTCAAATTTCCTATATTTATTTGTGTTTTCTCAAATTTCCTATATTTATTTGTGTTTTCTCAAATTTCCTATATTTATTTGGGGTTTCTCAAATTTCCTATATTTATTTGTGATTTCTCAAATTTTCTATATTTATTTGTGATTTCTCAAATTTACTATATTTGTGATTTCACAAATTTCCTATATTTATTTGGGGTTTCTCAAAATTCCTATATTTATTTGTGATTTCTCAAAATTCCTATATTTATTTGTGATTTCTCAAATTTCCTATATTTATTTGTGTTTTCTCAAATTTACTATATTTATTTGTGATTTCTCAAATTCCCTATATTTATTTGTGTTTTCTCAAATTTACTATATTTATTTGTGTTTTCTCGAATTCCCTATATTTATTTGTGATTTCTCAAATTTACTATATTTATTTGTGTTTTCTCGAATTCCCTATATTTATTTGTGATTTCTCAAATTTACTATATTTATTGTGTTTTCTCGAATTCCCTATATTTATTTGTGATTTCTCAAATTTACTATATTTATTTGTGTTTTCTCGAATTCCCTATATTTATTTGTGATTTCTCAAATTTACTATATTTATTTGTGTTTTCTCGAATTCCCTATATTTATTTGTGATTTCTCAAATTTACTATATTTATTTGTGTTTTCTAAAATTTACTATATTTATTTGTGTTTTCTCAAATGTACTATATTTATTTGTGTTTTCTCAAATTTCCTATATTTATTTGTGTTTTCTCAAATGAACTATATTTATTTGTGTTTTTGTTGTAACTGATAAAGACCATCGTTGGGTCTACTGTACTTTATCTTTTACCTTTCATTTTTTATGGCAACAAATGTTTTTTAGCTGCATATATAAACGTACAATATTCGTTGTCTGTTTCCAAATTGTTGACTTGCTCTGAATAAACTCAGTTCATTATATTTTAATCTTGCGTACTCCATCCACATAACGACAGGTTATGGGCCCAGCACGCTCCCATTGCGCTTAGATTAGTAGCTAAAGTATTTGCATAGGGTTAGTCTTTGTCAGGAAAGAAGTACGCGTCAAGAAGATCATTACAGAAGGACACAAGCTCCTGTTCAGTCATGGCAACTAGTCACAATGTAAGGATCGAGAGGCTCAGTAAAGACAATTACGACACCTGGAAAATGCAAGTCGAAGCGCTACTTGTCAAGAATGACGTATGGACCTACGTGGATGGAAGTAATCCGAGACCAATATTAGTGAACGGTACCAATGGAAATTCGGCGACCGTTGCAGATTGGGACCGGATGGATAGAAAGGCCAAATCCGATCTAGTACTTGCAATCACCCCATCGGAACTGAAGCAGATCAAAAACTGTGCCACATCTCGAGACGTATGGTTAAAACTCGAATCGATTTACCAGTCTCGAGGACCTGCCCGTAAAGCGACATTGCTGAAGAGACTCACGCTCAACAAAATGGTGGAAGGCGAAGATGTACACGAGCACGTGAAGCAGTTCTTCGATACAGTCGACCGTCTGGAGGAAATGGAGCTGAAAATCAACGATGACCTGCTGGCCATCATGCTTCTATACAGCCTGCCGGACAGTTTCGAAAACTTCAGATGCGCTATCGAGTCACGGGACACCCTGCCTGAACCAGACGCTTTAAAAATCAAAATCATTGAAGAAGCGGACGCGAGGAAGTCTAAAGAGAAGGACACGATTCAGAACGCCATGGTTGCCTTTAAGAAACAACCACGCAAGAAACAATACAAGCTGAATACTGAAGTTTTGAAATCCAACAGTCAAGCTGAGAAAGCCGTTTTCAAGTACAAGTGTCACCGGTGCGGAAAACCTGGTCACAAAGCTGCGGATTGCAAGAATAATCTTCCAGATAAAGCTGGAAAAGCCGAAGAAAAAGCTAACGTAGTCACCGAATGCCGAAGAAACCTCGAAGAGTTCGCTTTCTACACCGATCGAAACGAACAAGACGTCTGGTGTTTGGACAGCGGAGCAACTTCGCATATGACGTCGAAGGGAGAGAAGTTCGAAAGTATCGAAGAGGTCGACAAAACGCTTAATTTAGCCAACAATGACTCGACGGAGATTAAAGGCATCGGCACTGTCAAAATCGAAACGACAAACGGCGAAACGGGAAGAATACTAAAACTGAAAAAAACCCTTCTTGTTCCGGACTTGAGAACGAACTTGATGTCTATATCCAAGGTTACGGATAGAGGTTACGAAGTACTTTTTAAAAAGTCAAAGGCCATCATCCTGAAAACCAATGGGGAAGCAATCGCCATCGCTGATCGGATAGGAGATCTATTTTTCTTGAGGAAGGATACGGAAGCAGTCAACGCCGCGCAAGTCGAAATTACTCCAAAGTCTAACTTGGAAGACTGGCATTACAGATTGGGTCACGTCCACGAAAGAAGCCTGAAAGACATGGCCCGGAAGAATAAGGCTCACGGTTTCAAGCTGGCGAACGAGGAAATCCTATCGACCTGCGAGATCTGCGTCATGGGAAAACAATCTCGAACACAGTTTCCAAAATCTGAAGAAAACCGGACATCTGAGCTCCTGGAACTAATCCACACAGACGTATGCGGACCAATGCGGGTTTCTTCGATAGGTGGTTCAAAATATTTCGTCGTCTTCACCGACGACTATTCAAGGTGGAGTGAAGTTTCGTTTTTAAAAACGAAAGATGAAGTCTTGGACGCTTTCAAGGACTTTAAAAACCGAGTCGAGTGCCAAACGGGAAGAAAAATCAAGGCTTTGCAATCCGACAACGGAACGGAATACTGCAACAACAATTTCGACCATTTCCTAAAAGAAAGTGGAATTTCGAGGAGACTTACCATTCCCCACACGCCACAACAGAACGGAATTTCGGAGAGGAAGAATCGCACGTTAGTGGAGACGGCGAGATGCATGCTAATCCATTCTAAGTTGCCACCATCATTCTGGAGCGAAGCCATCGCCACAGCTAATTACATCAGAAACAGATGTCCTTCTCGAAGCATAAATGGTGATTTACCCTTTACAAGATGGACGGGAAGGAAACCCACCCTAAGTTATCTGCGAACTTTTGGCGTAAAAGCACTGATTCTGGATGAAAAAGATACGAAGGGAAAGTTTGATTCAAGAAGCAAAGAGGCGGTCTTCATCGGCTACTCCGCGGAATCGAAAGCGTACCGTTTTTGGCTGCCAAATGAAAGGAAAATAGTAAGAAGTCGAAATGCCAAATTCTTGGCAAAATTTGATCAAAACGACAACTACGAAGATTTCATTAGCCCGGATATGTACGCTGAGTACGAAGTTAAAGAATGTCATGACTCCACGAAATCTGAAACAGTCGATGCTGAAATAAATTCACCCACTGAAACGACGAACGTTGAACCAACTGAAGTTGGAGTGCAAAGCGTCGATTCAACGGAATTGAAGAAAGGACCTGGACGGCCTAAACTAATACGTACTGGAGAGCCTGGAAGACCAAAAAAGCAGTATAACATGATCCCAAACAGCACTACTCTATCTGAAATCCAAAATGAGTCAGCAAGCCTGATTGGTATCCCAGACCCAGCGAACATAAAGGAGGCGATGGCTTCCGAAAATGCAATGGACTGGAAGGTGGCGACCGTAAGCGAATTCGTGTCCCAAATAAAGTGCAAGACATGGGAAATTGTTACCCAGCCGGAAAACCGCAAAGCCATTGGCAACCGCCTGGTTTTTCGAACCAAATATGACGGAAACGGCCAAGTTGAACGACGAAAAGTTCGACTTGTCGCCAAAGGATTTGCCCAGCAGACTGGAGTGGATTTCCAAGAAACATTTGCCCCAGTTGTCAGATCCAGTTCAATCAGACTCTTAATGGCATTATCCGTGGAGCTTGACTTGATGGTTCATCAAATGGACGTCGTAACTGCATATCTAAATGGCGACATTGATGAAGAAATTTATATGGATGTACCAGATGGCCTTGTAGATGTCCTCCAAGCGATCGTTAAAGCGAACAAAGAAAGCGATGAAGTCGTCAAAACTTCTCGCAAATGGCTCTCCGACTTACAAGGATCAAATAAAGTATGTCGCATCAAGAAGGCCTTGTACGGGTTGAAGCAGTCTGGAAGGCAGTGGTACAAACAACTGGACAAACGTCTGCGTGAGATAGGAATGCGCCCCTTGAAGGCTGACCCCTGCGTTTACATCTCGAAGAAAGGCGAAGACATAATGCTCATCGCCATTTACGTCGACGACTTAATCATTGCTTGCAACAATGCCCGATGGATGGAGGAGACGAAATCCGAACTGAAAAAGAAATTTGAAATGAAGGACCTGGGTGCTATTCACCATTGCCTAGGCATCGAATTCCGGCAAGACCTCGTAAAATCAACTATCCGCATGTCGCAATCAAAGTATACGGAGGCAGTACTTCAACGTTTTTCAATGCAAGATTCGAAACCAATATCTACCCCGCTGAACGCCAACGAGAAATTGATAAAACCCGAATCTCCGTCGGAAGAGAGCATGGAAAGTTTTCCGTACCAAAGCCTTGTCGGATCCTTGATGTACTTGGCCGTTTCCACTCGTCCCGATATCTCGTACGCAGTGAGCACCTTGAGTCAGTTCAATACCAACTACAACGAAGAGCACTGGAAAGCTGGAAAGCGAGTTTTACGTTACTTGAGGGGTACAACTCAACATGGACTTCTTTTCAAAAAGAGTGGAGAAGAGCTACAAGGATTCGTTGATGCCGATTGGGGAGGCTGTGTAAATGATCGACGTTCGTACACCGGTCACTTTTTTAAACTGGCAAATGGAGCTGTCGTGTGGGAGGCGAAAAAACAAAAGACAGTCGCACTCTCAAGCACTGAGGCCGAATACATGGCTATGACGGAAGCGACAAAAGAAGCGATGTACCTTAAACAGTTCCTAGGGGAGATTGGAATCTCAACAAATTCCATCTTAATTTACAACGACAACCAAGGAGCCCAAAAGCTTGTCCGAAACCCGATCTTCCATTCCCGCACAAAACATATAGACATCCGTCATCACTTCATCAGAGAAGCGTTCGAATCTGGAGCCATCGACTTGAAATACATGTCAACGAATGATATGCCTGCAGACGTGTTAACGAAGGGACTCTTTGCACCAAAACACCATTCCTGCATCCAGAATTTGGGTATTAAAGATCATCAGTAAATCTGACGCCAAAGCTAAAATATTAATAATCCAGCTCTGGACTTTAAGGGGGACTGTTGTAACTGATAAAGACCATCGTTGGGTCTACTGTACTTTATCTTTTACCTTTCATTTTTTATGGCAACAAATGTTTTTTAGCTGCATATATAAACGTACAATATTCGTTGTCTGTTTCCAAATTGTTGACTTGCTCTGAATAAACTCAGTTCATTATATTTTAATCTTGCGTACTCCATCCACATAACGACAGTTTTCTCAAATGAACTATATTTATTTGGGGTTTCTCAAAATTCCTATATTTATTTGTGTTTTCTCAAATTTCCTATATTTATTTGTGTTTTCTCAAATTTCCTATATTTATTTGGGGTTTCTCAAAATTCCTATATTTATTTGTGTTTTCTCAAATTTCCTATATTTATTTGTGATTTCTCAAATTTATTATATTTGTGATTTCACAAATTTCCTATATTTATTTGGGGTTTCTCAAAATTCCTATATTTATTTGTGATTTCTCAAAATTCCTATATTTATTTGTGTTTTCTCAAATTTACTATATTTATTTGTGATTTCTCAAATTCCCTATATTTATTTGTGTTTTCTCAAATTTACTATATTTATTTGTGTTTTCTCGAATTCCCTATATTTATTTGTGATTTCTCAAATTTACTATATTTATTTGTGTTTTCTCGAATTCCCTATATTTATTTGTGATTTCTCAAATTTACTATATTTATTGTGTTTTCTCGAATTCCCTATATTTATTTGTGATTTCTCAAATTTACTATATTTATTTGTGTTTTCTCGAATTCCCTATATTTATTTGTGATTTCTCAAATTTACTATATTTGTGATTTCACAAATTTCCTATATTTATTTGTGTTTTCTCAAATTTCCTATATTTATTTGTGTTTTCTCAAATTTCCTATATTTATTTGTGTTTTCTCAAATTTCCTATATTTATTTGGGGTTTCTCAAATTTTCTATATTTATTTGTGATTTCTCAAATTTACTATATTTGTGATTTCACAAATTTCCTATATTTATTTGGGGTTTCTCAAAATTCCTATATTTATTTGTGATTTCTCAAAATTCCTATATTTATTTGTGATTTCTCAAATTTCCTATATTTATTTGTGTTTTCTCAAATTTACTATATTTATTTGTGATATCTCAAATTCCCTATATTTATTTGTGTTTTCTCAAATTTACTATATTTATTTGTGTTTTCTCGAATTCCCTATATTTATTTGTGATTTCTCAAATTTACTATATTTATTTGTGTTTTCTCAAATTTCCTATATTTATTTGTGTTTTCTCAAATGAACTATATTTATTTGTGTTTTCTCAAATGAACTATATTTATTTGTGTTTTCTCAAATGAACTATATTTATTTGGGGTTTCTCAAAATTCCTATATTTATTTGTGTTTTCTCAAATTTCCTTTATTTATTTGTGTTTTCTCAAATTTCCTATATTTATTTGGGGTTTCTCAAAATTCCTATATTTATTTGTGATTTCTCAAATTTCCTATATTTATTTGTGATTTCTCAAATTTACTATATTTGTGATTTCACAAATTTCCTATATTTATTTGGGGTTTCTCAAAATTCCTATATTTATTTGTGATTTCTCAAAATTCCTATATTTATTTGTGATTTCTCAAATTTCCTATATTTATTTGTGTTTTCTCAAATGTACTATATTTATTTGTGATTTTGTCAAATTCCCTATATTTATTTGTGTTTTCTCAAATTTACTATATTTATTTGTGTTTTCTCGAATTCCCTATATTTATTTGTGATTTCTCAAATTTACTATATTTATTTGTGTTTTCTCGAATTCCCTATATTTATTTGTGATTTCTCAAATTTACTATATTTATTGTGTTTTCTCGAATTCCCTATATTTATTTGTGATTTCTCAAATTTACTATATTTATTTGTGTTTTCTCGAATTCCCTATATTTATTTGTGATTTCTCAAATTTACTATATTTATTTGTGTTTTCTCGAATTCCCTATATTTATTTGTGATTTCTCAAATTTCCTATATTTATTTGTGTTTTCTCAAATGTACTATATTTATTTGTGATTTTGTCAAATTCCCTATATTTATTTGTGTTTTCTCAAATTTACTATATTTATTTGTGATTTCTCAAATTTACTATATTTATTTGTGTTTTCTCGAATTCCCTATATTTATTTGTGATTTCTCAAATTTACTATATTTATTTGTGTTTTCTCGAATTCCCTATATTTATTTGTGATTTCTCAAATTTCCTATATTTATTTGTGTTTTCTCAAATGTACTATATTTATTAGTGTTTTCTCAAATTTCCTATATTTATTTGTGTTTTCTCAAATGAACTATATTTATTTGTGTTTTCTCAAATGAACTATATTTATTTGGGGTTTCTCAAATTTACTATATTTATTGTGTTTTCTCGAATTCCCTATATTTATTTGTGATTTCTCAAATTTACTATATTTATTTGTGTTTTCTCGAATTCCCTATATTTATTTGTGATTTCTCAAATTTACTATATTTATTTGTGTTTTCTCGAATTCCCTATATTTATTTGTGATTTCTCAAATTTCCTATATTTATTTGTGATTTCTCAAATGTACTATATTTATTTGTGATTTTGTCAAATTCCCTATATTTATTTGTGTTTTCTCAAATTTACTATATTTATTTGTGTTTTCTCGAATTCCCTATATTTATTTGTGATTTCTCAAATTTACTATATTTATTTGTGTTTTCTCGAATTCCCTATATTTATTTGTGATTTCTCAAATTTACTATATTTATTTGTGTTTTCTCGAATTCCCTATATTTATTTGTGATTTCTCAAATTTCCTATATTTATTTGTGTTTTCTCAAATGTACTATATTTATTAGTGTTTTCTCAAATTTCCTATATTTATTTGTGTTTTCTCAAATGAACTATATTTATTTGTGTTTTCTCAAATGAACTATATTTATTTGGGGTTTCTCAAAATTCCTATATTTATTTGTGTTTTCTCAAATTCCCTATATTTATTTGTGATTTCTCAAATTTCCTATATTTATTTGTGTTTTCTCGAATTCCCTATATGTATTTTTGATTTCTAAAATTTACTATATTTATTTGTGTTTTCTCAAATGTACTATATTTATTTGTGTTTTCTCAAATTTCCTATATTTATTTGTGTTTTCTCAAATGAACTATATTTATTTGTGTTTTCTCAAATGAACTATATTTATTTGGGGTTTCTCAAAATTCCTATATTTATTTGTGTTTTCTCAAATTTCCTATATTTATTTGTGTTTTCTCAAATTTCCTATATTTATTTGGGGTTTCTCAAAATTCCTATATTTATTTGTGATTTCTCAAATTTCCTATATTTATTTGTGATTTCTCAAATTTACTATATTTGTGATTTCTCAAATTTCCTATATTTATTTGGGGTTTCTCAAAATTCCTATATTTATTTGTGATTTCTCAAAATTCCTATATTTATTTGTGATTTCTCAAATTTCCTATATTTATTTGTGTTTTCTCAAATTCCCTATATTTATTTGTGATTTCTCGAATTCCCTATATTTATTTGTGATTTCTCAAATTTACTATATTTGTGATTTCACAAATTTCCTATATTTATTTGTGTTTTCTCAAATTTCCTATATTTATTTGTGTTTTCTCAAATTTCCTATATTTATTTGTGTTTTCTCAAATGAACTATATTTATTTGTGTTTTCTCAAATGAACTATATTTATTTGGGGTTTCTCAAAATTCCTATATTTATTTGTGTTTTCTCAAATTTCCTATATTTATTTGTGTTTTCTCAAATTTCCTATATTTATTTGGGGTTTCTCAAAATTCCTATATTTATTTGCGATTTCTCAAATTTCCTATATTTATTTGTGATTTCTCAAATTTACTATATTTGTGATTTCACAAATTTCCTATATTTATTTGGGGTTTCTCAAAATTCCTATATTTATTTGTGATTTCTCAAAATTCCTATATTTATTTGGGGTTTCTTAAATTTCCTATATTTATTTGGGGTTTCTGAAATTTCCTATATTTATTTGGGGTTTCTCAAATTTCCTATATTTATTTGGGGTTTCTCAAATTTCCTATATTTATTTGGGGTTTCTCATTTTTCCTATATTAATTGTGTTTTCCCAAATTTCCTATATTTATTTGTGATTTCTCAAATTTCCTATATTTATTTGTGATTTCTCAAATGTCCTATATTTGTTTGTGTTTTCTCAAATTTCCTATATTTATTTGTGTTTTCTCAAAATTCCTATATTTATTTGGGGTTTCTCAAAATTCCTATATTTATTTGGGGTTTCTCAAAATACCTATATTTATTTGTGTTTTCTCAAATTTCCTATATTTATTTGGGGTTTCTCAAAATTCCTATATTTATTTGGGGTTTCTAGATTTAAAGGTTTTTTAATTGCCACTATTTGTACACTAGATTCCTTAAGTAGCTAGTCCCCACCAATGCTTTATATTCAGATTAAGCCAGCGCTTGCAAACGAGTAAAGCGAACTTGTAAGAGTGTAGACGCGTGGACTTATTAATGACTTGGCAAGTTCCCCCGTTCACGTTTCCATGGGCTGGCTTAAGCTGTCTATTACAAATTACTTTTCTATTTTCTTAATGGTTATTTTAAATTTTCCAACTTAAAAAAAGTATATTTGTATGGCAAACCTGTTTTCTAGTTGTTGGAAAACAGGGTGGCCATCCATTTTCAAGGTGAAATAAATTATTCAGCACGAAAAATGCATGGCCATCCTGTTAAAATGACTGTTGCTTCATCATTGCCCAATTACAAACTTTAATAAATATAAATTGATGAACTAAGCACTTTCTTATTTTGGTCAATGGTTAATTCGGCAAACACCCTACGTTTTTGAGTCTGTTTTTTGTTAATCGAAATACTCTATCGTTAAAGGTCTAGGTTTTTTCTGCCTGTCACCCTTTAAATTTACTTTCCTTTCAAACAAGTACCCTGGTGGTAAGCCAACGTGTTTTTCTGTTGGCCTACCACCAGGGTATATTAAGTAATATTGTTTTAGGGTTGGTAATTGAAAATATTTCAAAGAACCACTCCTGACTATACATATAAATTAGTATTTTTTCTTTAAATTGTGAATTCCGCCTAAGATTCAGTGAAAAATGAACTGGTCACAGCCGAGGCTGCCCCCTAAGAAGGTTAAATTGAACCTACCACACATTATAGATGATATAAAATGAATCTTTTGCAAGTGTTGATACTTTTGGGAGCTTGGTATTACAAAATGTAAAAATAAAATTCGGAAGCATTTATTGTACCATGTGTTTCTTAATGTATTTTGCAAGCTAACCAAAATGGTGGATTACAAAACATCAATACTGAAGGGTATAAGGTTTTTTCTAGGTATTTATAGATTAGGTTTAGGTTTCAGTTACAACAAACATTACAGGCGACACTAAAAAGTTCAATGCCTCTATTTAACACGCAATTATTTTCAATTTAATATTTTATATGGAGCGCCAAACCGGCAGAAAAGGAATATAATCGCAAATAAATAATATCGATCGTAAAAAAATGATAGGAAACGCAAATAAATAATAGGGATCGTAAAAAAATGATAGGAAAAGCAAATAAATAATAGGGATCGTAAAAAAATGATAGGAAAAGCAAATAAATAATAGGGATCGTAAAAAAATGATAGGAAACGCAAATAAATAATAGGGATCGTAAAAAAATGATAGGAAAAGCAAATAAATAATAGGGATCGTAAAAAAATGATAGGAAAAGCAAATAAATAATAGGGATCGTAAAAAAATGATAGGAAAAGCAAATAAATAATAGGGATCGTAAAAAAATGATAGGAAAAGCAAATAAATAATAGGGATCGTAAAAAAATGATAGGAAACGCAAATAAATAATAGGGATCGTAAAAAAATGATAGGAAACGCAAATAAATAATAGGGATCGTAAAAAAATGATAGGAAACGCAAATAAATAATAGGGATCGTAAAAAAATGATAGGAAAAGCAAATAAATAATAGGGATCGTAAAAAAATGATAGGAAACGCAAATAAATAATAGGGATCGTAAAAAAATGATAGGAAAAGCAAATAAATAATAGGGATCGTAAAAAAATGATAGGAAAAGCAAATAAATAATAGGGATCGTAAAAAAATGATGGGAAACGCAAATAAATAATAGGGATCGTAAAAAAATGATAGGAAAAGCAAATAAATAATAGGGATCGTAAAAAAATGATAGGAAAAGCAAATAAATAATAGGGATCGTAAAAAAATGATAGGAAACGCAAATAAATAATAGGGATCGTAAAAAAATGATAGGAAAAGCAAATAAATAATAGGGATCGTAAAAAAATGATAGGAAAAGCAAATAAATAATAGGGATCGTAAAAAAATGATAGGAAACGCAAATAAATAATAGGGATCGTAAAAAAATGATAGGAAAAGCAAATAAATAATAGGGATCGTAAAAAAATGATAGGAAAAGCAAATAAATAATAGGGATCGTAAAAAAATGATAGGAAACGCAAATAAATAATAGGGATCGTAAAAAAATGATAGGAAAAGCAAATAAATAATAGGGATCGTAAAAAAATGATAGGAAAAGCAAATAAATAATAGGGATCGTAAAAAAATGATAGGAAACGCAAATAAATAATAGGGATCGTAAAAAAAGATAGGAAAAGCAAATAAATAATAGGGATCGTAAAAAAATGATAGGAAAAGCAAATAAATAATAGGGATCGTAAAAAAATGATAGGAAAAGCAAATAAATAATAGGGATCGTAAAAAAATGATAGGAAAAGCAAATAAATAATAGGGATCGTAAAAAAATGATAGGAAAAGCAAATAAATAATAGGGATCGTAAAAAAATGATAGGAAACGCAAATAAATAATAGGGATCGTAAAAAAATGATAGGAAAAGCAAATAAATAATAGGGATCGTAAAAAAATGATAGGAAACGCAAATAAATAATAGGGATCGTAAAAAAATGATAGGAAAAGCAAATAAATAATAGGGATCGTAAAAAAATGATAGGAAAAGCAAATAAATAATAGGGATCGTAAAAAAATGATAGGAAAAGCAAATAAATAATAGGGATCGTAAAAAAATGATAGGAAAAGCAAATAAATAATAGGGATCGTAAAAAAATGATAGGAAACGCAAATAAATAATAGGGATCGTAAAAAAATGATAGAAAAAGCAAATAAATAATAGGGATCGTAAAAAAATGATAGAAAAAGCAAATAAATAATAGGGATCGTAAAAAAATGATAGGAAAAGCAAATAAATAATAGGGATCGTAAAAAAATGATAGGAAACGCAAATAAATAATAGGGATCGTAAAAAAATGATAGGAAAAGCAAATAAATAATAGGGATCGTAAAAAAATGATAGGAAAAGCAAATAAATAATAGGGATCGTAAAAAAATGATAGGAAACGCAAATAAATAATAGTGATCGTAAAAAATGATAGGAAAAGCAAATAAATAATAGGGATCGTAAAAAAATGATAGGAAAAGCAAATAAATAATAGGGATCGTAAAAAAATGATAGGAAACGCAAATAAATAATAGGGATCGTAAAAAAATGATAGGAAAAGCAAATAAATAATAGGGATCGTAAAAAAATGATAGGAAACGCAAATAAATAATAGGGATCGTAAAAAAATGATAGGAAAAGCAAATAAATAATAGGGATCGTAAAAAAATGATAGGAAAAGCAAATAAATAATAGGGATCGTAAAAAAATGATAGGAAACGCAAATAAATAATAGTGATCGTAAAAAATGATAGGAAAAGCAAATAAATAATAGGGATCGTAAAAAAATGATAGGAAAAGCAAATATATAATAGGGATCGTAAAAAAATGATAGGAAAAGCAAATAAATAATAGGGATCGTAAAAAAATGATAGGAAAAGCAAATAAATAATAGGGATCGTAAAAAAATGATAGGAAACGCAAATAAATAATAGGGATCGTAAAAAATGATAGGAAAAGCAAATAAATAATAGGGATCGTAAAAAAATGATAGGAAAAGCAAATAAATAATAGGGATCGTAAAAAAATGATAGGAAAAGCAAATAAATAATAGGGATCGTAAAAAAATGATAGGAAACGCAAATAAATAATAGGGATCGTAAAAAAATGATAGGAAAAGCAAATAAATAATAGGGATCGTAAAAAAATGATAGGAAAAGCAAATAAATAATAGGGATCGTAAAAAAATGATAGGAAACGCAAATAAATAATAGGGATCGTAAAAAAATGATAGGAAAAGCAAATAAATAATAGGGATCGTAAAAAAATGATAGGAAAAGCAAATAAATAATAGGGATCGTAAAAAAATGATAGGAAAAGCAAATAAATAATAGGGATCGTAAAAAAATGATAGGAAAAGCAAATAAATAATAGGGATCGTAAAAAAATGATAGGAAACGCAAATAAATAATAGGGATCGTAAAAAAATGATAGAAAAAGCAAATAAATAATAGGGATCGTAAAAAAATGATAGAAAAAGCAAATAAATAATAGGGATCGTAAAAAAATGATAGGAAAAGCAAATAAATAATAGGGATCGTAAAAAAATGATAGGAAACGCAAATAAATAATAGGGATCGTAAAAAAATGATAGGAAACGCAAATAAATAATAGTGATCGTAAAAAATGATAGGAAAAGCAAATAAATAATAGGGATCGTAAAAAAATGATAGGAAAAGCAAATAAATAATAGGGATCGTAAAAAAATGATAGGAAACGCAAATAAATAGTGATCGTAAAAAATGATAGGAAAAGCAAATAAATAATAGGGATCGTAAAAAAATGATAGGAAAAGCAAATAAATAATAGGGATCGTAAAAAAATGATAGGAAACGCAAATAAATAATAGGGATCGTAAAAAAATGATAGGAAAAGCAAATAAATAATAGGGATCGTAAAAAAATGATAGGAAACGCAAATAAATAATAGGGATCGTAAAAAAATGATAGGAAAAGCAAATAAATAATAGGGATCGTAAAAAAATGATAGGAAAAGCAAATAAATAATAGGGATCGTAAAAAAATGATAGGAAACGCAAATAAATAATAGTGATCGTAAAAAATGATAGGAAAAGCAAATAAATAATAGGGATCGTAAAAAAATGATAGGAAAAGCAAATATATAATAGGGATCGTAAAAAAATGATAGGAAAAGCAAATAAATAATAGGGATCGTAAAAAAATGATAGGAAAAGCAAATAAATAATAGGGATCGTAAAAAAATGATAGGAAACGCAAATAAATAATAGGGATCGTAAAAAATGATAGGAAAAGCAAATAAATAATAGGGATCGTAAAAAAATGATAGGAAAAGCAAATAAATAATAGGGATCGTAAAAAAATGATAGGAAAAGCAAATAAATAATAGGGATCGTAAAAAAATGATAGGAAACGCAAATAAATAATAGGGATCGTAAAAAAATGATAGGAAAAGCAAATAAATAATAGGGATCGTAAAAAAATGATAGGAAAAGCAAATAAATAATAGGGATCGTAAAAAAATGATAGGAAACGCAAATAAATAATAGTGATCGTAAAAAATGATAGGAAAAGCAAATAAATAATAGGGATCGTAAAAAAATGATAGGAAAAGCAAATAAATAATAGGGATCGTAAAAAAATGATAGGAAACGCAAATAAATAATAGTGATCGTAAAAAATGATAGGAAAAGCAAATAAATAATAGGGATCGTAAAAAAATGATAGGAAAAGCAAATAAATAATAGGGATCGTAAAAAAATGATAGGAAACGCAAATAAATAATAGGGATCGTAAAAAAATGATAGGAAAAGCAAATAAATAATAGGGATCGTAAAAAAATGATAGGAAACGCAAATAAATAATAGGGATCGTAAAAAAATGATAGGAAAAGCAAATAAATAATAGGGATCGTAAAAAAATGATAGGAAACGCAAATAAATAATAGTGATCGTAAAAAATGATAGGAAAAGCAAATAAATAATAGGGATCGTAAAAAAATGATAGGAAACGCAAATAAATAATAGTGATCGTAAAAAATGATAGGAAAAGCAAATAAATAATAGGGATCGTAAAAAAATGATAGGAAAAGCAAATAAATAATAGGGATCGTAAAAAAATGATAGGAAACGCAAATAAATAATAGGGATCGTAAAAAAATGATAGGAAAAGCAAATAAATGATAGGAAAAGCAAATAAATAATAGGGATCGTAAAAAAATGATAGGAAACGCAAATAAATAATAGTGATCGTAAAAAATGATAGGAAAAGCAAATAAATAATAGGGATCGTAAAAAAATGATAGGAAAAGCAAATAAATAATAGGGATCGTAAAAAATGATAGGAAACGCAAATAAATAATAGGGATCGTAAAAAAATGATAGGAAAAGCAAATAAATAATAGGGATCGTAAAAAAATGATAGGAAAAGCAAATAAATAATAGGGATCGTAAAAAAATGATAGGAAAAGCAAATAAATAATAGGGATCGTAAAAAAATGATAGGAAAAGCAAATAAATAATAGGGATCGTAAAAAAATGATAGGAAAAGGAAATAAATAATAGGGATCGTAAATAAATGATAGGAAAAGCAAATAAATAATAGGGATCGCGAAAACATGATAAGTTTGCGAAAAAATGATAAGACCGCATATAAAAGATAAGAACCAGACGCCCTAGGAGACGATCTTTTATTTTTAAGAACCTGTATTAGCAGATGGCGTCAGTGTCGCTAACCGACATATTAGCAGGGTCAAGAAGCATAGGCGGGCAGGAAGACGAAACAAAAGGACTGAACGCGCCAGCATTTTCGAGAGGTTACTAAAAGCTTCCACCGTGTTTAGAAACATTTAGAAAAAATGGCGGCCATTATGAAAGATGCAGCGGTGCCATTTTTCCTCACCAAGCGTGCACTAAACTTGTCGCAAGGATACTGGAGCGTTCCAAACCAGTGACGTCATGTACTACAGAAGAAGGCTGAGTAACAGACCTAGAATAAGACGACGCATAAACCTAAAACCGTCTTTTCGAGGCAGCCTTTTCTAGTCTAAATTTTACCAACCTTGAGCCGATACCACGGCCTGGCAAGGAGGATAGGAAGGGACGAAGCAAGAGAGCTGAACGCTCCAGTATCCTCGCGACAAGTTTAGCGCACGCTTGGTGAGGAAAAATGGCACCGCTGCATCTTTCGTAGTGGCCGCCATTTTTTCTAAATATTTGGTCGAAGCACGGTGGAAGCTTTTAGTAACCTCTCGAGGATGCTGGCGCGTTCAGTCCTTTTGTTTCGTCTTCCTGCCTGCCTATGCTCCTTGACCCTGCTAATATGTCGGTTAGCGACACTGACGCCATCTGCTAATACAGGTTCTAAAAAATAAAAGATAGTCTCCTAGGGCGTCTGGTTCTTATCTTTTATATGCGGTCTTATCATTTTTTCGCAAACTTACCATTTTTTCGCAAACTTACCATTTTTTCGCAAACTTACCATTTTTTTCGCAAACTTACCATTTTTTCGCAAACTTACCATTTTTTCGCAAACTTACCATTTTTTCGCAAACTTACCATTTATTCGCAAACTTACCATTTATTCGCAAACTTACCATTTATTCGCAAACTTACCATTTATTCGCAAACTTACCATTTATTCGAAAACTTACCATTTATTCGAAAACTTACCATTTATTCGCAAACTTACCATTTATTCGCAAACTTACCATTTTTTCGCGGTCTTATCATTTTTTTCGCGGTCTTATCATTTTTTTCGCGGTCTTATCATTTTTTCGCGAACTTACCATTTTTCGCGAACTTACCATTTTTCGCGAACTTACCATTTTTCGCGAACTTACCATTTTTCGCGAACTTACCATTTTTTTACGATCCCTATTATTTATTTGCGTTTCCTATCATTTTTTTACGATCCCTAATAATTATTATCGATTATATTCCTTTTCTGCCGGTTTGGCGCTCCATAATTTTAACAATTTACTACTCAAAATTAAGGATTGAAAAATATATACATAAGTTAACAGTCTGTCATGGCCTAAACGGGACGACAAATGCCATGTACCTCTTAACTTGTTTTGCGACTAATATCAACGCCTACAGCGACTGCTTCCAGAGCTAGATCCTTTATTCTTAAAGATTATAATTCAGAAAATATTCGAGCATTATTTATCACACATCGTTAAATACGTAGTAATAATTTCTAAAAGATTTAAACCATTTTTTGTATGATATCAAAAATATAAAATTTCAAAAATGTTGAATTTCAAGAAAATAGTTATTGATTTATCAAATAAAAACAAAGAAAAACCCCTTGCCGGGAGTAGTGGCTCACTCCTGTAATCCCAGGCGTCCGGGAGGCAGAATTTGTGGAAGACCGTGTGAGGACGACCACCAATCCCCCAACGGGTGGTCGGAATACTTCCGCCACGGGTGTCCCCACCCCTGTCCCCCCGTTGGCGTGGCCGTTACACATCTCTCGCCCTGATTAATCAGGCTCGCGGTCTTCTCAGACTCAATCAGCCCTTTCTTCTTTGAATAATAAAAAAAAAACCCTTTTTAAGAGCTTATTGTAAAGCTCTTTTCTAGAGCTATCTAATAGTGTATTTATATTTCGTGTTTTCAATCGCCCACATGACCCTTTAACCCCTCGAATGAGACCCCCCAAAAATAAAAATTTACATTTTGACATCCAATCACCTGGTATCAATTCTAGTTAGGACTATATAAACTCCACCTTTGAATTGGCCTTGCCGAAATGTGTGAGATTGTGTTATTCTTTTAAAATTAAATATATTTATAAAAAGTTATTAGACTTAAAGCGAAGGGGTACTGAAATCGAGGTACGATATACCAAAAAATGTGGGGTTTCGGTTAAACTGTGTTTATTCTAAAATTTTAGACAAATCTATCCGTGTTTAAAATTTTAAAAAAAATCGATTGACCCATGGTGACATGATTGGCCAAAATCGTATGGAATGACCCATTTTGCAGCTTCAATTTACCACCGATTTCAACTTGAACTTTCAACTATTTACAATCGTGTAATTAGATATGATAGCTTTAATTTAAGCTCAATTTTTTATTTAAACATGAGGAGTAACAAATTATTTCAAAATAAATACCATAAGTAACGTAAGACAATAAGTATGACAATTGGCAAAAGTTATCACCGAACTGATCTTCAGAGTTATTAAGTACACAAGGTTTAAATAATAATCCGCTAAGCTAATACCCAAGGCACCACCTTAGGCCCAAATCATCGAGCGACTTTTAATGCCTTTAGTTCTTAACACAGACTCCGAGCCCTAACACCCGGTTTCCGCTAGATTCGCGAGCGGAGCAATTTTCAAATTGACTTATTGTGTCAAAGTTAAACTTTTAAAAAGTTTGTAAATTGATATTTTAAGTCTAAATGTCTTAAACCCGATACAATACACCATGATGAAAACCTTTCAAATTGAAACCATTTCTCTAAATCCATTGGTTCCCGAGATAAACTTTGAATGACCTTGAAGGGTTGAACCACGAGTTGAATGTCATCAGAGTTTGCAAATTCTAAAGACGCCCTAGCAAATGAGAATGTCTCGCAAATTTTGATACTCTAGAACGAGTATTTTTTGAGTGATTAGCCCTTCAGTCTGGTCTCTAGTAACATAATTTTCATCACGACCTTCATGTTTTTGTCTAAATTCTTTCCGACTTGTTATTGGTCAAATGAGGAAGGATCAAAGTTATTTACCCCTAAAATGTGTAGGGGAACACTTTTCTAATTGAAACCAACATTGGATCTTTAATGGTTCTCGAGATAAATTTTAAATGACCTTAAAGACATGTTTCAAGGTCATGGAAATTTCCGTTGTCAAGTGACCCCCTGCACGTGTTACGTGTCCTGAATGTTTCAAATTCCTAGCTAAAATAGATTAGGAGTTATTGGCCTTGTATCGATTTTTAGTTAAGACTGTAGTACAAAATGTTATTATATTATTTTAAGTTGAGATTTTAAAATTAACACGATTGTCTAAAAATCCGAAGAAACCGTAGAAGAACAAAATAATTTTACGAACAGCAACACTAGCCTAATTTCAAATAAAATAACTAATTAAACTCCATAAAATAACAAAAAAAAAACGGTGTTTTTCCGGTAAAAAAAAGATGTGGAAGAATAATATTTTTTAGCGAGCTCCGTTATTGGCTAAAATTCTGAAAATACAATATTCATCAAGTACCATCGTCAATGTTGGAAAATTACCGAAAATTAGCACCTCTCGAGTGGAGCTCCACCCACTCGTAGCCCCTACTAGCTCGATTCAACCTAGACACGACCATTTAAAGTTCGCTCAATTTTAAAATCGTTCGATAGAGACTCTGAATAAAATTTCTCGGCTCGAAATAAGGTAATTTACGCGAAAGACGTGTGAGAAATGTAGCGATGGCCAACAATTTTGGTAACGGACGAGGTATGTTTCCCATATAATTTAACGACAACGATAAAATAACAGTTTTTGATCAATGAAAGCGCTGCTATATTTATCAGCTATACTAAAACCTTCGGCTGGCAGCGGTGTTTCTCGACACCGTAAATGGCCGACGGATCTACCGCCTAAAATTTATCAGAAACTGGTTGACGGCTTCTTGATAGTTTTTTCAACAAAATATGCCAAAAAAGTTATCTCAGGGTGGTCACTGTTGAGATTTTCTACGACCTTTTTCAATCAAAATTTAGTATAGATCTCCGTACCCTAGATTCTAATTCAGAGAGCTTTCCGGTTGACGGTTTTTTTAAAGAAGATTACCCACTTCCGGCACCTGGCCTCCGAAAAATCGGACTCAGTCGGCAACGACAGGGCTAATGTTTCCGGCAGGAAGTGGGTAAACGGCGCGCTGATTACAACGACAGTGATTCTTACTTCATTTTAGTAAAGGTTTACCACTTGCAAATTACCTAACTTTACGGGTACTGTTCAGGATAACACCACTAACACAATTCAAATTGAAACAGTAACGCCATCTGTCAGCGTTAAATATTTTTCTTGAAAACCAGCTACCCATTTTGCAATTTAAAATTAATAAAATCCTTAAAAGTGCAATATATTAAATTTGCATAAAAACTTCGCTATATTATCTTTTGTCTAAAAACATGGAAAATGGCTAACATGTATAAACTCTTTAACAGGAAATGCAACAAGAAATTATCAAATCCATCCTCAGATTTTATATAATATCAAATGAAATCTAGGTGAAGTGTAATATAATTTTTTGCTATGTGGGGTTAGAGATTGCATTGGCTATGCCAGAAATTATGGGTAGCCACTCCTTTAATTTTGGGATATTAAAAATATCAACCGCCCATCAAGATCTCTGATGACGATGCACCAATAAATGGAAAGTGGTTAGTGAAATTTTTTATCTGCGAGACCTCATACAAAAAAATAACTAAATGCTATAAATTTGAATTGCTACTACTAACGAAGACTAAATGACCTTTTTCATTTCAGATAAATTTGATTTCCATACAAGTATATAGTGGGTACGTTCAAAAACATCGGTGAGTAATTAATGCCATCATTTTATTACTGTACGACTTTTGCGTTTATGGTTGGGACGTCATGATATCCATCAGAAAAACCAGCTAGAAGATATGGTTTTTTTTTATGGCGTGATGTCACACTCATTGTTAGTAGATTTTGCCTCCATGTTTTAAAACAACAGTGACTGAAATAGAATCCCATTCAACAACCTGTGACACCATAACCTCATCAAACGAAAATCAAGCAAACAGATTTCCAACTGATTTTCATTACAGAATGTAACCAGTAAAGGTCTTTTTCCACGGAACAGGGGAGTATCCTTATTCAACTTTATAGTCATAAATCGTAACTAAAATGTACTAAATTCAATAACCCTGTTCTCAACTATTCATTTTCATTCTCTTGTCAATTACAAAATAGAACGCAAAACTCAATTTAGATAACTCTGAGAAAATAAAGCAGTTAATGGAAAACTCTATATAAATTTATATGACCATTTTAAGCAATTGGTTTTTAATTGAATTCAACTTAAAGTTAAATATTTGTTGTACTTTATTGGCAAAATTGATAATGCACAGTGTTCCTAAAAATCCACTTTTTTGTACAAAAGTCCAGAGGGCAGTGGAAAATGTTGGATAATAAATAAAAAATTGTATTAAAAAGCTAAAACAACTAATTATATTTAAGTTGTCAATAAATTTCATTGTGAATATTACTTATTTAACACTGAACAAAGTCATTATCCATTTTTTCTAAACATTAAAACAGACTAATCAGAATCTGACCTTTCTTGTAGTAAAAACACTATTGACAACTTTTCGCCAAATTAGCCATTACATTTACTTTTGTCCATGCTGGAATTTTACACTATTTTCCACACTAATGGCTAGCTGGATTTTTCCACTTCGGAACACTGGTAATATACTATCTCTGGACAGTTTTGGGCATGAGTGGATCTTGCAAGTGTTTGTGTAAACCAGGTCACGGAGTGTGTTCAGGTACTCAAGTACAACAATAATAAAAGATCATCTTACTTGGGCAATGAAGTGGTAAATGCGGCTGTTCAATTTATCCTTATTAATTTGATTGCTGTTAAAGGATGTTTATAGCCTCCAGTACTATGGCACTCTGGCTTCACTTATAACTTTACTAGCACAATATTTAAAGCCTTTGCAAGGCAAACCGAAACTAATTTCTCAACTTGCCAAAGCACTTCCTAATTCGAAATACCATTTTGGCTATAGCAGTAATTAAGGGAAAGTTTAAATGCCATATAACTTAAATTTTTAATCATGTAAAGGTTATACACAATGTCTCGAAAATCGTCATTCAAGTTCTCGTAGTTAAAAGCAACTGAATTAATTTCCCAACGAGGCCGGAAACACGTTCAATCTATTTCCTTGGAAGAGTGACGTAAAGAAATCGGATGTTCCTTATTAAAAATGCCGCGTCTGTCTGTCGATCGTTTAGGTTTTGAATTTTTCAATTTAAAGCTTACAAATCACTATTAGAATTTGGTTAAAAGTCATTTTCTGATACTTAGAGTATTCTTGGACTAACAGCTCATATGTTGGGAAATTCTCTAAACCTCTCTTATTTTTTTAATCAATATTAATAAAAACAATTGAATTGAATTGAATTGAATTGATATTAAAATTACTAGAAGCAATAGTTCAAAATTCCGTTGGCTGCGGATTACGTAATCTAGTTATTTGTCTATGAATTTGAAGAATTTCTCCAATCGATGGAAAGGCCTAGTTTTTGGGGGCCCTTTTGCTTGAAAAAAAAAATATATATTGCATTGTGAGAGAAGTTTCGACCAATGAAAATTGGGAACCGCTGCCACGTTTAGTCACATACAATGGCTGCGTTCAGTAACGTTCAACGTATGTTAAGAACTATTTTCGTTGAGACCGTAGGTAAAAGTGACGTAGGGTCTTGTTGAACGCTTTTTGTAAAATATCGTCTGTCACGGGCTCGCGGCGTCTGCAGATAGCCTTCCTCCGTGCTGCGACGTTACGTGCGTCCGTGACCGTTGAACAACGAAAAAAACCCTCTCTTCTCTTACAGCCAATGACTTGAATCGTTGCTCAACGTCAAAACCGGAAACGCGAATCCGGACTCAACGTTTATTCAACAGTGAATCCGGTGCATGAGTCCGTTGAGCGTTACGCAGCAGATGTCTCTAATTTTTGTGAGACTAACGGTAGCAACGGTTCCCAATTTTCATTGGTCAAAACTTACCTCACAATGCAACATAATTTTTTTCATGCAATCGCGAACCAGATTACGTAATAGCCAGCCAATAGACGAGCGAAGCTTATTCCATGGGTACAACACGGACTTGGGTACAATTCAGTAACTAGTCATCGGAGCCAGCGATGCCACCGCTGAGCCGATAAAAGTTGTTGAACGACTTTAAGAACTTCCGATTGTACCGTCACGGTCATCGGCTCAGAAGCCCGATGCTGTTTCCAGCCTTGGAAATAAGGATTTTTTTTTAAACTGGTCCTTATGACCAGTGACCCCCTAGCATATGAATTATTAAACTAGTCCTTATGACCAGTGACCCCCTGGCTTATGAATTATTAAACTGGTCTTATATAAAATGTTCCAATGTCATTTATAAGCCTAAAAAAACCCATACTACATGTTTAGAAGTTAGATTATGTTGGTAACATTAACTTTACACGTATTCAAAATAGTTAACTTTATTTTATGAGTACCACAAGAATAGTACAATATAGTACTATCTCACCTAAGACTACTACCATAGCCTAGAAGACCCTCGTAATTTATCGTATTATCTCTCTTTCTCTAGGCCCCGTAACTCCAGAGTCCCCGGTCCGTTACCGCGTAGCCAGGTAGCCTACCGTACTCGGGGGAAAGCGAGACTATAGGATTGAGGCATTAAATTTAGAGTCCATGATTGAGGGTTTGAGGCCAGAGGGGGGTTAGACCATAGAAATCTCATAGGTAACTAGAATGCTGCCGTGTAACTGGCAAATGGGCCAAACGCCGTGGCAGACGATAGCCAGATCTCAGCCAATCAGAGCTCAAAGAGTGGTTCTGCCAAGAATTTAATGTCACCAGAGAGAATGACGTCACCTATCTCCCGCTATAGTAGCGGATCCAAGGAGGATTATTATCCTCCTTGGCGGAACCACTCTACGGCCTCTCATTGGCTGAAGGTTCAAGGCGAACTGGCGTCAAGCTCGGCCGTAGGCGGCAGCATTCTAGTTACCTATGAGATTTCTATGGGTTAGACAGTTCGACTCGTTCGAGGGATGCGAGCGAAGGGACTCTAACATATAGGATCCTTGAATCTACATAAAACCTCGACGTGCGGCCGCGGCGGTAGTAAGCGGAGTCGCTATACATAGAAATCCAGTCAATAGGGAAATCAAAATTTATATAAACCTTGGATTAATAGGTCATCTCCCATTATTTGGAATTATTAATCTGGTCACCTTCTGTTTTTTTGTTATTATTTCAAATTAATAAACTGGACACGTTGACCAGTGACCCCCCAAATTTTGAATAAATAAACTGGTCTGAGGAATTAATTAACTGGTCTTTGACCACCTGACCACCGTTATTTTAAAAACCGATGACTGAATAATAACGTTCAGGAATTACTAACGACGTCATTATGACGAAAAAGCTCATCGGTGGAAAATATCAAATCCATCGGGTTTTTTTCCGTTGACTGCTACTGAACGTACCCCTAATGTTAATTTGGGTGTATGAATAATCCCGATAGGGGCACTACATAGTACATACGACCAAAAACCTACTATCACCAAAGCGAAATCGCGGAAAAATGTTTTTTCTTCGATTCTCAATATAATGAGAAAGGTTAATTAATATTCTAGGTATTGCGTAACCTTGATATAAGTAAGAATGTATTAATAGCTAGATTCATCATGCAGTGTTCCATTGGGAACCTCCGAGTGTGATCCGGATTTATTGAATGACGTCACTGCTCTCTGTAGGAGGCGCTTGGAGGATTCGCCCTGGTAACTCCCAATGAAATACGAAACGTTTTCGGAGCACTCTTTTGTTTCCCTCCGACTCTTGAGTTGGGGCAGCCGGGAGCACTCCGGGAGGGAGTACCTTGGTCAATGGAAGACGATCTTCCCTCTCGGAGTTGCCCCTTTTTTCCCAATGGAATACGATTTTGATTTTGGAGCACTCCGAGAGTGCTCAGAGGTTCCCAATGGAAAACGCTAGAGAGACCGCGTGCAAATTTTTGTTTTTATTGAACTCGCGTGAAAACGCACGAGACCCTCTACACGGAAATATTAGGAAGCGCGTGCTCCAAAAATAACATTTTTATACATGTATGCGTATATATTATTTTATAGAAAGAGCTATTTATACTTAGGGATAATATTTATGTTGAGACGATCCTTGGCCATCATAACAGGTAAATTACACGAAAAAGTAGAAAAGTCCATATAATAAATTACGCAAAAAAACTACGGGTCTACCTTTGACTGTCCTAATTTCCACCCCTCCTACGCATTGTAACCCGGCCACCTGAAATTATGGCTTCAAAAGTCACTTGATGACTTAGGCCTAAGGTGGTGCCTAGGGTATTAGCCTATCTGATTATTTATTTATTTATTTATTCACATAGTTCGACCCCCCTTGACGAATTTCTATTCGGAGCTATAGTCATTCTACCTAAGTATGGCAAATTCTTGATGTAAGCACAGAAATAACATTAATGATAGTGTATTTTTATTCAAGGAATCAAGGTTCCTTTGTTGTGCAGCCAATTTCTTTCTATTTCCAGCAATGGAAAAAAATTTTAATTTATTTTTGTGAGAACAAACTTATGGTGTTGACTAAAAAGCCTTAGACACCAAATAATGTTGTCAATAGCATATTTTATAGGAGTTTCAAGAATTGATCAATCATTTTATTTGGGTAAAGTTAAAGTACTAAACTTTATTCTGACTGAATCTCTCATTACACAATTTAAACAATTTCAAATATCAAAGATCATTTGTATCACAAAAAAGTAACACTTTCCAATATTGACACCTTTTTTGAATAAAATGTGAAAGTTACAAATGAAAAAAGTAAACAGGGGATCAGTTAAATGAAGTGGTGTAGCCCAATAACGATAATTAATCGTAAAATGTTATTAAAACATGATCTACTGATCACAAAGAAATTAAAAGAATTGATCAAATCGTTCTTTTGTTTTAATGTTTTTTTTTCTAAATATTTATACCAATCACGTGATAACCCCTAATGTGAAGTACAATTTATGAATATGAAAAGTGATAATGCAATTTTCAGGTTGAAGGGCTTCTACTTCGATCTTTTTTCCCATCCATGTCTTGGTCACTCATCCTATCTTCATCATCTTGACCACTGCCAGATTTGTCATTTTCTTTGCTTGCACTGCGACTCCTGCTGCGAGATTTGCTACGACTAGGGCTGCGACTATCTCCAGATTTCTTGTTACCGTCTCCTCCATTTTCTTGAACATCTTTCTGTAGAAAAAAATTATGAAACTAAGTTTTCATATTATTTTTCATACTTGCCTTATCTTTAGAGTCCTTGTCACCACTCGCGCTTCTACGTTTTCGAGGAGTTGCGCTCCTTCGGTCTTCACTTTTTCTGTCATCTTCTCTGGGACTTCGGGAGCGACTTCTCGAAGCAGATTTGCTTCCGCTTCTACCTCTGCTTCCACTTCCCTTAGATTTATCCTTTGATGACTTTTTCTTGCCTTTCTTATCACCATCCTTTGATCTGCGATTGAAATCCGATTATGAAAATTACACCATAGAAATACGTTAACTTTAAGCAAAATTGCCAAAGCAGTGACAAAAAGGAGTGAGGGAAAATCTAAACTATCGGTTGATAACCTAAAAATTTTTTTAAGTTCATTCTCCTTACAGTCAAATATGAATGGGAAAAACCAAGCAAAACATATTATCAGAAGTATATCTAAAAGAGATTTTTACATTATGATGTAAAGATGAAACATGTACCTTCGCAGGCTCTTTTTAACATTCACAATTTTTCAGCCAAACAGACTTACAACAAATCACATCCAGTCTCAAATTTACTTTCCCTAACAATATAAATATTATATTGCCTAAGCAGGGTGGACATTATTCACATTCCCTGACTTTTTCAGGTTTTCCCTGACCATCTCCGAACATTTGTCCTGATTTATGTTGTGCAATTTTTTTATTTTTTTACCTATATTTTAGTAAAGGTTTCTTATTTGCAACCAAAATTAAATTCCCTGATTTTTTAGACATTTTTAAAAATCCCAGATTTTTTTAAGCCCATAATCAAATTTCCCAACTTTCCCAGCAATTCCAGGTAAGGTGGTAACCTTGTTTTATTCTACATAATGATTCCCCCTCTTGTGTAGAATATTCTTTATCTGAAATCTGAAATTTATTTTAATTAGTGCGACTGTTAAGGTACATGTTTAAAGGGAATAATATTTTGCAGTACAAGGAAAGTACTTTTACCCAGAATAAGTTTTATATACTTCTGATATTGGCAAAGCATTTAAAGTCAAGGGTAATAATTACACAAATGTCTATTTAAATATACGCAGAAGCTTTGTGCTTGTGAGCAGAAGCGCAATACAGATAAAAAAGCCACAAGAATATAGATTAAAGAAAAAAAAACTAATAAAACAAAGGGAAATATTAAGTTAGGTCTAATTATACTTTGATTAAATCTAGGGAGGTGCTGGAAAAAACCTGCCTTGATCTTGACCTAGAAAAGGATTTCGATCTAGATCGACTCTTGGAAGGGCTTCTGTGCTTCTTGTCTCTGCTACGAGAGCTCCTCCTATCTCTTCTTCTATCCCGACTCCTACTACGACTTCTACTAGCGCTGCGACGACGACTTCTTGACCTAGACCTATTTTAAAGATGTCAATTAAGAAATCGGAAAAGGTTCAACTATTCTTAGAGGTTGTAGTCTTTTTAAATAAGTCAGTTGGCCCCTGTGCGTTAGTCATCTCTAGTCAATTTCAGACTAGTTATTACAGCCACAAGCGTGTAATAATTTAGGCACTTTTCTCATCATATTACGCTATATTTTAAGGTTTGAAAAACAAACTAGGTTGTAGAACTTTCTTGGTGAATTGGATTAAACCAAAAAACAGTATTTAAATGTGCCTAATGCATAAGTAAAAATTTTGGTGTGACATGCCACGGTGGCGTTACTTTACACAGGAAAACATGATAAAAGTCACATCAAACCTAGCACGACGTCTCCTTGAGCCGGATCGAGATCTCGAGCGAGATCTGCCACCACCCCTCCTTGGATAATAACGATCCCGGTCTGATTCGGGACAATCACGAGCCCAATGACCCGGTCTTCTACATCTATAGCACTGTCATAAAATCATTAATTTAACATGCCCAAAATAATCCAAGCCTCTGGGCTCTTTCAAATAAATTTTGGCAACATCTTCAAAACAAAATTTTTCTCATTTGAACATAAAAGAATGAAGTGGTTTGCATTACAATAGTAAAAAACTAGCCATCCATTTATGAAAATTCCATTAACTTTTATGCGTAATTCAGTGCATATAAATTCAAAGATCCAATTTAATCGCAACAAACCAAATATTATTTTAGGTCTTAAGAAACTTTTCCTTTAGAAAATGTGCAAGAAAGTATAAAAAAGCAGAAATTACATTGTGACTTACGCTAACTGCGGGTCTGTAGGATGGTCCTCTAGCCCATTCAACTACAATACTTTGACCACGCAATTCCCTTCCATTTTCATACTTGACTGCGTCCTACAATGGAAAAGGCATTGCAAAGTTATTTTAAATATATCCACTGAAGTTGATAAGTTTGCTTCTTAACCATCTGAATGGGTTTATATTAAAAACAATGTAAACAAGTCATAGTAAAAACAATTGGCTTAAAGTATGGGGCGAGGAAAACTCCAAGCTGCGTAATAAAATACAGCCCACTTTAAAGTGTTATCCTATTAAGCTATTGATGATATAGCCCTTAAGTCTTCGCATAAGGGAAAATTTTGCTAGTTCAAGGTTATTTTAACCATTACATTTTTGGCTTTAAAAGGCTCTAATATAGTGAATTGTTAATTAATAGAAATAACTGTACTATGAGTTAATAAGTTGTGGGTATAATAAGTAAAAATCAGCCTAAAATTCATTAACAAAATTCACCACACATTATGATAGTCCCAGACTAATATGCCATATCTATTTCACAAAAAAGTGTAATCAATTATTTTGTATCCATATAAGATGAATATGATTATGGTATACAAATCAGTCTGAGTATCATTAAAAGTCAAAGTTACTTGGAGTACTTACAAAACTAATGTATTTTAAACGGTTGCTTGTTTTATAATTTAAAGAAGCTTTAATTTGAAAAAGAAAAAAGTGGGGAAGCAAATGAAGAAAAAATTGTAATCCAGTTAATAAATATAGCAAAGTATTATAAAAATGGGTTTAAAAAAACATTTACAATAAAAGAAAAAGGCAGAGAATTTAGAAAATCAGTAGGTCAAAAATAAAAGCCACCAATAATCAAATCATCTTAAAAGTAGTCACAATAAGGTTATTAAAGGTAAAATTCTAGTCAAATAAATATGGCATTAAATTTTAAAATTACGAATACAGACATACGCTCTCTATAGGCACGGAATGGCAGGCACAAGGTACCAATTTGCTCGCTCGCATGGCAGTTGAAGGGAAAGACGGGCCAGGGACTTAATGATCATGGACTGATGCGAGATCATTTTACGGCTCACCACCGCATTTAACTGGGCTCACGAATGATTGAGAAGAACGGCAGAGCTACGCAGTAGTATCTGTTGCGTGACATTTTGCGGAATGAATGCCCAGAACGGATTTGGTCTCAACTGATAGAGAGATAGGACAACTGGCAAATTGGCTATGACTTGAATCTTACGCTTGAATGAACTAGTTCAACCTGGACAAAGGAATCTCGGGGGACAGCCAGGCACTTGGGCTTAGTTCAGGAACGTCTAGTGGCTTCATGAATCTCTCAGAACAGTTACAAAACCAAATTATAGTAATTGAATTTAAGAAAACAAAATTTAAAAGCTACTCTCCTTAATTTAAAATTAATATCCCTGACTAATAATATGAATTTGTTTCCAACCTAAAATTTTAATTTTATTGGTTAAAACATACTAAGATAGGGTGGAATTTAATTATTACTTTAAAAAGTAACAAGCGAGACGAAAAATAAAACAAAATCAAAAAGGGCCTGGGTTCACTTTAGCACTGAAAACTGTGGCAGAGAACAGTTTACTAGTGAACAAAATATAAATGGAACGCGCAAGTTACATGACTCAGGATAGTTCTGGTCTATAAGCTAAAACATGCAACATTTTGGCCTGACAGTATGATGAAATCCAGGTATTTTTCTGAAATCTAACAAAGTGGTAGACAAACGTACATGTAATTTGAAGAAAATTCTTACCTCTGCATCCCTTCTGTCATCATAGTCCACAAATGCGTATGCCATTCCTAAGAAGAATTTTTTGTAACAGGTAAATTACAGTAATCAAATTTCAGAGATACTTGGCTCAAATCTATAAAACTGGCGCAAATGTTATATTTTTGAAATTTCCCAAGAAAATGAATGCCAAATCTTCAGATTGGATAGAACAATAACAATTTAAATGATAGTTCTTTATTGTAGTGAGGTCATAACTAAAACTTTCACAGTAGTTAAATTTACTATAGGTGGGGTGACATCAACCCGACTACAAGGAATGGAATAAAATAATTATACTTCATAAAAATACTCTAATACTTGTCAGTATGTAAGTAATGCATGGATAAACATAAAAAAATTATATTTCATTTGAAAAGTTAAAAATAATAAAATCCAGACAAAGGGAATAGGGGAGTGTAACGAAGATACTCCTACACGGAACAAGCTAAGAAGATAAGAAAAGAAAAACATTCTTTTTTTTCTAATAACCTCGTTTTCCTTCAAGGCGAAATAATAAGTTTTTGCATTTAAAAGACTAAATTTACCAACGTATCTTCATGGGAAATTAAAATTCTTATGTTATGGAAACCGAGGACGCCCAACGTAACACGTAGCATTGTAGCACCGCGCGGGAGGCCGGCGTGACGGCAATTTTTGCCAAGGCCCTTTGAGCTTTAATCCTAGAAAAATAGGCTTAAATAGAAAATGCTAGCAAAAATCGATACTCACCATACTTACCATACTTCACAACACACCTAACTAGCCTACCATACTTTTCAAATACTTGTTCAACGTCCCTTTCTCTAGTATCGATAGGTAAACGCCCAACAAATAATTGAGCGCGACTCATTTCGAATAAACGAAAATGAGAGAAGACCAATACTAATAAACTTAATTTCCAACTTCTAAATGCGTACTTTCTTAAAGCCTGGCTTAGTCAATAATGGCGAAAAAAAGGGCAAAATGGCGTTGAGCTCCAACTATTATTACAAAGACTATCGGTATAATACGGACACAAATTTTCAAAAACTGTATGGTTTTTGTCCAATCAATAATAAGAAAGATAGGCTGCGTCATTTTATTCTAGGTAACGGCGCTTGCCTCTCCGAGGTAGCGTCTATGATCTAGCGTATGCTACAGACCAATTAAATAGTCATAAGAACGTTTTTTTCTTAAATGAACTTATCAAAATAGAAGCAAATGATGCAAAATTTATATTTAAGTCAAATTCACGAGTAATTAATAACTTTAGCCGCTACCTATCCATTGGAAACCTCCGAGTGTGATCCGGATTTGTTGAATGACGTCACTTGTCTCTGTAGGAGGCGCTCAGAGGATTCACCCTGGTAACTCCCAATGAAATACGAAACGTTTTCGCAGCACTTTTTTGTTTCCCTCCGACTCTTGAGTTGGGGCAGCCGGGAGCACTCCGTGAGCACTCCGGGAGGGAGTACCTTGGTCAATGGAAGACGATCCTCCCTCTCGGAGTTGCCCCTTTTTTCCTAATGAAATACGATTTTGCTTTTGGAGAACGGGAGTGCTCGGAGGTTCCCAATGGAAAACGTTATATGTTTCAATGGCGAACCAAAAAGGGCGTAGTTATAGTTTTTGGTCGCGATCTTTGGACGGTGAGTGAAAACGTAAGAGGAAGCGTATTAGAAGACATTATTAAGAAGTGGAAACACTTCAGGATTAAGATCGAAGGGAATTAATTTTTTGGATTGACATCTCGGTTTTCGCCACTATTATTATTTTTCCTTCCTCAGTAGACGAAATAGACACAAGATTCTACTGGCGGTTAATACGGAAGCGAGGCCAAGCAGACAACCGGCAGTTGTTCCGTATTCTTGGGGTACTACGTTTAAACGACGCCTGTCGAGTAGGTGAGCAATTAAAAAATCATCACTTGTTCGTGTTTGTAATCTTTTGGGTACTCTGACGTTATTCGGCTGTGAGAATTTAAAATAAGGTTAATTTTAATTCTAAGTTGTAAATAAGTCATGGACTGCTCACATATAGGGCACTCTGAATGTTTATTAGTTTTACTGATATCGGCAGATTTCCGAGGATAGCCATAGTTCCTACACAGTACTGATGAGCCCCAAAAGGGCGAAACCGGTCTACTGTTGGAGTCTCTGGCCTAAATTTTGACTTTTGATAAGTCAATTCATTCTTTCGAAACCCATATAAAAAGCAGCAGATAATATTTTAATTAAAAAAAATCCATTTGACGAAATGATATTTTGTCAAAGGCTTAAGTAACTCGTGGTCAAAATTTAAAATTTTAAGGTAAGAGGTTAGCATCACCCTTTTTTTCTATTTCACTTTCAAGTGCATGTAATTTCTTCACATTAAAAAAATTTATTTAGACTATTTTAACTTGTTTTAATTTTATGGAAACAAAACCTGCGTTGGAATGGCTTTTTGCGTAAGCCCCCTTTTTACATTTACAATTTGTATAACCCGTTCTAAAAAGTGATCACTACAAATGAAATCACGATATGCTAGCTGTTCAAAATATAATAAATTTTGAATTAGAAATGAAAATGAGTAAGAGGCATAAAACAATTGAAATAAGCAAACTATTGTATACCTTTTTGATTATTATAGGCGTTAAACTATATTTTTATCATCTATTTCAATGTATAATTCTCTACCGAAACGGGCTTAGGTGATGCTGTAGTCAATTTAGGGAAAATGCCTAAATCATACCATGGAAGGAACACAAAACAGTGTCCAATTATAAAAAAATGCAAATATTAACCTTTTAATTTTTCTATTTCGTACCATATAAGGTCTTTACGCTACTCACTGACAAACGCTAAGTGACTGCCAGCGCCGACCCTAGGGCGGTGCGAACGGTGCGACCGCACCGGGCGCCGTCATAGGTGGGGGCGCCGAAACGGGATCGTGACGACGGGACCAATACCTTTTGACCGCAAGACAGAAACGCCTGACCTCGCGCTGCCGCCTAAAAATATAATTTTGCACCCTAAGAAAATATCAAAGTAAGTAAACAAAATCAATAAAATATATTCTATTAACATATTATATTTAGCCATGCCCAACTCTACAAACTATATTATTTCCATTCGTGTATTTTGCTTTACTATATTATTTCCCTTCCAAGTTCCACGTGCACGAAGTAATCTCGATTCGATTTCGTTGGGAAATTAATCGGTATATAATATCAAATTCTCGATAAAGCAGAACCAACGACGTAGTAAATAAGAATAAACCGGAATTCGTTGTATTTGAAGCAAATTATTTGTTGTGAAATTAGTTAATATGTCAATTTAGAACGGTAGTCTAGAACTCTAGACGAAAGGCCCTTATGAAAGTTTCTAGTTGTGTAACAAACTTTCACAGAAGCAGTCAAGTTTTCAGCAGTAGACAATTTCAGGTACTATGTGTCAGTATCTAACTTATTAGTAATTAATAATGAAATAAATACTAAACTTTTAACGTTAGTTTTGCCAAAATATAAGCTATATTATATAACGAAAGGTAATAGTTAGGAACAATAATAGTCCTGTAATCCTGTTTTTTTAAGAAGGACTATTACTATGATAATAATAATTTTATTAGTCAGGAAAATAAAGTGAAATGCACTTATTGAGCCCTGAAACACGAAATATACAAACATAAGAAAACAATATGAACGAAAGTGACATACAATATGGGTATACAGTGTGTCAGAATGTATAGCCCGGCGTACCTAGTAACAAAGACCATACCACCGGAGGTCTATAATCATAGTGCCCTACGCCAGCGTCCACCTAGCCCGGACGGGTGACAAATCCAGCATCTGTAGCACCTTTGACGCAAGCCACTCAACCCAGCAGAAGGTACAGCAATGGGCGGACCAATTCCCACTTCGCACACAGCAGTGGGATTAAGAGTGGATGCTGTAGCAACAGCAGCCGACACCCTACCTACGGCAGTAAGTAGTCAAACCCTTTGAAGAGAGGTCCTAAAGGGGAACGACGAGCACACAGCAGTCCAAGTAACCCGGCACAGCTGGCACCGGAGATCCCGGTGGACCCCAAAAGGCCGGGAAACAGGACCGCCGTGCCCGCATATGGAGGCCCGCCGCCCCACAGCAGGCTACCCAATCCGCCGAGGCGGCCAGTTTGCACGGACCCTCTCCGTTAGCCTGAGCAGAAGCTCAGAATCCAGCCCAAACCCGTCCGAAGTCGGAGGTGGAGATAGGACCATTTGATCGGAGCTAACATCTCCCACTACGCCACCACCCTTATGGGTTACAAGATTCAGACCCTGACTCCCCGGGAAAGCCACCAATTATTGCACACTCCGACCCGTTTATATATATATATATATATACATTTTTTTTGTATTTCTTTTTTACCAGTCACAAAACTTATCAAGGCGGGTCTTGAACGCTAGGGCTGAGGATTTAACTTTCACAAATGTCGGGAGCTGATTCCAATCATTTACAACCCGTTGAGTGAAAACACACGGCGTTGCGCGCTATTACAGCGCTTTTTGACAATTGTGGGGGCTTTGGGCCCAGACCATTTGACCTAAAAAAACTCATTATATTGGACATTGTAGAGACCATGAATAATTTTGAATGTCTCCAAGAGATCATTTCTTGCCTGTCCTTAAGGGACATTAAATTTAAGCGTTTAAGGCGCTCTTCGTAAGAAAGAGTACGCATACCATTAACCAATTTCGTGGCTTTTTGTGTACTCTCGATATGCTCAATATCTTTGACTAGATGGGGCGACCAAATACTCGAGCAGTATTCGAGATGAGGGCGAATATATACAAATGTTGTAAAATATTGTAAACGACTTAACACTGAAATGCGAAAAGGAACGGTGTAGTAAACAGAGAGCGCGCATAACACGAGCAGCTCCAAACATACGGCCACTGAGCATAACCCCAAGATCACGGACTACAGTTCGAGCCTCAATCAGCCTACCACCCAAACGGTACCCGAAAGAGGGGTTTTTATCCCCACAATGGAGTTCCATTGACTTAGAGGCGTTGAAATCCATGCTTTTGGAAGACACCCATTGCTCAAGAGCTTGGATGTCATTCTGTAGGCACGTCGAGTCACCCAGTGAAGAAATTTTTCGGCCTATTTTGTTATCGTCTGCAAATAGTTTCAGAAAAGACTCCTTGACAACCTGGGGCGTGTCATTGATGAAGATGACAAAGAGAGTTGGACCCAAAACCGAACCCTGGGGTCACCGCTGGTCACCTCACACCAAGAAGAACGTGCACCCTCCAAAACAACCCGCTGAGTGCAACCAGTCAAGAATTCAGAAATCCAATGTAGAGGGGACCTCTAAAAGCTCCAGTTTACGAATAAGTAGAAAATGTGGCACCGTGTCGAAAGCTTTCCGCAGGTCCAAATAAATTAAATAAAACGAGTCACCACCATCAAGACATCGAGTGACCGCCGCAAGAGTGGACAACATATTAGTGAAACAAGATCGCCGTAACAGGAAACCATGTTGATCTTTAGAGAAGAACGATCGACCCTCGAGGAAAGACACCAAAGTATCTCGAACATTTGTCTCCAAATGCTTACAAGGGATACAGGTGAGACTAATGCCTCTAAAATTATCATAGGCACAGGAGCCAGGGGTTTTACGAATAGCACGGATGTTCGCATGTCTCCACAACCCAGGAAGTCTACCCAGTGAGATAGAGCGCGTATAAAGCGAGAGTAAAGGCGAGGCTGAAATCGAAGCGCCCTCGCTTAGCAGCCGAGGGTGAACATTATCTGGACCCGGAGATTTAGCAGCCGATAGCCGTTGTAGCTAGCGTCTAACAGTGGTGTACGTGACTGTACGTCAAACGGAAGTCAAGAGGAGTGAAATCGCTAGGAGACGAAATAAATTGAGAAAATAAATCTTCTAAATACACAGCCTCCAAATGAGGCTCCACAGTGAAAATGAATTAAAAAAATCACGAATATACGACCGCATAGGGGGGGGGGGGCGCCACAATGGGATCTCGCACCACCAGAAAAACTTGCTGGGGCCGCTACTGGTGACTGCATTTAGGCTACCTACCTAGTTTTCGATGGCAACGAAAAGAGGGCGTAGCGATAGCTTTCGGTCGCCAATTAACAGTTAAGAGCAGTTTTAAAAATGTTAGCTCTTGAGGATGAAGCCGAATTTATTTATCCCATAAGTTTTTCAGCCGACTTTTGGAGTTCTAAGAGTCATGGCTTCCGCCAATTAAAATTAACTAAAACCGATCCCGTTCCGTGCAAGTAGAGTAAATAACATTCAACATTCCTGATGAATATTCATACTTTACACCGGGTATTATATATGTTGGAATGTCTAGCAGTGCGGGCCCGAGGCAAGTTTTAGGATGGAGCGAGATCCGATTATGGCGCCCCCCTTGCTGGCCCCTAATATAAAAATATTTTTTTCCTTTATTTGTCTTTACCACTGAGGCGCCCCCTGAGACTTGGCGCCTGGAGCGACCACTCCGTTCGCCCTATGGTACGGATCGGGAATCCATACCTCTACTTGGAATGCGTATCCTGCCGTATCGTATGGTAAGATCACTGCTTTGGCCCCGTCTACGAGAGAATAAATCCCCTCTGCGCGCGCTCCCCTCTCACGTAGTTGTTTGTTAAGTGAACATAGTGACGTCAAAAAACCGTCAGCGACATCGAGATGAAAAGCTGCCGCGATAAGCATTCCAAGTAGAGGTATGGATTCGGGCGGAATTTTAGATGTAACGCGTTTTTCAAATTGATTGGCTGAACGCTGTCGCAGAGAAACAGCGCCACGGAAAGAAAATGAATTTAAGAAAACCCTATTAGTTCTCATAGTGAAAATCTTTGATAATTTGTCATGACCTTAGGTAAATTAGTGTAGTTCCGTGTAAAATCTCATATTATATGCTTTAGCAAAAAGCAAAGGAGGTAAGTTAACTGTTATAAGAGACAGGGCTTAATAACGACCAGGCGCGTAGTCTAGCTTAGCGCGTCGCTAGAGAAATAAAATATCCGTTGTAAATTTGTAATCACGGCCGTTTCTATGATCATCATCAGTACCATCAGTCCATCATAGTCTTCCTTAGACATTCCAAGTGTATTCGTATATTTATTTATTTTATTTCTATACGTAGATTTACAGATTATTAAGCTCAAGGGAACTTGTATGTAATCAGGTTGTTCAAGTGGATAATGGGATCCACTTTTGCAGGGGCGGATCTAGGCATGGTCTTTTGGGGCTGCAGCCCAGGGCCCCCGCTCTCTTAAAGGGCCCCATTTGCCGTCAAAATAATAAAAAATAAATAAAAACTTACCCGGCAAAATGCTTGTATTACAAAAATAACACGTTAAAAAACCATAATATAAATGCATCTGTAGTAGTGTTATTCAAATACAAATTTTGTTGTCGTTAGTCCAACGGCTACTAAAATATTAAAAACCGAAATTTTGTTGTCGTGAGTCCGACGGCTACTAAAGTATGAATAACCGAAATGTAGAACGACCGATCGAGTCCGTCGAAGTTTTATCCGATCGTGTACAGCTCTTCCGGTTAAAAGCATTGAGTTGGGAATATTAATCTAGAGGTCCAATCAAAACGTCGGATTTCAGTATTTCGCGAAACAAGTTTTTAAAAATAAGAATACTGTCGTCTGCTCCCATCGGTGTCCCAAATGACGAAAAAACGTAGGGTTGTTAATCTTCCGGAAAAATAAAATGCGGAAAAATTTCCAGAAAATTTTCCGAATTGCGGAAAATTTTCCGCAAATCGGAAAAATTAAAATTTTACCATAAATTACTTTTCAAGGGTTTTTAATGTTTTAAACTTTTTATCGATTTAAAATGACTAATATCAGTAAACATACTACAAAACATTAATAGTGTTACATTTCAACCAGTTTAAACTAGTCTGTAGGTTTAGTTTTACTTTTAGATTAGAAAAATTGAGGTGAAAACGCTTTATTTAAATTTGCAAACAATATATTAGACAAATCATGGAATGAAAACGTTTTTAATATTTTTCGGAAAAATACGGAAAATTTTCCGGAAAAAAGGCCTCTGTAATTTTCCGGAAAATTTTCCGACTTACAACACTAAAAAAACGTTATCATTCTACCCGTGGCGCCGTCTATCTCTCAATGGTTCGTTCAAATAAGACGCGTTTTCAAGCAAAAAGATTTTTTTTCTTCAAAATAATGGATGGCGCCACGGGTCATATGATAACGTTTGCTCGTCATTTTAGAGCAGACGGCACATTCGTATTTTTCAAAAACTTGTTTCGCGGGGAGCAGATTTGATTGGATCTCTAGATTAATATTCCCAACTCAATGGTTAAAAGTGAACATAGATTGAAGTATATTAACGGAAACCGATTGTTGGATGATGGAAGAAAGATATCTGGCCTACTGACATGTAATTTATTTTGTGTATTTTTTATTACGCCATTAATTTTTCATGGCATTGATAATACTTAAGTAGTAGTTTAATAACCCTGAATTTAGGGTTTGCACTCGAAAGTCCCGTTGTTGGCGGCTGTTCACAAATTACGTAACGTGGTAGAGGGAGGGGGGGGTTTGGCAAGCGTTACGAAATGTTAAGTGGTATTGGAAAATAAAAATGAGAACATAAACGATGAAGAAACAGCAATAAGCGAAAGAAATAATAACTTAACCGAAGATAAACAGAAAACACAACAAATATATCATAATAACGTAGAAGACGACAACCAGTACTCTGAAGTCTTTGTTGCAGTTTTGCAAGAAGGTAGTGATAAAGAGGCTGAAAAGGGTTTAGAAAATGTAGAGATGCTTGCGAAATACGTTGACCTCGGCTTGTGGCCCACACAGCTAAATGATAATTTTATTAATCACTGTCTCTCACATGAAATGACTTATTTTCAAAAAAGGACCCAAAAAATATATATCCAAATTCAATATGGAATTACAAAGAACAAAACAGATTATTTTCAAACAAGCGCTTTACGAAAAAACTTAAAAATGGGTAGTTACTGGAACGATCTTGGTTGGGCTATTCTACTAGTATAGGAAGTGTTTTTTGTCTCGTCTGCAAACTTTTCTCTAAAATCCCTTCTCAATACAAAACCGGGTTCTCTGACTGGAAGCATATATTACCTTGCTTAGAAAGTCATGAAAATTCTAATGAACGTAAGAAATCATTGTTGGTATGGTTGACGCGTAAAGGAAATAAGTCGGTTATTGACAAGCAGTTGCAGGAGCAACTAAGAAAAGATATGAAATATTACTACAATGTCCTAAAACGTGTTATTGCAGTGGTGAAATATTTAAATGTTAGGGGCTTAGCATTCAAAGGTCACGAAGAAATATTTGGCTCTCCGCACAATGGTAATTTTATGGGGGCTCTGGAATTACTAGCAGAGTTCGATGACTTCACGCGCGAACATATCCAACAACGCGAACAGCGATCAAATCCTTCTACTTCATACTAATCAAAAACAGTTTATGAACAAATAATAGAAATTATGGGAAAACAAGTTAAAAACAGAATTATATCTGAAATAAATTGTGATGATTCAAAGTACTACTCAAATGTACTGGACTCGACACCAGTTTTGTCCCATAATGACCAACTAGCTATTATAGTTCGATACGGTTTTCAGGGAAAAGTGTATGAAAGATGTGTATCTTTCATCAAAATTACTAGTCACAGTGGCTTATCTTTGTTCAATTCCTTAGAAGAATATATAAAAAAAAAGTACTTGCATTGGATAATTGCAGAGGACAGTCTTTCGACAACGCAGCAAATATGTCCGGCCGATACAATGGGGTGCAAGCGCATTTTAAACAAAAAATAAATTCGCTGATTATGTGCCGTGTGCTGCGCACTCCCTAAATCTAGTTGGTGGGGAAGCTGTTGGCCCTAAATGGGTTAGAGTGTGCAATAACTGGTGGCTTTACCGGGGAGTCGGGGTCCGGCTCTTGTAACCCATAAGGGCGGTGGCGCACTGGGAGATGTTAGCTCTGATCAAATGGTCCTATCTCCACCTCCGACTTCGGTCAGGTTTGGGCTGGATACTGAGCTTCGGTTCAGGCTAACGGAGAGGGTCCAGGCAAACTGGCCGCCTCGGCGGATTGGGTAGCCTGCTGTGGGGCGGCGGGCCTCCATATGCGGGCACGGCGGTCCTGTTTCCCGGCCTTTTGGGGTCCACCGGGATCTCCGGTGCCAGCTGTGCCGGGTTACTTGGGCTTCTGTGTGCTCGTCGTTCCCCTTTAGGAGTTCTCTCCAAAGGGTTTGACTCCTTACCTACGTAGCATCCACTCTTAATCCCACTGCTGTGTGCGAAGTGGGGATTGGTCCACCCATTGCTGCACCCAGGACCGTAGCTAGGGCTATATATATAGGTATATATAGGTAACGAGCGTTTTAACATTAAAATCGATAAAACTCGATGCCTTCACGCTATGGGAAAGTTAACTTAAAAATGAGATATTTCGGTGCTGAGGTACCCATAAGTTTAAGTAACTTTTAGACACCTGTACAGGTAAAACGGCTTGGTTTGTGATGAAACCTTTTTAAAGGGATTTTCGTTTATAGTTTAAATTAATTTCCTAGCCATATTATTTCCATTAAATTTGAAAAGAAAGGTTATAAATAATGTTTCAAGAATTTTGCTGATTTCAATTTACACCAGGTAGCGATAGCATCTAGGTTCAGAAAAAATGGACGTTGTTGCGCTAGCCTATTTTGAAATGACTTTGGTCCATGAAAAATGAAATAAAATGGCGACCATGCGATGCGTTAGCTCGAGTTTCTTAAGCCTTGGCATTCTATAAAATGAATGTGTCGAATAATAATATGCGTCAGCGTGGTGAAGCGTGGTGTAGTGGTTATAGGCGTTAGAAATATATAGCCATTACATCCTAACGAGGTGGGTTCGAATCTAGTTCGGAAGGGTTTCATTTCGATAACATAGTTGTTATAATTGAACCTTAAGTTACTTACTTTATTACTTAAATTTAAATTCAATGTTAATATGTAAAAGATTTTGGATTTATTAAATATTTCCCCGGAGAATAACCTTGATCTATACACTGGTGATTTCGGAAAATACTCGGATAGAAGGTTTTCTTACAACAAACCATACCTTTTTCGCCTTCTTTATGATAGTGAAATCAAAGATTGGTCGAATAGCATAAATGTTATGTTACGTATGACTGCGAGTAAATCAGTAAGTCTATTCCTGTTAATTTTTCTGTGAATCAAATGGATGGTAATAACAAAGAACTAGAAGCTAGTTTGTTTGCTTACATGCAAAGTATGCGAGGTACCAAGTAACCCAGGAATATGATATAAACGTTTTGGCGAATCTAAAAGTATATGTTTTCTGTATGGTTTGCTACGTTGAACCCAGCAGAGTACGACTGGTTGATGATCATTGGAAATCTTTTTACCCGTTGAAAGAAACATCTTTCGAAATTCCAGTTGGTGAATTACGCAATAACGATCTTGTTGCTGTAACACGAGTCGTGTTACTGGACAATATCATAACCAAGAACGTTTATATGTATAAGAACGTTGAACAAAAGGCATCGCTTGGGCCATGATTTAATCGGTTTAAAAATTACTCCACCCTAAAATCCGTGTGCAGCGCGCGCTTGAACTAGAAACGCTTTTAGACGAGCTCCGTGCGTGGCTTTTTTGGGCGGAGTTATTCTGTAACCGATTGAATCATGGCACCAGGCGCCAATTTGATCATTAAACCAAGGATCCTATATGTTAGATATATGATCCTTGGTTCAACGTTCTTATTATAACCGGGCGACGGTAGGTACCTCGACTTTTATATAACCAGGCAACGGTAGTCTGTGCAGTACATTAACTTGGGAAAAGTTCAACCTCAGTGTTTCCTAAATGGCTTACAAGTAGACCTTGTGCCTGATGAAATTAGCAAGTTACATTTTATTGATAAAATGCTAATTCAGAAAGTTAAAGTATTCCAAAGTAATAAGAATGTAAGAGCCCTTGTAAAAACATCATCTTGGTCGGAGTTGTGGCGTACTTCTTTGATATCAAGTGGCTGGAGACCAGTTTATTTCAAGTCGGTCAGTTCTCGATAACTCACTGTCCAAATACGGCCAAATATTCGTCTACTATATACTTTGGTCAAAATCAAGACAGAAAGAGGTTTCTTACTGCGATATTAATGGGTTTACATTGTAAAGCAGCTGTCATTGGACTAGTGCCATATATTTGTCTAACCCATGCGACTGTGGGTACCGGAGAATTTAAGAGCCCTTGTTAAAACATTCTCTTGGTCGGAGTTGTGGCGTACTTCTTTGATATCAAGTGGCTGGAGACCAGTTTATTTCAAGTCGGTCAGTTCTCGATAATTTTCTGTCCAAATACAGCCAAATATTCGTCTACTATATACTTTTGTCAAAATCAAGACAGAAAGTGGTTTCATACTGCGACATAAATTGAATGTATGAACCTTGAAAAGCAGATGTCATTGGACTAGCGCCGTATATTCGTCTAATTCATTGTGGGATGATATCAATTGGCTGCAGAGATTGATTTATTTGAACTTAGTCAATTGTAAATAATTCACTGTGCAAATACTGCCAAATATTCGTTTACTATACACCAGTTGGATATGCAAAAGGAAAAAGGTGTATAGAATTTAGCGATTGCAGAAATTAGAATTCTTATGAGCTTAAAAAATTGGTACACTATTTCCTGTGAGAAAAACCTTTGTAGAAAAATGTGTGATAATTCCTTATTACAACTGTTTGTTTTGTCTTTTGACTGTCTGAATTTTTAATTCCCACCATCAGGGAAGCAAACTAAATAAATTTATCAATTACACTTCAACATGAAAAGCGTTGTCTTTTATTTTACAGACTCTCGCATTGGAGTTTTACAGAGGCTTTTATTGGGACATATATGCTAAAATTTAATTTTGAAATACGGGTAAAGTTTGCCTACTTAGTATGTAAAGGCCGTTATATATAGGCTGAAAAGCAAAACTACCCTCTCAATACACACCAGATTTCAGTACCAGATTAGGTACAATGCCACTTAGGGTGATGCCACTAGGTACGATTCCGTTTAGTGCGATGTCACTAGGTACTATATACCATTTAGGGCGATGCCACTAGGTACGATTCTACTTAGGACAATGTCCCTTGGTACGATGCCACTTAATTAGATGTCATTAGGTGGGATGCCAGTTTGGGCGTTTTCAATTGATACTATCTTCTCTAATACCTGTCCCTTCTTAGCCGCAGTAAAATGCCCAGGGTTACCTATATATCTCCTTTTTCCTCAGCGTAACTGAGCTTTTTCCTATAATTATTATATTAGTGGGCGCCAAAATTGCAGCTCGCCCCTGGCGCCATTTTCTCTAGCTACGGCCCTGGCTGCACCTTCTGCTGGGTTGAGTGGCTTGCGTCTAAGGTGCGACCATCAGTAGTAGGGTTCTGCTACCCATGCTGGCTTTGTAACCTGTCCGGGGTCTGATGACTTCGGGCGCATCCCGCTTGTGCTTCTCCTCTCCTGCCCTTCGCGGGGTTGGGCTGTGGTTGGGGTCGGCGGGGTCCTCCTTCCGCGTTGTCGTTGTCGGCTCGTTCCGTTGGCTGTGTTTTCGCTATTCCCCCTCTTCCAAATTTCTCTGCAAAACTACCCCGTCTATCCAACACCCCCGGTATGTATTTTTACGGTACGGGGGTATATAAATCCATTAATCCATGTCCGGGCTTTTTGCTATTAGCGCAATAAGCAATCATAAAAACAATCATGGTTTATGCCATGATATCCGTAAGGTGTTAAAACGGATGGAGACTCAAGTCAACTTTACTTGGATAAAGTCGCACACTGGGTGTGCAGGGAATGAAAGGGCTGACTTTCTTGCAAAGTCAGCAACCGATCTTCCCGAGGAGAAGGAGATGAAGCCAACTAAGTTGGTGATTAAAAGGTGGCTAAATGGGGTGACGACTCAAAGGTGGCAGGAGTCGTGGGATGAGAGTGAGAAGGGAAAGGTAACTAAGAAGTACTTTCCTAAGGTCAATGGTAGCTTCAACACGAATTACTATTTGACGCAAATCCTAAGTGGACACGGTAAATTCCCACTTTACCTGTTCAACTTGGGTCATATTGCATCGCCCAAATGCGGTGCTCTGGAAGCAGACTCAGAGCACTATGTTCGTAATTGTCCTAGAACGAACCATTTGTTAAGGAGACCAATCCGCGAGAATGGTCTCCACAATCTGGATAACGAAACGATCAACGATCTTGAACGCGTAATGCGTTATATCGTTGTGAATTTTGACGAACTCACGAGTGAGTCGTGAGTAGGAGTTTCAGGTATACGGGTGTATACCTTTGTGTGTATGTGATTTAGGAAGCATTTCCTATCTTTGTATACAGGTCGACGGCTCGACCGGGACAGATGATGAGTAACCCCTGTAATGCTTTGGCGGTGCACGGGGTATATAAGTACAACAATCTGATGTCCGGGCTTGGGGACGCTGGCGTAGGGCACTATGATGATAGGCCTCCGGTGGTATGGTCTTTGTTACTAGGTACACCGGGCTATAAATTCTGACACACTGGTGGGGAAGCTGTTAAAGTTGCAACTCAAATCGTGAACTTTTTTGGAGTAGTGCAACAAATATGTTTTGTTTTCCGCATTTACCCATAGGTGGGAACTTCTAAATGGTAAAATAAAATAAAAATTTCCGATAAAAACTTTAAGCCAGACTAGATGGTCGTGTCACTATGACGCTGTTAGAGCTTTAAAAAACGGCTACGGTGATATCATGGACATATTGAAAACGTTTAGTGACAATGTGGATGAGAAACTTGATTTTCGAAGAGAAGCACAGAATTTACATAGTAGTAAACTTGAAACGGCGATTTTAACTGTTTTTTGGGAAGAAGTATTGCAGAGATTCAATTTAGTGAACAAAAAAGTGCAGACATATGTGAAAGTGATAAATTAATTACATCATTGAAAGTCTTTGTGAGCAAAATACGAGAACAATCAGATCAGAAACTAAAAGAATACGAAGAGATTTTTGAGATAACTCTACAGAAACGGTTTTGCTAAATGGAGCTGAAATATTTAAACGGAATACGCTAAATGTTGCATTATATAAGTTGATTATGGATTTAAACAGAAGAGGCAATGTCTATGGGGAATATAGCAAAAGATTAAAATTTTTAATGGATTTCTAAGACACTAATATTGAAAATATTGACTTGGAAAGTGCACGCAATGTTGTTGATTATTATTCGGATGACAGACGATTATTTAGTCAATGAATGTATTCAGTTAAAATCCTATTTACAAACTAAGCCAGCGTCATACGAGTCATGCAGTGATATATTTAAACTTATTTATGAAAAGAAACTCGTAGGTGTTTTTCCTAATTGTTACACAATCTTGAAAATATTTTTGGCATTGGCAATCACCAGCTGTGAGGCTGAGCGATCATTATCTAGGATTTCCTATATTTAAAACAAATTTAGAACAACAATGACTAATGAACGATTAAATTATTGCTCAATTCTTTCCATAAACAGCGATTTAACGAAAGAATTACAATGTGATGACCAAATGAAAGAATTTGCAGCACAAAAATGCAGAAGAGTTACTCTGTAAATGTTTGTAATAAATTAAATATACATTTTATAATAAAACGTATTTTTACCATTTTCGATGTCTTTAATATCTATTGCTTGTAATTTTTCATCAATTATAATAGGTTAAAAATACATTTGTTGACATAATGGCGAATGAGTCGCCTTAATCCAAACTTGGGTCAATTTGGTAGGCCCCAAATAGGTGATAGCCCAGGGCCCCATAAGTTCACGGTCCGCCCCTGCACTTTTGGGCCGGTGCAACAGGTGGGCATATAATAAAGGTTAATGTTGATAATAAAGTGATAGCAATGGAATACAATAAATCAAGTTAAGGTAACAATATAGTGATTTATTGACGTAATTTAAATAAGGAGTGGATAATAATTTTAATTCTTTGAACGTAATACAGCTAGCAACGACACTTGATATGGTAATTAACATTTCTGTTGTATTCCTTCTCACGTCCATCGAGAGTAGTAAAAAAAACGTATCTTTGGGGAGAGCATTAAAATTTGAAATAGCTCGAAACGCAAGATGCCATATAGTAATACAGGGTGTTTTGAAATGCTCTGACTGGGCATTTGTTTCAGAAACTGCAAGAAATAGAGTTGCGAAATTTTCAGGGTATTATTTCTAGTGTGGGATCGCTTTAAATCCTAAATTTAAGAAAAATCGGAAATAATTTCGGGTTTTAGTAAGAAATATTTTTTCACCGGTAGGTGCTAGAAAAAAGTTTCAATGAGAAAGTTGTCGAAAAGGTTAAAAGAAATTGGTTTCATTGGAAAAGAACACTTTTTCAAGAAGTTATGAGCTTATGAAAAACAAGCTGTGCATAGGGGCCAATAGCCTTCGCATTTTTGTACGTAAATGAAATAAATGTCTGAATAATTTAATTGAACATTTTATTCGAATAAACATAAGAATTTTACAAGTAAGGTTCTATGATACCTCCGTTTGCCGCGATAAATGTTTGGTCACGATGAAGCATGTTTTGAAACGAGCGTCTGATCATATCAGGAGTGACCAGTTCGTGAACCCCCATCGAACGTGACCGTTCCTGTCAACCCAACGCTGAGGGAACTCGTTAAGGTGCTCCACTACACATCTAGGTACGTGGGGTGGTGCGCCGTCATGTTGGTTCCACATCTGTCTGCAAGCTTCCAGCGGAATATCTTCTAAAGCGTCTGCTATTTCGTTCTGCAAAAGCGCCAAGTAGCGTTGTCCATTAAGACGTGCTGGGAGGAAAAATGGGACAATAACTCGAGCCCCGAGCAAACCCGCCCAAACATTCAGTCGGAGTTCCGAGTTGTTGTTGATGATGGTGAGGAAAAGAACAGTGAGGATTTTCATCACACCACATGTAGGTGTTTTGATGGTTGAAAGGCCCATCTCTCCCAAAGGAACACTCGTCGGTCACCAGCATTTGATTGATGAAATTTGGGTTCTCATCACACATGGTTATTAGCCAGTTGCAGAAATCAAATGTACGTTCCATATCTCCTTCGTCCAGAGCTTGGTGGAGGGTCGCTCGATACGGATGGAAGTTGTGATTGTGTCCACACGTAGTTCGTCGATAATCCGAGATCGTCGCTTGCATTTCTGACGCTTGCTCGAGGATACGCAACAAAATAGGCTAGAACGGTGTCTTCCATGTTCATGTTTTGACGACATGGTCCACGAAATCTGGGATTGCGTTTCTGAAAATCGCGAACAGATCCAAGAACGGTGTTGTGGCTTGGTCTTCGATCTGGATGTCGAACGGTTAACAATTCACTAACCCTATGCGCGTTACGATTAGCTTCACCATAAAATACCTCGACCATAAAAGCACGCTGATCACGAGAATAATTTAGTTACATGTTTATTAGACTCAATAAAGGTTAGAGAATGGTTGAAAACAAAAAGATTTCACATTAAATACTAATTGACCTTTGTGCGTAGTTGGCCTACTGATACGTTTTTAGGCCTACTGTAGGCCTAAATTAGCGTTTTGGTAAATTGCGTGTACTTTTTTTAAGGAATTTAATCTTTTAACGTGATTTCCTTCTTTTACGTGCAAAAATGCGAAGCCTATTGGCCCTATGGACAGCTTGTTTTTTCATCAGCTCATATCTTCGTGAAAAAGTGTTCTTTTCCAATGAAACCAATTTCTTTGAACATTTTCGACAGCACTCTTAGCACTCTACAACTTTCTCATTGAAACTTTTCTTCTAAAATATTTTTTCCGATTTTTCTGAAATTTAGGATTTAAAGCGATCGCACACTAGAAATAATACCCTGAAAATTTCGAAAACTCTATCTCTTGCAGTTTCTGAAAAAATGGCCAGTCAGAGCAATTCAAAACACCCTGTATAAGATTTTCCTTTCCATAAAATTTATTTATTCAAGAGAAAGCTGCTCAAAAAGCCAGAACTAGGCTTATATTAGAGCATCGGTAACAATGGCAGCTAGGAGCAACAAACACAAGGAAAACGAAGCTAGCCTTCTAACACGATAACGAAGGGTTGTGTACGAATTTCATTGGACGAGCGTCACGAGCCTTTACGCTGAACGTTTTACGGGTGGGGGGAAGACAATTTCCGAATTTTCCCCTTCCCACGGCAGCAGGTGCTAAAGCGTCTAGTCAATGAAAAATGTACGCAAGAAAATCCACGACTTTTGACGGGTTGCGTTCTCCTTGTGTGGGGTGCCGTGTTTGTTGCTCCTAGATGGCAGGAACAGGTACATAAAGACATATATATATATATATATATATAAATAACAGTAGATAGTAGTTGTACATGTCAATACTTAAAAGGAAACCAACTAAAACAAGTCGGCCCAGGCCGTAATATTAGTTCCACATCAGTGTATTCGAGTGGGCAAACCCATACACCCTTAGTAGACACAGGTAGGCAAACTAATACAAAACTGTTGAGGCTACGTGATTTCTTATCGTTTGATATATAAATTGCCATCCTAAGTTAAAGAGTGGGTGCCGCCCACCCTCAGGATACGCGGGTGGGCAAACCAATACAAAAGCTGTTGAGGCCATGTGATTTCCTATCATTTGATATATAATTTACCATCCTATGTTAAAGAGTGGCCACCGCCCACCCTCAGGATACCCGGGTGGGCAAACCAATACAAAAGCTGTTCAGGCCATGTGATTTTATATTATCTCGGTGATTAAATAAGTATTTTCTTAGAGCAGATATTTAATATGGATTATTAACAACTGCATAAATCATATTATTGCAAGAATGTACTACAAATATGGCAAGACGGAGATTCTGTCCCCATGGTCGCATACTTTTCAGCTTAAAGGCCTGTTGCCAAAGTGCTAGGCAAAGTGCTAGCCCATTGAATTTAACATGTTTGATTCTAGCAAAGCAGACTTTTGCAACACGCCCTAAGTTCGACTGCTTTGGATTTTTTGGTCTCACTCTTTCAAGTAGACGCGAGCGTAGACGATTCCAATCTTTTACTTTTATTGTTCTATAGAAAAATTGTTTTTTTCGATCACTCTCCCTTTAAGGGGGTTGGTCGGAGGGGGCGGAAATTTATTTATTACTTCTGAATATACACGGTTTCGATAAGAAAGTGCCACACTTATTTATTACTTCTGACCATACACGGTTTCGATAAGAAAGTGCCACCCTTACTTATTACTTCTGACCATACACGGTTTCGATAAGAAAGTGCCACACTTATTTATTACTTCTGACCATACACGGTTTCGATAAGAAAGTGCCACACTTACTTATTATTTCTGACCATACACGGTTTCGATAAAAAGTGCCACACTTATTTATTACTTCTGACCATACACGGTTTCGATAAGAAAGTGCCACACTTACTTATTACTTCTGACCATACACGGTTTCGATAAAAAGTGCCACACTTATTTGTTACTTCTGACCATACACGGTTTCGATAAGAAAGTGCCACACTTATTTGTTACTACTGACCACACACGGTTTCGATAAGAAAGTGCCACACTTATTTATTACTTCTGAGCATACACGGTTTCGATAAGGGGGGTCTAAATTGTGCCCCCTGTTTACCTGGAAGACCTGAAACTGGCCATCGGCATAGAGAAAGAAGGAAGTGGAGAGATGGCCAGGTGAAGGGGTATTTCAATGTATTTCCCCTTTTCACGAAGTGGCTCTTCGCGTCATATGGCTACCATGGTTACCGACTGAATCTTGTACAATAACGCGCATCGTTGTGCGCAACTACATCACAGTCAAGACTCAAGAGAGAGCTTTCTCAGTTCGTTTGCGTTCTTGGCAAAGGCTTAACAAAGTTCGATAGAATCGGTAATAAATTTAATATAGAACTAAAAATAAGGTATAATTTTAGGACTAGTTTCTATTTTAAGTGCAATAAAAATGGTGGCGACTTAGAACTGTTGTTATCGTGGAAGTTTGGATACAAATGTTGTGAAAGGTGCAAATTTTTACCCATTTCCTAAAAAAGGATCAAATTATAAAAATGTAAAAAATGGCATAGAGCTATTGTTAGAGTTAATTTAACTCAAGTGGATCAGCATCATTATGTTTGTAATGGTATAAATTGAATCGCTTGAGGCTATTTTTAAGAATAGCATCTTTTGTTTTTTTTGTTTTTGTTTATTTTTAGGTGTATTATTTGTCAAGGATTACAGTAATGAAAAACGTTTTAACCACAATTTAGTATTTAAAAGATATGATAAATATAAAATTGTTACTTGCCATCAATTTTTACCTCGTAAAAACGATATATTTCGAGATTTTTGTACGTGTTGGATGAGGTAGGACTGATGACGAATTAGATTTTACTTAAAAATTCCCTTTCTTGACTAGTGTTGCTATTGCAATTTTTATAGCAGCGCTTTTTGTAGTAAACTATTTTAATTAAAAACTCACTACCATAAGTTAATGATACCTCTAAGTAGACAAATGGCTATGCTGCCTATGGCGGATATGCTTGTCCAAATTGACCTATGTCTCTCCGTACTGCGTATCAAAGTAGCCTTAACATACACTTGGAACTGCCGAAGCTGACGTTTCTTTAATCCCGTTTGGAGCAAGGCTAGCTTGAACTTCCCCAAAAGAGATAAATTTCGGTATTCCCTTAGAAAATTCGTTCCCCCTGCAGAGGACAAAGAACGTTTTTTTGCTATTGGTTTATTTCTCTCAGCCCAATATAGTGTCATTCTCGACCGCACAGCGGCGCTGGGTCCGCGATATTTTTCAAAACTTTCATTTTCGCGGGAATCGGAGAGACAAGATTTGATATCACATTTTCTGGACAAAGATTCCACCTTGAAAGGGCTTATTTGTCTACTTAGAGGTATCATTAACTTATGTCACTACCTATAGGCACGTGGCAGAACCACAGTTGTCTCTTCACTGTGGGAAAGTTTCAAATTCCCACGCAGTCTCATGCGCAACGGCGATGCGCGTTAGTGTACGAGCTTCTATCTACCGTCGAGTTTACGTCGCCCCCTTTCTAAATATCTCTCCCCTTCCTTCTTTCTCTGTGCCATCGGGAAACGTTGTGTAGCCCCACACTGTAATTCAAACTTCCCACCACGCCCGCGTCATCCTTCGTGGAAATCCACTGGGTGGGGGGCGGGCGAAGGCGAAGTTTGAGGTTAACTTGACCCTAAAACGCCGTAAATATACGTAAAATAACCCGGAACAAGTCGGCCCAGGCCGTAATATTAGTTCCACATCAGTGTATTAGAGTGGACAAATATATACACCCTTAGTAGACACAGGTAGGCAAACTAATACAAAAGCTAATGACGCTACGTGATTTATTATCTTTTTATAAATAAATTGCCACCCTAAGTTAAAGAGTGGATGCCGCCCACCATCAGCTGACCCGGGTGGGCAAACTAATAAAAAATCTGTTGGGCCCATGTGATTTCCTATTGTTTGAAATAAAATTCACCATCCTATGTTAAAGAGTGGCCACCGCCCACCCTCATGAAATCAACTTTTTTCCCCCGGTAACTCTCCCTTTAAGGGGGTTGGTCGGAGGGGGCGGAAATTAACGGCACTGCGTGCGCGTTAAAGAGTTCTATCGAATGAGACCAACTGTTTTTTTTCGGTCACTCTCCCTTTAATAAGAAAGTGCCACACTTATTTATTACTTCTGACCATACACGGTTTCGATAAGAAAGTGCCACACTTATTTATTTCTTCTGACCATACACGGTTTCGATAAGAAAGTGCCACACTTATTTATTACTTCTGACCATACACGGTTTCCATAAGAAAGTGCCACACTTATTTATTACTTCTGACCATACACGGTTTCCATAAGAAAGTGCCACACTTATTACTTCTGACCATACACGGTTTCGATAAGAAAGTGACACACTTATTTATTACTTCTGACCATACACGGTTTCGATAAGAAAGTGCCACATTTATTACTTCTGACCAAACACGGTTTCGATAAGAAAGTGCCACACTTATTATTATTATATAATATTATATTCTCTCTGCTGCAATGTCTAACGGATCTATCTCTCCTGCCTTTACGGGCACTACTAGTTAACAATCTACTTGTACCGCTATAGAAAGTGCCACACTTATTTATTACTTCTGACCATACACGGTTTCGATAAGAAAGTGCCACACTTATTATCCCCAGTCCGACCCGCAGACCGCACCGTCAGCGGGGCCTCGCGATTCAGGGGCGAGGGAGAAAATTGACGGGCGAAAAAGCCTATGTGATACGAAAAGAGAACGGAATATGGTTGTCCGCAAATCTCCAGTCCGACCCGCAGACCGCACCGTCAGCGGGGCTTCGCGATTCAGGGGCGAGGGAGAAAATTGACGGGCGAAAAAGCCTATGTGATTCGAAAAGAGAACGGAATATGGCTGTCCGCAAATCCTCAGTCCGATCCGTAGACTGCACCGTCAGCGCTCTCCTGCCTTTACGGGCACTACTAGTTCACAATCTACTTGCCCCGCTTTTGAGTTAACGCAAAATTTCGTCCCGCCCCAATGGAAGAAAAAAACTGTTCAAGGGTAAAATTTCAAGCAAATGTATATTGAAGACGGCGTGGCTAGGTTGGTAGGCCGTGGGATTTATAAGAGATTACGCGGCGAGCGGCTGTCTGTGTTCGAGCCCCGGTCAGGCCAACAATATAAAATATATTAATAAATTATTTTTCGCAGCTCCATCTACCGTGTCGTCGCTTTTCCACCACAAACACACAAACAACAACACTTAACGACAATCCGTCCATAGCAATAGTCCCACTTCGATATATATATCTCGATGTGGAACTAAAAAGGAACGGGAATTGCGACAACTTAACTTGTACAGAACGGTGTGGCTGGGTTGGTAAGGGCGTCGGTATTAGAGATAACGCGGCCAGCGGCTGTCTGGGTTCGAGTCTCGGCGCCGCCAATAAAATATTTTATCTAATTTATTTTTCGCAGCTTCATCTACCGTGTCGTTGGTTTCCACACCAAACAAACAACACTTAACGAAAATCCATCCAGTCCCACTTCGATATATATATATCTCGATGTGGAACCACGGACTGTAAATTTTAGAGGACCGGTATTCTCGAGGTGTTTTACGCCCCGTTCACCGATCAGGCTGACGGATGTCGCTCAAGGTCATTAAAAAAACTAAAGCGCCTGTCTTTCGGTCGGCCAGATTTCCAGATGCGGGGGGGGACTAACTCTATGCATGGTACAAATGACCTTGACGGACTCTCTCTCTCTCTCTCTCTATTTCGAAGTGATTGATGCGCGGGGGAACCAAAATTTTTCAGGGGAAGGCTACGCTTTACTCGTCCTCTAAAATCTACAGTCCGTGGTGGAACTAAACACGGAAAATTTTGAACTATAGAAATAAAAATAAAAATTAATACTACAGAGCCTGAAATTCTGGAAGCGCAAATGCCTTACAAAAGCGTGGGGGTAAGTTTCTTTCTCGTTGAAAATTCCACCCCCTCAATAAGAGAGAAGATTCTCGAGGGACGCTGGGTAACGATACCGCCATCTAACGTGAGCTAACGAAATGAAAATATCGTCTGTGTAACTAATATATTTAAACTCTAGAGATATAAGTTTATTTGTTTAGTCAAGAACTGCGTTATTTAAAACATATGCTTCAATGTTCTATACATTTATTTATCATTAATGCCAAAATTCCTAAATACAAATTTTCTTACTTCATAACTTAATTCTACATGATAATTAAAATTGATCATCTTTGAAATATCCCAACTACCACTGATTCTGTAAGGGTGGATTAACTCTTCGTTTTGATGGCAACATTGGTAAATTTGTTAGCTTTTGAATCGTTTTTCTCTGTAATTTCCGGCTTAAGAAACCGATTTAAAATTTGGCGAAAGCTTAGTATTCTTTGCCGTTTTTTGATTACTATTTGCCAATTTTTTATCGAACTATCGGCTGCCATTTTCCCGTGTTTCTATAAATTTCTTACTCAAGTGTCATTCCGCCTGGTCTTCCCTTCTCTCTCTGGTAAGTCAAATGCGCCCACAATGGGCTCTATGGCTCTATGATAACTTTCTCTAATCTAATTCTGGCAAAATAGTTGAGACGGTGGGAAGTGAGAACAGGTGGTTTGTTTAATTAAGGGAATGGGAGGAGTTCACAGTAAAAAAATCAGCAAAGTTAAGAGGTAAATCATTGTAAAAGTGGCGTAACGACAAAATCCCCCCCCCCCCGGATATCAAAAGGGCCCTTTATAAAAAACATATTCTTTTTATATCCCCCATTTTTACAAGTTATCTGAAAATATTGGGGATATGTGCCAGATTTCTACATTTTTACCAATAGAGACTTGGCAGTGTTACGTCACAGTTTTTTTTCGATAGTTTTTATCCTTTGGAGAAAAAGTATACCAGAATGGCGGCCATGGCCGAAGGTACGGCGTGACGTCATGCTGCCAAGTCCCTATAGTTTGATGTGACGCTTTTGCAGACGAGTAGGGGCTGGGAAAAGGAGTTCTGTGCCTTCTGAAGGGCTAGAATCTCAATTTGTAAATGAGGTTTCCAGACCGAAGAACAGTAATCTATGTGGGGGAGAATAAGGGAATTGTATAGTGTTTGAATTAATTTAGGAGAGCGAAAGAGGATATTACGACGGATTATACCAGTAGTGGATCGAATTTTCTTAGTAACTTTGGTAACATGAATGGAAAACTTTAACCCCGGATCGACCATGATAGTGCAACCAAATATAGTATAAATAGAGTTTGGGTGTTTTTTTCCTAAGTGTAAAACTGAACATTTGTCAGCATTGAAAGTAAAAACCGTTTGATGTAGCCCACGCGACAACAGCATTAAGATCAGACTGGAATTTTTGACAATCAAGGATTGAAAGTATAGGCTGATACAGTTTGGTATCATCAGCAAACAGGGCTACAAAGCAGTCACGTACAGAATCGGGAAGGGAGTTTTTAACTATTTTAAACAATAATGGGCCAAGGACCGAACCTTGTGGTACACCACAATGAACATTAGACCAATCAGATGCCTCCCCATGCACTACCACTGGGTATTAGTGTCCAAGCCTCTTGTCAACTTAGTAAACCGGTTGGCCCAGTACGATAGGGGCCCATCGCCAGCACCCCCTCCGAAGTGCCCACGATGGCATGCTGTTATCATGATTTTCAAAATATTTTATTTGAAATACCACCAAAATTTCCCCATATATATAAGTTTCCAAATGCTCGTACGTGACCTAAATAAATTTAAGATGAGCCATAGAATAAAAAGGTATTTCAGTTAGAACCAAAGAACTAACCTTTGTTCCGTGACCAGCTACAATAAATATTTGGCCAAATGGTTGGCCTACCTCCCCAAAAATCCTGGCGCCGCTACTGCTAGAAAGGTCAGCGATATGTCAATCCCACGCATATAAACCCTCAGTAGCCCCTTATAAATTTTTTAAATCTGAGCCCAAGAAGTTAATCATTTTTCCATTTTAGCGGTTTTTTGGCGATATTCGCCTTAAAATCTAGATACTTTTTTTAAAATTAAGAACGATTTGGTTGAGTATTATATTTTTAGTTTGTAGTGATCATTTCTAAACTACATTTTCGGTTGCATTAATAAATTTTTACTTTAAGTGAGATTTCTGGCCAATTCGCGGGTTCCACGATTGACATATTTGAATTCCGTGCCAATTGATACAGGCGCCATCCAGTGTCGGATTTACCTATGTGCTAAGTGTGCTACAGCACAGGGCCTCGCGATTTGAAGGGGCCTCGTTGCTTCTAGGCTTCCACCATGGACTAATTAACAACATGTTAATTAGTCCATGCTTCCACTCTCCTCCGAAAGGTAACTGATTTTCTGAGTTATTGCGCTATCAAGGTTCATTTAGCGCATGGCTCCCTCGAATCCCCCCAACATTTTTAAATCAGATCTTTTTTCTTTCCTTTCAAAGTTTCAATCCAATTTCCCAAATAGGATATGATTGATATAGACATGGACTAATTAATTAGTCCATGATATAGACTAGTTTACTTCGGTAAGTTCGGTTAGACCATGGACTAATTAACAACAGGGACGGTCCGGCCCGGGAAAAAAGTAAAAAGAACAAGCAACGACGCACTCTAGCGGTATTCGCGGGCATAACAGGAAATTCTTGTATAGGCTGGTGATTCAAAATAAGCGGGGGGGGGGGGGGAGAAAATAGGGAAAGAAGCTTCCTTGGAATGCTTGAAATTTAAAAGTTGAACCACGAGATTACCATGCGGTGCTAATATATTGGTCTTTTAAATTAATCGTCGTAAAAATTTAGAATGTCGAGCTTTTCCGATCGTACATACAGTAAAATATTCTGCTTAACGTCTGGAAGCAATTCCCAAATTTGTTACGGTAATTATTATTATCATAATATGATATTATTCATGAATATAATTGATTGTACCAAGGCTTAATAGTTGTTTACCTTTTCTTATGATGAACAATTTCCGAGATAATTTCGAATCTATCTTAGAATCGGAGGTTGAAAACGTATCATTTAACTATACCAATTATACTAAAATAATAACTATAATTATAGTTATTTAACGTGATAACATTTATGGTTATGAGAGACGTTTGAAAATTCAAATCACAACCGCTAAAACCGTTAAAAATCAGTTTCCTGTTTATGACGTTTGAATCACCAGGATAAAAAATATTTGCCTGGCAACGCTGCTGAACGCGTTATCACTTTTATTTGGGGTCTTTATAGGGAAATGTTATGGATCTGGGCCGTCCCTGTTGTTAATTAGTCCATGGTTAGACCCATAGAAATCGGATAACAAACTAGAACGATTTTTGAAATTTTGTCGTGGGATCCGATTAGAACTTTTAAAAAACCCTGCCTTTGGCCCATGCTTTTCGTTTGGCTGGCAACGAAAGTTACGCCATCGGTGCCAAACTGGTGAACTAACACTCTATTTCGCCTAAAATTAAATGGCCGACTTTAGCTCGACGCTAACGCAGTTTTTTTTAAATCTTTAAAGTAACTTATGTTTAATTAAAGTTGAAGAATGGCTCAAAACTGCGTAATCAAATCGTGTAAGAGTACATACTCAAAAGAAAACATATCTTTTCACAGGTTAGTGTTAGAAATAGTTTTCTTTTTACCATAATTTCCAATCGCTAAGAACGCACTAGAAAACGCGTTTCTTTCAAATCATAGAAAGCTAGTTTTTACCTCTCCGAGGGGACAAAGTCCCCTAGGAGGGGTTATACAACGACCGTGTCTGTCTGTGGGTGGGTCTGTGGGTGGGTCTGTGGGTGGGTCTGTGGGTGTGTCTGTGGGTGTGTCTGTCAGGACTGCGAACGCGTTCGCATTTTCGGTGCAAAGTGTAATCACTGCGTACGCAGTTTCTCAAAGGGTTGGCAAAACCACCGTGCGACGGTGAGCGTTAACGGATGCATTTGCGCTTTGGTTTGGATGGTGTTTTTTCGCTCACCGTCGTGACGGTTTGGTGTATTACGTTTTTGTAATGTTTATGCGTAGGTTGTGAGTGTTGAATTTGTTGTGTTTGTGTTCTGATGGATGTGCATGTTGAGTCTGTTGTGTTTATACGGGCGTTTTCTCTCCAACTTCTTCTTAATGACTTTGGGACGGACCGAGTGCTGAGTGTAATGCTACCTCTCAACGTTCAATGGCAGGGTTTCCACCAGTTGTACACGGTATTCGTCTTAGTATCAATTTGCGATCGCATCGGGCGGGATTTGAACCCGAGACCTCCTGATTGACAGGCGGACGTTCTACCACAGAACCACCGACACTTGTTACGCCTTATTGAAAATTAGACCTTCAGCTTTATCGGAAGCGTATTTAATAGAGTACGAAATTTTGGTTTAATTGAAATAGAATTGAAATTGAAATTATTGCATCGAAGAAATTCTACTTTAGCGTTTCTCTATTGATTAAAAATAAATGCGCCACCCAGGTTTCGAACCCAGACCATTCGGCTTGGCAGTCGAGCGCTCTACCACAGAACCACCGATAGCTCCTTAGATTCGCTGAAATTAAGACAGGCATCGTAAGCATAATAGGTAATAAAGTCTTTTTTTATTAATGAATTTATGAAGGCCTAATCTGGTATTTTTTAAAGGTTAAATCTTGTTTTAGCGCAGTCAGCCGAGATTAGAGGGTTAAAGGGTAGACCCTGTGGGTGGTCCACTTTTTTAACGACCTATATATAGTTCTGTTAATTCAAAGGAGATAATTTAACGTTAATTGCTTTAAGAGCTGGCGGTTAGTCAAGTGGCTCTCTGTGCTTTGTTGATGGTAAGGTTTTTGCTTCTTGTAAATACATTTGGTGTGGATATTTGGATATCTACGATTTCTAACGCAGTCAATGATTTCTTGGGTGTGCGAGTCATTATATGATATTGGAAATTGGACGGCATTGGTCTTTTTCATGTGGTATGCGTCACAACGTCAACAGGAAGTGAACGAGTCGTCCACTACCAGATATCTACGGTATCTTCATCAAGGGCGAGTGTTGAAATAAAATGAGCGTTAAAGATGCGGCAAGTATTTCGTAAGAGAGTAATTCCAAAAAGCCTCTGTAGATATTTATTTCATTAAAATTTGCTTCGTATTATATTTAACTGATAAACTTGTTCTGTAAAAGGGTTTAATTCAATTGTGCATTGTTATAGTACGTCTAACTTACTGTTGTAACTACTTAACTTATGATATTCTGAATAAATTAAAATTGGTCGTTTCGTCTCAATTATTTTAATTATAATTAAAATTTTATACCGGGCGGCATAGAAATGGGTTAATATTTTTAACAAATAACTCTAAATTGCGGAGATATATCTTTAAGGGTTATCTCGATAAATTAATACCACTAGGGACAATTCTTCCGAGGAGAGGTATATTTTGGCTTGCCAACTTGTTACCTCTCCGAGGGGACAAAGTCCCCTAGGAGGGGTTATACAACGACCGTGTCTGTCTGTGGGTGGGTCTGTGTGTCTGTCAGGCCTGCGAACGCGTTCGCATTTTCGGTGCAAAGTGTAATCACTGCGTACGCAGTTTCTCGAGATCTCTGCGTTCGCAGTTGCTAGTAATTAGGGAACAAAGTCGAAAAACCGTGTTTGCAAAACCACCGTAGGACGGTGAGCGTTAACGGATTAATTTGCAGTCGGGGCTGGTTTGGTGTTTTTTTTTCGTCAACGCTCGCCGTCACGACAGGTTTAATTCAGTGGCTATTGTAATGTTTATGTGTAGGGTGGTAATGTTGTGTTATTGTTATGACGTTTGTGGGTGTTGAGTTTGTGGTGTGTATGTACGGGTGCTATCTCTCCAACTCTTTCTTATTGACTTTTGGGACGGACCGAGTGCTGAGTGTAATGCTACCTCTCAACATCCAATGGCAGGGTTTCCACCAATTGTTCACGGTATTCGTCTTAGTATCAATTTGCGATCGCATCGGGCGGGTTTCGAACCCGAGACCGCCTGTTTGACAGGCGGACGTTCTACCACAGAACCACCGACACTTATTACGTTTCATTGAAAATTAGACCTTCAGCTTTATCGAAAGCGTATTTAATAGAGTACGAAATTTTGGTTTAATTGAAATAGAGCAAGATTTCGTGGAAGATTTAAATTATTGCATCGAAGAAATTCTAATTTAGCGATTTCTCATTTGATTAAAAACAAATGCGTCACCCAGGTTTCGAACCAGGGCCGTTCAGTTAGGCAGTCGAGCGCTCTACCACAGAACCAACGATAACTTCAAGCTATACTGCAAATAAGACACTCATTGTAAGCATAATAGTTAACAAAGTCTTGAATTTTTTTACGAATGAAATTGTGAAGGCCTAATGTGGTTTTTTTACGAAAAAATTATAAAGACTTAATCTTGTTTAATATAATAAGTTGCTTTATTTCAATTTGGTACTTTTGTTTAGGGTTTTTTTAATGAATGGAGTTAAAGATTTTTTTCTTCTATTATTTGACGTTTTATTTTTGCGGTTGTATATTTGTTTTATCTTTTATTCTTTTAAAATTATTTACTTCTTCCGCAAAATGGTTCATTTTTTGGAGGAACCTTTTTACTTATTTTTTGTGTATTAATGTTTTGAGAACCTTTACGTTTGGGAAAGGATAATTTTTGACGGAACCTTCAAAGTGTATACGTCGCATTTTCAAAATATTTAATGGTCAAATCTTGTTTTAGCGCAGTCAGCAGATAAGATAAAGGGTAGAACCCGTTAGTTTTTTGTAATTTATTTAGTTTTTTCAGTCGTATATTCTTATCTATTAGGTTTAGCGTATTGGTTTACAAGCTTAATAATTCATTTATGCCGGGAGTAGTGGCTCACTCCTGTAATCCCAGGCGTCCGGGAGGCAGAGTTTGTGGATGGCCGTGTGAGGACGACCACCAATCCCCCAACGGGTGGTCGGAATACTTCCGCCACGGGTGTCCCCACCCCTGTCCCCTCGTATCCCCCCGTTGGTGTGGCCGTTACACATATCTCGCCCTGATTAATCAGTTATTGAGTGCTGGTGTCTAAGGCCTTGGGTCGACACCGATGTGTGGATGTCAAAAAAAAAATAAAATAAAAAATAAATTTATTAACAACATATCGAGTTGGTCTGGTTTTCATCTCGGTCGTAATTTATTTTAAACGTTTTCTCGGCTGATTAAGATGTTTAATGCAGTTCATCAATTGGGTTCGTTTGTGTTTATTTATAAAGAACCCTAACTATTCCCTCTACAGTCATTTATTGATATACGTTTAGTCAAGTGGCTTTCTGTGCTTTGTGAATGGTAAGTTTTTCGCTTCTTGTTAATAAGTTTTTTGGTGGTGTGGATATTTGGATATCTACGATTCCTAATGCAGTCATTGATATCCTGGGTGTGCGAGTCATTATATGATATTGGAAATTGGACGGTTTTGGTCTTTTTCATGCGGTATGTGTCACAACGTCAACAGGATGGTTCCGACAGTCTACGAGTCGTCCACTACCAGATATCTACGGTATCTTGATCGGGCGAACGTTGAAATAAAATGAGCGTTAACTATGCGGCAAGTATTTCGTAAGCGACAAAAATACAAATACCCTCTGTAGATATTTCTTTCATTAAAATTGGCTTCGTATTATATTTAACTGCTAAACTTGTACCGTAAATAGGGTTAAAGTCAATTGTGCATTGTTTTAGTACGTCTAACTCACTGTTGTAACTACTTAATTTATAATATTCTGAATAAATTAATCTCGGTTGTTTCGTCTCAATTATTTTAATTCAAATTAAAATTTTATACCGGGCGGGATTGAACCGGGATTACGTTATTAGTAAATAACTCTGAATTGGGGAGATATAACTTTGAGGGTCATCTCGAGAAATTAATACCGCTAGTTGTATTTTAATTTTGATTGTGTTGAGCTTTTGGGCGGTATTGTTGGCTTTAATTATCATTTTTTCGTGTGAAGTGGTTTAAAGAAGGTTTTCTGTGTTGTTATATCGTAAGCGATAAAAATACAAATACCCTCTGTAGATATTTCTTTTATTAAAGTTTGCTTCGTATTACATTTAACTGATAAAACATTTCTGTAAATAGGGTTAAATTCAATTGTGCATTGTTTTAGTACGTCTAACTCACTGTTGTAACTACTTAATTTATAATATTCTGAACAAATTAATCTCGGTTGTTTCGTTTCAATTATTATAATTCAAATTAAAATTTTATACCGGGCGGGATTGAACCAGGATTACGTTATTAGTAAATAACTCTGAATTGGGGAGATATAACTTAGAGGGTCATCTCGAGAAATAAATACCACTAGGGACAATGCTTCCGAGGAGAGGTATATTTTGGCCTGCCAACTTGTTTTAAATAAAAAATGAAGAATGTTTCAAAATTCCGCTATTAAATATTTTAGGAGTAATTACTCAAACAAAAACATATCTTTTCACAGGTTACTGTTAGAAATAGTTGTTTTACGAGCAATATTTATGGGGGAAACCGGTGCACAGTAATGGTTTATCGCGAATATCTACGTTAGTATTGTATGTACGGCTATAAACCCAATTATGAACATTAGGGTCCAGCTATTTCCCACAAAAAATGTTCTATGAACATTTTACATTCGAGCAATCGTTGTGTCGTATTCGCGGTTTTAACGTTGTACCCGAAACGCATCTTACAATTTTGCGCCTTCGTTGACTTAAAACGCATCCGCCGCTCTTCATGTAACCGCGTTTAAAATTTACCACCCAGCTAACTCTTGTTATTTTTGCAATAAATCGCTTGAAAATGAAACTATTCTGAAGGTTGTGTGAGACAAAATGATTAAATCTTGGATTAATAATATGATATTTTTAATACGAAACAAATAACGAAATACGTGGAATATTTGGCGTTAACTAAGCTTAGAACGTATTTCGTTATTTGTTTCTTATTACAAGGAGCGTTCGCCATCATTTAACCAAGATTTAACGATAGTAATCGGGTTTTTCCGTTTCAAAATACACAGTAGATTAAACCGAGGCTTAAGACTGGGCAAGATTCAGCGCCTTAAAATTTTCGTCTACTTTAAAGATACATTCTGAACGAACCAATGGATGAAAAGTTATGAAACTAGCTTTTAAATAAACCTTGAAACTTATTTCAAGTCATATAATTATATAATTATAATTCACTGATGACAAAATTCGTGAAAAGTATTAATATCGTTCCGAATTACAACCTACTTTCTAAAATCTCATTTTGCTTTCTAATACGCGCGTTGACAACACAAACTTTACCTAGACGAGCAGATGTTCGGTTATCTACATGGTGCGGGATAAATATTATTTTTTAATGTTATAAAGCGATAGACGATTTTTCAAGACGATTTTATATTACATTTAAGTTCATATAAACGGGAAAAATTGTCAGTGGAATATTTCTTATATCATTTGGTAGGTTAATTAACGTGTAATTGTCGCCAACTTTACATTAATTTCAATGGGGCGGGTGAAAACTTTTAAACAAGTTTCGCGCGAGCGCGCCTCTAGAGGCAGCGCAGATGGTGTTACTGTCGTTTTAGCCAAGAATCTAATCGGTGCCTTGTCAGCCATTCGATTAAGCGTTCTAGTTTGTTATATTGGGTACGTTCAGTAACAGTCAACGGGAAAAAACCCGATGGATTTATATTTTCCACCGATGAGCTTTTTCGTCATAATGACGTTGGAAGTTGCTGAACGCTTTTATTCAGTCATCGGTGTTTTTTAAAATGCCGTAGCTTTTATAGTAGTTGTATGTCAGTAATGACGTCAGTCATCGGCAAAACCGACTCTTCCAGCCTATGACTTCGGTGAGTAACCGATGACTATCATGACGTCAAAACCGGAAACGCGAAAAAGCGTACAGTAGGAAACCTATGTCAGCGATTAGTAATCGGTGAGTCCGATGAGCGCTGCTGAACGTACCCCCGATTTCTATGGTTAGGCCTACCTAACCTTACGCGCGCGAGCCGCGACACGATTCAAAAGTTAAATGAAAGTGACGAAACCGGCAGGCAGACAGCCAGGCCTCGCACTTCACTACAACAAACTTCGAAAATTCTAGAAGCTAGTTTTTACTTTTGAGTCAATCCACGTCAAATCAACACACTGATTCCGACGCATGTTTTTACCTCTCCGAGGGGACAAAGTCCCCTAGGAGGGGTTATACAACCACCGTGTCTGTCTGTCTGTGTGTCTGTCTGTCTGCCCTGCGAACGCGTTCGCATTTTCCGTGCAAAGGTTAATCAATGTACGCAATGTCTCGAAATCTCTGCGTTCGCAGTTTTTCGTAGTGTTGGCAAAACCACCGTGTGACGGTGAGCGTTAACGGATTATTTTGCGGATGGGTTTGGTTTGGATGGTGTTTTTTCGTTAACGCTCACCGTCGTGACGGTTTTAACTCGGTTTGATTGGGTATTTAGTTATTGTAATGTTGAGTTCGTGTTATGACGGTTGTGGGTGTTGAATTAGTGTTATGACGGTTGTGGGTGTGGAGTTTGTTGTGTTTGTGTTATGATGGTTGTGGATGTTGAGTTCGTGTTATGACGGTTGTGGGTGTTGAGTTTGTTTTGTTTGTGTTAGATTGGTTGTGGATGTTGAGTCTGTTGTGTTTGTATGGGCGTTTTCTCTCCAACTTCTTCTTAATGACTTTGGGAGGACCGAGTGCTGAGTGTTATGCAACCTCTCAACGTCCAATGGCAGGGTTTCCACCAATTGTACACGGTATTCGTCTGAGTATTAATTTGCGATTTATTGGCGCCGGCCGGAAATCGAACCCGGTTCTGCCTCGTGCAAGAGATTTACTCTAACCACTCAGCCACCAACGCTTGTTAATTTACGGTGTTTTTCTAAAAAACAGCTTTGGCGAATGTTAGGTACTATAATTTATTCTAGATCATTTTAAATATTAATAAATTATATTAATCTTATATTTAAGGAATTATTTTAAATTATATTTATCTTGTATTTAATGAAATATTTATAAATTATATTAATCTTATATTTAATTAAATATTTATAAATTATATTAATTTTCTATTTAATTAAATATTTACAGATTATATTAATCTTATATTTAATTAAATATTTTAGTATTTTAATGTAAAATTTGATCGTGATCAGGAATTGAACTCGGGTCGCATTGTAACAATGCGGCTAGTTCATCGCCGAGCCATTGACTTCCTTAGGGAAAATATTAAAACCATTATAATAAGGCGGGTTTTTTTACTAAACGGATTAATACAATATCTGTATATATTGTTTATTGAACTTTGTTTGTTTATTCTTTGGTACGGTTTTTTGTTTTGTTAAATTCTTAACAAAATTTCGTTAAAACACAAAAAGTAGTTCATTGTTACCTTTTAATAACGCTTAGAAAAAGGATAATTATTCAAAACTCCCGCGGAAATTAAATCAAAGTAATAATATAGCGCCACCGTGTGGAGAACTATCAATCAAACCGGGTAAAAAATATAATCTCTTAAATTTTTCGAACTTTAGTCAAATCTCGACGGGTAAAAAACAAACACAAAATAAACGTATATAAGGCCGTTGCCGTCAATATAGAAGATCTATTCTTTCTTAGTTCTTGGCTGTCAGACGAACTACTACAGGACGGGGTCCTGGTGTCGGTCAAAAGTTATGACGAACTTTGCGGTTGTAATTAGTATGTTCGGTCTTCGGTCAAGAAAAGAGTTAAATTGTGTTTCGCGTTTGGAACGTGAGTGAATGGACTTAAGTGTATGAACAGTGCGTGTTTAAGACTGAAAATGTTAAAGTAATTGTGAACTAACTCAAGTCAGATGTAAGATAAAATTGATTGTTATTATTTTTTGAATTGGAATAACCTAATTATACCCTTGAAATTATCAACTCAACCTGTGAGGCTTATTAAGTAGATTGGAAGTAATTAGTAGCGAACATATGTCAGCTGTTAATTAAGACAGAGTTTAAAATTACTCAGTATAATTTATGATAATTACTTTTAGTAAGTGTGTTTTGGTTTATGTTTCAATCACGATGAACTAAGACAAATCTAGTCTTAGACACTTGAGTACCATTTCTGTATAATTACGTAGAAGGGATATATATTGTTGGATTATTGATGAAAGTTAAATCTAGAACGTTCCATAGACTGTTCTGAATAAAAATGAGCATTTATAATTTTACATAATTCAGGTTGCAATTTTATTTTCTAATCACTCGCCCACGACATTACAGTTCTGGCAATCCCGAACCAATTAAATTTTCGATATAACGGCGACGGGAAATTATTCTCGTAAATTTATCGCGCGGCCCTAGGGAATATTCTTTTAACAAAATTTCGATAAACTATCGTTTAATTAAAATCGGCCCGATTCCGTTAAAATTATAAACCAAAAAGCGAACGGTCGTTATAATACCCTCTGTAGATATTTCTTTCATTAAAATTTGCTTCGTATTATATTCAACTGATAAACTTGTACTGTAAAAGGGTGTAATTCAATTGTGCATTGTTATAGTACGTCTAACTCACTGCTGTAACTACTTAACATATGATATTCTGAATAAATTAAAATTGGTCGTTTCGTCTCAATTATTTTAATTATAATTAAAATTTTATACCGGGCGGGATAGAACTGGGATAACATTTTTAACAAATAACTCTAAATTGCGGAGATATATCTTTAAGGGTTATCTCGAGAAATTAATACCACTAGGGACAATTCTTCCGAGGAGAGGTATATTTTGGCTTGCCAACTTGTTTGATTTTGATGGAAGTTGGTATACTAAGGGAAGTTATGTAGCTATGAATAAAATTCATAACAAAAATGTTTATTTTTCATTTTTAAAATGTTTTTAATTATTTTAATTATAAAGAAAAATGGTGTCATCTTGATTTACATGCCCTTTTTCTCTAGAACCGGTTGAGATTGATGGATGCACAATACCTCATTTTAAAGCTCTTCTAATGGGCTTTTATATGAGGTATAACTATTTTTTTTTCAAAACTAGGCTTAAGTTTAAATGTTAATTTTTCAAAAAGCCCACAATTTTAAAATTTAAAAAAATATCAGGTTTACTCTGTACTATTTGTATACATTTCCCAGCGTTTTGTGAACAATAAAAATTGACTAATCAGAAAAAGCCTGGGTTAAATTACTTTATCGATTACGTTAATTCAGTATTCTATCCTCCCAGTAGGCCAGCGCTCTCTTCAAAAGCGACACGGTCAACTGTGAGTCTGCAATCACACGCTGTTCGAGATAGCACGAACAGCACGTGATCAAAGTAGGTTGTCTGGGCGAAGAGGAAACCATGACGGCACGGGTTGCGCTGCGCCGCAGAGCTCCCCAGTGACCAATGCAAATCATGACAGAGGCCACCCGGATACAATCATTCTTCTGCTTCTCGTGCTCTTCACGATGACGGACAGCACCATAGATATAGGAAACGTATATAAAGGTCTAGATAAAATATTTCAAAGGGAGTTAATACGGAGGTGACAGCTAGCAGAAACGCGTAATTTCTGCAGGCTATCCTTATAAGGCGCTATCTATCGGTAAGAAAGCTCGTGCTATCGTCGCGAGAGCCATTGTCTCCTGCTTAAAAATGATACTAAAAGTCACCAACAGATGGTGTCTAAAGACTACGGCCTGCGGAAAGGTCAAGCACTTAGTACTAAAATGCTAAGAGAGCTCGCGCTCTTGGTCACGTGTCTTCCTCGGTGTCTGCTAGGTGTCAATTCCGTATTTTATGTTAGGCTTAGACGCCCCGAAATTTATCTAGACCTTTATACAGGGTGTCTCAATTTGCTCGATCAGGCCATTTTTCTCAAAATGTATTTATGCTAGGGGTTTGAAATTTTCAGGGTTTATTTGTTAGGTATGGAAGGCTTTGGTTACTAAATTTCAGAAAAATCGAACGATTTTGTGCCGTTTTGGAAAATTTATTTTTTCACCGGTAGGTGTCACGCAATATTTTTCAATAGAAAAGTTGTAGGGCATAGTCGAAAGTGTAAAAATAATTTTGGTTCGGTTGAAAAAGACCTATTTTTCCCTGAGTTTGGAGGTCGGGGAAAAAACAAGTTGTACTAGCAGGCAATAGTTCTTTCTATAAATGTTTTACGCTTAACCAACTTGTTAAAAGTAGAAGTATAACATGGTGCTCCTACGTCACAAGACTGAGTTTTGGTGGAATTATCTTAGCACGCGCAATTTGCACGAGCGTTAGAAAATAGGAAGCTCCTCGTGAAGCGAGCGCGCGCTCGTAGTGTTGGAGAAAGTAAATGCAGTGACGTAAGAGCTACATTAAAACAAGAAGGCCATGTTACTTTATAGAAAGAACTATAGCCTTTAACGTAAACAATCGTACAAAATCACAACACACATGTACATTTATTCTAGGGAACTTATGCTTTCAGCTATGTAGTTAATAATCAGATCTGCAAAAAGTTATTGTTAAAGAAAATTATTACGTTCAACACCTAATTAGACAAAGTAGACAAAGACCGCGTCTTCCATTTCGACGTGGTTACGAGTAAGATCATCAAACAAAGATTTGTAGACCAAAAATTACGCTTATTTTTCTTTTGTTGTTTTTTAACGTGAAATATCAATTGTCCGAGTAGTATTTAAAGCGTTTACATTTCAAAGTTAAAACATTATCTCAGCTTGGCCGATTGTTGTCCAGCATGCCTCTTTACACTCGAGATCAGCGCGCTCATATGCTAGAATTATTTTACGGAGAAGGTCGTCGTAATGCTACTCTAGTAAGTCAGTTATTTAGACGAAGATTTCCCAATTGCAGACCAAGTCATACGACGGTTCTTAGAGTGGTCCGCGACTTCGACAACTGGGGTAATATCAATCCGAGGTTTCGTGGTCGTGGTCTCCAGGACATCGACATGGAAAACACCATACTTGCCTACTTCGTCGCCTATCCTCGAGCGAGCGTCAGGACTGCCAGCTTTGACTTAGGGTTGGATCGAAACTACGTTTGGAGAACACTCAAAAGACACCATTTTCATCCTTATCGAGCGACACTTCACCAAGGACTGCATGACGGTGATAGACAGCGCCGACTCGACTTCTGCAATTGGTTTTGCCTCATGGCTGACGCACACCAGGATTTTCACGATCAACTACTGATGTCCGACGAATGTTCATTCGGAAGAGATGGGCCTTTCAACCGTCAAAACCAACATATGTGGGACTACGAGAATCCACACTGGGGATTTCCTCACCGCCACCAAGTGCAGTTTCGCTTAAATGTGTGGGCTGGTCTGTTAGGTGACAGAATTATTGGCCCGTTCTTCCTGCCAAATCGTCTGAATGGTCAAACTACTTGGAGTTCCTTCAAAATGAAATATCCAACGTGTTGGACGACATTCCTCTGGCCGAGTACAGACGCATCTGGTTCCAGCAAGATGGGGCGCCACCTCACCAATATCGTGACGTGGTTGCATATCTAAACGACGAGTTTCCTGGAAGATGGATCGGAAGAACTGGTCCTGTTCGTTGGCCTGCAAGATCCCCTGATCTAACACCACTCGCCTTTTTCTTTTAGGATTCGTAAAGGACTACGTATACCAAATACCTGTGACGAGCGTTGACGATTTACGACAAAGAATCATCGAAGCATGTCGCCGGGTGACTCCAGAAATGGTTCGAGGAGCATTTCGCAATATGCAACACCGTGCGTATTTGTGCATTGCATCAGAAGGTGGCATTTTTGAAAACATTTTGTAGAAGTCATTAAAAAACATTTGTCACTTGGGCTAATTATTATTTGTTTATTTTTCGAAATCTTATAACCGAAATGCATGTTACCTACAATTCGTTAAAGGCTATTGCCTGCTAGTACAACTTGTTTTTTCCCCCCGACCTCCAAACACAATGAAAAATAGGTCTTTTTCAACCGAACCAAAATTATTTTTACACTTTGGGGCTGTTCACAAATTACGTAACGTGGTAGGGGGGGGGGGGTTTGGCAAGCGTTACGACATGTTACGTGGGGGGGGGGGGAGGGTTCACTGAAATGTTACGTAACACATCTTATTTTTAATATCGTAAAATAAAATTTTCGCCATTTTCAGAAACAGTCACAATTATTACAAACATTTGTATTTTCATTGATTTACTCACGTTTAAAAGAATTTCATACCCATGGGTATAAAGTGTTGCGTAAAAATACAGTTGTAATTTCAAATGATAATTACAAACAATAAAATTTAGTACCTGATCTTATTGTACTTTATTACCAGCATATTAGTTGTTACGTACTATAATAATTTAAGGGGGGGGGTTCGATATTTGTTACGTAATTTAAGAAGAGGGATCTTTCCATTTGTTACTCTTTGTTACGAGGGGGAGGGGGGGAGTCAAAAAAGTGGTTTTTCTGCGTTACGTTATTTGTGAACAGCCCCTTTCGACTATGCCCTACAACTTTCCTATTAAACATTTTGCGTGACACCTACCGGTGAAAAAAATAATTTTCCAAAATGGCACAAAATCGTTCGATTTTTCTGAAATTTAGTAACCAAAGCCTTCCATACCTAACAAATAAACCCTGAAAATTTCAGAACCCTAGCATAAATACATTTTGAGAAAAATGGCCTGATCGAGCAAATTGAGACACCCTGTATACATTTCTTATATCTATGGACAACACCCTTATCATCGGCAAAAGGTGCAAGATCTTACAGCAACCGATTTCCCATTGAGTGTGGATTTTTGCACGATGGTTTGCAGAACGTTCCGTCCAAGATTCCGTTTTTCCAACCACTGTGCTTTTCAATGACGAAGACACATTTCCCAGGGATGGTGTTTTTAACACTCACAACCAGCTCGAATGGGCTCATGTAAATCATCATGCGACGTTTACCCGTGGTTATCAGGAAAGATTTTCTGTTAACTTCTGGGCTGGATTAACGGAGACGTTTTGATTGGTCCTTACATGTTGCCGCCAAAAGTCAATGGGACGACGTACAGTGCTTTTCTGCGTGATGACTTACCTGACCTTCTTGATGATGCCCCGTTAGAAATTTTACGATAAATGTGGTTTCAGTATGACGAGATTCGGGCTCACTTTTCCTGGCGGGTTTGTAAGTTCCCCAATGAACAATTTCCACAGAAAAGGATTGGTCAAGGAGGTCCAGTCGCCAGGCCTGCAAGATCTAAAGCCGCGAGACTTTTTCTTGTAGGCTGGATGAAAGATCTTGTCTAGGAAACTCCAGTCGGATCAGAGGTGGATTTAGTTGTAATAATTAACGCCGCTGTGGAACCCATTCATACCACAACTGGAGTGTTCGAGGACAGACTTTCATCTCTTCTTCGCAGCTGCCTTCTTTTCTAAGAGTTGGAGGACGACATTTTGAGCATTAAAAAAATTACGTTTCGCACACGATAATGTTTTATAGAGTCCCATTTTCTTCCTACCCCTGAAATCGGCTTACCTATCTGGGTTCTTGTGTTCGTGTGGTAGCCTACTGTACTGTTAGGCGTCTTCAGGCCGAACTTTAAAACACTCTAGCGCTTGTCCAATTCGTTGCAGAGGATCGCCACGAAGACAGTTATACATCTTTACTCAACCCCTACAACACCTCAAATTTTCTGTACTGAATTTTCAAACACCCTGTATAATATTGAAACATATTCTTAAAGCCGCGACTTGCTTTAACGCCGCTGATGCTCTACGACTTGGACCTTAATGTTAGTAGGCCACACTTTGAAGCTCGCTGGCGCTCTTTTAACTCATCGTAGGAAAATTTAAAAAAAGGCATACTTCTCAACTCACCTCTACAACTCCTTAAAAGTTTTGCATAACCTTTTGAAACACCCTGTATATCCAAGAGCCAAGACCTGTAACTTACTGTTGTTGAAATAATGGCGGGGGAAGACAATTTCCGAATTTTCCCCTTCCGACGGCAGCAGGCAAGAAAATGCACGACTTTTGACGGGTTACGTTCTCCTTGTGTGGGGTGCTGTGTTTGTTGCTCACTTGCAGGTCCTGGCTCTCGGAAATATTACTTCTTGGCGATTTCCTTAAAGGTGTATTATTAGAAGTCGATAAATTAAAGGTCAAAGACAAGTTGACTAAATTAAATAAAATTCCATTCATTACCCTTCATACTCCACGACCCTCGAGATAATTTTGTGATGACCTTGAAAACGTGGCTCAAGGTCATGCGATATTTCATTGTTCAAAGTCTATTCGCGATCCAAAACTTTCACTGTGCCCCCTTTGGTTCGCCATTGGATAGGTAGTGGCTAAAGCAGACGCTATTAGTTTTTCCTCATCGTTATTCGTAAATTTGACTTTAGAAATAATGATACTTGCATTTTAATATAATTTTTACATCGTTTGCTTATATTTTAATAAGTTTATTTAAGAAATAGAGTTCTTACGACTTTTGTCTGTAGCAGACGCTAGATCATAGGCGCAACGCCGCAACTTCGAAGAAGGCTCGTCATCTAGACTCATATCAGTTGCGAATGGTGATAAGACGCACATTGGCTTCTTGCGTAGTTTAAATTTTATTCATGAGTGTCGCCGACTGCCGACAGAGTTTAAACCATGTTTTGCAGCTTAAATTTCTGATCGTTCAAAGTTTCAGGCTAGAATCAATTAAATCAAAAAGTCGACCGTTATTTTATGTATAGTTGACGGATATGAATGCGCTCTTTTAACTCAGTTCGAACCCTAACCGCTTTAAAACTAACATAGGAAGAAATAACAGACAACTTATAGATTTGAGAAGGTAAAGTGCGCCACTAGGTGGTTTCTTAACGCTGGTTCTCGGAGCAGTGAACCCCTAGTTTTTGAATAAAAAAACTGGTCCGAGCAATTAATAATCTGGTCTTTGACCCAGTGACCACCACTTATTTCCAAGCCTGGTTTTATAACGAAGCGTTTACCCACTTCCGGCATGTGAACTCCGAAAAATCAGCCTCCCTCCAAGTTCTCCATCGGTCACGGTATTTTATTGTCCTATCACTGCCAACTTTGATGAGGCGCTGTTAACAGTGCCTCATCAAAGTTGGCAGAAGTCTTACCTATAGTTGGTTACCATGGTAACTATGGAGCTAATTTTCGGAGTTCCGGCTGTATGTGGGTAAACGCTATTAACTACACGCGAGACAGTTATTTCGAATCTAGTAGAATGACGTCATAGGATTGCTGTTCTTACCCTACTACGAAACAGTGTTGCCAGATTGTGGGAAATTTCCCATATTGTGTGAATTTTTGGGGTCCTTTTGGTTCTGTGGGAAAAAGGTAATTTTTTTCAAAAACGTTGATTTTGTGAGAATTTTCATGTCTCAGGGTATTTATCCATCTTTTTTTAATTTGACGATTAATAAAAAGCTCGAAATTATTTCAACTTTCAAACATTGGCAACACTGCTCCGAAATCCCAGAACAAGTTAAAAAAAAACCTGCCCAAACGTTTCACTTAGAAGCCTACACCATGGGCAGTGGATTTTAAAATCCACTGTCCATGCCTACACACATAGAAATCTCATAGGTAACTAGAATGCTGCCGCCTACGGCCGAGCTTGTCGCCAGTTCGTTTTGGAGGATAATATTCCTCCTTGGTTCCGTTACTATCGCGGGAGATAGGTGACGTCATTCTCTCTGGTGACATTAAATTCTTGGCAGAACCACTCTTTGAGCTCCGATTGGCTAAGATCTGGCTATCGTCTGCCACGGCGTTTGGTCCATTTGCCAGTTACACGGCAGCATTCTAGTTACCTATGAGATTTCTATGCCTACACATTAATGTTCTGTTTCTTGAAATTTTTGGGAAAACAAAATTGAAAAGAAGAATTTTTTTCTATGGAACATTACAATTAAACTAAAAGTTGTCTGAGAGAAGAGGCCTTAACTTAACTTTATAAATTGGAATTTACTAAGCTGATAAATATTAGTAAAGCAGAAAAATACATAGAATATTATTTTTAAAACATATCAGACGTGATAAGCAGTTTCTTTTATTTATTCCATTATTTTATCTGATGAAATATTTTCAAACTTCAGTGCCTTAACGTACCACCTTGAAAAAGCGTAATTGCAGTTCTTTTTACCTTAACTGCAGTCTATTTCTGAATGCGTAACAGCATTTATTTTTTTTATACTATTTCTATATCAGACACTTATTTCACAAGTGATATTTTTGTTTTCAAGCTTACAGCAAATAGTCTCTTAGCTGAAGCTTTTTTTTAATGATCATGAAATAACAAAATTTGTTGATGTTTAGAATATACATTGAAAAAGCGTTTGTGTTTGCTTTAGATACAGAGAAACCAGAATTTTTTCCCCCCTTGTTTTTGGTCATAATCTATAAACTAGGAATGGCCTGAATAAATTGTTTATAAACATCCTTAGTACTGTAGTAACTTTTACCCAAAAATTTATTTTAACAAAAACAATGTATACTTGAACGAGTTTGCACCAAAAAAACCCACCATGTAACACAGGCAGTAAACCACAGTTCAAACACTCTCTTTTATGTAAAATGACCAAAAATTATTTCAAATAGGCAGATATTATTTACCAAGAACAATTAACAAACATGGCTGTAGAAAATATTAGTAATAATATGCAAATTTAATTCAAAGCTTAAATGTGTAAAGCCTGTATAATACTGAATCGTGTTTTTTTAGAAAAATTTCATAATTTTATAAATATTTGAAAACAATTTAAATTTCCATTCCTAGTTTCAAATTTTTTAAAAACTAAAAACCCTCTGATAAACAAAAGCTATTTCATGGCATATACTCATTTCATAAAACACAACCAACAACCCTGTACATATTTTTTTAAAGAAGCAATTAGGACACGAGATTTACATTATTTTCACCTTTTACACATTTTCCTTTTTTTTTTTTTGAAAAATACAATCTTTTAACAGAATGAAAATCCCCATAATACAACTAGGCTTTTTAAATACGCCTCTTAACTAATTTTAGGTCGTTTTAAAATCTTCTTAAAGAGTAATAGAGAAGCGCAGGAAATTGGAATATATCTAAAAAGTTCTTTTTTATTTAATGTTCTTTTAAACAGTCTGAAGCAAAAACACCTAGAAATGAAATATAGTAGTTCAAAATGGCACAACCATTTTTTTCATTATGAAGAGCTGTAATTTATTTTTATTATAACAGCGGCAGTGAATTTGTTTCTTGATGTTTAGATTATATTTTTAAAAACGATTGGTTTTTCTATAAAAAAAACTACATCGCTTCTATTTGTAGTTTGATACAAATCCATTTCCTTTGTCTTGAAGCCACTGAGTTTATTTAATGAACATTTGCAAGATTTCTTCTTATTAATACATAATGACAATGGATGAACGAAACTTGACAGAATGAAAAGGACGAAAGCTTACCTAACCTACAAAATGAACATTTAACACTAAGCGTAGCAATCAATCTGATAATCTTAGCAGCGTCATTTTGGAAATAATTTATTTAATTAGGATATATCTACTACCTGAAACTATGGAGATCTAAGAACTGAAATATTTTCAGGATAAAACATAAAAGGGGACTTTTTCCTTAATATAAGTCAGAGGAATTATCTAAAATATAAGCTGATTTCTAAAATGACTAAACATAAAATTGTTAGACAATGTATAACCTTTCTATCAAACTAAAAACAATCAATTTTAACAATGGATTTTTTTTTTAAAACTGCTTAATGATTTTAAGAATAAGAATAATAAAAAAATTATACTAAACATATTGCAAGTTTTTCCATAACCTATCTATAGATAGATTACAAACAATAAATCTATGAGTTTTAGTATAAAATAAGTGTTAAGCAAAAAATTTACATTTATTATACCGGTAAGCTAATCACTACAATTCTTCAGCGACAAATAAAAAAATTGAGTTGAGCACTAAAAGGGCTTAAATGAATATTATTTTTTATTACTAACAATCATGTACCGGTAGTAATATTAAAAATTTTGTGGGTTTTTCATAAAATTAGGTTTGATATACCGCAGTATACGTCAACAACAAAGGGGAATATGTAAATTTTTTTTCCTTCTCTGTTTCTCAATACTTGGCCACAAAATTTAAACTGCCTATTTTTTTAAGACGACTTTCTCACGCTCTGGACAACAGTCTTGCGAATTGTGGAGAAAGCATATTACAACCTAAAAGAAAGGAAAAAGCTTTTTCAGAATCTTCTATCTTGGTGACAATCGTACAATCTGAGTCACATGGGAGGGTTGTAGGTAGCTTTGCCACTGCTAACCACTAGCTCCCTTATACTAACTATTGTAAGGTTCTAGATAAAGGGGTGTAATGGTCAAAAATGAAAAGCATAAACTAACCTGACAACTCTTTACTAAATAAATGAAAATGCCTCTTAAAAATGATAGAACATAAGTTATTGCTACTCACAACTTTCTGATTATCAGTTGCCTTTTAGCTATGCACCTACAACTACTCAAATCATCTTCCCCTTAGCCATTTACCTTTATACCCTATACAATAGCTTCATCTATCAGCCCTTACAGGAAATCTTAAATAGATAGGGTGGAAGAGAGACACACTGTGCAGTAGTGGTTCCCCAGTGCCATTAGCCAGGAAAAATCCTGGGCTACTTGGGCCAAAGTCAAAAGTGTTAACTAATCCCACCCTTTGGATGAACCCACATGTTGCAAGTTTGGGGAATACACTATTCCCACCCAAACAAAGGGGGTAAATGAGCCAATGGCTTTAAGTATCAGTCCCCACACTCTGGTAGTCAAAAATTCATTTGTAAGGCCTTAGGGGGCGTCAAAATACTATCAAGGTGGTACCCCATTTTCTGTTATTTATTGCGATGGATATCAGCTGAAGGGAGAGAGGACAGTCAGCTGCTGGTGATGCTGGGAAGATAATATATGGGTTCTTAGGGTAAGTCATAAAGTAACAAGTTTAGTATAATATAATCTTACAACCCTGGTAAAAATCTTTTGAGCAAGTTTCGTTTCTCTACAATAATCTGTGGCCCTTTTAACAGCGATACAGGACTCGCCGTTCTACAGATAACTAGCATCTTTAAAATAACTATTGCTTAAAACCTTTGTAAATTTGTTACGGAAAGGGAAACTACCCAGGAGTGGTTTAAAGGTTTTTACACTTAGTCTCCTCTTGCTGCGAGCAAAGAGTGCTAATTAACGTTTCGGCCATCCCACCAGATATCTAATCTAATCTGTATGTTATAAATTATAGCTTTACATTTCTTTTTATTTGTTTTGCTGATTTATTTATTGATTTTTATCATATGAGCTTTGGGTAATAAGTAAATATAAAAGAGTTAATAATGTCATAGCTTACCATTTATAAGGCTGTTCAAAATCTTGAAGATGATGGATGATAAAATAAAAGGAACAGAAAAATTGCTCGGGGGATAATTATAGCTAGAAATATTTTACCAAATTATGTTTGTCTTTTTTTTTAACAGAGAAAGTTGTGTAAATGTGTGTAGATGCAATTTTTTTGTGTGTTTATACGAGTGGGGGAGGGGGTAGAGCAGGGGTTATCTATATCAGGCTTCTGTGGCTCCTTTTTCTCGGTCCTCCTTCTCTTTCTTCTTCTTCTTCTTGAGGAAAGAAGGCGTTCTCAAACCTTTCTTCTTCTTCTTGTCTTTCTTCGGGGAATCTTCAGAAAGATCTTTCACTGGTGATCCCTGTAATGTGTCCAAAAAAAAACCCCCAAGAATAAGTTAAGTTAAAGTTTTAAGTTTTTTGGTGATCTGAATTTACTTTTTGAGTGTGACTAATTGGTCAAACATTTGAAAAAAATTGTGACATTTTCAAATAGTGATTTTCCCCAGATTTGCGGGTATTTTAAAAATAAAGTTGGTTTGTACTTTCTTATAAATTTTTAAAATCAAACTATTTTTGAGAAATTCATGGATTTGTATTTTGTGAATAATTTTGTTGATTTGTGGTTTCCCTCAATAAATTTGTTGACATTAAAATCCAGTATTAAAAAAAAATTTATCTTGGATTTTTAAGATAATTTTTTGGAGTTGTGGGTTTTTTTAAATTATTATTTAGACATTAAAATCCAGGATTTAAAAATTTAGATTTTTCTGAATGTCTGACCAGATAAGCAACAGTAGTACAGTACCACTTTCAACCAAACATATTGAATTTAAAACCAGTCAATAACAACTGATGTGATAAAATCTAAATGTAATCTTGCCTTCTATAAACAAATTTAACTAAATATATTATGCAAAAGTACCTCTTTGCTACTCCTAGATGCTTGGGAAACATCACCACTTTCAGCGGAACGTAGTTTTTCTTCACCGTTAATCGCTGTAACACCTATACAAATCAAGATATCAAAATACTTTAAATTAAAGAATTTCAAGAATAACACAACCAACATTTTAATCCACACAGGTGGTAAATGTCTAGTAAGAAAAAGCACAAAAAACCTTCAATGTGAAATATTTGATCTCAAACCTATTTGATTTCATATTTATATATCTCTTAAAGAGCATATATTCATCTTTCTATACTGCTATTGTTACTTGTTTGAAAACGGTACCTTTGCAACCTCCCTCTAATTTTTCAATTAATTAGTCATAATGACTTTTTAAAACTATTACATAGGGAAAATTTAATTTATAAATAAATATCCTTACCAAGTGAAAATTTTCATTTTAAAACATTAGACTGAGCCATATGATACGGTGTATGCTACTGACAAGGAGACATCCCGAAGTGTAACCCACCGATTTGGTTCAAACTCGGGGGATTGGTAGACGTTTATGTATGATGAAAAATCCTAAAGGGAATTTACAATGGGCAACCGTTTTGCCATGGCAACGAAAAATGTTTTTGACAATACAAAATATAAAATTTTCCATTGAAAATGACATGGGATTTTGAAATCAAATTGATCAAAAGTTGATCAATTTTTGTTTTTACTGTCAATTTTTATTTATTTTTTCTTTTTTTGGCATTTTCGAAATTTTGAAATTTTTCACAAGGGGGGTGGGGCCCTAGGAATCGGTCAGAATCCCATGTTATTTTCAATGGGAAAATTTCCATTTGTTGTTGTCAAAAACATTTTTCGTTGCCATGGCAAAACGGTGGCCCATTGAATAAATTCCCTTTAGGATTTTTCATGATACATGAAGGTCTACCAATCCCCCGAGTTTGAACAAAATCGGTGGGTTACACTTCGGGATGTCTCCTTGTGAGTTCTCGGGGAATTGTAAGCCCAAGGGAACATGCATCAAAGTTGCAAGGGTACAAGTTTCCTTTAAATTAATATTTATCTTGCAAGAGATAGTTTATATCAGAAGGTAAACAATACATCACAATCACACACTTATACCATACTTAGAGCAAAAAAAATGAAGATACACTATGCAAACTCAAAAAAAAGTGGCTTCTCCTTCCCATAAGATGCAATATATTAATTAGTTTGACAATGTAATAACTCTCAACTATCATCCACATATTTTAAATTTTACATTTATTGATGAGGTTTTGTAAAAATTACTTGTACCGAATAATGTAAATAGTGGAATATTCACACAGTTGCTACTACATAAAACTATACTAACATGCAATACAAACTCTATGAAGTGAAAAATAACTAAGATAATCTGACCGGCTAATAATAGACAGCAATATTAGTTATTTAATACGACAACGTTTTAACGTACCATATTGCTAAGTTTCACTTACGTTTTGGTTTACGCTCAGACAAGGCTCGTCGCTGCATATACACTTGTCTTTCATCCTCAGCAGCTACGCAGCGTCATGCACATGACAGGGTCATTCATTTAACCATGCACAATAGTTTTCATAACATTTTGTAAAAAGAGTGGGAATAGCCAGAGATATTAAAATCGATGACAAATGATTAGGACAAGTTACGAAATGATATTCAACCAGAATTTGAATGATTTAAGATGAAAAGAGAAAAAACAACATGCAAATTAATAAGGTACATTGTAGGCAACTTACCATTATTCTTTTGACTTTCTGACTGATCTGCAGTTCAGTTAAAGTACAAAAAGCACAAGAAATTTATAACAAAAATACCTTGGTAGGTCATGTAAAATTTGTAATTTTAAGGAAATTTGAAAATTAGTATAGTTTTTAATTATCAGCTAGGCTAACAATAGGCCTTACCCAGCGTGCAACATATAATACCATTATTCTAGGTAGCTGGGCTACAATGAGTATAGGTGGGTTGTGACAGACCCCTACACACACGATAATTTACCATTAATATCTATGTTTTCATTGAATGGGGAAACCAAAGACCTTCAGGGAAAACGCCTTTAACCAGTGGGGAGAGACTTTACAAACTTAACATAGAAGTGCTTCTGAGTTTCCACCCAATTCCACAAGATGGGAACGAAGCAAACTCGACTCGTGTTGTGAGGCAAAAGTGATAACCACTATACAACACCACATTTAGATTAAGTTATGATGGATACTTTTGCTTGGAAATGGGTGACCCTAATAAACCTCAGTCATGATTTGATAAGTTAAAAACTATCCCACAGAAAATAAAACTGAAATGCTTTGGTTTCTTCTTAAGTCTCATTTTAATTGGCCTAGGACCCCAGGGAACATGTGTGAATTATTTTTTAAGTATCTCTTAGATCAGTGGCGCCGATCGCTTTTTTCCCAATGGGGGCCGAAGCTCACTAATAAACTTGGAATGATGCTGCTGGCAACACTTTCTTGCTACGGATGCTTAAAAGTAAACGGCCTTTAACATTGGCGGTTTTACCAATGGTGGCTCCGGCCCCGCCGCCCCCATGGGATCGGCGCCACTGTCTTAGATGTAAGTATTAATCTCGATATATACCTAAGTTTAAAAACATTGTAACTTGAGCTACAATTTTTTTAAACTAAGGTGAGGCAAAATTACAGAGGTTAAACAGAGCACTCTAGAATTTAGAACAGCAACAACGTCAGGAGTCACATGAACATTTTAGACATTTTACTTTCCCGTTTGTACTTCTGAATCAAATATTTAATAACTTCAAGTCGACACCATATTTCTGTCGAGCTTAAGTGACACTTTGTAATATATTTATAGTGTTAAATAAAAATACTGATAATTGTAATTTTCCAACTCAACAAATCGAGACCGAGTTATGACAACTTATTTATCTAGCAACATACTTGTTTAAAAGTGTAAATACGTTTCAATTGAAAACACTAAATTAGGCCTTGTACAATTAATGCAAAATAAATACGAGTATTCAAAGAGAGACATTAATAATAAATAATAATAATCAGCTAGGCTAATACCCAAGGCACCACCTTAGGCCTAAGTCATCAAGCGACTTTTGAAGCCTTTAATTCAGGTGGCCGGGTTACAATGTGTAGGAGGGTGGTGGCAAGCCCTGCATGCCACGCGAGCCTACACTAACTATTACATTTGCGGTACACCCAGGCACACTAAGAAACATAATTATATTTCGACAACACTCATACCCATTACATAACACCTGTTTTAGTATTGTCCAAACAAAGTTTTTAATTCTTCATGTACCTTAGTTTAGCAAAAGGTGTGCAATTTAAGGTTGCATTAGCCAGGGATCTGAATTAAAGAATGTTTTTCCTCGACCGTCGAGGTTCTTGCAACGTTGTTGTTAAAACTTCTAGAGCGCTTTGCTTCACCTCTATTATTCATTTAAAAGAGGACCTTCTCAGGCTACCGATAATTTTATAAATAAATTTTGGAAGTAAAAAATAATGCTAATCATTATACTGACTTTCCATTTGACACCATTTTATGCTATCTCGAGCCTAGAAAGTACAATTTTCACTTTTATGTTTGAGGCTGATACCTCTCTCCAGTGACGTAGCCAGAAATTTGTCAGAGGGTATGGGTTGAAAATTTTGTAAAGTAAAAGTTACACAGAAAGGGGCCACATGGGTTAACATGGAAACCATATCCTGGCTACTATACTGCTTCTCTCATATAAGTTTGGTGACCAAATGTTTGTTATCACTGATTCGATATTTGCAAAGATAAAGGGAAATTGCAACAACAAAAAATTTCAGTTGCTTTCAGATATTTAACTGAAATTTTTTTTAAATGCTCTCTTGAAATAAAACCTTCCTTGAGAGTAATAGTTGTTTATAGTATCATAATTTTACGTTCATGGCATGCAATTTTATATGGTTACTTGAGAGCAAAAGTAAAAATTATTTACTTGATAAATAACAATAATCTAATAATTAAAAACAACAAAAAAAGGTAGTAAATATGATAATAATAAAGTAACAAGTCAGCCAAATGAAGAAACACACTAAGATTCTTATTTCGAAGTTTTCTCTACTTTCCTCACAGGTAGAATTACATAAAATGGTATTTTTTTAAATGATAAATTAACTACAAAGTCAATGCCATATTACACATGCTTTACTACCAGCTGCAGATATATACATGCAGGGTTCAAAAATCAAAAATAATTCCTTAGTTGGGATAAAAAATAAATAAAAAACATAATACCTTGAGCAGCAAGACGTGCTGACTCTGACCGTTTAAATGGACTGCTTGTTGAAACATCTGCTAATGGAATACAGGATGCCATGCAATGCAATGTGCGTCAACGGAAAATAATGGTTCAAATTCGTTGTTGGGAGAGAAAATTAAGTGCAAATAAAAAAATCATTCCACATGCTACAATAGCCAAAAAGCTAACATTAAACTGCTAGTCAGAAAATATCACAAGCTCATATAAAACTTAAAAAAAAAAAAACAAAGTAGCGTCTGTAAGCCACAATATAATGAATAAATTGTTGAACAGGAAAAAAATAAATTAAAACATTCACAAATACTGAAACAACTATACTTCTCAAGTAACACAATAGGCAGCGCTCTGAATGTAATTTTGCTACACTTAGTTGTACAACTACAAGAATCAACTAAGTTTCTAATTTAGAATATTTGAAGAAACTAAATGTATTTCTGACTTTTGTTATTTTAACTTGTATTTCACAAATATTGGATACCAGAAAACTAACCTTTAACTTGTAATATTAATATTCCATAATGACTTATCACTAAAGCCATACTAGCGCATTTACCATCTGGATTACTCAAGTACTCTCAAACAAACAAACAAAAAATAAATACGTAAAGGCTAACCCTCTTTGATGATCACAGGCTCGGGGGAAGAAGGTTTCTCTAAATGCTTGGTCATCACATTGGACACCCGCACCGGGGAGCTCGCTGTTGGGCCGTGTTTTTTGGTTAAATCAAAAACCCCAGGTGTTTTATATTAAGGCAAAAACACCAAATAGTAGTAGAGCAGAAGAGTAGAGAGGAAACCAAAGGCACAGATGAATATGAATGTGTAACGTGAAGAAAGAAATAAAAAACCACGGATTAAAATCCCCAACACCAACGAAGGTCAGTTAATATAGCATTCCTTAATTTTAGTAGATGTATATTGAAATTTGATAAAGATTAAATTGGATTCTCCCATGCAATATTTCGCCCAAAGCAGAGGGACAATATTTTTAAAACTTAGGTACACACTAAGATAAAAACCACACGCGTTCACTTAGTTCAAAATTACACCTTAAATTTTTCTTACCTTCATCGTCAGACAAAGGTGACATGGGTGACTGGGGAGGGGATTTAGTTCCAGTTATGTGTCGATCAGTTTGTGAAACTGGCTCCATTAATAAATGTTTAACTTCATCTGGAATATCTTCTTCATCAATAGGCTCGCCCCGTTGCTTCTTTTCAATTATCCTTTTATATTCTTCTATCTCATTATCAGAAACATTGTCAAAAGGATTCTTGGCATAGGCGCTCTTATAGACCATGGCATTGTGCTGATATTCCCTTTGAATGATGCCTTTCGAGGCCGTACCAACCAATATCTTCTGTTCACCCACTTTAGAGTCCTAAAATTTTGCAATAAGGTAACTTTTTCAGAAATGACAATATAAATATTAATAAAAATTACTTAGTTTAATTTGATATTTTTACACTTGACAAAGGATCTTGTCAAACGCTGATGTTAGAAATCTCTTCATCAGGTTTGAATGTTTGTATTTAAATTTAGTTTTACAGTAAATTTTAATTAAATACAATCGTTTCATGAGTCCTCCGTAATAAAATTAATACTTATTAACAGAATCAAGCTACTATTTACACTTGACTATAAAATGGACTACTATTTGCACAAGAGATTTGCTGAGAAAATATGAAGAAAAATAATTTTATGTACCTGCAATGTATGAACATCTTCCCATGTTGTTCCCTCAAGGATATTTGACTGTGGACCAGCTGTAACTTTTGCGTTCATTCGGTTCGCTTTAAGCTGTTTTCACAAAGAAATTGTTAAAAACAATATGCCATATATCCTAGGTTTGTTAGAATTTATTAATAAAAATAATTGAGAATTGCGATGCTTAATATTTTCCACTTTATTTAGCACTTACAATTGAAAGCTCGTAACATCTAACATCTAATGTGTGTAACATCCATAATGCAAAATTCTCAAACATAGTCACTGGTAACTAAAAACTTAGGTCTGTTTATTCCCAATAGACTATCATTTATTTCTAATCACTCTAATAATGTGCTGTAAAATTACAACAAAAATGGGAAGTGTAACAGTAACCATAAAAAGTAAACTAAACCCAACTAATTTGCCTCTACATAAATGTAGATTGTCACCAGTTACATAAATTTAGATCAAAATAACAGTAAATCTTTTGACATACTGCATTCATAGATCTATACACAGAATTAAGTTATTCGCTTTGTTTGGAATATTGTGAAAAGATTTACTGTGTACACTTTTAACAAACAAAAGAAAGTGTTTTGTGCACTGACCTCTTTTTGCTTGCGCTTGAATTCACTAGGATCACCAGTTTTGGGTACAAACTGGTGTGCGTGATCAATTTTGACTGTCGTACTATGTGTAGGTGAACCCTCTTGAACCCACTGAATGACCAAAGGAAAAGCAACGTAGAGGAAAATGATGGGATTGGAAAGGGAAAGAAAAAAAATTGAAATATTAGAAAATATACGTAGATTAAGCCCCACTATGCTTGTATCAATAAAATGAACAAAGCTCATGAAAATTAAAGTTTCAAATCATTTATCACGAATGCAAAGTTAGAAAGAGTTAATAACTTTGGGCAAGGCGGATAATGTTAGTGTACCTAAATTTAAAGATTGTCAAAAAAAATTTCGAAGTGTTTATATTAAATCGCAATTAGCTTCTTTGTAATATAAAATAAAATTAATTCTAAAAATTCAACATTCTTGAGGATTTGAAATAGCAATAGCCTTTAGCCATTTAAATGTATTTGGCAAAATTACCGTGAATATTTTCATGACTTTCTTCTGCATTAATGATTATATCAAGAATTTTTTGTTATCTTTTAAGTTATTATTAGCTATAATTAGTGATCTTACTGAGTCAGCATCTCCATTACCAGGGGATTCAATCCACTAACAAAACAAAAAACAAAAATGCAAATAGCTTAAAAACAAAACAAAATTAAAACTAAAAAATTAAATATCATGCCAAAACTAAATAAAATGACTGTGCAAAACTAATGAATTCACCACCTATAAATTCTGAAGGTGGATAAGAGGTATGAAAGCAGTTTTTACGTCGAAAGGTCAGCGCACAAACACCATTAGAGTTTTTATAATATTTAAAAGTAACAATGGTATACATTAGTCTTTTAGAATTGAAACAATTTTTAAGTGAGCTAAACACATAAATCAAACAGTTAGCTTTTGTAGAACAGGGTATTGGGGTATTCTTTCCTCCCCCGCAAACACAATATATTAATTGCGTTCAGTACATTTGAATATATTAAAGGAAAAATATTTATTCCAATTATTATTCAAAAGAAATAAGAAGTACAGAATCTTATTAATTACTTTTTAACTTTATTAGTACCGTAATAGTTCGATCATTATAGATGAAATTCAACACTATTTTATTAGCATTAAGGCTAATTTGTATTATATTGCACCATAACTGCGAAGTATTTTTATGAAATTTCGCTATCTTTAAGCCTTTTAAAGGTTGAGCTTAAGTGTAAAAAGCTAATACACCAGTATTGAAAATTACGATATTTTCTTGACTATAAAGTAACGAGTTAACCATAAGGCAAAAAACGTTTCACAGTACTGACACACCAAAACCACCTATCTTCAAAATTCCTACAGGACAAAATTATTTGTACGGAAATATTTACATATTCATAATCTACATAGGTACCGACATTTACACTGATGTTTTGGAATGGTATTAAACTACTTTCCTTAAATTCTTAGCTGTCAGATTATTTTATTAGAGAAAACTTGGAGATTTGTTTCGTTATTAATGAAAATATTGCCAATTCTTCAAGTCAAGAATATATACATAAATTCTAAATAACGCGCAACATTCCGAGTACTGATCTCAAGAACTGTTGTAGTGCTTAAGAATATGCGAGATAAAAACTTGATACTATACGGTAGATCTATTCATCAAAACTTAATTAACTTAAATAGATATTGGGGAAAAAGGTTTTACACTAGGTTTTATAATAACCAATGTTACCAAGCTACTATATATCACGAACCAAAAAAAATAGCGGCAGTTTTGACATGACACCTTTTTTTTAAAATTTTCTCAAGCAGCTACCTTTGTTATTTTTTTAGGATCTGAAGTTCCTGTTTCATATACTTCTACTTTTTGGTAGACATTCGGCGAATTTACCCATCTCAACTTCTCGTGCGTCTTCTTTCCTTCTAGCAACTTCTTTAATGGACTGCAAGAATGGGTTTAGTAAAAACAGTTATTGTAACAGCGACCACAATTAATTTTGGTTGGAATAATAAAGTTTATATGATCATTTTAGGAAAACATAAAACTAAAGGAAGAATATTTATTTAGACTTAGGGAGAATGACTACATTGAGACAATCGACCGACATGTTTGAATTTTTGGCAGCTCGAGAGGGGGAACTTAAAACGTAACTGACATGTGCCTCAATTGCGTAGGAATACACAAGTTTTAGGGGACCAATGAGATACTGGGCCAATTCGATTTTGTTTAGTGGGAAAAGCTTACTCTTTGACCATCAGAGGGATGGTCAAAAAATAGTCTAAACATAGTCACTCTCCATAACTATAAATAAATACATTCTTGAACCAAGTCTTAACTGGCCTTCTCTGATCACTCAACAGCTTTTTCCTAGAGCCCATTTTCAATACAAGTGTTTCAGTGATCAGATTTCCAGTGACACATACATACACTGCCTATCATTTATGATATCATAGTAACCAAGAACTCAATTTAAAAGACTTAATCTAAATTGTTATTTTCCTGACTATGACAAGTTCCATCCCATACCAAAAAATAAGTTGGATTTTAGTTTGTACACACATTATTAGTTAATATTAACTTGGTGTTAAGTAGGCTCAAGTTGTCAGCACATTTCAAGAAACTAGTTAAAGGGGTAATAAGTGGTTATTCAGTTGCTAGGAAAACACTTTTTTTTAAAGTTTGAAATTAGTTGGTTTTTAGCAGTCAGAAAATTACATATTATTTTTAAGTTGGTTTTAAGTAGTTAAATGTAAGGGCTTGATTATGTTCTAGTTGCAAATAAGTTGGTTATTAAAGATGATTTAAGTTATTTTTAAGTATGCATTTGTCCCAAATAAAAACTTAAAACCAAATTGAGATAATAGTTGTTTTAAGTGGTTTTTAGCCAACTTATTTTTTGCTAAGGATTGGACCATTGGTGGTGCATATTTCAACTTAAACGCTAAAAAATGGGGAAGAAATTAAGTTAAATTCATTAAGAGCCATGGAAACCGTTTTGCCATCTATGTACGTTATAATATTATAGTATTATAAAAACAACGTAAAAGAACATAAAAGTCAATCCAGAACATGCTAGTCTTATACGTGTTCTATCTGTTTAGTACTAGAAAGTATAGAAACTGACACACTTGCAGTAATTATGTCACTTTTACTAGCACTTAAGAACAGATTGGTATAAATAAAGGGAACCTTAAAACAGTGGTGCGGAAAATTTTCCGGAAATTGGAATAATAAAAAATTTAAAAACACTTAAAAAGTAATTTGTTTCATGTTTTTAACTTTTTATCGATGTAAAATGTCTAATATCAGTAAAAATACTACAAAACATTAATAGTGTTACATTGTTAATCAGTTTAAACTAGTCTAAAGGTTTAGATTTACTTTCAGATTCGAAAAAATTAGGCAAAAATTCCGCTTTATTTAAATTTGCAAACAATATATTAGGCTAATCATGGAATGAAAACTTTTTTTATTTTTTACGGAAAAATACGGAAAATTTTCAGGATAAAGGCCTCGATCATTTTCCGACTTGCAACACTACTAAATTGCATGAAATGTTTGGCTACATCACTAATAACACTTAACCAGCATATTTAGCCTATTTAGGGTATTAGCCTAGCTGAATATTATTATTATTATTTAATTTACCATCTTCATGCATTATTACTCTTGCTCTAACTTTGAGGCTTTTATCCCTTCTCCCAGTTTTTATATCTATTCGACATTCAATTTAGCCTATTATTGCACAAAGTACTAACAACTATAAAGTTTCACCCAAAAACTGATAATTTCTTTGACTCCTACACAACAATTGAAGAGGAAACAAGATACCAGGGAAGCCTTTTATGCCATAAAATTATTCATGTAAAATAAAATGTTTTGGCTCAGTTCTGACTTATTAAGTCTCCCTCCCACCACCCATAAACATTTCAGATTGACGTATGCTACAAAACATTTAAAGGAATATGGAATTTATAAATAAATAATTCAAAATTGTTCCATTTTCTAATTATCACAAATTTAATTTCGCAACAGCCAAAAAAAGAGGATATTGCGCTAGTGCGAAATTAACGAACTTCTTAGGTCTGAAAGCGCGCTAAGAACATAAGACCCAAGATAAGAAGCCAGTTTTTTTCTTGCAACAAAATCCCTTAAAGATTAGATATATAGCCGATGGTTACAGTGGATAATTTTGAATACAAATGTTTAATTTACAGAAAAGACGATAGAAGAATTCATAAATCATATGGATATAAAATGATTTAAATATTTTAAGGTGTGGTTTTCTTACTACAGTCAAATAAAAGACGAAAACGTTTCAGATGAATATTTTTTTTGTATCTATTGATTGAAGCTCTAATAATTAATACCCTATCAGTACATCCAATTTCAAGTGTCACGAACTTAAGATTGATAAATATAAGGGACTAGTTTTTCTTTGATGTTTCGAAGTAATTTGAGAACCTAAGAAGCCCACTTACAATGATAGTAAGCCAATATAAAGCCTCCATCGTTCTAATAAATGACTAAATAAACTATGTATTTACACCCATTATATGTAAAAAAGATGGGCTTAAGATTAGCTTGTGGAATTAAATGAAGAGTTTTGCGTACATAGGAAAGTCAAGAGTTTACGACTTAATTCTCTGAAAGGTTTTGACATACCAAGGATAATAAAAAGTTGGTTTTTACTTGAAATAGAAAGGGAGAAAAGTAGTTTCGAAATAACTTAGTGAAAGACAAATTGTTCATTAAATCAATGTAGCTATTAAATTTGCATAAACCTAATGCATAACTAAATTTATTCCATTCCATCCAGCCAAGTGAATAGAATATAACCTTTTTCAAAGCTCCCAAAGGACACTACAAATTTTTAACCCTCATAAGCCCTATATAAAATTATTGCAACGCTCCAGGTAGTCTCATAACTAAATTATGAGAAGTAGTTAAAAGCCTTTACCTTAGCCATTTGTCATCTTCAAAATATTGTCCAGCAGATGTGGCTGATGGGGGAACTTCAACATCATTCCTCTGCCTAGGACCTTCGGACCTTACTAAGGGCTGTCTATAAATATAGCCCGTTCGAAAACCCTAAGAGAAAGAGAGTAAAGTTCTTGGGATTAGCAACGGAAAGTACACATCACATCTAAAAAATATTGAATTCCAAAATATGCACTTAAAACTTTGGTTTATAATTTTCCTATACACAGATATACCATAACCCAAACGAACTACGGACAAAGCAAACAGTTGGCAGGTGGGAAATCAGTTTAAAATCTATTGTGAAGGATATATTTGAAAAGAACCAGGAAGTTATCTAGGTTTTTAAGGTTGTATAAGTCCACCTGGTTACAAAAACTAAGTACTAACTAAGCCTAATTTACCCAAGAAAAAATCATAAAAATTGAAACAGTAACACCATCTGTCAAGGCTATGACTTAAAATATTTTTCTTGGCACAATAACCGTCAGAGTCTAACAACTATTTTCCTATTTACCAGTTAATAAATAATCAAATTAACTTTAAATTAAAGTAGCATGAACTGATTTTATAGTTAAAGGGCACTAGCATAAACTCTCTTTACATCTTGTTCAACTTGTTGAAAAGTACCACGCCCTTCTTAATATTTTAGGTTAAAGGGGTTTACACCCTCCCTAAAATGAAAATATTTGAGTCCCTTTACGCTAAAGCAAAAATATTGTCCTGGTCTACAGTTAACTCACAAATAATAGATCCAGTCTCTCACATACTGAAATTTTTACAACACTATTTTCAAAATTTTCAGAGGAACCTAGAAAAAATTGGACCTTTCTGTATGCGTTTTCTCCAATGATAAAAGAAAATCTCCTGACAACCAATAGTGCAGCATACATTGTTGTAAAATATAATTAGCGAATAAGTAGAAAAGTCCATTACAATGCAGTCCCTAGGTGGTTCCTTTTAACTTAACATTGTTGTAAAATGCCATTTTGGTCATTTTCCTATATTTCTGGCAGCCCTGTGCAATTGACGTGGTGATATAACTGGTTACTCTGCTGCTATTCGGATCAGTTGGCCTTATACACATTTTACTTTATGGGAGACGGACTCTACTTTTGTGAGTCTTCCTCTTTACTTAATTGGCCGTGTTTAGGTCCTTCATTATTACAAATGCTACTTATTGGGAAAAATTATCATTTCAATTTGAGAGGGGCTTCATGCTAGTGAACCTGGATGGAAGGTTCATACATTCTCAGAAACCAAAATAAGTTCTTGAAAGAAAATTTTTGGTAAGGTTATAACATACTGCCAATCAAAGGATCCTAGTGAAATACGATAACCAGGATTAAGAATCCTAAGTGGAATTTTTAATTTTTTTCTTTATTGTCCTCAGATTGAATTTCAAAAAACAGTTTTGGAAAATATAATTGCAGCTGCCTCATTTTATAAATTATATTAAGTGCTTGGACTTAATGTTATATTACCATTTTACCATTTTCTGAGAAAAGTACTAATGCTATTTGGGTAAAACCATGTACCTTCGCAGAAGTTTGGAAAAAAAATTAGTGTAAGGAGACATATGGGGTGAAGTAAGGTACACGGACACACGAGATTTTCGACCAAGTGTTATATTTATTTGATACCTTGGGCGATGGGGAATATTTGGGTGCAAGAATTATGCGGCGAAAATTTATATTCGCGGAGATATTTAACTTTAAAAATTTAGATTTTTCAATGGATGTTTACTAAAAATTCCTGATTTCGAATTTTTAGATAACGTAGAACACCTGACGGTTGGACGATACTAGGTGCGTTTGGCTAGGTACTGTCCTCTCGGTCGCGTTATAGACGGCCCATCGCTTTTTTCAGTATGGGGTTGGGGTGGCGCCGCGCGCCCCCGGCGCTCGAGCGAAGTGAGTGCGCGGCGCCGTCAGGCGCCAATAAGGGGAACGCTTGATATTCGTCTTCGTGTGTTCTGAGGCAGTGTCATTTATTCTATGTTCCATTTTCATTGGTTCTACTGCACTGAAAACCACTTGAATATTTCGGAAATAAAATATATATAAAATAAAAAACGTGTGTCTGTGTACCAAATTTTTGCCTAAATATGACTTTTTTTGAGATTCCCTGCTTTTTAGCATACAATCTATTGCTCTATTTCTCTGGTTTTATTTTATAAATAATTTAATTCCCATATGGTACCCTAGCTTTTTAGTAAACAATATAATTCCAGCTCTATACGAACTGTGTTTAGGTAATTATGACAGTGTGTTAGAATTTTTAGCCCGGTGTACCTAGTAACAGAGACTATACCACCGGAGGTCTATCATCATAGTGCCCAATGCCAGCATTGACAGCCCGGACAGGTGATAACCTACTACTGATGGTCGCACAGTCGACGCAAGCCACTCAACCCAGCAGAAGGTGCCACAATGGGACGACCAATCCCCACTTCGCACACAGCAGTGGGATAGGTAATTATGACACAAAAAAACTACTATTTTATCTACATTGAAGTACTCACAGCGTTATCTAGCATCCTCATTTGCGATTCAAAACCCAAATCTAGTGCTCTCCATTTCCTAGGTTTCTCTTTAGGTTCGGCTCGTTCCTTATCTTCATCACCGGGTAGCCCTTCCACTTTCTCCAGAGATATGCCAGTTGGACCAGCTTTCGCCAGGTCCCTCACTCTCTGCCTCGCTTCTTCAGACATCAAGTGCAGATTGTCTAACCCTATACTCGAAAGCTTGATCTATTGGGATTAATTTCCATGGGCCTCAATTAATATACCCTAACGTCATATAATCGTAATTAAATATGTTGAAGATGTACCTGCGTGTCACAAGCCGAAACAAGCCTCTGCACTAAGTAGAATGTCTCTTCCACAGATTCTCCACAAATTAGGATTCCATGATTACTTAAAACTAAAACCTGATAACCAAAATGAGAATAAGATATTTCAACTCAAAACCAACATAATTTTAAGTATTGGGCGTGACAAAGATTAGGAGAGAGTACCAACCTTGTTAATTGGTCCTAGACTTCTAACTAGCTGCTCTCGCTCGGAGGCATCAATTAGGATGCCACCATATTCGTGGTAGCTGATTTCGCCTAGTAGAACGGCTTCTTGGCTAATAGGCAGTAAGCCGCATTTCATGGCGGAAATGGCAACACTGGGTGGGGATTGAATGTGTATGATACATTTGATGTCCGGCCTGGCTGCGTGAATGGTAGAGTGGAGGATGAACCCCGCTCGATTGAATGAGAAATTTGTGGTTCCCGGATCCACTATATTCCCTTGCATATCTACTTTGAGCAAGGAGGAGGCAGTGATTTCATGGTACTGCAGTCCAAACGGATTTAAAAGGAAATGTTCTTGATCTTGACTCACTCGAACCTAAATCCAACAGGGATATAAGCATTCAGTGTCCCTTTAATAGAGAATGAAAAATGATATAAAAAATTGAGCTGACCGTTATATGGTTGTATATATCTTGCGACCAGCCATACATGTCAACCAGTCTGTAAACCGCCCCTAATTTACACCTAAGAAGTTTTTCTCCTTTAGCGTACCTAAGTCCATCAACGCCTCTTATATCATTAATCGGTATAACACATCGTCCCGAGCGGAAGAGTGACGAATTGCGGGCAGTGTGTGGCAAAAGAAGCTCGGTTACTTGTTGCAATGCTGATAGGCTGGCTGGTGTATAGCCTTCGTTCATCTGAATTTCAATGATACGCTCTAACTCTTCCCGAAAGAGTTGACTGTTTTTATTGATAAAAACGAATAATCAGATCTCTATGGTAATTAGTGTTTTCTAAAACATATTGAAAGACCTACGAACCTGTTCATGATCATTTCCACTCTTTTTCTTCGATCCATTTCTTTCATGTCTTGATCAATGTCTGGTGGACGCCAAAGTTGCTTCTGGTACTCTGGGTCATCTGGATCAATACGATCCACTAATCTTTCGCCCGCATTGTGACCAGGACTTGGCCCATTGGTTTTGGGCTCTACGTCCGCCATTTTGTCACCTTCCTCTCGTCGGTTTTATTCGTCTTTATCGTGGCTGAGACAATTATTGATAACCATATTAACAAAAGACTGGCTAAAAAGCCTAAATATAAAATGCTAGATATTTTCAGACATAATGGTTAAATTTGTTAAGGATGTTAATTTACAGAGGAGTCCAAAAAGGGGCGAAAATGTAATACAGGCAAAGCAACTACAGCAAAGCTTTTTACATGTTAGATAAGCTAAGTTCTTTTCCAAAGTTTTATGACGACATAAGTATCAATTTACTTAGATCATTTGTCAACACCTGTTGAATTATTCTTGGTCACAACAAGGATGAAAGTGATTTAAGGACTTTCAGGTGATAAAAACTAGTATTAAGTTTTATGATCCTGAGGATGGGGAAAAGGCACCCTGAGGCCATAGATAGGTTGAATGTTTTAGTAGCAAAATTATCATCATGCCACACCCAGTTTATATATATATATTTTTTAAATAGAGCTAATACCCAAGGCACCACCTTCGACCACATAAGCAATGTTGCTTGTGCTGATCAAGTAACAGGTGGCCGGGACAATGCGTAGGAGGGTGGTGGAAAGCTCTTCATGCCACGCGAGCCAAGTTCAGCCAACAGCTCCCTACACTAACTATTACTGTTAACCTCGGCAAGTTTATATGGGAAACTACCATTTTAATTTATTGCATCTTTCTTTTTCTTTAAATACTAGTTAAAGTAAAAGAATTAATTTATTTAATTAATTAATTATGGTGATCCCAATTAGGGTTTTCATGGGGGTCCCAGACTCCCAGCGCAATAAAAACGCAAATGAAGTATGACACATCCTACACCCAAAATCCAAATCCATTTTGGGGGCATTTCCAAAAGTATTGATTTAAGGAGTTAGACATAAAGAAGGCACTAGGTTTATTATAGGTTGATATCTTCGCGAATATTTGGTATAAAAGACTGCCAGTTTCACCCATGGCATCAGGATTCACCTTAAAATATAAATCACCCTTGAAAGGGTTTATAACCTCCATCGCGTTCTGTACGTAAAACCCCCACAACAAACCACTAAACAGCGACGAAAATGTCCAAGTTCATAGGAGCCAAGATAATATAGAATTCCGTACCCTAGATTCGAATTCAGCGGTTTTGTTACGAAGCGATTAACCACTTTTGACAAGTGACCTCCGAAAAATCGACCTCCATCGGGTGCTATAGGAGAGCTATATATACTTGATTACCATGGTAACTATGGAGGTACAATGTTTCGAAGTTCCGGCAAGAAGTGGGTAAACGTTATTGACTACGCGCAAGGCTGTAATTTCGAATCTAGGATACGAGGTCTATATTACCCGTGATAGGAGTTAGCAGCCATGGTTGAATTTCTTTGGGGCGACAGAAATACTGGACTTTATATTTCCGTTAAAGCAAAATTATTTTGTGTTTTACGATTTCAGGGGTAGAGATACAATATTTTTTACTGTGAGTCAGTTAACAACACAAACTCATTAGCGAACTTAATTTCAGTTTTGCGTCCGATGGCTCTCTCGTTTTAGGTTGCCTTTAAAGGGCCACACGCCGTTCGCATTTCACTAGTTTGTTCTTATTAAGTAAAAAAGGGGAGGGGCTATTCGATTTTCAGCCAGATTTTTCAAACGCCGGTGTGGCCCTTTACCAGCTGCTCGTCAGGGAGCGATTTTCTTCCCCATGACGACGTCACTTCTCGAAAGAATTTCCCGAAGCTTATCCAAAAATATTATAGACTTATGGTATTTAGTAAAACTACGATAAGATGATAACATCAAAGGCAAAAAAAAAATACACGAGGGAACAAGCATTTCCAGTCTCCCACTACGAAGGAATTTATATACCGCGCAGGAAACTCCCAAAATAGGAATTTATTTATGGCAGAGCGTAAGGAGCTCAAAAGCTTTTTGTAACTTAATTTGAATGACGGTTTTATTTTAAGGAAGCTATTAAAAATTACGCTAATGGTAAAAAGGGGGCTTTTTAATTAACGAGGGCAGTAAACTATCTTATTAAACATAAGCCAATTGCCAATTAGGCAAATTGACGCCCTCGGGCCCCAGACTCCAGGAAAGAACGTCACGCCATCATGGAATGATTAGAGAGATGACAGAAAACGTATCTATAAGGGCTTTAATTTAGGCTGTGCATACCGTATAGGGAGCTAACAGTTCTACGTCACACAACGTCACCCCTGCTTTTTCCTATTGAAAAAAAAATTATACCCAACATGGCGGCCACAGGCAAAGCTACGGAGTGTTAGTTCCCTATTAAACACATTTGACCTAGAAAGCTGATTATTCCTCTCAATGTAAAGGAAGAAGGATGGAGACGCGAATCTAGATAATAAAAACTCATCGTTCGTCCCCACCCGTGCAGGGGCACGCAATGCAAACGACAGTCATTGCCATACATACACTCTGCCCATACCAAAACTTCCATTCGTAAGCCTTTGCTCTTTAAAACATGCACGTTTGTTTACCCCTTTTTCAGACTAGGCAAAAATTTCAAATTTGGGTCAACAAGGTCGCGAGATGAGGAGAGGACCATGGTGAACTGATAAAATCGAATTTGCACGTAAAAGTGCACAACGGGTTAACAGGCCACCGTTCGTGCCAAGGCGACTTAATTAACCACAGCGCTACAGTTTAGAACCTTGACCAGCGGGAATCAGCGTTTTACGCGTCGGGGATCGATGGCAGGGAAAGTACCATAGGAAAGAAGTAGGGAGGCCGCCGCCAGCACGCCAAGGGGCAACACCGTACGCAAAACTGAAGGAGACAGGTAAAACGGTTTTTGGGGGTGGCGACGACCGGGAACGAGTAAAGAAGGGCGTTGACCCTCTCGATACAGGATGGCGTTTTTTATTGTCGTATTCCTCGAAAGTCAGACGCGACTATTGGACGGAACAGGGGAAGCGAAAGAAGTGGGGCCAAATGTCCTTGAGTCGCCGACGAGTACGAGTTATTTCGGTTTGTTATTGGCAGTATTCCTCCGTAGATTCGACCGCTGCCGACAAGGTGCCAGCAAGGCGGTCGCTACAAAGTCTGCGAACTACAAAAGCACCGCAAATGGTGTACTTTTTCCGCCGCACAGCGGCATCTTTAATTCTGTCAACTACCAGCTGATCAATAACACTAACCAGTGGGGAAAGCCGAAAAGGCCTCGCGATATATTGGGGCCACCATTCGGGGGGAGGGGGGTTAAAACAAAACGACACCAGTCCCCGGAAACATCGCGCAGGACAAAATATCACCCTCCCGCACTCTTTCAAAATACGCCAGTCTGACGTCGTCCAAGGGGAAAGCCACCGTACACTTTTCTAGGAATTAGCGATTTATCCTAATTGACCGCGACAGTTTAAACGTCTTTAAAAACAATTACTACACGTGGGCCCAAGGCTAGGGTAATGGAGTCAGTTTCCTTTAGTGGAGAAACAAGCCACCAAAATAAAAGTGTCACGGGGAACAATATCTTATTCTACGCGTTGATTTACTAATAATCGTCATAAGGGAACCTAAACAGCTCGAACAAATTTTAAACTGCATAGCAAATTAAAAAAACCAGGCTGCGTGGAAAAAAAATTGATCATCTCAGATATGACACGTTTTTTTTTAATTAATGAAACTAATTCTGAAATTTATCTGCATAAGTAGATAATTAGTGATGATATGTAAAACAACACAAACCCCACTAGAACTATTAATAGAGCTTCTCTATGCAAATGATGTGACAATATTCTCAAAAGAACAGCTAGATCAACGTAAATCGCTTGTATAATTCACTTAAGGGTTCGCAGCTAAGCCTACATAATTCTGACTAACATTCAAGTCACGCAACTAACAAAATTGCTTAGCACCGCGTTTATTACAAATAATTAATTTTAACCACGTAAGAGTCGACTGCCGGTAAACCATAAATAAACCTATCCAAATTAATGTTAATGTCGTTTAATCTTAATAAGTATTTCAGAAAAGCCTGGGTGTTCAACAAAATTATCATTTTTCGGGACGATTTCGGAACTGTCCAAGTTTCGAGTGACCACACCTAATACAGAAGGCCTAGGCTTATCTTTAATCATAACGTCAATCATTAAAATTAGTATTCTAGTTTATAGAGGACATTATTTTTGTTCAATATAATATTATACAAATTATCTTGCTAGTTAAAGTATAATTTGTTATGTTTCGTCTTTAAATAAACGTGTATTGAAGATGATCTCTATGTAGATCGTCCTTCCTTAAGCCTAATATTATGAGTCGGTAACATCCATCGAACTAGATACATCTTATGGCATTTCCATTTCTTACATTTACAAAGTGAGAATCAACATTTCCACAAAATCAGTTTTTGAAATATTCTTAAATACTTACGGGAGCACTTGCGTATGGCAACCTTATTATCCTTTCCTATTCGAACGCACTTTACTCGCACAAAGTCACGGTGGTTACCGGTTTCACTAAACTTGGGTTTTCGAATTAGGCCTAGCCGTAGTCCATGGACCGCAATTTTCGCCTCACCCAAAAGATTGGTTACCTTTTTTCACACTGGAGGCGCGGAAGTTAATTTTTCACTAGGTGTCTTTTACGGGTTATTAAATTATGGAAATACTTATAAAACTATTTACTTTTAGGATAAAAAATAGTTAAATACATGACATATAATATATAAAAACTTTGTTATAAAATAATACAAAATCTCAAATGAGAAAAATAGCAACGCCCTGACCCATTGCAACAGGGCTACCAAATGCCAAAGTTCCTCAAATTAATATCATATTTCATTTTATTTCTAGCAACCTTTTGCAGCTCCAAAGCTATGAAATTAAAAAAATGTATTAAATATTACTGTCAGTATTTATTGAAAGTATTTATTGAAATTATTTTTTATATTTTCTTTCATTATTTCAAGGTCCTCATAGGTGACTTATTAGTCTTTTTTTAATATGTACTCTATGGGATATCTTTATATAACTAATAGAAAGACCATACATTTATGTTGGACTAGCTTTATATTTTCAAAAGAATCGAAACGTCACCTCGACATCATTTTGCGGTGCAGCCAGAGAGAATTATATATAAAGTAGAAGGCAGGGCTTTCCGCTCCCTAAATTAATCCTCTCTGGTGCAGCGGTAGTTGATGCGCCATTTTTCGCGGCGTGTTCTCGATAGCCTAATATCGCAGTTTTTCTGTTTAAAGTTAAAATTTAAATGTATTTCAATTGTCAATAATTGGAAGAGACAATTTTAAGAAAAAATGCCGACGTATTTTCAGAGGCCTGAAAATGCTCTTAAAAGAGCAAACGGTAAGTACAGCTTGAGCCTAATTCTAAGCCTTTCACTTTTCAATATTTGCCGATGTGGACTGATCGTTTTGGATATTAAGCTTGTATGTAAATTGCTTGTTCGTGTTAATACTCATCTGGGTCCTACATAATAATCCCTTGTAACTTATTATTAGTATGAATTTATAATAGAAATGTTTATAATTGCATGGGAAAAATGATGTGAGACATATGGAGTGAAAAATTATTTATTTAGGGTAGAGGGGTACATTCTGATAATAATATTTTTTTCCAGAATTCATTGATGTTGGGAAGAAACAAAGAGCTCTTGATGCTCTTTACGATGTTATTAAGAGTCGCCGACATAGAACATGGCAAAAAATCCACGAACCTATTATGGTCAAATATTTGGAGCTATGTGTTGAATTGAAAAAAAGTCACATTGCCAAGGAGGGACTCTACCAATATAAGAATATCAGTCAGCAGGTGAACATCAAATCCCTTGAAGATGTTGTTCGTGGTTATTTGCAATTGGCAGAGGATAAGACTGAAGCTGCTAGAGGAGAATCCCAACAAGCAGTTGTGGATATTGATGACTTGGATAATGTTCAAACACCTGAAAAGTAAAATGAATATTAGATCTCAAGATATTTTGAAGATATATTCTCATTAAACATTTTTAATTTAGTCTTTTGCTGAGTGCTGTTAGTTGCGAAGACTCTCAAGATAGAACTGATCGTGTGGTTTTAACCCCTTGGGTTAAATTTTTATGGGAGTCATACAGACAATGTTTGGAGTTGTTGAGAAATAACTCCAGAGTTGAACGCCTGTACCATGATATTGCACAACAGGCTTTCAAGTTTTGTCTTAAGTACAACCGTAAAACTGAGTTTAGGAAACTATGTGACAATGTAAGTATATTTTTAACGAGCCATTTTTAAGATTTTACTAATCCCAAAAAATACGCAGCTTCGCGCTCACTTGGACCATATTCACAAGCACCAAAATCAGCAAACTTCCGTTAACTTGAACAATCCTGAGAGTCAGGCTATGCATTTGGAAACCCGTTTGGTACAGTTGGAAAGTGCTATTCAAATGGAATTATGGCAAGAAGCCTACAAAGCCATAGAAGGCATTCATGGCCTAATGACTCTATCTAAGAAACCTCCCAAAGCGCAGCTGATGGCAAACTATTATCAAAAATTGGCTCTAGTATTTTGGAAGGCAGGAAATTTGTTGTTCCATGCCTCCGCCCTATTTAGGCTCTTCCATCTTTCCAGAGAAATGCGCAAGAACATAACCACTGATGAAATTCAAAAAATGGCTGCTAGAGTGGTTTTGGCCACTTTGTCAGTCCCTATGCCACCAAATAGACCCGAGATAGATCGTCTAGTTGAAACTGACGAAAATGTCATTGATAAAAATCACCGCCTACTCTCCACTCTTTTGGGGCTTCCATCTGTTCCATCTAGAAATGCTCTTGTCAAAGATTTAGCCCGTTTCGGAGTGATTCAAAATGCACCAGCCCAAATTCAGGATCTCTACCGATGGCTTGAAGTTGATTTTCATCCACTAAAGCTTTCTTCCAGGGTTTCTCAATCTTTTGAGTACCTTAAGAAATGGGAGGAAGCGGATATGAAACAGTATATCCCAGCTCTCCAAAGTATCACAATCATGAGACTGCTGAAAGAAGTTAGTAAAAGTCTCTTTTAAAAGAAGTTAATTTTGTAAAATCTTTCTTAACTTTTGTTATTTGTTATTAGGTATCGCAAGTCTACCAAACTATAGAATTCAACCGATTGTTGGAACTAGCATCCTTTGCAACTCCATTCTATTTGGAAAATATAGTAGTCGAAGCTGCCCGTAGAAACAACTTGCAAGTTCGATTGGATCACAAAAAACGGTGCTTGCACTTTGGATCAGAGATGAGTGTATCTCAGCGCGAGGAAACTGTTGAAGGGCCCCATTTGCAAGGCATGCCCAGTGAACAAATAAGAAATCAGTTAGTGCAACTTCATAGTGTCCTACATAAAGCTGTTGATCTAATCCAGCCTGATAAGGTAAACCTACAAAGCAAATTAGTTATTATATTTTACTATAAATGTTATTTCTCCTTCACGTTAAGGTGGAAAAACAAACGTTGAGGGAACAAATTATGTCCGCTTACCATCTAACTGCGCATAAGGAACATCGTAGGTTGCTTGAAAGACAGGACATAATTGAAGCTCGTAAACAGATGCTTGAGACTCTAAGCAGCCAAAAGGAAGAAGAGGAAAGGAAACTGTTAGAAGAGAAACAGCAGAAATTGAAAGAAGCTGAGGAAGAGCGTATGGCTAAAGAGGCTGAAGAAAGAGCCAAACAAAGAATTATTAGAGAAAAAGACGAACTGAAGAAAAAAGTAGTTATGGAAAAAATTGAAGCTTTGAAGAAAACTGAGTTGGGAGCTAGGCTTTTTGAAGGTCTCGAAGATGAGGTAAATTTTAGAATTTCAGAATATAAATTTCTGAACCATTCCTACAAAAAATTACATTTAATATAATTTTAATAGGAATTAGAACGGCTTGATCCCGAAGAGATCTTTTCTCGCCAAATGGAACAAATGGATCGAGAAAGAAAGGAATTGCAAAATAAATTGCGAAAGCAGGAACGTAAAGTGGATCACTTGGAACGTGCGAAGAGATTGGAAGAAATTCCATTGATTAAAGAAGCTTACGAAGTTTATCGCGAGGAAGCGCAAAAGTTCTGGGAGGAAGAAGAGAAGGAAAGAATCAAGCAAGTTATTGCCGAACGAGAATATTCCTTGCAACATCGAGACAGAATCCTACGAATGAAGGACGATAAAGACGCATTCCTTGATCAGCTACGCCAAGCTAGATCTTCAGTTTACAAGAAAAAATTGGCTGAATTTGAGAAAAAAATGGATGAAGAAAGGGCAAAGAGAATGGCTGCTCAAAAGATAGAACGAAAGAAAGAACGTCGCCAGAAATGGCTTCAAGAAAAACAAGAAGAAGAACAACGTAATATCGATGAGGAAAAGAGAAAACAGGAGGAATTAAAGAAACAATTGGAAGAAGAGAAAATGGCTAAATTGGCAATTATTGAGAAAAAGCAAAAAGCCAAATTGCAAGAAATTGAAGAGCGCCAAAATGCTGAGAGAGCTGCTTTGGAGAAGGAAAGAGAGGATAAACGTAAAGCCCTTATGGAAAAGAGCCTCGAAGCTGACGATTGGCGTAAAAAACCTGCGAAGTATGGAGAAACTTTTCACTTATTTTCTGTTTAAATATTAATTGGATAATATGTTACAGTGATAATAAAGATGCTACAGCAGGTGAGGGTGCCGTTACTTTGACAAAGGCTAAAAGTGGTTGGAGAGAAAGGGAGCAGAGTAAGAAAGAAAGTTGGGCACCCCGAACTGGCAGAGATTCATCACCCAGAGGTGAAGCTCCTCGAAAGCTTCCACCTGCTGACGAAGGTAGCTGGAGAAGCAAACCTTCCACATTGGATGAACCTGCTAAAGAACCAGCTTATGGAAGAAGCGAGCGTTCTGAAGGTATTGTCAAGGTTAATTCTAGGAATCTTTAATTATTTAAAAAAAATTTTTTTAAAGGTCGTTTCCAAAATCCAATTGCTAGAAAAGCAGTGGATGATGGCGGAGCCTGGAGAAGGGGTGGAGAAAAGGATGATAGAAGAAGTGACCGTGAGAATGATGATAGGGGAATGAATCGTGACGGAGGAAGGGGTGGAAGAAATTATGGAGCAGATAGAGGTGGTGAAGGAGGTGGTCGCTATGATAGGGAAGGAGGACGCTTTGTTGGTGAAAGCTCTAGGGGCGAAGGGGGCGGCCGATTTAGTGGGGATAGAGGTTTTGGAGGAGATAGAGACAGAGACCGGGGTGGATTTGATAATTACAGAGGTGAAAGGCCATATAGAGGAGGAACTAGTGGTGGAGGATACATTAGAGATAAAGACCCTGGGGAGGAAAAACCTAGATCTGTAAGACCACCACCTAAAAGTGATCAGGAAGCTTCTTGGAGAAGAGATGACAAAGCGAAGAAAGGTTAAGTTCATCAAATGCTAAATATAACACAGTAAAATGTAAATAAAATTTTCTGAATTTTTAGAAGAAAGTTGGCGGTCAAACACTGAGAAAAGAGAAAAATTGCCACGCCCACAGGAAAAGTCAGAAGAAGATGGGTGGAAAACTGTTTCTAAACGTTAAAATTATTTCTCTACTAATATTGATATTGTTAGAAATTGTAATCTAATAAACATTAAGTGAAAACTATGAAAATTTACTTTAATGGAATGTTATACATTTAAAGTATTTTAATCTTCTTGTCTGCGTCGTTTCTTTGGTCTAGAATCACTGCTTTCAGAAGTAGAGGTTCTCTTCCTTTTTCCTTCTTCATCATCCTAATAAAATATCTCTTAATATTTATATATTTAGATTTGGTGTAAGGCTTACTTTAAAATCCATTTCAATCATTTTTAAGGTTTCCACTTTTTTGTCCCTTGAATCTCTACCTCTTAAAACTTTGGCTTCTGTAGTTTGAACCATAAGCTAAAACCAGAAATATTTACAACAAAAATGTATAAGCAGCTTGGTACACTGAATCTAACCGATTAATACCATAATAGTTAGCATGAAAAGTCTTACATTCCTAAGACTAATTTTTTTACCAATCAATAACCTTGTTTCATAAATGATTTATATAAATCACTGTGTAGAGAAGACCAGAGTTAATTATTCATTTGCTAGTAACTTGAGCCAAGATATTCCATATTTATCACAATAAAATAACCACATAGTTTACTAAACCAAAACTATGCAATTGTTTTAGGCCATACTCAATAAAAATAATCTGCTAGGCACCACATTAGCCCTAAATCATCCAGCAACTTTTAACATGTTTCTTATAATTATAATACTTAAAATTAGGATGCATCCATAACTAAAACTCACCTGGATAACATCCATTACTTCTTTCTGCATTTCTAAGGCCATGTGAAAAACATCATGGTCAGAGCTATTGTACATAATGGCATTTTGAAACATGAGCATGACATCTCGCTGAAACTCGATAGTTGTGCGAATAACACCCATTTCTATATTCTTTTTTATAGCTGTTAAATCTCTGGGGCTTTAAATATGCAGACATTTAAACTCTAATTTCCTTTCATTTAAACGTATTTTGTACTCACCGATACACTATGCTATGGTAGCCAGGAGCAACATCATTTGTTACTGGATGCAAAAACACATTTGCATATCTGAAAACAAAATTCATCAAATTAAAAGAATTTTAAAAGTATCAATATTTAACTAAATTCTCACTTGTGATTCGCCACAGCTCTCCATACAAGCATTATAGCTTTCTTCCATATTTTATATTCCTTCAAATTTTCTTGGTCATCACTGCTTTTGAAAATAAACCTTTGTTAGATTGTTTGGAGGAATGTTGAGAAATATATATATATACCTCTGAGGAGTAGAAACGGGGCTATTCGGAATGGAATCTGACACAGAAGATGGTGCTTTTGGTTTATCATCATTCAGGTTTAAACTTTCATCATCTTCCAGTTGCTGAAGACATGGGTCTTGAATTTCCAATTTACATTCCTCTTCTCTTGGTTCCGAAGCTTCTCGGCTACTACTGGCAGTTACTGGAGTCAAAGCGATAACATCGCTACCTTCATCTGACTGCTCATTTTTAATTTCTATTGCGATGTCCTGTTCAGCAGTACCAACGCAAGTTGAGGACAAATCTTTTGTTAATTTCAGTTTCTCCTGTTTATCTAAAATCATGATATTGATTGCTATACTTAATTTAATAAAACTGCTATAAATGATAAAGATACGCTCATGCGGAACAAGCAAGTTCTGGGGAACATTTGTTGTAAACAATAGTCCAGAAAACTATAGCTAAGAATAAGAATGAGATTTAACTGTATCAAAATTTTCATGTTATAGATTTGGCCTAAGAATCCCTATAGGCATTAGAATCATAAATAAAATTATATGGACATTCGTCATCATTGTCCAAAGGTCACTCTAAAAATATTTATAGGTACCAATAATGGTAAAAAAAAAACATGCATTTAATTTCATTGATAGAAGGGGAAAGGTAAAGAACCTTGAAACTTCCTTGGCTATCAATTGAGTCAGAATTGATTTTTATACCATCTTTTTCTTCTTCAGAGCCTTCAACAACATCCTTGTCAGTGATAACAACTTCCTCTGTCACTAGGTCTCCCAAATTGTAGGCATTTTCTAAAGAATCTGTTGGTATGGGTACCACTGCGTCTACAATTTTTAAATTTGAATCCTAAAATAAAAAAAATCATCATGATGTAGAAATTATAGCTCATACGGAGGTAAATTTATCAAGTGCAACGTTGTTAACCATTCACCATCTGAGTTCTAAAATTTTAGAACCAAAAAAGAATTAATAAATACTTTAGTATCAAGAACTGCAGTGTCAGTTGTCTCTACATCTTTGATTGTTGCCAAACTTTTAGTATTGGGTTGAATTAAGATGCTCGCAGACTCTGAAACTTTTTGTTCAATAGACACAGAAAAACTAGGCGAGGATGGTATAACCACCACATCATGCACAACCCCTTGAGATTCATTCACATGGGACTTTTCTGAAACTTCCTCAGAGTTTTTTAGTTCTATAGGTACAGTTTCGGACACTGTCAGGTCATTTTTATGACCAATTTCTGGTTGTTCTTCCTGTTGAACAACTTCGACGGTACCTCCATCTGCAAAAAGATAGAAATGAAAGTCAAAAGTATGGCGAGTTCTACAGGAACTCACCTTCAACTTCTAATATATCAGACGATTGTAAATTGGAAATATCAGAAATGTCTGGTTGCACTTCGGGGCTATCATCGGGGGTAGCTACTTGTATTTCCTCTTTCATAATTTCATTAACTATAGCTTCCATATCAACTTCCAGGCCCGTATCGCCATGGCCAAGTTCATCCCGGAAGGCCTCCTCAACTTCACAAACTCCTTCAACTAAACCTGAAATATGCAAATTAAAGACTGCAGAAATTTTTTATTTTAATGTCAAAATTTAAAATACTCACTAGCAACTTGAGCTTCAATTTGACTGAGATCACTTTCATTTTTGGCAGAAGCCGTTACTTCTTGTAATGCCAAAATGGCTGAATCCCAGTTGCTAGCTGTATCAATTTTTACATTGCTTATAAAGTTGGAGCTGGTTGACTGGTTTTCAAGCGTTCTGGAACTTTCAGAAGTAGATTCTTGGATATCATTTACTGAAGATGCAATGGGAATCTTGACTACTGGCAATGGTGGTAGTTTTCCCGGTATGCTGGGTGGCATTTCCAAGAGTCTGGAAAGCGTAGGTGCTAAAAAAACATTTAATTTTAAAACTAACTGAAGAGATTCTACAAGTGTAAAGATTAAAAATACCGGATGATGTTGCGGATTGATTAACATGAGGAGCTCCATGTTGGTGATGCTGAGGTCTGCTTAAGGATATGCCCCCTAAGATACTGGATGTGGTGGAACTTCCAGTATCTGAACTGGTCACTGTAAAACCACTTGCTAAGACTGAACTGCCCGAAGATATAGTCGAAGGAGCTGCAGTAGCAACAGCTAGCTGTCGTGCGGCTGCTGAGGCAAGAGCACTGCTGGGGTTGAAGAATGGCAAAGGCACAACTTGAGAAGCTCGTTGAGTCAGTCCCATAGATACCGACTGCGCAAAATATCCATTTTAGAGCATCATCAACGAAAAACTGAAAAAGGCAATGTTCAAACTAACCTCTGCATGTTTTGATGGGGATGAACCTTGTAAAGCTGACCCTAGAATAGGTGCTTTTGGGGAAGATTGTATTGTTGTTACAGTAGTTGGTGTGGTTGCCGGTGAGGGACTTTTTAATAATGAAGTAAGTAAAGGCGATGTAGATGAAGAGGTGACAGATAGTCCTGTATGCCTCGGAGAAGTTTTAACCGCTTGTTGGGATATGATATTTTCTAAGACTAGAGTATTACTGTGCAAAACCGGATTTGTAGAGTCATCAACCTTGAAATTGTAATAAGAGATTTTTAACATCCATCACCAGAAATATACAAAAAAACTAACTTCAATTGAGAGTGGTTCGCTAAGAGGTGATTCTATATTGTTGTCAGGTTCACTGTTATCTGACTGGTAACTACTTCTTCTTAATTCCTCTGCTCGGGTAAGATTGTAGGAGCTACCAGCTCTTTTGTTCTTTGGAGGAAGCGGATATAATCCTTTGCTAGTAGCTACTTTCATCGCAGCAACTTTTTGTTCTCTTTCTTGAAGCCACTTTTGATGTTCATTGTCAGCTATTTCTTTAGCTCTGATCTCACTAGAAAAATACTACCAATGTGCTACTTCTGTAAAAAAACATATCTAATCAAAACTTACTCTTGTATTCCCCTAATCAGATCTTCCAGTTTTTCATCAAGCTGCCCTGACCGAACCATTTCAAGCTCTCTTTTTAACTTCCTATCCAAAAACAACAAGGATTTAAAAATTGTATGTCAATCAGGGGCGTAGGAACCGGGAGGGGCAGGGGGGGCAATGCCCCTCCCTAGAATTTTGCTGGGAGGGGCAACTAATGTTATTGCCCCCTCCAACCTTTGGTCAGTTGCAATCTTCAAAAGGCTCAAATTATCATTTTAAAAGCATATACAGTTTATACAAAGAATATAAAGCCCCAGGAATGGAAGGTGTAGCTCTGTCTAGTGGAACTTTTGCGCCTCTCGTTTTAAAGAGAGACCGGGTTGCGTTAACCGTTTCCGGTTACTCTGATTTGCTTTTCCGGAAGTTTCTAACGCAACCAAAACACGCGGCCAATAATATCAATCCTTCCATTCCTGGGGTTTATATTCTTTGGTTTATAGAACCTCAACTGTGTTTAAATTTCAGTCTTTTCCCGCCAATTTACATAGTAGTAACAAATACACATGCATTCTAGAAGCTACACTCCATTAAAAATTAAAAACCATTCTCCAGACCCCTTTTCGTTTATCTTTGCCCCCTCCAACGTTTAGAACGTTCCTACGCCCCTGATGTCAATTTTGCTTGGACATAAATACTTGTGTCGTTGCTGTTCTTCGTACACAACTTTCTTCAACTCTTCAATGCGGTCCATTGTAAGTTTTCTAACTATAAGATCTCCAGGAGTATCTGTTGCATCACTCCGTTCACCTCTTTTTCGTCTATAAATTTTTATCAATTATTTAGTCGTTCTTACAAAACCAATCCTTTTTCTCTACACAGAATATCTTACAATTTACTTGTCCAGAAAAAAAGGAAGAATGTAAATATATGCATGTGCATTAAAATAGATTGGTATGTGTTAGGTTAAAGGGTTCCATAGATTCGTAAGGGTAAGAAACACTGTTCCCACCTTAGCCAGTCAGAATCTTATTTTATCTAACTGTGAAGCAGAACATGCAAATTTATTTATTCTCTCTCAGGTTCTGAAGGGGGAATGATACAGATATTTATCCCCTTACGAAGCTTAAGTAACCCTTTAATTTTATTTAGAAAAATTTACATTAAAATAGATCACTTTTTTTTTACAAAACTTTTTTTGTACTAATAATGTAAGTACAGGTTTTAAGGTTTTTATAACCATGTACAAAAAAATTTTACATTTAAATTGTGAAATTTAGAAGATGAATAAACAGTAGTTGCGTTAGTGGGAACAAGGCTTTTATTTTACATTAACAAGTTTAAAAAACTTAAATACAAATAAAGTAAATAGCTAACTTACTTTGGGGCATCAACTTTCTCAAGTAGCTCAGCATATTGCAAAGCACAGTTCTAAAAATTATTGTGAAAGAATATTTAATTCAAGATTTTTAAATGAAAAAAAATTAAACTTAAACCATTAAATCATGTAATATATTACCTTCTGAGAGAACCAATCTGGAGGTCGACTTGCTTCACCAAATGGTTTTATCCCACGGCTAACCGAAACCCTAAAATAAAATTTCCTTTAAAATACCAAGTCCATCGACTATATAAGCACAGTCTCAACTAAAATTATGAAAATATTAATAAACAATTGAAGGAGTCTTTTATACTTGAATGACCCTAAATGAAAAATTTACAAACCCTCCAGAACAAATGTGAAAAATTTGTCATATAGATTTATACTTCCATCAATTCTTACCAACAACATTAAAATGGAGGTATATTGAGACCATTTCCGTTTAAACGCTTACCCTTGGGTTAAATTTAACCTTAGGAAGTTCTGCTTATTGTTGAAATGTTAAAGCACGAGAATAACATTGTTCCATAAGCTCCTATTCATAATAATAACAATAATAATAATGCTCTTATTCGAAATATCATTTAAGTTAAAACCTATTTACAAAAAAGGTATTAAAATTAGTACACTAGATTAGATCTACTTTCCTTGCAGAATTTCATAAATAGTAAATTTAAAGTAATGTATAATGAATATTATTTTTTGTTTAATATTTAGTGGTTTCTATACTTTTTAAATAATTTGGTAGCTCATTACAAACTTTTACACCTCTGGCAATAACTGATTTTGATTTATATTACACAAAGTATTATCTATAAAGAAATTGAGTACGGAACATCTGGTAATTCTGATAATTTCATGTCCAGAAAACCAATTATACAAGTAAGTAGCTAGGAGAATGATTTTTTTTTACTTTGAACCAAATTTCTGCAGATTAGTTGTATATGATTGACTTAAGTCATCTATATCTGCTATTCTTTTAGCTTCAATAAGGAATACTTCTTATTCTAAGCAATTAACTTTACAGCAGAATTAATTACGGAGCTAATAGTCTCTAAATCAAAAAATAATAGCATATTCTACAATGGATTTGATTATGGCATTATAAAATATCCTTTATGTATATTTATGAAAGTGGTATTGTAGTGGTCTAAGTAACCATATCCTAGTTTTTAATTTTCCTTATAGTATATTGGATATGTTTATTCCACGTTAGATTTTCATCACAGCATAGTCCTAGATATTCCTAACATGTAATATTTTTTTACATTAAGCTATTCACAACGGATGCCACTCTGTTAATACACTCGCTTCTCCATCTTACATTGTGAATAGCTGTCTGTAAAACGTTTTCCCAAATAGATAACAAAAATTAATTTTACTTGTTGTAGAGTCAATATTTACTTCCCTCAAAAATAAATGAACAATTTATGAACACCAGTCATTTATAATATTTCGAATTAGTTAATGAATTTGAGTTATTACCAATAAAATCAAATATATTTTCAGTTTAAATTCAAAAATATTTGAATACCTTGTCATGTTTATTACATACCAATTTTGATCCCCACTTCGTAAAACAGAGGAGGCCAGACAAAGCCGCTCTCTTGTTGACCAAACATCTGTGGCTTGCTTTGAGCGAAATCCTGTAAGAGCGGGATTAAATTCTAAATAACACCGAAGGATTGACATACCAGGTTCAATTTTCCGTGATATTATATTTTGCATTAGCTAGTGGAATCTTCATTCTTATTACCTTTTAGGACACGTAAATGATAGAATACATGTTAATTAAAATACCAACGGCAGTATGCCTTAAGAGAAAAAAGGTACAGAAGTATTTTAAATATTAAGTTATTTTTACTTTTTCAAATCACAGGCTGCAAAAGCTGTATAAATTACATTTTAAAGTGTATACAATTTTGGTCTCAATATATCTTTTTTAAAATTTTCTGTGATTCCTTAACCATTTAAAAAAAAACTCCATTATATGGACAAAAGTAGCCAATGTAAACAATAATGAAAAGGTTTAAACTCTTCAAATATATCACCACACAGTAATTTCTTTTTTCATTTTCATTTTAGTAAAATCTACTTTGTGAAAAAAATTACAAAAAAATGTTAAACCTTTTTTGAATTTGTTTTGAAAAACTAACAATCACTTAAACGTAACATTTGATACCGAAAGATACAAGTTTAATAAAACAGAATACAAGAAACCGGGATGTGTTTATTTGTTATTATCTTTATTATTTTTTCACGCATCTTTTCGTAACCTAAGCCGATGATCCTCTACCACCCTCTCACCTTTATAAAAATCTTACTTGACCATAAAATGGGTTTCGTATCATTAAAATATTACTTCATATATATATATATATATATATATACTTGATATACCAATACCAAGATACTAAGTTTTTCTATCAATATATTTGGAGGAAGGTATACAGTATAGAAATTTACACTTATTCGTATAAAACCTCTCAGTATTATATAACAATGAATGAGTTTTTCGCGAGTTACTGCTACAGTTAAATCAAAATGTTAAACATTTTTATTTTATTCAAGGCATTTGATCTAAATCACAATTTTACCTGGTAAAGGAAACTAGTTGAAATTTCAACTTAAAAAGAAAACTCAATATTTTGATATGGAAAAATACATAACGTTCGAGGATTTTAGCTCTTATAACTCAAGAAATATTATTTACACAAATGAATTTACACTATTTGGTTGGAGTTCTTTTAAAAAATCTGAGTAATATTGAATTTTGACTTGGTAAAATGTTAATTAAAAATTTATTAAACTTTATTTAAAATTTCCAAAATATGAATTAAAAATGCATAAGGGTAAGATTATGTATTTTTTTTAAACAAATTAATTTAGGAATAAAATGTATTTGACAGTTTTTTGCCAGCTTCCTTTACAAAATTAATAACAAGTACGAAAAATTAAAATATCTAATGGTTTGATTCTGACATATTTGCATTACTCAAACTGTTCATTATTAACTTTAGGACTGTAAAATCAGCATTTCAATGCCAATGTTGCTGATTTTGAAAGATAAAATACAGAGCCTGAAATTGTTGGTATTTAGATCTATTAATTCCTAACAAAGTAATCTATTTGGTATGAAACAATAGTTTAAAGTCACTACCATAATTAGAAATAAGATAAAATTTTAAACCAGTTAAACAACAAAAAAAGTGGTGAAAATTCCTTATGCTTTTCAAGGTGATAAGCATTCTTAAATTTTTTTTATCATTTGAACTATTCTTATCTAATTTATTGGTAAAGGGAGACTACTGGGTTATCTGGAATCCTTAAGTTTAAATAAAGAAAAATAATGGAAAATATTAATATTAAAAAAGGGCAGAGCTTAATGTCAATAAAGCACATTCCACATACCTATTGCCACAACACCAAATAAGTGTTTATTCATTTCTTTAAACAAAAATATTAAATTAAGGTGGTTTAGCCAGTATTATTTCCTCTTAAACAAAGTATTTCCAAATAGTTTTGTTTACCAGGTTGATTAATTTTGAGAGATGACCTAACTTTAACCACTTTTGTGTTTATAAAAATTTGATTAGCATAAAATATATAACATAGCTCTGATAACTTTACAAAAAAAATATAGTAAACCATTTCGGTAGAAAGAGGTGCGTATAATCAACAAAATCGTGTCGTTTCAATATGCTATTTTCTTAAATTATCAGTCCTTGGTTTTTTCATCTAAAGATGAATAATCCATTAGATCAGGAGCTGAAGAATTTCCAAGTGCCAATTCGGGAGTGTACTCGTTTGAATCCATTTTAAGAATATAAGGAATTATACTCTCGATTTGTACATTTCCAATCAATGCCGAGAAAAACAGCTCTTCCGTTGTTGAAGGTCGCAATGATCTTAATGCCGGAAGTCGTAACAATAGTTTTGGAAAACGATCGTTGGTTTCTGGAAATGTCTGGCTAATGTAGGACCTTAGTTCCTGATAAGCCTTTTCTTGAAATTTTTCAACTTGTCTTGCACTTGGTAGCGACGGATGATCTGGGCTGAATAGCACTATAGCTTTCAGATATGCGTACTCGTGATCATCTATTTGCAATCTCTGCATGGACTTCACAAAATCTTGCAATTTACAAATGTGATCAGTGACTTGTTTAAGATGAACAGCTGAGAAACGATCTTGTTGGACGCTGGCTTGTAAATGACCAACAATTGCGGATAATATGGTCCCTAGGGACATCACTTGCGAACACTGTGCAAGGCCAAGAGTGAATAATTCGCTCCAACATCCACGGACAAGAGTTGTTTGTACTTCGGGAAGTAAAAGTTGAAAAGCGGGTATTGAACGGGCCCAGTGGACAGATAGAAAAAGGAGGCGAGATGCACTTTCGCATATGTAATGTTCATTCAAAAAAGACGCTCCAGGGTTGGGAGTTGTAAGATTAAAGGCCACGTGACAATCTTGAAGTATGGGTCCTTCTAACTCAAAAAGGGATTCGCTTTCTGCGTCTAAATGTTGATTCATATGCTCGGAACAATCACCAGTTGCTATGCCATCCACAAGTTGCGTTGTGTGTAAGGCAGCCTTGGCCATATTATCAAAAGCTTTACTGATAATGCTTTTTTCTTTGCCCACAGAGCCAGAGCCAGAGCCATCATTGCTCTCTCCATTATTGGTGCATAATTCTGCAATAGAGCCTGTACTTCCAGGGCCGCCACTACCTCTAACAGAATTGGAATCTTGTTGCCAATATTTCATAGTAGCCAAAGTTGTCACTACATTTGCCAGCGTACTCAAATCAGTGCCAGAAACAGGCATTTCAAGTTCATTTCCAAAAACAGAACCCGAATGAGATGGAGAAGGCAAGTTTATACGGTAATCTGCGTTTCGAGAAGAACAAAAACGTCCAAAGTTAGGACTAGTCAACGAAAATCCGGAACTTTGTAACATATTAGGGGATGGAGAACGCTTACCGGAATCCTTAATATCTATGGGTTTGCGTTCAGATTGAACAGAATCAGCTCGCATGCCCATTGATAGGCACTTGTGTAACCTACAGTATTGGCAACGGTTGCGACAGTGTTTTGTGATTTCACAATCACGTGAGCCTCTACAAACATATCCTAGGTGTTTTCGTATGCTTCTTTTAAAGAATCCTTTGCAACCTTCACAACTGATGGCTCCATAATGCCTCCCAGAAGCTTTATCACCACACACAACACAAAGTTCGAATAAAGGTTTATTGTCACCAATGCTGCTAGTCCCATTGCGAAATGGCGAATCATCGTCCCGCATTGGGCTTTCAAATGCAGCAAACTTAATAATGTTTTCTGCCAGAGCGAGTTTTACAAAAACCCCGTTTGATAAAAGTTACCACGCATATATTTCCTCTCAAATATTACACTCATATACTGTATTAAACATAAATAATTATGGTATTTCAAAATAAGGTATTGTAATAATAATTAATAAAAAACATTAGAAATTTAAAAAAAAATTAAATTCGTCACCGACTTAGATACCTACGGTCGTATTTCGCCATTTAAAATCTTTGAAGATTATATTACAGTCCAAATAACTTTTAAAATTGTTCCTTCGCTCCTGGCAAATTTAGGCCTAACGAACACGCAAGGTCGGGTCAAACTAGTGACAAAATGGCGTCGAAAGGACCACGTCCAGGGTTCAACAACTGATCAAAGACCAAACAACCGTTCTTCGCCTCAGGATATCGTTTACAAAGCAAGAACTCATGAAAGTAATTTTTCTTTCACTTATACGTATTTGAGTAATTTCATTTGTTTAAATCTGCCCGTACTATTTTTATTCCCTACCTAGGTAACGGCGTAACACTTCAGCACAAAACGTACGTCATTAAACATAAACGCGGGGATAAAAGTTTTGACCCGAAATGCACCTAACCAATGACCGTACGCTGGCGCCATCTACTATCGGCCTAAATTAAATGTTGGTTTCCATACTATATTACAAGTCTTAGCAAAATACAATATGAGGAAAATTGAGCTTTAAAATACTAAAAACGGTTTTAAATTATAAATGTTTTTCTGCACTGTATCCTAAATACAAAAATGCATGAAAATTCTAAAATATTAAAATAAACAAATTAAACTTACGAGGAGAAGCAGCCATGATAAACTGGAGCCTTTAGTCACAAACTTTTTTTACGCCGATTGTGTCCCCACCTGCATGATATTAGCGTTTTTATTAATTAAAATGATGGAATAAGAGTCACTAGTCTTTAATTATTGTGAACTGATTAATATCAAAACGCAATCGTTTGAAATCAAATGCAGTGGTTAAAAGTTATTTCGAATTAATATCACACTAGATTGATAATTCCGACATGATTCCGAAAACGACAACTTTTGCACTAGTGTAGTCTGCTGTTTAAACAAAGACTATATACGCTTCGCTTAGCATAAATATAGTCTTTGTGTTTAACCATAGATCATACTAGATTCACGGCTTATAAGCTTTGCTAGATCCATAGAAATCTCATAGGTAACTAGAATGCTGCCGCCTATGGCCGAGCTTGTCGCCAGTTCGTTTTGAACCTTCAGCCAATGAGAGGCCGTAGAGTGGTTCCACCAAGGAGGATAATAATCCTACTTGGTTCCGCTACTATAGCGGGAGATAGGTAACGTCATTCTCTCCGGTGACATTAAATACTTGGCAGAACCGCTCTTTGAGCTCTGATTGGATGAGATCTGGCTTCGTCTGCCACGGCGTTTGGGCCATTTGCCAGTTACACGGCAGCATTCTAGTTACCTATGAGATTTCTATGGCTAGATTTAATGAATTCCGGGTTGTTTGAAAATAAGCTGCGTCCTGACTACGGATCCCAAAGAATATAACAGTTTGATCAACTGTTTTGCTATTCAGTGAAGACACATACACCTCACGTTATACTATTATTTAAATTTTTTGTTTATTGTCGTCTCAAATTCTTCCACAAAAACCCCGCCCCCTTAGCAATATCTATTCGCGACCGAAACGAGTCTAGGCACTTTTTTCTCCGAGGTTGCACTTATGATCTAGCGTCTGCTACAGACAAATTAAAAGGTCATAAGAATGTTTTTTTCTTAAATAAACTTATCAAAATGTAAGGAAACGATGCAAAAACTTTATTAAAATGCAAATATAATTATTTATAAAATCAAATTTACGAAAAACTGATAGCGTCTGCTTTAGTCGCTATCGACTAGGTTTCATGGCGAACGAAAGGGGTCGTAGCGATAGTTTTCGGTCGCAAATAGTTGGTTGCCATGTAATTATGGAGTAATTTTTTTGGAGTTCTGGTAAGCACTAACTATTAACTAATGGAAAAGCAGTGACTTCGTATCCAGGGTACAAGGTTTATAATAATCGTTAATATATAATAATAATCAGCTAAGCTAACTCCCACCACCCTAGGCCTAAGTCATCTAGCGCCATTTAATGCCTTTTTAGCTTCGAGCTTAACAAATATAGTGCCATCTGCCTTAATATCAGTAAACTAAATATGTGAAGAAATATCAATATCAATGTTTTTGGATGAAACTTTCAGTTGTTGTGCACAGATAATTTTTAACTAGCAGACAGCTTTCATATACTCAAATTGAAACTCTGCTGGTAGGCGGCGATACTTGTGAACAAAATTTATACTACGCACGAAACCTATATCAGGTGGCCGGGTTACAATGGGTAGGAGGGTGGTGGTAAGCCCTTCATGCCACGCGAGCGAACAGCTCCCTGTACTAACTATTACCGTTAACCCATAAGTGTTTAATATTTGATACATAAGAGTGACACTTCCTATTCTTCACATGCAACAGTTTTACTGAGAGCTATTCACAAGGCAGACATCATTACCGGCTACGTCGCCGTGTTGCGTCCGTTTGGTAACGCATCACACGTAGTCTTTGACAGCGCCTCGCTAGGGGGAGATTTTCTTCTTGTGATGACGTCATTCCGTTACTAGCTCTCAGTAAAATATTCCTTAAAGTGACAAACTTATGGAATAATTTTATAGACTTATGGTTAACCTCAACACGTATTTATGGATGGGAAAACCTCTCTAACCAGTGGCGAGGGAGTTGCAAACTCAACGCAGGAGTAGCTAAGAGTTTTCACTCAGTGCCACAAGCTGGGATCGAATCCAGCTCCTCTTGCTGCGAGCAAAGATAATATAAACCTCGTACCCTAAATTCTAAATAACTTCCTCGCGCGTAGTTAGTAGCGTATACCCACTTACTGCCGGAACTCCGAAAAAGATAGCTCCATGTTTACCATGGTAAAAATTGAGTTGGGAATATAAAACTAGAGATACAATTACCACTTCAGAAATCGGGGTTTCACGGGACAAATTCTTCTCTGACTGTTAACTTTATCATTCGGGGGTGGCGCCTTCTATCTTTTCCAAAAAAAAACTATATTTTTGAAAATATTGTTTGCTTATATACTTTTTTGCACGTGTTCATGTGTATCTTAGTGGTAATTCGTATTTAGATATTTAAATTACTGGGAAGAAACTCAAAATAACGTTTAATATTCTGATTATAATAAAAAGTAAATATTGTATTATTCTAACATAACTCCAAACTGTTAGAATGAAAATAACTTTTGGCCTTTGAAAAATATCAATTTAGTATTTTCCTAATGCATCCCTTTTCACCTTCTCATTAATATTCTTCACTATTTTATACTGAGTCTTAAGTCGGTGTAAAAGTTAATTACTTAAGGGACGGGGAAATTTAAATGATATAGTTGAAACCAACCTCTTGGTCAAACATGTGATCATTCAAAACTGGGAGAAGTGTTTCATCATGGTCAAATACAGGGTGGAAGCCTCAGCCGTGGTCCAGCCTCGGTACTTCTCCTAGTACACCAGAGTGCTGCGGGTCGAACACTTCTACAGGCGCTGGTATTACCAAAATAGACCAATGGGATAATTAGAAGCGCATCTTTATCCAATCGCCCGAAAAAGCATTTGGAAGATGCGTTTCTAATTATTCTATTGGTCTATTTTTAGACTAGGAAAAGTACCGAGGCTGGACCACGGCTGAGGCTTCCACCCTGTATGATCATGTCACCTTCGAACCAGCAACTCAATTTTTAAGGTAAGGCGTTTATTTGAGGCCCCTTGATTTTCCAGTTTAATGCTTCTTATGCATTTTTCCGTTATTTGAAGAATTTTAACAACACTCTCATATGGATAAATTAACCCTTCATGATTCCGTAGGATTATTAAGTCTTTCGATGTTAAGCAATAATCATGTTGGCGATATGTATCCCTTCTTCCTGCACCAGCTCAAGCAACATTACCAATAACCAAAGTATATCCTTAAATATAAGCTTAATTTAGAAATTTTCAATTTAATTTTATTTTAATTTTTCCCAGGTTTTGTAATTTGGTTTATATTTTAATTGTATTTGTGGATTCCTTTGCCCCGTGATTAACTATTTTTCAAAATCTACCTTGCACTTTTTGTTGCAATTTTCATAAACATTATTTTTCTTTCAGTTTGATCTCATTTACATGTATGAATGTATTATTATGTTGTATCTTTTTGGTATGTTTGTACGTCTTAACATTAAATAAATAAAATTTCAAAGTGGGCACTGCATTTTACCTGAGAGTAAGCAAGTGTCGCATCAAGTTGCCTTATAGCCTCAAGCCATTTCTTTATTAAAGTCGGCCTTTTAATTGGTAATCTAAATATTAAATCATTGCTTCAGATAAATCCCTTCTATTCCTTACTATACACTTACTTACGCATTGATCATTTTTGTTTCTACCGGTATTAACACAACATTTAACTTAAACGTTTTGACCCACTATGGTGTTTATTAAACAATTACAATAGCTTATTAAACAATTACTATAGCTTATTAAACAATTACAATAGCTTATTAAACAATTACTATAGCTTATTAAACAATTACAATAGCTTATTAAACAATTACTATAGCTTATTAAACAATTACAATAGCTTATGAAAAATAATCTTTTTACATTAATCTACTTTTGTCTAATAAATCACTGCAACTTCAAGACGCGTTTAGTTTGCTAAGCCACGGCCGTCTCGAGATCTGCTTCGCGCTCATAGCGGCCCAGGCGATCGTACGAAAATCGCGTATGGGAAATTAGTTCAAAAACTTCTCACATCATTTTCTGGCGCTAGTCTAGCCCCCCCTTGGGAAAATTCGCAGCCATGTTATCGAATGGGAGGAACTGCGCGGAACTTTGGAATTTCAATTATTATCGCGTAATGTGTAATTTTTTGTAAAATATTTTTTTAGTAATATTTAAGTTAATTAATAATAAAAAAGTTAAACACCTCTTGAGATTTTTTAACGCAAAGTAAAGTTTTGAAAAACGTTATTAAAATTTGGTCATTCTGGAGCCAGAAGTCGCCGTCGACGTTTTCTGTATATAAATGTAAACATAAACACGTGGTTCTCCTTACAGCTGTATTTTTGCTATGTAGTAACTTCCAGAGGCCTTTGTTTTGTATTAATGTTTAAAAATTTATTTTAATTAAAGTAGTGAAATAAATGAATTTTAATTAACTAACTGACACTTGGAAGATCACTATGAATGAAAATAGTGAAGGAAACTTGGAAGGTATTTAAATCTGATAAATATAATAAATCAATGTGAATCTCCCACTGAATGATACACAACTAAAAATTTAGAAAACTAAAATTTACAACTTGAGTACTTTTCAAGAAAGAGGCTTATGCACAAGTTCTTTCACTTTCTCAAATTTTGCCGACAGAGTTTTGGTAATATTTGTGATAATAGGAAGTACAACCTTTCGATAAATTGAATCAGCAATTTCATTCGGTGATTATTATTCAAATCACATTGGATGTAAGGGCATAGAGCAATTTTTGGCCACAAGTGGATTTTTTTTAAAATGGCAGGTGAATCCCGGAGATAAGGTACAGCTCTCTCTATGAATGTTGTTACTATAGCCATTAACATGATAAAGCTTTGCTGCGGATACCTAAGGTTTCCTCTGTTGGACAATTTTATCAATCCAACTTTTGGTGAGTCAGAATTAGGCTGTGATACATTTTCAAGGCACAATTCGCAAAAATGTTTTTCCTCTAGGATTTGTACTACATAACTAGCCAAGTATGCGATACTGCTAGCCGTAAGATGCATCTCTGTGTATTTGGGTACTCATAACTTCAGATGGTAACGTAACTTCATTGCCGTTAAAAATAGTTGAAAATCCATCGAGTCTAGTATCAATCATGGCTGATAGATCTGTGAAGCTGTCTTGGGGAACGTTAGATGTTTTAGGTTTTGTTAATGATATAGTGCCTCTCTTAAGGTAGGATTCCAAACTGAATATAGTTTCTCTTGCATCAAGCATGTCATTCCCTCCAGCCATTTTCCTGAGAATGCTGAAAAACATTTCAATAGCATCGCTCGTTAAATTTCTTGTCAAGACAAACTGGAAACCAGATTTAAGGAGGTATGACACGCAAGATATTGTAGACAATGAAGTTATTCTAATAGATATTATAGATTCATATGTTTCCTTTGTCAATATTTTCTTTAATTTGCGGATCTTTAGACCTTGATAGTAATCACTTTCCTTAAAATGTCCCACTACAAACAAATCTTGCGTGATACGTAAGCTTCATTGACCCCAAAATCTTTTATAGATATGTTCTTAGTCCATAATTTGCATAAACTTTCATCAACTGGAAACTGATGAAATTATACATTGATATTCTTCTTAGATTCACAGAATGGAACACAACAAATTTTTGTGGTGGGCATTTTTGCAAATTAAAAATAGGCAATATTTTAAAACTTAAGTTTGAGAAATGTGAACTTAATTTAAAGAATAATAAAGGTATTTATTAAATAATATGAATAATATTGTGGTTATTTATTTAAAATTCTGATAAAAAATGCGAATACTGGTTTGAAAATTGTGAAAAACAAAAGAAACTTTGGTTAGGCTTAGCAATTAACTAATAAAACTCAATATAAGCATATTACTTTAATTAAATAAATGTTTTAAATGAAAACTTATTAGATAAAGATCAAATCATAAGATGTATATCCCAAACTTTCCAGAAGTTTTTGAAAAACAATGCAAAAAGGATTAACTAGTTGAATTTACCGCCATAGAAAACTATTAAATATTTTTTATTTTTTTTGCTCGTTATGAGCCATTGTGACGAGTGGGACAATACAGTCCGCTCGTCCACTTGATTAATCAGTTGCGAGATATGTGTTACGGCCACGCCAACGGGGGGATAATTGGGGATAGGGTTGGGACACCCGTGGCGGAAGTATGACAACCACCCGTTGGGGGATTAGTGGTCGTCCTCACACGGCCTTCCACAAACTCTGCCTCCCGGACGCCTGGGATTACAGGAGTGAGCCACTACTCCCGGCAACTATTAAATATCCCGCTAATTTTTTACATTTAAGGGGGGGCTCAGACAGCGCTCCTAGTGTTAAAAGAAGGTATTCGCGGAAATACATAGGAGAGGAAATCTTTGCCTGGGCCGCTATGAGCGCGAAGCAGATCTCGAGACGGCCGTGGCTAAGCCTAGCTCTTCGTTTATTTTGCGTCAATTTCGCGCGAAACAACGTCACCTGAAAGTAAAATCCACGTAACTAAATACACAAATCAGAATGACATACGTGGATTTGGCTTTCAGGCTTTAATGATACCTACCACTATGATTTCAACATCGTCGAGTGATAATGTTTCAGATTTGAAGCTAAATTTTTGTCCCGCGACTACCAGATTTCAATTGTACCTCTATTTATTCCCAACTCGATGATTTTAACAAACATAGAGATAGAAAAGAAATAGAGTCACTATTGTATCTGGTGAAGTTGACCGTGAGTGCCGACCCCCTTTTTGCCAATGTAGGAAGCCATGAGATGGGCAGATTACGTGGCGCCATCGACGCGCGGTGAAATGAACTACATTATTCCTTTTGGAAAATCAACTGTCATTTGATGTAAACAAAGGAAGGATAGATGGCGTTGCAAATTCTGCCCATCTCCACTTTCATACATGCGTGGGGAGGGATGAATTTTCCCGGTCAAAAACAGGGGTGCCTTAACGCGGTAATCTTCCCTCTATTTCTTTTCTATCTCTATGGTAACAAACTATAAAGTCAACTTTGAGCGCGTCATTATCAAAGTTGGCCATATGGGAAGAGCAAATTTAAAAAACCTTTATGGCAGCTAGGAGCAACAAACACAGCACCCCACACAAGGAGAACGCAACCCGTCAAAAGTCGTGGATTTTCTTGTGTACGTTTTTCATTGGCTAGACGCTTTAGCGCCTGTTGCCGTCGGAAGGGGAAAATTCGGAAATGGGCAGAATATGCAACGCCATCTATCCTTCCTTTGTTTACATCAAATGACAGTTGGTTTTCAAAAAGGCATAATGTATTTCATTTCACCGCACGTCGATGGCGCCACGTAATCGGCCCATCTCATGGCTTCCTACATTGGCGAAAAGGGGGTCGGCACTCGCGGTCAACTTCGCCAGATACAATAGTGTATCTATTTCTTTTCTATGATATACTCCTTTAAAACTCTTTTTCAGGAGTAAAAAGAGTAACCATAAGCAGTGCCCCCGCCAGCAGTAGGCACAAGTAGGCACGTGCCTATGTTCAAAAATTTTAGGCCTATTTTAGGGGCCTCTAAAAGTTTAAAAAAATTGCCTCCGGGGCCTCCAAATGTGATTTTTAAATTTTATTTATTTTCAAAAATTGGTCATCTAGCCCCCTAAAAAAAGAACTCCCATTCAATTCCAATTTGCAAGAGTCCTAAATGGCCCTAACAAAACGTTCCCTTTTGAACCACCTATACTCGAAATCAATATTACTTGAGTACACAAACAAAGGCAGCGAACTCTGTGGTTTCTGCTTTTGGTAGTGTACTCTGTTAACATTGATATAGAGTATATGACAAAAGACTGGCCCGGGACGGGGAAGTCCGTCGTGCAAGGAAAGCAGCAAAAAAAAACCCACCTGTTCGCCTCAGTGATAACTTAGCTCCAACCAACACAATAAACATAAGCTTAGTTTCTAGGAATTCTACAAAAGGGGGCATAAAGTGAGAAACTGGATTTCTTTAATACGACTTAAGCCGTTGCAACGCTTAAAGGGAATATAACCTCAGGTATTTGGTGTGGAACACCAACGCTTGCAGCTCTGGCCGCTTTTGCCTTCGGCTTTAAAAATGTTTGGCGCCACTGTACAGGGACATTTGAAAAATTGAAGGGGTCTTCCGTAAAGATTGCTTTGCAGGTTATATTCCCTTTAAACGAAGGGAAATCCCAGCGGAGCTGAAGTCGAAGCGTAAAGCATCGTACCAGTCACTACTTTGAATAGAGAGCGTCCTAGGGATTAGGGTTTTTTCTTTTTTACTCCTTGTCCCTTTTGCGAAATCACGTGATATCAGTGACCACTGATCGTAGAGAAAGGACCTAGACCTTCGGTGGTCGGACTTGTCCCAGATAACGCCCGTTTCTTCATTTCGTTTTCTGCTCCTGAACAAACATTTAGTTCTCAATTTCGATTCTCTCCCAGTCAAATTTTTTCTAAGTCTCTTCCGAGACTAACTTTGCCAATACAGCCTTTTTAAAGGCTATTTAGCTGTTTTAAGCTAATTTTTAAACAGCCTTTTTCAAGGCTAATTACCTATTCTAGCTAAATTATTTAAAAAGCCCTTTTCAAGGCTAATTAGCTATTCTAGCTAAATTATTCAAAAAGCCTTTTTCAAGGCTAATTAGCTATTCTAGCTAAATTATTCAAAAAGCCTTTTTCAAGGCTAATTAGCTATTCTAGAAAAAATATTCAAACCGCTTTTTTCAGGGCTTTGATATAGCTGGTATTATTAAAAAGTCTGTTTCTTAAACCTTTTTAAGGTTATTTCCATAGAAATCTCATAGATAACTAGAATGCTGCCGCCTACGGCCGAGCTTGACGCCAGTTCGCCTTGAACCTTCAGCCAATGAGAGGCCGTAGAGTGGTTCCGCCAAGGAGGATAATAATCCTCCTTGGATCCGCTACTATAGCGGGAGATAGGTGACGTCATTCTCTCTGGTGACATTAAATTCTTGGCAGAACCACTCTTTGAGCTCTGATTGGCTGAGATCTGGCTATCGTCTGCCGCGGCGTTTGGCCCATTTGCCAGTTACACGGCAGCATTCTAGTTACCTATGAGATTTCTATGGTTATTTCGCTATTAGTATATAATAGTAGCATTTTCAAATATGAGTACCAGAAAATTTTTATCTGGGTCCCAAAAATGAGAAAAATGGAAAAGGGAAGATAGTTTCGTTAGTAATCAGAAAGGTGCAATGGCACGTTTTTTGAAATCGTCGGCGCAGAAAAACCTAGTCAAAGAATTGGGAAAGGGTTTAGAATCCTTGGAGACTGATAACAGTCACTGTTTTAGTAATACTGCTGAAGTTCTTCCAAACGTCAGTACTGATTTGGAAATGGAACTGACTCATGAAGGAGAAATTGCAGAAGTAATTGCAAACCCCAACTCTAACCATGCACAAAATACATCAAACAACGTGTCCAATTCAAAATAAATGGGCTTACACGCGTTGAATAACTTGGATATTAGTCTAGATAAAGATTGCCTTCCAGTTCAGCCTAAACTAAATCCTTTTCCTAAAAGATTAATTGGCGGTAAAAATCGAGGTTTCAATTCTTCTTGGTATGACAAATATCAAATGATTGAATATTCAGTTGCAAAGGATGCAGTGTATTGTTTTTGTTGCCGTCATTTTTTAGGCAGTAGAAACACTGCCGCATTTCTAAAGGGATTTTCGGATTGGAAAAACATGGGGACACAATTCGAAGAACACTTCACTTCCAACAAATCTTCTCACCAACTAGCCTACAAAATGTACTTAGACTACATGGAATCCAAATCCCGTGGATCAATAGTTTGCCAGGTTAATGACCACCATAGACTAGACATTATTAGAAACAGAGAGGTCCTATCTACACACGTGGAAGTGATTATTTTATGTGCCCAACAAGATTTAGCACTTCAGGGGAACACTTACACATCCGCCGACAATATTGGGAATAGGGGAAACTTTATTGCAATATTAGATATTTAAAAAAAAATGTCATGATTTAAAAGCAAGTTTAGTGAGAAAAATTATTGTTCAAGAGGTCAACTACTATAGGGTAGTTTGGGCGCTTGCCCAACGTGTTTATCTCCGGGGGTCCGAATTAAAACGTAATAATTAGATTACTTTGAAATTTAAAATTGACAAAATTATTTTAAGCACTAAACAAGAGACTGTTTTACACATCAATGTTAATTTAAAAAGTTAAAACACAACAATAAAACAGTTCAGCTTGAAATAGCGCGAAACTAGACAATGGCCCCTTAACAATGGGGGAGACAAGCCTAAATAAGTAGTTGATGAATTTGGGTAAAGAGGTAATCGTAGGGTGGAATTCTTCGATTAAAAGTAAAGTTGGTAATATTTATTTGTAAATAATATACTTAATAATAAAAAATTTATTAATTTAATAATAATAAAACTTATTAATTTAATAATAATAACATTTTTATTAATTTAATAATGATAAAATTTTTATTAATTTAATAATAATAACATTTTTATTAATTTAATAATGATAAAATTTTTATTAATTTAATAATAATAACATTTTTATTAATTTAATAATAATAAAAATTTTATTGATTTAATAATAATAAAATTTTAAAATAATTATATACAATTTGGCTAGTTAAAGAACAACAAAAATTACAAATGAGTTTTTTATGGGGGCCTCTTAATCACGCCAGGGCCGTAGCTAGAGAAAATGGCGCCAGGGGCGAGCTGCAATTTTGGCGCCCCCTAATATAATAATATGGACCAAATTTGGCACCCTTATACCCTATCGCGCGCACGCCCGGCCGCCCAGCCCTAGCTACGGTCCTGAATCACGCAGTGCCTACTCGCGAAAAAATCCTGGCGGGGCTACTGACCATAAGACCTTGGAGGATACTGTATAAGAATGGATTAAACACTGTGTTTAATCCATGGTATAAGCAATACATTCTTGGTATAAGAGGATAGGTAGCCTGCTGTACCTCCTGTATTATAAAAACGCCGGCAGCATTGGCGCGTTTAAAATAAATCGAAAGACGCACTGGCTTGGTTCTTTTCCGTCAAGGACAGAATTTCGAATTCCAACAGGTATAAAATTTGGCCTTGCCGGAATAGAAAATTTGAAGCCGAGCTAGGATCTAATGCGCATGGCTGGAATAAAGTTGGAATATTGCTATGGATGGATTGTCGTTAAGTGTTGTTTGTTTGGTGTGGAAACCAACGACACGGTAGATGGAGCTGCGAAAAATAAATTATATAAATTATTGTATTGGCGGCGCCGGGACTTTAACTCAGACAGCCGCTGGCCGCGTTATCTCTAATACTGACGTCCTTACCAACCGAGCCACACCGATCTGCACAAATTATACTCGGAACTTCAAGTCTTTCTTTGTCAAGTTAAGTTGTCGCAATTCCCGTTCCTTTTTACGGGTTATTTTACGTATATTTACGGCGTTTCAGGGTCAAGTTAACCTCAAACTTCGCCTCCCCCCGCCCCCAACCCAGTGGAATCCCACGAAGGGTGACACGGGCGTGGCGGGAAGTTTCAATTACAGTGTGGGGCTACACAACGTTTCCCGATGGCCAGTTTCAGGTCTGCCAGGTAAACAGGGGGCACAATTTAGACCCCCCTTATCGAAACCGTGTATGGTCAGAAGTAATAAATAAGTGTGGCACTTTGTTAACGAAACCATGTATGGTCAGAAGTAATAAGTAAGTGTGGCACTTTCTTATCGAAGCCGTGTATGGTCAGAAGTAATAAATAAGTGTGGCACTTTCTTATCGAAGTCGTTTATGTGTGGCACAAAATAATATTATCGCCTTCTTGGCGAACTTGTATAGTTTGTATAGTTGGTCCAGAGATTTGGTCTCATTCGATAGTACTCTTTGACGCACACGCAGTGCCGTTAATTTCCACCCCCTCCAACCAACCCTCTTAAAGGGAGAGTGATCGAAAAAAAAACAATTTGGTCTCATAGAACAATAAAAGTAAAAGATTGTATCGTCTACGCTAGCGTCTACTTGAAAGAGTGAGACCAAAAAATTGAAAGCAGTCGAACTTAGGGCGTGTTGCAAAAGTCTGCTTTGCTAGAATAAACATGTTAAATTCAATGGGCAAGCACTTTGGCTAGGGCTTTGGCAACAGGCCCTTAAGCTGAAAAGTACGTGACCATGGGGACAGAATCTCCGTCTTGCCATATTCTTAGTACATAAATACATTCTAGCAATAATATGATTTATGCAGTTATTAATAATCCATATTAAATATCTGCTTTAAGAAAATACTAATTTAATCACCGAGATAATATAAAATCACACGGCTTGAACAGCTTTTGTATTGGTTTTCCCACCCAAGTATCCTGAGGGTGGGCGGTGGCCACTCTTTAACATAGGATGGTAAATTATATATCAAATGATAGGAAATCACATGGCCTCAACAGTTTTTGTATTGGTTTGCCCACCCGCGTATCCTGAGGGTGGGCGGTTGCCACTCTTAAACATAGGATGGTAAATTATATATCAAAAGATAGAAAATCACATGGCCTCAACAGCTTTTGTATTGGTTTGCCTGCCTGTGTCTACTAAGGGTATATGGGTTTGCCTACTAGAATACACTGATGTGGAACTAATATTACGGCCTGGGCCGACTTGTTGTCTTTGCCTCTTATCCATTTAATACAATAGGCCAAAACTATTCGCTACCCCAAACTACCAACTTCTTCCATACAATAACAGCCAAACTGTATTTTGAAGTTGCTCGCTGTTTCTAAGGAATTACTCCAAAACTAGCGAATAGTTTTCGCCTAGTATCCTTGATAAGACTCTGGACTATGGGGCAGAGTAATTTTCACCCCCGGAACAGCCGAAAAAAACGTTTTAGGGTAAAAGAGTACACTTATAGTCCAGAACAAGTGAAAAGAAACCACCATCAATCAGAAAGTTCTCAGAATTCAAATCTAGGGAAAGGGTACAGAGTTCTACATTATTTTGGCTGCTAGTCAAAAGTGCTAACCAGTCCACCTAATTAATTGTTTTGATCCATAGCCTACTTAAGGATAAAATTTATAAAAATATCAAGTTTAAGGATAGTAGAATAATTTACATTCCTAAGCTACAGATTACTTAGCTCTAAAATGTAAAAATACAGAATTATTTATTATAAATCATATTTAATTGTACATTCTGAACGTTATAAAATTGCATTGGTATAAATTAAGGCTAAAGAGGTATACCGGCCTTTAGAAAAATAATGAAATGTGGATGTTATATAAAGCCCTCTAATTAACAACTTTTAAGAATTTCTTCTGAGATGAAATTTCTTTGATGTATCACGGCTATGGTCAACAAGTAATTGACAAGGTCTAAATTGGGATCCGTATAGAGACTGAAACTCTTCCATTTGACGAACTAATTTATCAGCTCCATAGTAATCAACAAAACGGAATGGCCCGCCCAAAAATGGAGGGAAGCCAAGTCCAAACACAGCACCAATGTCACCTTCCAGCTACAAAATAAATGATGATTAATAAATTATTCATTTTCATTAATTATGAAACAAAAAAGTATCTCACTGGATTAGCTAATATTCCTTCTTCAAGGCACATAATGGCTTCATTAACAAATCTGCTAACCATCCTCATTTGTAACTCTTCAGTAGAATGTCTAACATTTGGTAGTAATTGAAATTAGCACGATATTATAAATATTTGATATTAGTCTTACTCTTTCTTTGGTGGTATGTAATATTTTTTCAAAATAGAAACAGCATCAACATTAACATCCTTTTCCTTGATTCCAGGTGTGTAAATATAAAATCCTTTACCCGCTTTGCGACCTAGACAGATTTTTAAGAACGTAATAGTATTAAATATACAGCATACTCTTACAAATCAAAACTTTTATTAGTCACCTAAAAATCCAGAAGCAACCATATCTTTCATAACATTAACATCAGAGCCAGCAGCCCTGTCACCAAAGGCCTTGCCAAGGTCTTCAGCGACGTGAGTCGCTACGTCAATACCAACTTCATCAACTAAAGTGGCAGCTCCAACAGGAAAGCCAAACTTTTTGGTCAAAGAGTCCAGCTCCTTAGGACCAACTCCTTCCTGAATTTCAAATATCATTAATTGCTTCATTTAAAGATAGAGAAAGTTTAAAATGAGGTACCTGAGCCAGTCTAATAACTTCAGCCATCATGGGTGCCAAAATTCTGGTAGTGTAAAACCCAGGTCCATCTTTGACAGTGATAACCACCTTTCCTTGCTTCAACCCAACAGCTACCGCAGCTGCAGCCGAGTCTTGAGACGTTTTATCAGTGGTTATGACTTCTAAAAGTTGCATTTTGTCCACAGGAGAAAAGTAATGCATTCCAACAACCTACAATTGACATGTAATTGCATTTATTTAGTTGTAACGGTTCGGCCGACCTCTGACAGATGTCGCCCCTCCCGCTACATGCTCGCTCACTTTTTTAAACATAATGACGTCACAAGACGGCGCGTCAAATTAATATATAAAAGAGGACAATACACGCGGTAGTTGTTTTTTGTAGAGTGGTGCTCTTATAGGAATTTTCAGTTCAGAGAAGAGACGAGACGAGACGAGACAATTGAATTAAGTTACGAGTCAGTCAAATTAATTTACGTTTCAAGGAGCTATGTTCTCCAATCTAAAAATTGACGGACTTGATTTTATTGTAAGTTGACTTTTTCATTAAAAACTATTTTCTATATTGTAACCCTGAGTCCTCGTTAATTACGATTAAGCCTAGTCCAATATCTTCAAGCCCGACTTAAGTAATTAATTGTAAACCGAAGGCTTCGTAAATCCCGTTAAATATTTGTAATAGGGATTGAAGCCGGTTACATAGTTATAAAATAAGACCTAATAGAAAATAGGCTCACTTTCTCAGGTCTTTTGCTGGCTTCAGCAATTTTTTTAATGGGCAAAGCAGAAGTGTTGGACGCAAAAACACAATGATCAGGAATATGTTGTTCTACTTCTTTCAAAACTTTGTGTTTGATTCCAATGTCTTCAAAAACAGCTTCAATTACCATGTCCACATTTCTGAAATTTTTATATTCCAAAGTAGCGTCCAAATTTGCTAGATAATTATCTCGTTCAAACCTAAGCAAATGTTTAAATCAAGTTATATTTATATCCGCAGTATTGAAATAGATAAAAGTAACTTACGCCGTTAATCTCTTCTTCTTAACACCATCATTTAGCCCTTTCTGAATCTGATTCTGTCCTCTGCTAATTCCCTTGGCAGCAGTATCTTTTAAAAGTACTTTGTACCCTTTATCAATCGAAACTTGAGCAATTCCGGCGCCCATGAGACCCGCTCCCAAAACTGCAACATTCCTGAATAACAAGAAAAGATTTATTTAGAGCCCCATTAAGTCAAGAAAATAGTTAACACACCACTTACTTTATTTCTCTCTGTGGAGCTCCAAATCTGTTCTTTTTGCAGGCGACTTGACCATAGTATAGTCCAATGAGGGCTTTAGAATGAGGCGTCATGGCCAATTCCCCAAACCCTTTGGCTTCACCCAAGTAACCTTCCTTTCCACCCTTTTCCAGACCAGCTTTGGTCACTTCCAATATCTTCAATGGCGCAGGGTACAAGCCACCGGTGAGTTTCATAACTTGGCCTTTGGCTTTATCAAATATTTTATCTCTAACCCAATTATAATCAATTGCTTTACGAAGTAGCCCTAAGCGTAAAAAGGTTCATGGGATTATTATTTTTTATGAACAATGAAGGGAAAGTAGCACAAACTTTCAAATAGAGGTCTTTTCCTGTTAATTTTTAGCTTTCCTGAAGAGAGATCTTTCGCTACACCAATTGCAACTTTTTCCAAATAATTTATTGTACCAGCTTCGGGTGTCAGAAGTCCTGGTCCTGGTTAAGTAACAAAAAGTTATAGAGGATAAAAATATAAAAAGGAAAACTCATACACACCTAAAGGATCCACCAGCAAATCAACAAGTCCCAATTTTTTGGCTTTATCTGGTCTAATATTGCGACCAGTAAGCATCATGTCAAGTGCATCAGGTACATTAATAAGTTTCGGTAGTCGTTGCGTTCCCCCACCTCCAGGTAAGAGTCCTAGCATCACTTCCGGGGTTCCTAATACTGTCTTTCTGTCCTTCACAGCAACTCTATAGTGACAAGCAAGAGCAACCTGGATAGATAATTGTCAATATTTAAATGATTTTAAGAAAATGTATGTCTGTTTAGTAATACTACCTCAAGTCCACCTCCTAGACAAGAGCCCTGAATAGCTGCGACAAAAGGTTTTTTACTGTCTTCTAGACGTTGAAGCATTTCTTGTCCAGTTTGTGATAACCTTGTGGTCTCTTCGGCAGATTTTTGAGCATCTAACATTCTACCAAATAAGAAAGATTAAATTGTTTTCCAACTTTTTTTTTCTAATCCTTACTGGATATCGGCACCAGCAATGAAGCAGCCTGGTTTTGAAGAAATTATAACCCCACTTTTGACATTTGAGTCTTCTAGGAACCTTTTCATGACAATTTCTATTTCCTCCATGAAAGGTTTGGATAAAGTGTTGACCTTGGAATTTGGAGCATCTAACTTAATAACTGCCACTCCATCTTTAACCTCATACTTCATGTGTGTTAGATCTAGAGAAAAACAAAAATTAGACATTCTTGACATAAAAACATTAACAAAAAAGACAAAAGGGTTTTACTCATAGCTATTCTAGTGGTATGAAGACTCCTTAAATAAGAACCTGAGGAGATTTGAAAATGGTTAGGTACTTTAAAATTAATAAAATTACCATAATTTTGAAGATTTGAATAAGAAACATCACCTGATGTTTTGAGTAAGTTCCAACATGTCATCCTCCGCAAAACCCACTGAGACGACATATCCACAATTTATAATTTAATGTCTATACTAGTTACAATGGAGTTCCTGGATTTGCTACAAAAGTTTTCGATCAATTATGTGATTAGGTCACAATATTTTCAAATTATTTTCACTAAGCCAAACTAACATCGCAATGATGTCATTAATTTGTGTCACTAAGTAAGGGGAGTACTGACAACATTCTAGTCAGGTGGGCATAGTACCCTTGTAGTTTCAAGCCACTAGCTCAACTTAATAGAGCTCCCAGCAGTGTTGGGTAAAATACTTCATTCTTGATATTTAAAATAAAATACTAAATACTCTATGGAAAAAGTATTTAAAATAAAATATTTTATTTTAATATTATAAAATACAAAATACTTTATTTTGGAACATTTGCTTTAAGTTGCAATTATTTTTAGAAATGATTAGCTATCAGTCTATTTCTCCTACGAGTATGAATGAGTGAAGCTTTGGAAAACCGGCATTTGACTGAGCAGAGGACCCATTATTTCAGAAACACTATTTTTAACCCCAAGAGAGTAGTACTGGGACAAAACATACATTTTGCTCTAATATTCATCATCATTTTATTAAAACTAACTACATTAAAAATGATTCATTTAAAATTATCATTATCTGACTTTGGGCGAGATGTATCAATTTTAACATAATAGATAAAACTGCTGAAATTACAAAGAACGTTCTCAACTAAAAGAAAGGGCTAGAAACACAAAGCCCCTAGCACCACTCAATAAGAAACATTAGATTACACTCCAATTTTCTCCTCACAGAGTATATGTTTTTCGTGATGAATTGTGAAGAGCCTGGACTGATATTTTCAGCATCGAATCGGTAGACAACTCACTGGAATTATGCGCTTATTTACGCACTGCTGCGTAATTTAAAACATTTGAAAGTGGGGAAAGAGTCAAAAGTTCCGTCATATATTGAATTGTAATATGATTATTGTTAAAAGTATTTTATTTTTTAAATTTTGGTATTTTCAACAAAATACAATTATTGAAATAAAATTGTAAATACTTAAAATAGTATGTAAAATACTACCAACACTGGGGACCAGTACTACACCTACTTAGCAACACCACTAGGGTTTAGAACCATTAGTTTTTTTAGAATCAGTATAGATTACTAATACTTCATAGCTTCACAATATAGTTTTGGCAGTCACCGTTATACTTGTATTTTTTTCTTTGCGAGCTATCAGTTTAAGTTTAGGCTCATGCTAAGTTAAAGCTTCAACAAAATATATGTTAAGACATGCGGTAGTGGTTGACATTAATTTTTTTGTTTATTCCATTATTAGATAAAAAGCCTTGAGCAAGAGGTAATTAAAAAATATTCTTCCTCTAGGGCATAAGAGGTAGGGATGATCATTTTAAAAAGAGCTACAGGATGAAAGGTAAATGTTCAATCTATAGTAAACCTGCAATGGCTGATAAATTGAAACCTACATCAGGGTTATAATCATTGTTATAGTTATAACCCTGCCTACATGTAGTTAGGTGATAATTTTTAATCTACTATTCAGGCTGTACTTGTGAAATTGTGAACGTAACCAAAGCTCGCTTAAAAAAATGTTAAGCTTTCAAAAATTACTGTGGGTGAAATTTAACCGTGTATTACATAATTTAAATATTTATCGTTTGACAACCACTATTAATTTTGTTAACACTACTTAGTTAGATAAAACTAAACGATTAAAAATTAATCAGAATTCATACTTTAACACCGGCGGTAGTAGGCTTGTAGCCGCGGTACCGAGCCGAACAATCCACAGACTCACAGAGAAGGAAGGAAAATGACTAAAATGCTGTGGACTATATAGTTATACCAGAGATCCTGGCAGTTATAGAGATGCGAAACTCCCAGGCCTATTCGCCACCGAAAACTACAGCTGCGCCACCTAGTCACACTGCCTAGAACTATATTTGGGTGATACGGGTAATGGCGTTATGCGAAAATGCGCGTTTTATAACATCAATTAAAACATTTTACCAGAAATTTACGAACGATTTTAGCTTTTTTTTTAAAGCGTGTTCTAATGTTTTGTATTAACAAAGGTGTATATACGACATTTATTTATTAATTTTGAACTGTCAATAGGTATTGAATTCGTAAATATAAGTATAAATATTCGAGTTTAATAACACTATGAGTAGGCCTTGGAGAATTCATACAAGGGATCAGTTTGAAAGCTAGTTTTAAAGGTATGTAGGAAATTTATTATTATCTTCACATTAGAACAAGCCCAAATTGTTCTAATTTCATAGACTAGTAGCTTCAGCATTTTGTATAATGTATAATGTATTTTAAATAATTTTATTTGGTATATTAGTGAATCGCTCCATGCTTGAAATTTTTAAGTATATTGGAGAGTAGTCTACTCTTGATCCATAGAATAAGGTGTGCGGATTGCCAAAACAAAAGTTAAAATTTGAAGTTGGTGATGGAAAACACAGCATTGAAAGGTCCATTGTTCATGCAATAGTGGGTAAATATATTTTTTATTAAAACCCAATTCTTTAATGTAACCTGTTTTATTTATTATTCTAGAAATTCAGGCTTTTGCAAACATGCAGTAAATTGCTGGTCTATTTTATATATAAAGATACTGAGAGCTATCCCAACTTTCTGACTTTAGAAGTGGGGTAAAATGTAGGAAAAGAACTAACTGTGCCTTTGGTATTGTACGGTAATAAAATGGTTAGAGTTGCGAGGGTTAAATTTGCCTGGCTCAAAAAGGTTTATGTACTCTTATTTGGTCACTTAGTTAGTCTCAAAAATTTATTTCTAGCTTTTAGTCGGGATGAAATATTTGTGGAGAGTCCATTTGTAGCAAAGATAATATCAATTGAAGAGGCAGTGGCACAAAATAACTAAGTTGGAAAGGAAGGAATCTACTGGATAACGACTGTAGAGGCTACTATGGAAAAATTCAGCTAGGCCTTTTCATTTTTTTGTCTATTCTCTCAAGGGCTATTTTTAATTGATATTAAGAGAGACTGACAATATTTGAAGAAAACGTTGTCCAAATATATAATTTTTATTTTAGATTTTAGTTAAAGAAAAGTTATAATTAAATTTACACTTCTAGTCAAGGAAAGTTATATTTTTAATATGTTAAATTAGTTCCTATTTTAAATTTTGGCCAATTAGTATTTGTAGATAACAAATGAACTGAACTATTTATGTTATGAATTTTCTACTCAAAGCCATGTTAACTAAAATGGCAAAAACAAATGTATTATAGAATTAATTCAAAGTTAAAAGCAATTAAATTCATTGAAGAAACCACTTAATTAGAAATTACAATAGAAGTTAATAAAATGTTAAGACACGCAAAAAAGTATTAAAAATAAAAACCATTTGAATTTACAGTATTATTTTTAATCATATTGGGATCTGCGGCAATAGCTCGAAATGTTATTAATCAACTCGAAAACTCATACCGAACCATCAGGGTGGCAAAGATAGGAAAATTGGGGTCCAATACAAATCTGTGCCCACTAACTAGGCATCTTCCCTGATTTTATATTAGTTAACCACACATTAAAAAGATTTTTGCATTTCGGAAAATTGTGAAACGATAACTCCAACGTTCTTTTCTCACCATTTACTCGAATTGTAATATTTTTAAGGGCAGTATTACTACAGAAAGGTACTTCGCAATTTATGCCACCTCTGCGCCTACAATCCGCCATATTAATCGTTTGTTTTGATCAACAAAGTACGCAGACAAACCAAGCTGCAGGGGTAGCGGCTGTGGCGCCGCCTATACCCGTTTCGCTAGCGAATACCCTAAGCAAACCAGTTTTTTTTTTTTAATTTTTGCCGATCGCAGCGACGCCTGTACGTGGGGAGTAATCGCAGAGATCTTAGGATTGTTACCGTTGTTTACAATTTTTGCGTCTCTCGGCTTGAAACGGGCGCTTCCTTCTTTTTTTTTTGAGATAAGCAATAATGGCATCAGGTCACTGGGAACCAGTTTGAACAAATAAACAGCCAGCACCCGCAAGAGTGGCAGACGCTGTCGGGGGAGCCATGTACGCCAGGACATGCGCCAGGGAATAGCTAGCCGGGGGAAGCCGTCGTAATAAATCAGTGTAACTTTGGAACCATAGAACCAAGATAAATTTTTTTCTTTGAAGCCTTGGGGTACGGCCAACTTCGATCACGCGTACCGCGCTTTAGCGGCCCCGTAAATCGCCTCGCATCTATTGTTAATTTGCGTGTATGAATAATCCCGATAGAGGCGCTACATACGACCAAAAACCTACTATCACCAAAGGCGGGGAATACAAGCGAAATAGCGGAAAAATGTTTTTTCTTCGGTTTTACACTTTCCTATTTAGAAAAAACAAGGTATAGTAAGTTAAACTATCTTTTAGCGATATATTTATGTATAATTCATAATTTAAAAAAATATTACCTTATAAATATTAAATGAAGAAGAAGAGACGCGTTTTTTTACGCGAAGGCGCCATATTAGAATACATAGTTTTGAAGGCTGTAGAGGTGTTTAGAGCGTTTCGACGCGTAAATAATGAGGCTCTTTCCATGAGCGCACCCAGAGCGACCTTTCGGTGTCGACGTATCTGAACGGTCATGAAAATTACGCGACGCGATATCGCCGCCTGTTTCCATTGTCGAATCGAACCCCCACTGATGAGTAGATCGCTCCATTTGTAGTGCTACTAACTGGCACTTTGAAGCATTTATCCTAATATCTTCTTTCTAGCCCAATGCGGTGGATTAAGTCAAACTCGACTTTCACCCAAACTAATTTTACTTACGCTTACGCCACAAATTTATACGTTCATATAAATGTAAATTTGACGGTGAAATTAGTGAAGCAGTTTGGATATATAATTCAGATTGTACCTGATCATGTGATAAAAAGATAACGGATTGATATGTTCAGATAGAAATTAGAAGCACTAGATTTACCAGTTGTTTTTCAATTAGGAAATTGGCTAAGAGGCACACCGAGTATAGAAGGAATAAGGAGAGAAACACCCAAAATGTAGTGAGAACGATGCGATGACCGTTTCCAAGAAACAAAAAGGAGCGATCTTTTGTCCCCGGAACACCTCTTTTGTCGTGCCAAGAAGGTCGACCACTTTTATCGCACTAACCCGTTTCCATGACCGTTCAGATGCGTCGACACCGAAAGGTCGCTCTGGGTGCGCTCATGGAAAGAGCCTCAATGTCTCTCTTAAAATTTATAAATCTTTAATAATAACAAATATATATATCAAGAATGTATTTATTTATACTCAGGGAGAATGAATCTGTCGAGACTATCGACGGACACGTTGAGCCCCTAACCCCGTCACGCTAAGGGGGGGGGGAGGGAAAAAGGAGGCGGTCTTATTTTTTGCGTCCTCGCTGCAGCGTTCATCACGTCGAAAAACGTAATTTTTAAGAACCAATGAGATTGCAGTATTATTTGATTTTATTAAAGCGGAGGAGCATACCGGGGGACCCAACGGGTGGAATTGGAGAAACGCTAAAAATAATCTCGACATATATATATGTCCATGCCGAATATTTTCAGACACCCTGCATATATATATATATACAGGGTGTCTGAAAATATTCGGCATGGACATTTTTCTCGAACATCACTCATACTTAAAATCTGAAATTTTCAGGATATGTTCCTTAGTAATGGACCTCTTTAATCTGTGAATTTCAGGAGAATCGGAAAATATTTCTCGGATTTGGAAAAATTATTTTTTCACCGGCAGGTGGTAGACAAAAATGTTCAATGACAAAGCATAATTTGGGTAGTACCAACTTGTTATTTTTCGGACCCCATTATCTAGGTCCAAACACCCCTAAATTCACAGAACAAAATGTATTCTTAGGTTTCAGAGTATTCTCTTCAACTTTGTCGTTGAACATTTTTGTCTACCACCTGCCGGTGAAAAAATAATTTTTCCAAATCCAAGAAATATTTTCCGATTCTTCTGAAATTCACAGATTAAAGAGAACCATTACCAAGAAACATATCCTGAAAATTTAAGATTTTTAGTATGAGTGGTTTTTGAGAAAAATGTCCATGCCGAATATATATATATATATATATATATATATATATATATATAGATATATAAAAGATGCTTAGGTACATCTTTGGAACTAAATAGGTAAAAGATAGATGGTCTTCAGAATGCATTTCAAGGAGGATGATTTCTGTTCAGGTTTGTACCTTTATTATGGGAAAAATTTTCAGTCAGGTAAAATTACAAACCGGCCCTTACTAAATATACAATATTATTCTAGGTTTAAAAAGACGAAAGCTTAAAACTTGTTGAAACCTAAAATTATAATTTATTGCGCTTATAATATATTTTAACTTAATATTATTTATTAAAAAATGTTAAAATAATATATTTACCCTGAAGTTACAGTGAATCTTCTATTCACTTTTTGTTTTATTTATTTATTTATTTACATGTGTTCCAAGTATTACGCAATAATACTATGTTGCTGGCAGCATCTAGAGGATATTCTTGGTTTCTGTTTAACTCTTTTATAATTTATAAACACCGTTAAAAAATTAGAAACATTAAAAAAAGATTATACTATTAGTTAAATATTAACCTACATTCGGTTTAATTCAATGTTTTTTAAAATTTATTTAAAAAAAATGTTTTTTGTGGATTTTTCCTATCTGACTAACGTTAAATTTTGGTCGTAGCGAAACCCTGATGGGAAAATATATACACGGTAAATTCAGGCGATTTACGGGGCCGCTAAAGCGCGGTACGCGCGATCGAAGTTGGCCGTGCTTGGGGAAAGGGGCAGCGTTGCCAGTATAAAATTTGCAGAATTTCCAAATTTTATATGTGATTTGCAAATTTCAATGAGATTTGATAGGGATTTGGAAATTTTCATGAGATTTGATCGTGATAGGGATTTGGAAATTTTCATGAGATTTGATCGTGATCGTCATTTTAATATTTCATTAATTTGACTGTTTTTCGAAAATCTATAGCTCTTTCGAGCTCGGTTCACATTTCTCTCATTATCTCATATCGATTCAAGGGGCTTCAAATCGTTTTCGTCAAAGTCTCTAGTGTGAACGCGACTCAAGTCGTGTTCACACTAGAGACTTTGAGAACCGTTTTCGATCGTTTTGAGAAATCAAAATTAATTTTGAAAAGTATAATTTCATTTTTCAACGATCACTCTATCGAAGTGGCTCAAAAAAATCAAGTTGACCATTCCAAAACGATCGAAAACGGTTCTCAAAAGCTAAGTTGGCCATTCCAAAACGGTCGAAAACGGTTCTCAAAAGCCAAGTTGACCATTCCAAAACGGTCGAAAATGGTTCTCAAGGTCAAAACTGGCATACAAACCGACCTAAACTGGGTTTTAGGGTCTAGTGTGAACGTGGATAAAGGCTAGTGTAAACCGCGTTAATTATCTTCAAACCGTTTCAAAGGGCTTCGAAATCGTTTTCGTGACGTAAAACCGTCCTTCCAAAGTGGTCCAAAACCGTTTCGAAATCGATTCCAACGTGTGACCAAAGCTTATGAGAAACGCAAATTTTGATTGTAATTAGGAAACTTACTGCAGTTAGATATTTAAATTTGAAATTTATATAATTTTAAAGCAACGAAGCCAGAGTATTTCTTTACGGGATATCTAAGCTTTTGAATTTCCAAAGGTGTGTTAATAATTGAGTTTTAATGTAAAGAGGCCAATTTTATTGAATTTATCATTCTAAAAGTGTGTATTACTCGCGGTTTATTATGACTAAAGGGTAGTACATCAACATTTCGAGATTACCAACATGTCCGGGATTTTACCGCTCGGATTTTACCGTAATATTCAGGTAGTATTTCTTCGATTGACAAGAGTATAACAGTACTTTTTAATTTGTAAATTCGACGAAATATCTTTAATTCTGGACCGAGCGAGAAACAACAAGACGTACGACGGTCAGAATACACACAATCCTTCTAATGTGTTAAGTTTGTTTGAGCTATTCACAGAAACCTGCAACGCCGGTATCACAACCAATATAAATCCACGGTCACATAATTGTATTTACACTTATTTGTTACTTCTAGACATACTTTGAAAACATCGAAGATTCCTTCGATCAGTGTCACTCTTATTTTTTACTTCTGATCACACTTATTTGTTACTACTAGTCAGCCGTTGAGTGTCACACTTATTTCTTCTGGTTATACGACAAAGACTGGTTCGATCAGTTTCATACTTATTTGTTACTTCTGATCACACTTATTTGTTACGTTGAGTGTCACACTTATTACTTCTGGTCATACGCTGAAAACTAGGTTGATCAGTGTCATACTTAATTGTTGAAAGCGCGGCGCACTCTGAACGGCCTTGAAAAACGCTAGAGGGAAACAGGCGCGTAGAGCCGTAGACCTCTATAAACACGTGGATTTACAATGTTGGAAATGGCGGGGGTCCGTATACGCTGAACAAAAAACCTTTTTTAGGATTAAAATTAAGGAACGTATTTGAAACTCTATGTTATATGTAAACTACAGCTATTCAAATATATAACTTTCATGAAAATCGTACTTAAATTAAGGAACTGTATGTAGATTTTTAGGCCAAAATATAAAACCACGAAACTTGGGGTCCCGTAAATTACCCTGAAAACTATACTTAAATTTAATATTTACTGATATAACTGAAGTTGTAGGTCGGCTGAATCCTAACCTATCCAATAATATTTTTTTTCCGATATCTGACTTAATTGTAAATAAAATATCTACCACATAAAGCGAAACCACCGAAAATAGTAAATTGGGCTAATGCCAGTGCCCCCGCCAGCAGTAGACACAAGTAGGCACGTGCCTATGTTGAAAAACGTTAGGCCTATTTAAGGGGCCCCTTAAATTTTCAAAAAAATACCCTCTGGGGTCTCCAAATGAGACCGAAAATGATTTTAAAATTTTATTTATTTTTAAAAATTGGTCATCTAGCCCTCTAAAAAAGAAATCCCATTCAATTCCAATTTCCAAGAGTCCTAAATGGCCCTTACAAAACGTTATCATTTTAAACACTTATACTCGAAATCAATCTTACCTGAGTACACTACCAATGGCAGCGAACTCTGTGGTTTCGGCCATTGGTAGTGTACTCTGGTTACATTGATATCGACAGGAGCCATGACTAGGAGATGACAGTGGTTGCCGCGTTGAATGAGCCCCGGCCATTTTGCAAGGCTAATTAGCTACTCTACCTTAATTGTTCAAACAGCCTTTTTCAAGGCTAGATATAGCTGTTATTATTATAAAGTCTGTTTGAAGACTACATAGCTTTAACTAAGCTTCATTGTCTTAAACCTTTTTTAGGTTATTTCGCTATTAGTATATAATAGTAGCATTTTTAAATATGAGTACCAGAATATTTTTATCTGTGGCCCAAAAACGACAAAAAGGGAAGATAGTTTCGTTAGTAGTCAGAAAGGTGCAATGGCACGTTTTTTGAAATCGTCGGCGCAAACCCAAAACGATAGTTCCGAGGAAAACCTAGGCAAAGGATTGGGAGAGGGTTTAGAGGTATTAATAACAGTGGTATTAATACTGCTGAAGTACTTCCAAGCGTCATGGAAGTGGAACTAACTCATGAAGGAGAAATTGCAGAAGTAATTGCAAACCCCAACTCTAACCATGCACAAAATAGATCAAACAACTTGTCCAATTCAAAAGAAATGGGCTTACATGCGTTGAATAACTTGGATATTAGTCTAGATAAAGATTGCCTTCCAGTTCAGCCTAAACTAAATCCTTTGCCTAAAAGATTAATTGGCGGTAAAAATCGAGGTTTCAATTCTTCTTGGTATGACAAATATCAAATGATTGAATATTCAGTTGCAAAGGATGCAGTGTATTGTTTTTGTTGCCGTCATTTTTTAGGCAGTAGAAACACTGCCGCATTTCTAAAGGGATTTTCGGATTGGAAAAACATGGGGACACAATTCGAAGAACACTTCACTTCCAACAAATCTTCTCACCAACTAGCCTACAAAACGTACTTCTACTAAATGGAATCCAAATCCCGTGGATCAATAGTTTGCCAGGTTAACGACCACCATAGACAAGACATTATTAGAAATACAGATGTCAGAGAATATGACAACACTATAGGATCCCCCCATTCCCTGACACCCCCCTAATTAATCAAAAAAAAAAATAATTTATGGGATTTTTTTGAAATTTGTTTTCAGCTTTTTTATGACGTTTCAAACTATGGAACTTTTTTTCATGGACTCAATTTACGGGATTTTTTTATGACGTTTCAAACTATGGAACTTTTTTTCATGGACTCAATTTACGGGATTTTTTTATGACGTTTCAAACTATGGAACTTTATTTTTTCATGGACTCAATTTACGGGATTTCTGTTCCCAGATAACTAGCGCCAACGTATTAGACTTATGGCATTTTGTATACGATGTAAGCTTGACCAAACTATGATATGTTAAATAATATTTTGATTTAAAAAAAAATAATTTTTTATTCGTTATAGATTAAATAATATATTTTTTTAAAAGTATATTTAAATTTACCTAATAGTAGACGCGACCAACTTCGTATCGTCTAAAAATCTCCTCTGGATCGCCCCCAAAAATACTCAACCCGATGGAGTATTGCGACTTGTCCAGCGATGATGGAATTGGGCGGTGTCGCGCTGAAGCGACAATATTAATAAAATAACGTAATTATAAAAATATTAAAAAAAATTAATTAAAAAATATCCAAAAGGGCATTTACACGGGGAGCCAAGATCTTTCCCCATTATCCAGGGATATTATTGTTCTATAAAGTAAATTGAATTTTAAAAAACTGTATAAATGTAGAAACAAAAAGCCAAGCGAGAATTTACGCAGGGAGGTAAACTCTTTCCCCGTTAGATAGGGCGAAGATCGTTCTATAAAGAAATTAAAAAAGAAAACTATGTAAAAAAATATAGAAACAAATAGCCAAAAAGAATAAAATATCTACCCGTGCACCCAGAAATACCCGGAGCACAGCCTTCCGGGAGAGTTGTAAAGCTAATGTATTAAAATAATTGTTTAGACCATATAACTAATAAAATTAAAGCATCACGAGCCTAATGATATAATTTAAATAGAAGTACTTACTTGTTATATAGATAATCCATGACGTAATAAATTTTTGGAATACACTACAACCGGAGCGAATAATAGTCTGATCTAAATTGCGGGGAGTGTTTCGCCAACAACCGCTAATGGGACCCCATATGGGGACGGATACGGGGAAACATCTGCGTCAAGCATGTCCCTCGTACCCCGATATTAGGTTACCCCTCACCCAGACCCGGCATATGTTAAAGAAAGAATCTTAAAGATGAGCGGGCAGACCCCAACCTCTTAGAAGAAATCGTTTTTTTTGTGAAAACAGAACCAGAATTTAATAATAATAATAAAAATATTTATTATTTTAAGAAAAGTAAAATTACATTAAATTAAAAGAGAACCGTTGAATAGTGGCGATAAATTCCTGGACAATTAAGTGGGTCTCTCTTGGATAAATTCCCGAGCCTGGTGGTATAGCTCGGTGGTTAGACTGAATAAATATTTAAAACCACAAATTAGTCGTTTGTTACGGAAATTTTTAGAATAAACGTTTATTACCCCGCTATTAAGCACTGAATGCAGGATCCAGGCTGAAGAGCCAGCCTTGGACAAAATTGCGGTCTTTTTAAAGTTAAGGAAAAAAGGTTTAAATATACGAATACCGAAAAAATAAAATATTTAAACTTTTTACAGTTGATATCGCAACAGCTGATTTTCCCGGTAATAGGGCGGGTTCCTCTGGGGATGACGACCATGATAACGGCGCTGATTATGATGTTGGTCGGGATCGGGGTCTGGCATTGGTGGGCTACGAATAACGTTTATACAACGACCGTGTCTGTCTGTGGGTCTGTGGGTGGGTCTGTGGGTGGGTCTGTCTGTGGGTCTTTGGGTCTGTCAGGCCTGCGAACGCGTTCGCATTTTCGGTGCAAAGTGTAATCACTGCGTACGCAGTTTCTCGAGATCTCTGCGTTCGCAGTTGCTAGTAATTAGGGAACAAAGTCGAAAAACCGTGTTTGCAAAACCACCGTGGGACGGTGAGCGTTAACGGATTAATTTGCAGTCGGGGTTGGTTTGGTGGTTTTTTTTCGTCAACGTTCGCCGTCACGACAGGTTTAATTCAGTAGTTTAGATATTTCGCTATTGTAATGTTTATGTGTAGGGTGGTAATGTTGTGTTATTGTTATGACGTTTGTGGGTGTTGAGTTTGTGGTGTGTATGTACGGGTGGTATCTCTCCAACTCTTTCTTATTGACTTTTGGGACGGACCGAGTGCTGAGTGTAATGCTACCTCTCAACATCCAATGGCAGGGTTTCCACCAATTGTTCACGGTATTCGTCTTAGTATCAATTTGCGATCGCATCGGGCGGGTTTCGAACCCGAGACCGCCTGTTTGACAGGCGGACGTTCTACCACAGAACCACCGACACTTATTACGTTTCATTGAAAATTAGACCTTCAGCTTTATCGAAAGCGTATTTAATAAAGTATGAAATTTTGGTTTAATTGAAATAGAGCAAGATTTCGTGGAAGATTTAAATTATTGCATCGAAGAAATTCTAATTTAGCGATTTCTCATTTGATTAAAAACAAACCAGGTTTCGAACCAGGGCCGTTCAGTTAGGCAGTCGAGCGCTCTACCTCAGAACCAACGATAACTTCAAGCTATACTGCAAATAAGACACTTATTGTAAGCATAATAGTTAACAAAGTCTTGAATTTTTTTACGAATGAAATTGTGAAGGCCAAATTGTAATATAATAAGTTGCTTTATTTCAATTTGGTACTTTTGTTTAGGGTTTTTTTTAATGAATGGAGTTAAAGATTTTTTTCTTCTATTATTTGACGTTTTATTTTTGCGGTTGTATATTTGTTTTATCTTTTATTCTTTTAAAATTATTTACTTCTTCCGCAAAATGGTTCATTTTTTGGAGGAACCTTTTTACTTATTTTTTGTGTATTAATGTTTTGAGAACCTTTACGTTTGGGAAAGGATAATTTTTGACGGAACCTTCAAAGTGTATACGTCGCATTTTCAAAAAATTTAATGGTCAAATCTTGTTTTAGCGCAGTCAGCAGATAAGATAAAGGGTAGAACCCGTTAGTTTTTTGTAATTTATTTAGTTTTTTCAGTCGTATATTCTTATCTATTAGGTTTAGCGTATTGGTTTTCAAGCTTAATAATTCATTTATTAACAACATATCGAGTTGGTCTGGTTTTCATCTCGGTCGTAATTTATTTTAAACGTTTTCTCGGCTGATTAAGATGTTTAATGCAGTTCATCAATTGGGTTCGTTTGTGTTTATTTATAAAGAACCCTAACTATTCCCTCTACGGTCATTTATTGATATACGTATAGTCTAGTGGCTTTCTGTGCTTTGTGAATGGTAAGTTTTTCGCTTCTTGTTAATAAGTTTTTTGGTGGTGTGGATATTTGGATATCTACGATTCCTAATGCAGTCATTGATATCCTGGGTGTGCGAGTCATTATATGATATTGGGAATTGGACGGTTTTGGTCTTTTTCATGCGGTATGTGTCACAACGTCAACAGGATGGTTCCGACAGTCTACGAGTCGTCCACTACCAGATATCTACGGTATATTGATCGGGCGAACGTTGAAATAAAATGAGCGTTAACTATGCGGCAAGTATTTCGTAAGCGACAAAAATACAAATACCCTCTGTAGATATTTCTTTCATTAAAATTGGCTTCGCATTATATATAACTGCTAAACTTGTACCGTAAATAGGGTTAAAGTCAATTGTGCATTGTTTTTGTCCAACTCACTGTTGTAACTACTTAATTTATAATATTCTGAATAAATTAATCTCGGTTGTTTCGTCTCAATTATTTTAATTCAAATTAAAATTTTATACCGGGCGGGATTGAACCGGGATTACGTTATTAGTAAATAACTCTGAATTGGGGAGATATAACTTTGAGGGTCATCTCGAGAAATTAATACCGCTAGTTGTATTTTGATTGTGTTGAGCTTTTGGGTGGTATTGTTGGCTTTAATTATCATTTTTTCGTGTGAAGTGGTTTAAAGAAGGTTTTCTATGTTGTTATATCGTAAGCGATAAAAATACAAATACCCTCTGTAGATATTTCTTTTATTAAAGTTTGCTTCGTATTACATTTAACTGATAAAATTATTCTGTAAATAGGGTTAAATTCAATTGTGCGTTGTTCTAGTTCGTCTAACTCACTGTTGTAACTACTTAATTTATAATATTCTGAACAAATTAATCTCGGTTGTTTCGTTTCAATTATTTTAATTCAAATTAAAATTTTATACCGGGCGGGATCGAACCGGGATTACGTTATTAGAAAATAACACTGAATTGGGGAGATAAAACTTAGAGGGTCATCTCGAGAAATTAATACCACTAGGGACAATGCTTCCGAGGAGAGGTATATTTTGGCTTGCCAACTTGTTTAATCCCCACTTTTATCTGCTTTAAGTGGTGTTCTAGGTTTAATAATATATTTATTTTTAAATAAAAACAATGTACTCGCAAAAATTAGCGTTAGTCCCCGCGGACTCTTTAGGTGTAAATTCGAGTGTCAGGGATGCATCCGTTTTCCCCACCCTCTCGGTTCATCCATAGGGGGCTTAAATACTTATATGTACGAGGTACTCAATTCTAATACCGACGATCGTGATAAAGTTAAACTTTTTACACAAATGTTTCAACGTTATCAAAACATTCACCATCTCTCGACTAAGCCAGAAAATAAAATAAAAATTGGCCAAGATAGCGCGTTTTTAAACGTTATTCCGATAGAGTTTAGGACGAGTGCCAAATAACTACTCAAACAATTGGTTAGTTTAAATCGAGTTTCGTGGTCTTCCGACGATGAGTTGTTCATTGACGATAAACCGATTCCCGGGTCAGACATTGCCACTTTGGTAAGCTACGCCGTTGGAGCCATAAACAATAATCAGGGAACGCGGCCTCCTATTGGCTGGTCGGAGTTCTCGTCTTTGACACCCTCGCCGCTAGTGCAAATATCGTCGTCCGCTAATCCCGTTAGCGTTAAAAAGAAAAAACTGTCGCCGATAATAAATCGAGTTAAAAGGGCTCCGGTTGTCAATTCACCCATCAGTATAAAACCTAGAACCTTATCAGGCGGTTTCATCGAGAGAACTCTTAAATCTTACGCTAAGAAGAAAAAGAAGTCAACCCCCGTGAAACAAAAACAATGGGTAGAATTCGGAACGCCGTAGCCAGTTTTGAAGAAGATTTACTACGCTCCTAAGCACCCTGCCCCCCGTCACGACTAATCTGTACTACAACAAGTTCCAGGACTCTCGCGCGATACATCAAGGTGCGTACTGAAATTTTGTGTCTTATTATTATTATTATTATTAATATCCGGTATCATTTCTTGGTGAGGTAAACAACCGCGACAACAACCATGGAACGAATTCGGAATCTCGAGTTCATCTTGAAGAAGATTTACTACGATCCAAAGCACCCGGCCAGCTACGATGGGGTGGCTAAGCTATACAACGTCGTTAAAGAAAAGGGGATTTCCAGAGAACAAGTCGTAAACTGGTTGTCTACTCAAGATACACGATACATAAAGGTGCGTATCGAAATTTTAAAAGAGATAGTCTTTGTTACTAATATCGGGGATCAATTCCAGATGGATTTGGCTGATATGCGAGATATTGCAAAATTCTACTCTGGTTTCAACTATCTACTCGTGGGCATCGATACGTTTAGCCGAAGAGCCTGGGCTATCCCCATAAAGTCCAAAAAAGGGGAAGACATCGTAGAAGCCACCAAGAAAATTTTCGCCGAACTTATCAGTCAAAATTTTTAGCGGGATAAAGGAACCGAGTTTCTTAACAAAATTTTCCAAGACTTCCTTAAAAGTAAAAACGTTAAATTTTTCACGAGTGAGAACGACGATATTAAGGCCTGTATGTTTGAGAGATTTAATCGAACCCTGAAATCGAAAATGTACAAATATTTCACGGGTAACAATACGTATCGGTAGAGGATAGCGCCGCCGATCAAACGCCGCCGCCGCCGCCGATTATTTAGATAACGCCGAAAGGGCGCCACCGATAAATTTAATTTCGGCGGCGCCGCCGCCGCCGCCGAAGCATTTTCATTTCGCCGCCGAATTAATTTCCATTATTAAAGTATAATAATTACGTTTTGAGATCTAAACTACATAGATTTTTCTTTTGGTAGTGCTACGATTCCTAGGCTGTTGGGTGCACCGTACTAGCGTTATAAAATTTAAAATAATTAATAATTTCCAAAAGATCTGGCACCACTGCACCGCGCGCACCAAGATTTTCTGCAGCATATAGCTGGGATAGGAGATAGAGAAACGAAAACGGCTTTGGAGTTGCCTCACCTCGTATTTTGTAATAAGTACAGAAACGTATCAGCTGCATTGGCTGCATTCAGCAATAACTATTCTATTACATTTTGATACAAAGATAAAATAATTAGTGGTAATAGACTTAAATGCGCGGGGAAAAACCGGATTTGGGGGGATGAAATTTATGCGGTAGAGGGCTGGCTCGTTGGTTGCCTGTACAATAATGTCGGCGCCCAGCAAAAGTTTCTAAAAAGAGTGTATAGATAATAATACTAGTGAAATGGTAGTAAATTAGTACAGTATTGTTATTACTAGCGTAAATGTTTTAGTTTAATAGTATCATATGTGACATAGTTACTCATAAGTGTGCCTCTATTTAACATATCAGTATTAAAAATTTAAATGAGACCTTGTTTCACAGCCACCAAAGAAAATACAGCACTAACGTCGCGTAAAACTGGTTTTAACTTCCTTCCCCCCTACGCGAGAACTAATTTTGATGACGATAAAAACTTCATCGACTGGGAAGTGACGTCAATAACGTCATATCCTTGCAACAAGGTATCATTATGAAAAAATTCTTTCAGGCACACTTATGATTAAATAAGTTACATCTGATAGTATGTAACCAATTTTCCTATTTTAATAAAATACATTCTATTAAACATGTATTTTTTTAAATGTGTTTAACAATTTAAGTTCTAGCGGTCTATTAACAGGCTGGCGCTATTTCTGAGGGGGGGGGGGCAGTTTTTCCCCTTAGGCGCCGCCGCCGCCGATTTTTTTCAACGCCGCCGATTATTTTCTGAAAATCGGCGTGCCACGCCGCCGCCGAACTAATTATCGTTCCCGCCGCCGCCGTTGAAAATTGGTTCGGCGCTATGCTCTACGTATCGGTATCTGGACGTCCTACCTGATTTGCTCCAAAGCTATAACACCACTATCCACTCAACTATTAAGATGGCCCCTTTAGATGTCAACCCCGACAACGTACTGAAAGTTTTCAAAACGATATATATGAAACAGGGGAAAAAACGACCCAAAAAGCGACGGCCTAAATTCAAAACCGGAGATCATTGTCGAATGAGTAAAAACAAGGGGAAGTTCGAGAAATCTAACCCTGGTAATTGGTCCAAAGAAGTTTTGAAAATTGTCCGGGTGGTGAAGGCCGACCCGCCTCTTTATATACTCGAGGATCTCGTGGGTGAACCGATAAAAGGAAGATTTTACGAGGAAGAATTACAATCTGTGGCGAAACCCGAAGCGTACCACATCGATAAAATACTAAAGACGAGAAAACGAGGATAACAGATAGAATACCTAGTTAGTTATATTGGATATCCACCGAGTGCTAATTCTTGGGTAAAGAAGCAAGATGTATTTGACATTGCCGTCTAACGCCAGTATGAAGATATACAAGGACAATACCATGGCCTCGTATACTACCAGGTTAGCGAAACCCGTAGAACTGGATGGAGATTGGGAATGTGCATTAACTGAGATTAACTATACTAGCGCCTTCTTTAACCTCCACCAGAGCGAAAACACTATCGAGTTTTTGATTACGGACGACGTCACACTACCTCCCGATTGTACGCCCCTCGATCGAATAAGACACGAGGCTGCGTTGGGGAATGCGCTTGGAATATACCGTTCTCAAAAACGTAATAAGATAACAAATAAACACTGAAACTGAATCCGATGAACCAGTCCACGACAATACGCGAGACGAGGACTCGAATATCGATGATGATTTTTTCGTCGATGATCCTTTCTTAGACGATGTTATAGCAAACGAGCCTTTCGTAAACGATAAAACAGAGGACAACGCGCCGGTGTCCGTTGTTGTTCCGATAAACACAGCGATAGATAACAAACCGGTCGCGGTTGATACGACGGAATCAGGCACACCCGCTAAATCAGTCGCGAACGAACCAACCAGTAACGCGCCCGTAGACGATCAAACAAGTGACGTGGTTGAAGATCAGATAATTGGTGATACGCTAGCCCCACTCGTCAGAATAGTTCCCGTAGAGGGTTCTTTCGGTAACAATGTTGGAAAGATATTCGATATGCCGCATTATGAACGAGTTTCAAAGAGGTATTTCGATACAATTAGCGTGCATATAATGACGTCGCGTGATAAACCGGCGCCATTCGCATTCGGATCTTTGACTGTTAAACTACACTTTAGAAGGAGAAGAAATGCCTAAACCAGATATTCTGGATGAAAGGGTGTCGTGTCCCTACAAGAATTATTATCTCGATCAGGCTCAATCCGGAGGGGCCGTGTCTCATTTCTTTCAAGGAACCCCCTATCAAAAAGGACACGGTCTCGGTAGCTTGTTTTCGGGGTTGTTTCGGTGGGCATCACCCTTCCTAGTTAAAGGCGCTAAGTATGTCGGAAGACAAGCGCTGGGCGTAGGGAGTAAAATTCTAAAACATCACAACTTCCGCTAAAAGACGTTTCGGCGAGGCTATACAAGGCATTACAGGCCAGAGTGGTTCGGGTCGAAGACGAATTAAAAGAAGAAAGAAAACTACTACCAGCTGAAAAAAAATCTACAACCAGTCGACGAAAAGCCACGCCTCGACGAAAAACTAGAAAAAGGGTGACTAACCGGAAACGTGGCTCATTAGCTCGAAAGACTCGTAGACTACAAGTGCGCGATATTTTTTCCGTAACCTAAAATAACAAAAAAAAACAAATGTATAAAGTAGAAGCTCTCAAATCAGAATTGGATCTATTGGCGACGAAACCGGTTCAAACCGGTGTTGAAAGCGCGACTACGACGTTTTATAGACCAATCTCGACTCTTAAAAACGATTCTCAAATCGAATTCTGTATTCCAAAATCAGCTGAATATACCGATTTGGCATTGACTCTACTTCATATCAAATGTAAAGTCACGAGAGAAAACGATGCGAATATAGACCACAACGCCCGAATAACGATATGTAACAACTTTATGCGTAGCCTACTCGACCAGATCGAAATTTTTCTGAACGATCACTTGATCACCCCTTCCGCCAGTCGAAATTGTTACTGGAATCACTTTTGAATTACTCCAACGTGGCGAAGGAATCGCATCTTACTAGCTGTATTTACGCTAAAGACACCGCTGGCAAGTTTGACGAAGTACTAAATAACCATGGAAATAGAGACAGGCAAGCGTTTATGAAGGAATCAAAGGAAATGAGTTTAACCGTAGCAATATACGCCGACCTTTTCAATATACCCAAATATCTTTTAAGCGGCGTGGAAATTAAAGTGAGATTCTCCCGAACCAAACCATCTTTTGCTCTTATCGGGGAACCACCACTGAATGTTGATAATTTCAGGATCTCCATAACCGACGCGGCTTTAGAAGTAAGAAAATGCAAAATTAGCCCGAAAATAATAATCGCCCACGAACTCGCTCTACAAAAAGCCACCGCCAAATACCATTTCACCAGAACAGAGGTTAAAACCAGTAGCGGCGCTAAGGGTGGGCTGAAGTGGGCTTTAGCCCCCCTGCATTTCTGAGAGGGGCCACATAGCCACATATTTATATTGAAAGGGCCACATATTCATAATTAAGAGGCCACATATTTTAATTTATGAATTTTCATTATCTCTAGAAAATTGTTTTATTGCGAAGAAACGTTTTTCTGGAAAAAATCTTTCAAAATCAATTTGTTTACTCAAAAAGGTAGTAGACCATAAACGTATAGATTCGGGAGGAAGGTAGCGGAAATTGAGAGAAAGTTGAAAAGAAAGGGGCTTATGGGAATTTAGGGAAATACCCCAGGCATGCACGTGTCCCCTCCAGGTCAGATACAAGGTCAGTAGGGGGTCCAGAAAACGCGTCGAGAGCCGCAACAATAAAACGACCATGCTCTTCTCGCTTCCTGGAAAATTGTGGTTTATTCGATTTCACCACTTTTGCGAAATATGGCCAATCAAATGTTCCCGCTAAGGGCCACAAAATTCTTAGGGGCCACAAAATAATTAGCCCACCTGTTAAAAAACCTTAGCGCCGCTACTGGTTAAAACACACGTTTTATTGAACGGGGTATCAAATATGAGCTTGGATAACGTGTGGCTCGGAACTCTTCCTCAACGTGTTATTATCGGTTTAGTATCCCACCAAGCGTGTTCCGGAGATCTAAGTAAAAACCCGTATAATTTTCAGCCGTTTGGGCTAAACTTTTGGTCGTTATACGTCGACTCGGAAGCGGTTCCATCCAAACCCTTCCAACCCAAGTTTTCAAGAGGTCAATTTGCACGTGAATACTATTCGCTATTTACCGGTACTAACATCCACTTTAAAGACGACGGAGAGTTTCACAGTTTAATGGAAATTGGCAAAGATCGCAACGTGGTCGTTGATTATTAAAAAAATGAACACTATCGAAATTAATGACGCGCTTGAACATGTCCGCGGCTACAGGGGGGCATTTCCCTGCGATAGACTACCAGATCGTATTTCTACATATCCCGCTTCGTTAATTATCAACCTCGACCCGCATAACGGTCCGGGCTCTCACTGGGTCGCTATATATCTCGACGGTTTCGGCCGGGGGGTATATTTCGACAGTTATGGCATACCTCCTGCCCTCCCACAGATTAAACACTTCCTCGCCGAAAATACTACGAAATGGAAGTTCAGCAGGCGTCGATTACAAGCCCTGACAAGTCAAGTTTGCGGGCAATACTGCGTTCTTTACGTATTGCATAGATACAGAGGGAGGAGTCTCGAATCCTTCACGGATAGGTTCACGAGGAACCAATTGAAAAACGACGCTTAGGTGGTGTACCTCTTTAAAAAAGGAAGTAAAACCAGAATCAAGAGTCGTTGAGAGTCTTATTAAACATGGACACATCGGCGGTGGTTGTGGACTTTGAATTTTTGCTCGGAACGAGAAAAGAATTAGTAGTAAAAGAACTCGCCGTAGCCACCGTCGCTGAAACACCGATCGTAAAAAGTTTCATTTTTAAAGCCCCCTATCGCTACCGCGATCTACCGGACAGTGTAATACGCCAGAATTGGTGGGTGATAGACAATTTACACGGTCTCCAGTGGAATCACGGGGAACTGAACTATACCGAACTGTTGCCGCATCTAAGTGTTCTCCTAGAAGGAGTCGAGCGCGTGTATCTTAAAGGAGAGGAGAAATGCCTCTTTCTAGGGAGACTTACGCGTACTCGCGCTTCGGTTTTCGAACTAGGAGAGAGAGGATGTCGAAGGCCAAGGACATAGCCACGGAGCAGAACTATCGATGCCAACGACATCGAACGGGCAACCAAGGACTTCTTTGCGCCCGCGAAAAGGCTGGCAGGTTGGCCGTCTGGTTGCACTCACGATCGATCGCGGAGGACCAGGCGGCGGAGAACCCGGTGGATGCGGACGAGGGTATAGTGATGGCCATTTAAATTTTTTTTGTAAAAATACTTTATATTTTTCGTGTTATATATAAATATTATACTAAAATTAGTTTTCGTATTATAATTTATTACCGCCATATTTTTTATATTGCATTAATCACCATTATTTTTAAGTCTTTTTTTAAAAATGTTATAACGTATTCTTTTTTGCGCCATGTATTACTGCCATATTTAGTGTACTATCGACAATAAAAATGAACTTTTTTAAAATCAAATTATTATTTCACATATCATAGTTTGGTCAAGCTTACATCATATACAAAATGCCATAAGTCTAATACGTTGGCGCTAGTTATCTGGGAACAGAAATCCCGTAAATTGAGTCCATGAAAAATAAAGTTCCATAGTTTGAAACGTCATAAAAAAATCCCGTAAATTGAGTCCATGAAAAAAAGTTCCATAGTTTGAAACGTCATAAAAAAAATCCCGTAAATTGAGTCCATGAAAAAAAGTACCATAGTTTGAAACGTCATAAAAAATTTAAAAAAAAATAAAAAAAATATAAAAAAAAATACCATAAATTAAATTTTTTTTTGATTAATTAGGGGGGTGTCAGGGAATGGGGGGATCCTATAGTGCTGTCATATTCTCTGAGGTCCTATCTTCACACAAGGAAGTGATTATATTATTTAGCACTTCATAGGAACGCTTACACTTCTAAGTCATGAAGTAGCAGCTTTTTTAAAATTTAACAATTTATAATAAACCATGGCTAAAAGTTTTAATATTTATACTTACACATCCGCTGACAATATTGGGAATAGGGGAAACTTTATTGCAATATTACATCTTTTAAAAAGAAAATGTCCTGATTTAAAAGCCAAGTGCGATAATAGGCCGAATAATGCCAAATATATGCACAGCACCATACAAAACGAAATAATTGGCATTTGTGCAAGTTTAGTGAGAAAAATTATAGTTCAATAGGTCAACGAATCCGGTGGATTCTACTCTGTAATAGCTGACGAAACTCGAGACAATGCGGGAATAGAGCAGTTAAATCTTTGTATTCGATATACTAAAGCAGAAATAGGTGTCGTAGAACGATTTCTAGGGTTCACAGATTTACACAAGTTTGATTCTGAGAGTATCAGCTTGGCAATTATAAATCTTTTAAAAGAGTGTGGTTTCAAACTGGAAAATTGTGTTGCACAGACTTATGATGGGGTAAGTGTAATAAGTGGGCATGTAAAAGGAGTAAGGGTGAAAGTAGACGAAGCAGTAGGTGGCCATTGTCCTTACGTTCATTGTTACGCCCACCACTTAAATTTAGTTTTGGTTGACCGTTGCTCCAAAATATCGACAGCTATAGAACTACTGGGTTTGGTTCAAGCCATTTACAACTTTCAAAGCAATTCGGTTATTAGAAGTGAATATTTTGAAAACTCCCAAAAACATCTAGGCTACGATATACTAAAAATGCCACTCGATGGTGGAGCAAAAAAAAAGGGGGATTCACTATTTTAGAAATAGACTCGATTCCGTAGTTTTAACTTTAGAGATCTGATTGAAAACGGAAAACCTGACGAGACTGCCAATTTCATAACTTTAACAACTTAATATTAGTTATTGCATTAGACGAAGTATTAGGTGTAACAAATTCCCAGTCGGAATATTTACAAAGTTCCAAAGTTATTTTTACGGAAGCCGTTGCCATTTGCCAAGTTACTGTCAAGACCTTAGAAGAGTGTAGAAACTCTGAACGCTTTGATTCTATTTGGGAAAAAGCTACTAAAATCGGGGAATTGGCTTTTATTGCAGTACCTGACCATAACAGCGAACCATTAGCTTTACGAAAACGTAAAATTATCCCTAACAACAGGAGATTAAAACATAGTGTGGTAACAAGTACATCGGGGACCAGGGCAACTGATGCAAAAACCCTGGTAGACCAGATGAGGTCCACCTATTTCGAATTAATAGACAAATTTATTTCTGAAATGAATATACGATTATTAGAAAACTCTGATTATTATAAATGTATCATGGCGTCTGATCGTAACTCTGAGAACTTTCTAAACGAAATCGATATCCTAACACATTGTTACACATCCGATAGGTTTCATTTCGACCTTGATTTCTTAAAAAGTCAAACTAAAATTGCGAGAAATCTAATTATCCCCAAAAAATTTGCAGCGTAAGCGACTGCTTCCACTATTTAATGACCATGGAAGATGGCTTCCCTGACCTTGTTAAGTACTACAAGGTTGTTTCATGCATTCCTGTGGCAAACACTATCTCAAAAAGAAGTTTCAGTTCCCTGAAAAGAATTGAAACACGTCTACGAATAACTGTGGGATAATATTAACTTTCAAAGCTGGCTACTTTGTCCATTAATCGGATAATGTAGAATTGTTTACAAGAAAACCCTAATTTAGTGGTTGACGAATTTTGTAAAAGCTTTAATAGAAGAGAGTCATTCTTTGATTAAATTGCCAGGGAAGAAAATCTTATTTTTCCTAAGAGAACGTTTAAAAAATTCTTTAAAATAGACCATTTCTAAATTAAAATATATAGAAAGGGGGCCTCTAAATCAGACCGGGCCTGTGTGTTAAAAATTCCTGACGTGGGTACTGAGGAGAAACTGAAGAACCCGACGGAAAACCCCTTTAACCAGTGGGGGAGAGAACTTTCAAACTCAACGCAGAAGGAGTAGTTCCGAGTTTTCACCCAGTGCCACAAGCTGGGATCGAAACCGGCTCCTCTTGCTGCGAGGCGAAAGCGCTAGCCACTCCGCCACCCCACCTCACCTCACCTCTTCTTATACTTTGTATTGCATATCTACATCTACCCTATATAATAAAATGAAAAAAAGCTTCATGCTATGGGTTGCGGGTCGGGTCGGGTCGGGTTTTCGGGAATTATCTGGTTTTCGGGTCTTGTCGGGTTTCCGGGCCGGGCCGGGCAAAATCGATTTTTTAATTTATCGGGTCGGGTCGGGTCGGGTCGGGTCGGGCAAAAATTATTTTCATTTTTTACAGGTCGGGTCGGATCGGGAAAAATTTATTTTTACGTTTGTCGGGTCGGGTCGGGTCGGGTCTCTACTCCAGAGATATAACTCTTTGACGCTCACGCAGTGCCATTAATTTCCGCCCCCTCCGACCAACCCCCTTAAAGGGAGAGTCACCGAATGGTACGATATCGTACGCCACGAAAATTGTAATACGCCCTAAAAATTGCGATGAAATCATCGCACTGACGCGTCTTCAACTGATTTCCTATTTCCTATAAAACAAATCCGTCGCCAGTATGGTGCTAATTAAAGTGTTTCCTCTTTGTGACCCAGTCCAAAGCACATTTTCCCCAGCTTATAGCCAATGTCAAGGGCTGAGTTTTATCCCCGGATGTTTCCTCCAAAACGAAACTAAAAGTGGACAAAAATCATCTGACCCCCCGCAAACACGTGAAGCCAATGATAGGCGACCTTTCTGACGCGTGAATCTCGTCCTCCTGTAATATTGGTTAACTCTCTAAAATCTTTCGATTTAAATTACGCGCCATATGTATGGCCAAGTAGCTAGATGGCGCTATTTATGTCACATGAGCTATACTAGATTCTAAATGTGTATATAAACAAGTGACCTAAAAAGGGAAGACTCACAATCATGTAAATAACTGTTTCATTAAAGTACTTATATTGATAACCAAATAGTTGACTCTCTAGAACTTTATCACAATGTGTCAGAAGTTCTTATTCAAACGCAATATCTTAATTGACTCTACGCAGCTGTTCGGTGTCCTCTCAAGCCTGGCCGTCACTTTGATCCAGGGACAACCAATCCTGCGGCGGCATGGTCGGCCTACTTCAAAGCCTTCAAGATATATGCTACTGCCTCTGAATTACTTACGAAAACTCCGGATATCCAAGAAGCAATCTTCCTCCACTCGATTGGCGAAGATGCGCAAAAGGTCTATGATGATTTTACATTTGTACTTAATGATAATAGGACTGTACCTACATTGGATGAAATATACGCCAAATTTGATTCTTACTACGCACCATACAGTAATCCTGACTCACACCGATACAAATTCTTTCATACTAAGCAAGGTCAGACGCAACCTTTTGATGACTATCTGACGGACATAAGAGCCCAGGCTAAGAATTGCGATTTTGGTGACCGGACAGACTCTCGGTTACGCTATCAGATTTTGGCTGGTATTCACAATTCTGAATTACGTAAGACTCTGTTTTCCTATCAAGACTTAACTCTACCCAAAGCAATACAAATATGTCAAGCGGATGAGATTTCGTCCAGGCATGCTGCTCTGGTACACCAAATACCTGCTACTTTATCTACCTCCGCGCTTACTACTGTCCGGACACGTTCTGCATTTCGCCGGCCGGGCCATTCCGTGAGGCCTCGCTATCTCTCCTCCCGACCAAACCATCAATTCATACCCAGGTCTCAGGGTGCTTCTCACAACTCACGCCACCTACAACCTGCTGCCCACCAGTACTATCATCGGAATCCGACTCCCCGCGGAAACCTTCGCTTCCCGTCTTTATCTGGACATCAAGATTCTTGTAACAATTGCGGCTTGCTTCACAACCGGCAGGCCAGGTGTCCATCTGCAGCATCGACTTGTTATAATTGCCACCGCATAGGTCACTGGGCAAGCCTTTGCCGCTCCACTCAAACGAAACAGCGTACTTTATCTACATTACATGTACAACCCACTGACTATTCGACTATGGACTGTCCCAACGCTGCTTACCTCACGGACGCCTACGACTCGCAATCCCGAGTTCCGGATGAGTATCTATATACTGATGATTTTCCTTTTCCTCACTTCCAGTCAGCTCAACCTGAATATCACGAGGGATACTTCTTTGAACCAGGGCCATCGACCAGTAGTGTGGACTCCTTGGACTTCTCTCTAAACTCTTTAACGACCCTCGACAGTGTCACTGGTCTGGCTAGGTACCCCTCCCTGGATGATGAATGGTATGAAAACATTTATATCGATAATACTCCTATATCGTTCAAACTCGATACGGGCTCCCAAGTAAATGTTTTGCCTCAACACATCTACGAGACCTTATTGGTTAAACCACCACTTGGTCCCCCTGTCCGCAAGATTGTGGCATATACCGGTCACTGCGTTCCTATACTTGGTGTCGTACACTTGCATTGTAAATCCTTTGCTGCTACCACAAAGTTGGAATTCTACATCACTAAAGCCCAAACCACACCTATATTGGGCACTCAAGCATCTGTTGATCTTGGATTAATACTCCGGACACGGAGAGACAAACAACAACCACACCTCCAGACATCTGCCCTCAGCCTCCAGCCTTCAGAAGACCCCGCGACCATAATACAACACTTCTCGGATATCTTCGATTGCGTCGGAAAACTACCTATCAAATATAATATTGACTTAAAACCAAACGTGCTTCCGTATATTTCAGTTGCACACAAGCTTCCGCATGCTCTCCGTCAACCAGTATATGAAGAACTCCAACAGATGCTCGAGAATGGAATCATAGCTCCAGTTCATGGTCCGACGGAGTGGGTACATCCCATGGTTGTGGAAAGGAAACCTGGTGGAGGTTTGCGAATTTGCCTGGATCCTCGAAAATTGAACCCAGCGATAAAACGGAAACACTTTCCATTACCAACTGCGCATGAGATATTCTCGAACTTACACGGTTGAAAAATCTTCTCTGTGCTATATGCCAAGAGTGCCTTTTGGCAGGTGCAATTGACTGAGGCTAGTTCACTTCTGTGTACCTTTGTCACTCCCTTCGGGACTTTCCGCTTCTGTCGTATGCCATATGGCATATGTTCGGCCTCAGAAGTTTTTCAGGAGGTGATGCACCAGATCTTTCCCAGGGAACAATTTAGAGGTATATACATCTCAACAGATTACTTTCTCATCACAGCCATGGACATCCCGCAACACAATCACCTGCTTACTCGTGTCTTGCAAAGGGCTAAGGAAGCGAATCTAACGTTCAGCAAGAAGAAGCTACAACTTGCTGTCTCTACGATATAATATTTGAGTCACATTATTTCCCCAGACCAAATAGCAATGGACCCTGAGCTAATTAAGGCTATAACTGAGCTTCAACCGCCACAGGACAGACGGGCTCTACAGCGTTTCCTCGGAATGGTGAACTATGTCACGATGTTCCTCCCTTCATATTCGGAGAAAGCTGCACCCTTAAGGCAATTACTTAAAAAGGGAACTGACTTCGTATGGACACCAAATGCTCAAGTAATATATGACTCTCTAAAATCTTTAATATCCAAAGCTCCTGTTCTCACAGTTTTCAATCCTGGAAAAAAATGCACGATCACTGTTGATGCCAGTGCACATGGCGTTGGTGCGGATCTCTTACAAAATGAACAACCAATAGAATATTCGTCGACGACTTTCAACCAGACTCAGAGGCGGTATGCCCAAATTGAACGTGAGTTACTTGGTATAGTTTACGCATGCGAAAAGTTTCATTACTACATTGTGGGTATTCACATTAACATTGAAACGGACCATAAACCGTTAACCGCAATAGTTCACAAACCAATGCATCTACTTTCACCTCGTTTACAGAGAATGGTTATGCGTTTACTACGGTACCACTTTACTTTGAATTACGTTCCAGGCACAAAATTGAAAATTGCGGATGCCCTTTCTAGAGCACCGATGTCTCACACAACTCTTGACACTTCAGAGATGGAGGGTCCATATGCTGCAGTCCATACCGTTACCTTGATCTCTGATGGGAAACGCAGAGCTCTCCAGGAAGCAATAAAGACTGATTCCACCTACCAAACCCTCCTGACTTACATTTACGAAGGTTCGCCAACGTCCAAACAACGCATTCCTGCCGATATCAAGCCATACTGGCCATACCAAGAGGAACTACATGAGGCCGATGGCCTACTATATAGGGGAACTCGACTGATAATACCCCTAAGAATGCGCACTGACGTGATGAGCCAGTTACATTCTGTTCACCAAGGCATTACTGCTTGTCTTGCAAAAGCTAAAATACACGTTTTCTGGCCCCAGATCACGATATACATTACCAATTACATGATGACTTAGGCCTAAGGTGGTGCCTTGGGTATTAGCCTAGCTGATTATTTTTATTTTTTAAGGAGCTGTAAGATATGCAGATCTCGAGACCCACAGAACCTGAGGATGCCTCTTCACCCATATCAGGTTCGATCTCTTCCATGGGAGACCGTAACCACAGGCCTATTTCAGGTAGATCAATCCAAAATTATAATCTTAGTTGATTACTTTTCTAAGTTTATAGAGACCCAGGAATTACGAAATACAACTGCTGAATCAGTCATAAATTTCTTAAAACCGCATTTTGCACGCTATGGCCCTCCCCAACGTCTGGTGTCTGACAATGGCCCACCATTTAGCTCATTCAGGTTCAAAACATTTCTCGATTTATGGGGTGTACGCCACATCACTAGCAGTCCATACCACCCCCAGTTAATTGGTCTAGCTGAAAGGTCAATTCAAACCATTAAGAACCTTTTAGCCAAAGCAAAACAAGATGGACATGATCTTCACTACGTCCTACTAGAGTACAGAACAACTCCGATTGGAAACCTTCCTGCTCCATCACAAATGCTAATGGGTTGCCGCCTTAGAACTCAACATACCACGACTCACGATGCACTGGTTCTGCAATTTCCGACCCACCAGATCCAACAAGCTTTACGACACCGTCAGCAACTTATGGTACAGTCACAGCAGGGACATCGGTATACGATCCCTACTGAATTTAAACCGGGGGAACCAGTCTACTACTATGATGGGCATCGTCAATGGAAACCTGGAACAATTATATCTCCGGCAGCTGAACCACATTCATACAACGTTGCTCTGCCTAAAGGTAACATCTTACGAAAAACAAGAATTCATTTAAAATCATATCCTACAGAACTGGCCACCTCCTTTCAAGAAACTCTGGATAAAACAACTTTACCAAATCGTACTCGGTCCTCTGGATATTACGAGTGGCCCGACACAGAAAGAACATGGTTCAGCGTATCACCTACCTATGAAAGGGAGGGGAGGAGACAGGAAGAAAACATAGGAAATGAAGATCAACCACGACAACTACAACCTCAGACCGACAGCGCAGAGTTGGAACGACCCAAACAGCTGGAGTCCCAGACAGCCAAGGAGAAGGAACACCAACCAACACAACCGGAACCTTGGATAGATGACACGCTTAAACAGAATCGACTAAGGCCGCAGCCGACAATAACCTCAAACATACAACAGCCACAGAATCAATTACACCAATCCACTTCTCCAAGGCCAGTTGTGATACATCTAAAGCCACAGTCTGTATGTTTAAACGTCGTATCTCCAGCACGGGCCCAAGTTCCTCCATCACCATTTCCAACAAAGTGTCCTCCGTTTCCACGACAACTTCAAGCGCAGAGAACTGAAAATTTAGCAGCGATTCAGATCAAAAACATCGAAGAGGTTATTACGCGCTCGGGCCGTGTGATCAAGAAACCACGGTTATTTAATATTTGAATTTAATTTAACATTTTTCAGTTAGGTTCGAAAAAAAAAGTTGTAATATTGGTTAACTCTCGAAAATCTTACGATTTAAATTACGCGCCAAATGTATGGCCAAGTGGCTAAATGGCGCTATTTATGTCACGTGAGCTATACTAGATTCTAAATGTGTATATGAACAAGTGACCCAAAAGGGAAGACTCACAATCATGTAAATAACTGTTTCATTAAAGTACTTATATTGATAACCAAATAGCTGACTTTATAGAACTTTATAACACCTCCAAGGGTCAAGTCTCATTTTTCGCGCCGAACGATACCTTTCCGCATCTGTATTTAAAAAATTACTACACCTATATTACATCTATACCTCTAAACTGTGTGCAAGTTTGAGCTCTGTCAGGTAAACAGGGGCACAATAGCCACCCTTTTTCTATTTTGGGCGTGATATTTGTTATTGATTTACTTTTAAATTATGTTTCACTTTTCTTATTTAGGTTAGTTACCAACATTACAAAAATTAAAACAATTGTTTTGTCGTTTCTTCAAAGTTTTATTATTTATTTAAAAAATTTACAATTCCCAACATTTATTTCATTTTATTATCGTCACTCCGTTCACGACGACCCGAGTCGTCCGGCCTTTGACGGCGACGTTGGCGACGTGAGTTGTCGCGACGTGAGTTGTCCGGCCTTTGACGGCGAAGCCCATGTTCATGTTGACATCCTTTTCGAGGTCGTTAGGATGGCAATTTCTATATCAAACGATAAGAAATCACGTAGCCTCAACAGCTTTTGTATTAGTTTTCCTACCTGTGTCTACTAAGGGTGTATGGGTTGGCCCACCCGAATACACCGATGTGGAACTAATATTACGGCCTCTGCTACCATGGGGTAATTTGTCGCTGGACACTGTATCTCTAACTAGGGCCGCGTTCAGTAATCGTAATCGGGGAGTAAACAGTTTATCCACCGTTGAGTTGCGATTGCTAACGTTACGTAGTATTCTACTGAACGGCTCCAGGCAAATTGACTGAATTTTACGTTGGCTACGTTCAGTAGCTTGCAACAAATTAAACGTTGCAGTATTTCGGAACCGGTTTTCTACTGTACGCTTTTTTCCATTTCCGGTGTGACGTAGCGTTGCTGAACCGTTTCTTCGTTGTTAAACGGAATCGTGACGTCACAGCACGCGGGAAGGCTAGCTTCGGACGACACAGCAGACGATATTTTATAAAAATTAAAAAATCGTTAAAAAGCGTTTAACAAGACATGATAAAAAAGTCTCAACGGAATCAACGCAAACGTAAAACGGTATAAGACCGTTAAGTTTCACCACGGCCAACTTTGATCTCTCGCGCTACAGCGGCCATCTCATCCGTAGACGTTTCTGTGTTAACCTATGAGCAAAAGATGTGTATGACGTGAGCGCCCATAGCGGATTATTATTTTTAGAATAGCTTTTACATTGAAGCTAATATAAAAACCGAGCGTGGCGCTGACCTCCTACACATTATAGTACAGTTTATAGGGGGAAAATCCTTGCTCGCGGAATTTCGACGAATGTGTTGGCCGCTGTAGCGTGAACAGCGCGTGATCAAAGTTGGCCGTGGCTTCACTGCACGTAGCCAAGTCGTCTGCTATTTTTTTCTGCATCTTAAAAGCTCAAATAAGTTATTTTGACCGAGGCTTATGCTAATTTAAGTATTTTGAATAAATTGATAACTTAATAGCTGAAAAATTAATGAAACAACACTTACCAATTCGTATTCTGTCATATTCGTCCGATGGCGCTGCTATGCTATAAATATTTCCTTCATTATCGGACAAATCAATTTGTTTAAAACTACTAGGCAGATTAGAAGTCGCCATGCTTGCCACGTCACGATTGCGTTTATCAACAAAACAAGCGGCTGGAAGAGCCGCTTGTTTCAATTGCTATTCGATTGCAAACGTGACGTCAATCCCGGAAGTGAAAAAAGTCGTACAGTAGCGAATGCGCATTCAACGGTTAAACCGTTTGCTGTTACTGAACGCGGCCTAGAGATACAGTGTCCATGCTGTTACGCGCGCACTTTAAAACTATAATTTAGAAAACCAAACAGCATATTTAATATTTCTTTTATAAATTCTATTTCTGTCCGAAATAAATTTTTCTTTTTAAAAATTCAAAATAGGTACATTTTTACAAATATTTGTACTATAATAATAGTATAGCCATTAGTAATAGTTTATCACAGAGATGACAATACTTTCAACTGCGTAATGAGTGACTAGTAATTTAAGATTAATATAATTTTTAGAAGCCAGTCTTTAAAATATAGTGGTGAATACATGAATATTTAAAATGACTGACGATATTTTAGATTCATTTTTGGAAGTAGACTGACTATATGTTAGTATTGTCTTTTAGTAAAAACATGAAAATTATTCTTGAGGTCTGTATTTAAAAATATTTCATAAATATTTATAGTTCAATTGAGAACTTTTCTTATCTTTTTGGAGTTCTTTCTCTTTCCATCACTAACTTTACTGGTAATTTTTATAGAGTTTAAATAATTTTGTAGCAATATTTTGTACTATGTTTTCTTCGTTTGTTAGTGACATATTAGGTAAATATGATTTAAAAATATGTTCATAAATGGTTATTTTAGCCACGAATGTACAGTCCTGATCAAAAGTTTCTGGCCGTTTTTGTTTGGCAGTCAATTTGTTTCTATTTTAGGTAGAGAGCCGAGTGACGGCTCCACGGAAAGAATACCCTCACGAAAATATTATGCCGGTTACGATAATGCGCTACCACTAGTAGGGCACAACCGATACCGGAAATAGTAAAACCCCTCCGAAATGGCGTCACAAAAAAATTAGTATAATTTGTCGTGTTTACGCTCGTTCGACGCGTTATCCTATTTAAAAACCAAATCTGGATTCACCTTTCTAATCGGAATTGTGGTTGAAAAGTTATTGAAGAAAACATAAGTATAACGTTTGTCCGTTGAAAACTAAATAATTTTTCCCGAAATTACACGCGTTTGAAAATTGACTAAATGGGTAAACAAAATAATTGGAAAAATCAAAAACTTTAATCTTTTGGATGCAGTGTTATTTCGTGAAAAATTATTTGGTTTTCAACAACCAAACGTTATTCTTATGTTTTAGATGTCGCTCTACATTTTTCTCATTGGCAAAATTTTACTAGCTCCAATAAATAAAAAGTTATTTTTTCAGAATAAAAAAAGGACACCCTGTATACTAAAACTGTCTAATGTATACTATCATAAGTAACATTATGATTTAAGTATGACACTTCATATTCTCCCAACGATAATTTTGTTATTTATAGTCTTTTATTATCATTACGTGGCTAACAACTGGTAACACTGCGCGAATTGAATCGGGATCTATATAAAGGACTGACATTCGCGATACTAATGTGACATCGCCGAAGATAATTTCGCCTTAGGCATCGCAGTGCTTCGCCTTAAAACTAGGGTACGTTGTTCGAACCGGCGAAAACGAGATAGATAAAATCCATTTCCAGATAACTCACCCCCTACCCCACCCCCGAGAGAAAACCAAACTGTAAAAAGAGTACAGTTAATTCATAAAAGGTGGATAACCGTTGCTTTACATTTAAAAATATATACATATATATACATATATTTTTCAGGGATAAAAAAATTACGGAGGATTTTATGTTGAATCAAAAGAATCAGCAGTCGACGTTCAATCAAGAGGAGAGCACTCAGTCAACGATTCACGAAGAATTGGGAAACCTGTCAACGTTAAATGAAGCGGAGGGCACGCAGTCAATGTCTAGTCATGAGAAAGTCGCGCAACCATTAAATAATGATATCACAACCAGAGCTCCCGAATCTCCAGGTTTTATAAGGTCAATTTACCCCTCGTTTAAAGATTCTGGATTAAATAGCGATACTTTGGTTGGCCGTAGGATCGTTGACCCCGTTTATTTTATCCAGCAAATTAGGGAAATGGACAGACACTACTTTTTATGTAATGGTCGGCAAGGTAAATGTTTCGATCAGTCTAACGGGTACTTCAAGTATCTAAAAGAAAGGCGCGTTGGCCTTTATTCCCGTTTATATTTCGAATGCGACCAATGCCGAAAAATATTTACAGTGAATTCGGATAAAATAGCCGAAAATGTGACAAAAATAAGAGAAAAGGGCGAAAAAGAGCTGTCAATTAATGACGAAGTGGCAGGGGCGGCTTAAGGGCCGGGCAACCCGGGCAACTGCCCGGGGCGCCGTTTTGAGAGGGGCGCCAAAATTGAGTTGTGCGCCTTTTTAGTTTACACCAAGAATTGGATTTGTTTATAAAATTTTTAAAGAAAGCATAACATAATTTGAAAAATCTTGAGCTAATTAGAAATACAAACCGTTTTCCCAACCAAAATGTCCAACATCGTCGATGATCATTTTTTTTGCGACTATTTATTTTAAAATAGTAAATAAACCATAAAATTACGGTGCATAGTTCTGACGGATAAAGCATTTTCCTGGGATTTTCATTATAAACCAGGGTATATAATATGAAGAAGAAAAAGTGGTTGGGCGATACTACAAGAATAGAAGTGTGTCAGAATTTTTAGCCCGGTGTACCTAGCAACAGGGGGCATACCACCGGAGGCCTATCATCATAGTGCCCTACGCCAGCGTCCCCAAGCCCGGACAGGTGACAAATCCAGCATGGGTAGTAGCGTGGGGCTAGCCAGTAAGAATTTGCCTGTACACCGATTACGTAATCATTAATGAGTCAGATGATTACGATGAGTACAGAATGATTACGATGAGTACAGAATGATTACGATGAGTACAGAATGATTATGATGAGAAGATAATGATTACGATGAGTACACAGGCAACCCAAAACTTTAAAATTGTTACAGATGAGTAATTGAGTACAGGATAATTCCAATGAATAAGCGTGATTACAGATGATTACGCACTTTACAGATGATTACGCACTTTACAGATGATTACGCACTTTACAGATGATTACGCACTTTACAGATGATTACGCACTTTACAGATGATTACGCACTTTACAGATGATTACGCACCTTACAGATGATTACGCACTTTACAGATGAGTACGCGTTATTTCATAATGATTACGGTGATTACAGATAAGTACGAAGATTACAAATGATAACGGGATTAAAAATAAGTAAAAAAGATTACAGAAAAATACGTAATCATTACAGTTAGGGTGTACACCGATTACGGGAAGTCGATAGCCCCTAGGGTAGTAGTACCCTACTACTTATGGTCGCACCTTTGACGCAAGCCACTCAACCCAGCAGAAGGTGCAGCAATGGGTGGACCAATTCTCACTTCGCACACAGCCGTGCGAGTAAGAGTGGATGCTATAGCAACTCCTTCCGACACCCTACCTACGTACCCTCTCCGTTAGCCTGAGTCGAAGCTCAGTTTCCAGCTAACCTGGCCGAAGTCGGAGGTGGACATAGGACCATTTGATCAGAGCTAACATCTCCCAGTGCGCCACCGCCCTTATGGGTTACAAGAGCCGGACCCCGACTCCCCGGTAAACCCACCAGTTATTGCACACTCTAACCAATTTAGGGCCACAAGAATAGAAGGAAGCCCAAAGTAATACAGTACTTCTATGTACTTGCTTGCTATTTCGTTGTCCATTTATCCAGCTTTATGATAAATAAACTAGCAGGCCATTTTCAAGAATTCTATTTGTTTCTTAGACTATTATGAACCTGCATTTAATATTCTAAAATGCATTTAAATCGTTTTCGATGGCTAGTTCTTAAGTAGTCTAGCTGTACGATTTAATCTGTCTTGTGTCCGTGGTTACCGTTAGTCTCTTCTATTTTACGCGCACGCGCAGAAAGCCATTTATTACTTTCAGTTAAATAGTTTTTGTGAGATAGATATTAATTAGAGTCACGTTGAATTGAATTAAGATGTCCGAGAAATAGAAGCATTCTGGTTCTTTTTATAAAAAAAAGTAAATTAAGAGAAGCCGTTAAAGCAGAAAAGCAAGCGACAGTTTTAAAAAGTTCATAAGTGTAGGCCTTAAAAAAAACCGTAAAAGTTTCTTAATTAAGTTGTTAAAGCAATTAATGTAATGAATAAAAGAATTAAGTTTACTAAGAACAACCCGTGAGTTAAAAATAAAAATATCCAGGGATTATTTTTATCTTTAACTCACGGGTTCTTCGTAAACTTAATTCTTTTATTTCACATATTAACCGTGATACTATTCAGTATGGACATTATAATTAAAGTACTTAAGGTATACTAGTCTTGCCACCTTACCTAGTGTTTCAAGCTCCATGTAAAATGACCCTGTACCATAAAGAAGGTATTAAATACGTTTACACAAAGTATTTAGAAAGGGATTATTTATTGTTAGGAAAACGGTAAATTTATAATTTATTTAGTCTCAAAATAAGAGGGGCGCCAAAAATCCCCCTTGCCCGGGTGAAAAATATTTCTTGAGCCGGCCCTGCGAAGTGGTGATGGGATTTATGGGTGTGGGATCGGGATTTGCCAACGTCGACGAAGTATTTTCGGTACTTGGAGTACCCGTTATGGCTGAATCGAGTTATATGCAAATTGAAAATAGAATTGGAGAAATGTGGAAAAAGCTTTTAGCCGAAGAATTAATGTTAGCTGGCCAGGAGGAATACCGGTTAGCGGCCGAAGCCGGTAACTTTTGCGAAGCCCCTTACAATAATATTTGCTTTATCGCGGTCATTGTAGATGGAGGTTGGATTAAAAGAAGTTTCGGCCATAGTTATAATTCAAATTCGGGCTTCGCTGTAATCATTGGCGCTAGAACCGGAAAAATGTTGTACATTGATAACAGAAACAAATTTTGCGCTTTGTGCGAATTCCACGTGAAACGAGGCAATGAGCCACCAAAGCACGACTGCTTCAAAAACTGGGATGGCTCTTCTAGCGCCATGGAAGCTAACATTCTTCAAAAAGGCTTCAACGCGAGCATGGAGATGCGCAAATTGCAATATCGCGTGTTTATTGGGGATGGAGATTCGTCCGTCATGCACGAACTTCAAAGCAAAGTAGAAGTTTATGGGCACAAAATTGCGAAAAGGGAATGCGCCAATCACGTCGTAAAAAATTACACCAAAGCGTTATACAATTTAAAAAAAGACAAAGATAAATGCGGTAATATTTTAAATAACGTTTTAATAAAAAACATATCGAAGGGAACGAGAGCCGCGATATCTAAACATTCATCGACTGACCACTCAGTTCCTGCCTTGAAAAAAGACATAGTTAATGCGCCCAAACATTATTTTGGAGATCACAGAACGTGCGATGCCAGTTTTTGCGACAAACGAGGTGAAAATAGTGGTAAATGGGAGAGCGTAGCTTCCCCTATTAGAAGGAACATTACAGCCGCTGCCGTTCGAATAGCGGATAAAGCCGATAAATTAATTACAAACGACACAGGCAACCAGGCCGAAAGCACGATGTCTTTAATAGGAAAGCATATCGGTTGTAAAAGAAAAGACATGGGAAAGAGAGGCGCGATACCCAGTCGTATCGCATTGGCTGCCATAAATAAAAACAGAGGAGCGGGAAACTACCAAATTCAGTTTTTTAGAAAAATAGCCGGTTAGAGTCCGAACATTATTTTGAAAAAAAGAGCAATCAGACTTTTACGCAAAAAACAAATCTCTCAGCACTCTAAGCGCAGTCTTTTCGAAAGGGAAAAACTTTTCGTTGGCGCTACTAGAAAAACGCACCCGGTTGACGACGGAAAGGCGCATTATGGTGAGAATGCCATGAAACCCGACATGTTACCTGAAACCATATCAGAATTGGCCAGACTAAAACTAGAAGAGCTGAGGGTGACACCGGAGAAACAGAGCGCTATCGAGATGATGACGAGGCAGCGAGGCAATTCGTCAGAATGGTCAGATCAGAGAAGACATCGCCTCACCGCGTCTAATTTCGGTCGCGTCTGTAAAATGAAATCTACAACAAAAAGCGGCAAAACGGTTGAAAGTCTCCTTTATCCAAAACCTCCTTCCCAAAATATGGTTTACATATTTGCGTATGGACATGAAGGCGAAGAAAAAGCCAAAGAAATCCTAAGAAAAGAACATCATTTGGACGTAATAGATTGTGGAATATTTATTGATTTGGAATACGGGTTTTTAGGGGCGTCTCCGGATGGTCTAGTTGGCGAAGACGCCATAGTAGAAGTGAAATCACCTTTTACCTATCGCACTGTCGCTCCTCTCGATATTCCTAGTCATATCGAAGAATTAAATTTCCAAGCCAAAACTAAGAAAACACGCCAAACTAAAACTTTTTTTGCACATACGATGATGAAGAGAACAATTATTCTCTAAAACTTAATAGAAATGACCATTTCTATTTTCAAACCCAAGGGCAATTGCATATTACAAAAAGAAAATTTTGTTATTTTGTTGTGTATACTGAAAATGGCATACACGTAGAAAAAATCGAGAGAGATGACGATTTTTGGGAAAAAAAAATGAAAGATAAATTAGTCACATTTGATAATAACTGTATGCTACCAGAAATAGTTGACTCTCGGTTTAAAAGAAGTATGGAGCTTAGAGAACCCCAATACGTATTGGACGCAAAGCCAAACAAAACGAAAATAAATCAATAAAAAAGAAAGTCATTTACCCCCGTCAATTCAAAGAATATCATTGACGGGGAAACCACTCCAAAAAGACCTAAACGGAGCATTTCAAAAAGACCGCAAACCGCTTCTTCGAAAACCTAAAGAAATATTTATTTACACCACCGTTAATTTATTTATTTCTTTATTTACAACGCTATTTACGTCGTTAATTATTTATTTACGCAGATTTTTATTTATGTATTTATTTATTTATGCCGCTATTTATTTATTTTTTATTTCTACATACCACTATTTATTTATTTATTTATTTATTTATTTGTTATTTATATATACCGCTAATTGTTTATTTATTTTTATGTAGCTTTTTATTTATATGTATTTATTTATTCTACATACCGCTATTTATTTATTTATTCCGCTGTTTATTGATTTATTCGGTTATAATCCGAACTACAAATTTTCAAAAATTTCACGTTCGATTTTTTTTAATCAGGGTGAATTTTTCGACTTTTCGGCCATCGGTTTTTACGAATCATCCCCACTTTTTACCTCTCCGAGGGGACAAAGTCCCCTAGGAGGGGTTATACAACGACCGTGTCTGTCTGTGGGTCTGTGGGTGGGTCTGTGTGTCTGTCAGGCCTGCGAACGCGTTCGCATTTTCGGTGCAAAGTGTAATCACTGCGTACGCAGTTTCTCGAGATCTCTGCGTTCGCAGTTGCTAGTAATTAGGGAACAAAGTCGAAAAACCGTGTTTGCAAAACCACCGTGGGACGGTGAGCGTTAACGGATTAATTTGCAGTCGGGGCTGGTTTGGTGGTTTTTTTTCGTCAACGCTCGCCGTCACGACAGGTTTAATGCAGTGGTTTGGATATTTCACTATTGTAATGTTTATGTGTAGGGTGGTAATGTTGTGTTATTGTTATGACGTTTGTGGGTGTTGAGTTTATGGTGTGTATGTACGGGTGGTATCTCTCCAACTCTTTCTTATTGACTTTTGGGACGGACCGAGTGCTGAGTGTAATGCTACCTCTCAACATCCAATGGCAGGGTTTCCACCAATTGTTCACGGTATTCGTCTTAGTATCAATTTGCGATCGCATCGGGCGGGTTTCGAACCCGAGACCGCCTGTTTGACAGGCGGACGTTCTACCACAGAACCACCGACACTTATTACGTTTCATTGAAAATTAGACCTTCAGCTTTATCGAAAGCGTATTTAATAGAGTACGAAGTCTTGAATTTTTTTACGAATGAAATTGTGAAGGCCTAATGTGGTTTTTTTACGAAAAAATTATAAAGACTTAAGAGATAAGTGAGTGTGTATACCGATAAGGGGGCACCTGCGGGCGGGGGAAATGGGGGTGAAACGGGCCCCTGTAGGGGCCCCCATTTTGCGTACATTTTCGGCAGGGTCAAAAGGTTAGGTCAAAAGGTTAGCTGTTTTACGAGGTTGATTTACGATGTTAGGTCAATAGGTTATCTGCCCCTATGGACACGATGCAAACAGCCGTTAAATAAGGGTGAAACAGGCCCCTGTAGGGGCCCCCATTTTGCGTACATTTTCGGCAGGTCAATAGGGCAATAGCTGGAGGCACCCCATTTTAGGGTCAATAGATGATTTACGAGGTTGATTTACGATGTTGGGTCAATAGGTTATCTGCCCCTATGGTGGTGACATGATGTTATGCAAACAGCCGGCCCGTCATAGTTAATAGCTGGAGGCACCCCATTTTAGGTCAAAAGGTTAGATGATTTACGATGTTATAACCCATAAAACCCAGGTGCTAACCCATTATAGGTCAATAGGTTATCTGCCTCTATGGCGGTGACACGATGTTATGCAAACAGCCTACCCGTCATAGTGAATGTCGGGCACAATTCGAGTTGGTTTTCGCCGACAAACACTTTCGGGCCCCTAAGGGTAGCGTAAAATAGCGGGCGGTCATCGGTAAAAGTGTTTTGGAAAAAAAGAGCAGAATGTATACAAATTATAAGGTTTTATTTAGATATTCAAAGTTACAGTACATTAAGCGGATGAAAACGCTTAAAGATAAAACAATTTAGTTTTAATATATTTATGGTTGGTAGATACCATAGTAAACAAATTGTAAAAGTTAAATACACAAAACATATTTTGGTTGGCCACTGTTTCTTTAAAATCGTCAATAATTTTAAATGCTGTTACGTAATTGGACGCATAGCGGACAACGGTATCATACCTTTCATGTTCATCCGATAGAAATAAATTGTTGGGTGCACATGGTTCTTTATACAATATTTCGTAAATTTTACGATAATTATCGGTTATAACGTAACCCATTAATTCAAAGAGTTTTTGGTTCACTTTAAGGAGTTGAATGTGCGAATTAATGAAATATTTGAGTCTGTCCAATTCTCGAGTTTCCGGCGCTTTGATTACGACCGACGCTTCGGATATCGTACTTTGCAAGGTTAATTCTTTTTGGTCAGACATGGCGGCGGTCACTAGCGCATCAGATAGCGGGAACGGTGATCGAAAGGGCAGCCTTTGTGGATCATTTATTTGTTCCCAGTGGCCGTATAAATCATCCCAGGCGCGCGAAGACATTTCAAAGGCCTGGTGTGTGATTTTATTGCATAGAGCTACAGATATATCGAGCTCAGACGTAAAACCCGTAGTAACGAAAAGCTCGGATGAAAGTGAATACCGAGGGTTAACTTTCCGCTGAGTCGGGTCAAATTTAGACATTTTAGTGGGCCCAGGAACGTTATCTACACAGCTTCGTTTAGACATGATGCTCGAGAAACGGTTTGTAGTGTACTGCCGATGGATGACGGGGATGAATCCCTTATATAGCGATAATAATTTGATGACGTAATCAGGATGATGTAATGGGTTGACTCAATGACTCACGCGATTAGTCAAATTTTGCGGTGTTATGTGTATAGCGACGGCCATATTGGTAAACCAAAGAGATAGAAATTCTACAAGTCCCATTAAAAGTAAAATCAACGCGATTAGTAATGCGTTTTTAGGATTGTTCGCGATAAGCCGACTAACGGGAGAGGCGGGGATAGAACCTTCCATACCGGAAGTTATCGTTAAACTAAATTTATCAATAAACCAAAAAACAGATTTAAACTTTATATATTTTATAAAAAACCAAATGACATACAAAGTATTAAAATAAACAAATAACTAAAATAAACAAATGACTAAAATATACAAAAAGAAATATGGACAAAAAACTAAAATATAGAAAGGAATTATTTACAAATGAAAAATACAAACGAGAAATGAAAAAAATATATACAATAATTAAGAGGATCTATTCCACATAGTTTATGGGGCTCCATAAAATTCTACGCGCAACAACATTCATTTATAACCATTTTTCGACAAAACGTTTGTCCCCAAAAAATATCTAACACTTTGAAACGTCTTTTTTAAAAAGTTTTTGAGTATATAACTCTTTCACCATGACCATCCTTCTACGCTTAAAAACAGCTGTGAAAACAATCGCTTTTTATAAACATTTCGGTGCACACTATTTTAACAATACCCGATTTGACGCGTCAAGTTAAATTCAGGAGTCGTGGGTCAAACTTAATTTGCATCGTAAAAAAGGTTAGGGTTGACACAAAAAAAAGAGCCCCTAAACCATTTTCCCTTCAAAGAAAAAGACCGTAGGGGCCTACATTGTTCAATTAAGACTCGAGCGGCGTTGCCCCAAAGGATTCCACCCTAAGGGTTTGGTGTCTAATAAAACAGCGGCTCGTAAAAAAAAATTGGCCGCTCGGAGAACAAGAAGGGCACCGTCAAAAAGTTTTTTTTCGTATATTCACCCCAGATTTCTCAAAATAGTCAAAAGAGTTTTCTGCGGCTCTTTTGAAAAACAACCTTTGTCAGCGATAAAAGGATGAACCGCCACCATATTTATGGGGCTATCATTAAAGTAGCCATTGATCCACCCTTAAATTTAATAGGCTTAAAAAAACAGTGGGTCCATCTTTTAGAAAACAATCGAGTTTTATATAATAGAGTTTCGACTTAACGACGTGATATTATTTTTATACAGCCTCAAAAGATACGTATAAATAGAGCCCTATCGGTCAAAGAAACTTCACTAATCAGCGGAATTCTCAAGTTGGAAGTCGTTTTCTTAGCACCTAGAAAAAATGGATAGCGAAAGCTTATGTTGGTTTCTAGACGATTTGGAGGTAAATAGACCCTGGTCCGTACCGCAACTACTGCAATTTTATTACGGAATATGTTTATTTTTAAATTTAGAGCCGGGGTTTGCACCAAATAAGTTACCCGCAATCTTTAGCCGTCTGAGTTTTAAATTAATTTTGACGGTTATTGAAATTTTTGAAACTGTTCAAGCTATCCCCCACGTTCCAGAAGCGTGCCAAACGGTAGCCGAACTCCGATTATTTAATCAAGCATTACCGCCTCGGTTAGGCGAAATTATTGAAGCTAGATATAATAAGCGGGAAAAAGAATTACTCGAACTCGAGTGGGATACTATGTTGGGTGCCGAATATGACGAACCTGTGTTGGACTACCTGAAGAGTAAGTTTTTTTTCTCGTACCGCGTATGAAAAATATCTAAGAAATTAAAAAAATATATATTTATTTTTTATAGACGCCCCTGAAATTGTCCCGGTCGATGATGCTGAACCGCGTGAATCCGCCGAAATGGTGGACGAATATTTCAACGAACTACTTAACCAAAGCGGTTACGGGGAGGCGGAGGGAGATTTCCCAATTGTGGGGTATATTGAATTTGAGGACCCGAATTGCGTAATTTTGGGTCAGAATGAAAAACAGTTCCCGAACTTCAATATGACGGGAATTGAATTGGAAGCTGAAATATCTAATAATATAGCGGAAGGGCTTGCCAGGGTCACTGAAAGGGTATTACGCGACGTAAACCCCGCTGACATGGTACAACTAGTAATCCGTAGTTCGGCGCTGGGTGCGGCGCATCCCGATATAACCATTTCATTTAGGAGGCGTGACCAAATTGATATCGAGGCCCTTCTCGACGAGATTTCAGAATCTATATATTCAGATGAGGAAGAAGCGTTTTTCCTGGCACCCGTTAATTTAACTTTTTCCATTGTCCGGTTACCCCAAGGCGGTGGCTGTACGAAACGGAAACGACTAGAGACATTTGCCATGTTTTCTAGAAATAGACGAGCAATTGTCCGTATTGCGAACAGCGACTCAATCTGTCTCGCTAGGGCTCTTTGCGTCGGTGTGGCACTGTGTAAATATCAGAATGAACCCGAAAACAAAAGACTAAAAACGGTCTATGAAACTTTGTCGCATACCAAAGAAAACAATCTGGCCCAGCGAGCCGAGGCGCTCCTACTTTGCTCCAAATCGGGTGTCCGACCTAATAAAGAATGCGCGTCGCCCGAGTCGATTAGAAAATTTAGAACGTATCTCAAAGAATACGATATTTTAATCTATCAAATTAAAAACAGCTGGCCGACCTTGGTGTACGATTCTAGAGTACGGGGAGGTATGGACAGAAAACGTATTGTACTTTTAAACGAGGGGGCGCATTTCAATCTAGTTAAAAAGCTGGCTCCCTTATTCGGGAAAGAAAAGTTTTGTTCAAAGTGTCTAGAGGGGTACAGACAAGATAGCACCCACGCGTGTTCAGACTATTGTTTCGCGTGCTGCAGGGCCATAAAATGTACCGGAGATATAATAAAATGTCCCGACTGTTTACGTAAGTTTACGGGTGTCGATTGCTACGCTCATCATAAAATAAAATTAACCGGCGATAAATTATCATTATGTCAAAATTTATTTCATTGCACGGAATGTTCGATTCTAATCGATTTGACTAAACGCGACGGCCAGCTGCATTCTTGTACCGAACAGTATTGTACCGTTTGTCGTAAGTTTTCCCCCTCGGGACATCAATGTTACATCCAAGTAATAAAAGAACCGCGACGCCCGTTACCCCGTTTCGATTCCAACGGTCAGCCCACGCAAATGTGGATATTTTACGATTTTGAGACTATCCAAACCAAACGGCACCCCGATAAGAAAAACTGTTATATTCATCAACCCATTTTATGCGTGTCGGAAACTTATTGTGTCGCGTGTGTTGATACCCCCGACGTAGCCTGTAAATTTTGCGGCGTTCGCCAAAGACAATTTCTGGGTTCAGATTCCGCGCGAAACTTTTTCGAATATTTAAGAACACTGGCTCGGATAAGAAGAGTGACCGCGCTGGGACATAATGCGAGTAATTATGATACGCAACTCCTATTACAAGTTATAATGGAGAGTGCCGACTCGTTTGAGCCCGATCCGATAATAAATGGAACTCGCATCTTGCAACTGAAACTACACAATTTAACTCTATCGGATTCGTATAATTATATACCCATTCCTCTGTCGAAATTCGCGGATACGCTCGAGCTGGGCCGCGAATATACGAAAGATTTTTACCCCCATTTTCTATTCAACGTAGTTGATAATAATTTTGACATTTACAAACCCGAACAAACAAACTACGTCTCGGAGAACTCGCTGCCCCCCTTGGAAGCTTACGGTGCCCAATATTTCACGGCGAAAGACCGCGAAAGTTTTAACAAATGGTACGCTCTCGAATCCGAAAAGAGTTCGGGATTTAATTACCTCGAAACGTTAAAACTCTATTGTTCTAGAGATACCCACATATTAGCTAAGGGTTGTTTAAAGTTTATGAAACTATTTCAAGACTTGTGCGAAGTTAATCCGTTTAGCGTGGGTGTGACTATCGCGTCAGTGTGTAGTTACGTGCTTAGGAAAACATTTTTGGAGCCAGAAACGATTGGCATAATACCGGCTAATTTTTATCGGTTATCCGAGCCTCAATCCACCGAGGCTTTAGAATGGCTGGCTTGAGAAGCGCATGTCCGGAATGTTACCATCGTGTCAACGCTGAATGGTCGAGAACCGCGTGCTGGAAAAATTAAAATTGATGGTCTAATCGGTGAGAAAAACGCTCTACAATATCAGGGCTGTTGGTAAGTATTATTTTAAAAAGTTCGAAGAGACAAAATATAAACAGGTTTTTTTTCATTAAAGGTATCACGGTTGTAGGACTTGCTTCGGGGACTCTGTAAATAGGAACCAGCCATTATACGCTAACGCGAGCGATACCCTTAATACACGATTTTCCAACACGATGCGGACAACCAATAAACTTAAAGAAATGGGTTATACCGTCATTCAACAATGGGGGTGCGATTGGATTTTGGAAAAACAACAAAATCCAGCCATAAATGAATTTTTAAAAAATTCTAATTTTTCGGAAACTTTAACTGAACGTTTAGACCCGCGAGCCGCTTTTTTCGGGGGCAGAGTATCAGCCCTACGAACGTACTGTAACGTTGAAGGGACCGACGATAAAATATTCTACGTGGACATTTGCAGCCTGTACCCTTTTATAAACAAACGGTATTATATCGAAAAATATATATATAACGAAAACAAATATTTAAGTGTGTTTTCCCTTTTATAGTGGCAAAGTCCCCGTTGGTCATCCGACAATTCTGCTCGGTAGTGATATTCCAGCCATTGACGATTTTGAGGGATTATTGTTATGTAACGTGCTCCCGCCAACCAATTTATTCCATCCTATTCTTCCGTATCGGACCGTTAACAAGAAGTTAACGTTTACCCTATGCCGGATGTGTGCCGATTTACGGTATCAGGGTGACTGCGAGCATTCTGACGACGAAAGAATGCTTAAAGGCGTTTGGGTAATCGACGAATTAAGATGGGCGGTAAATCGCGGATACAAAATTACAAAAAAAATTGAGGCCTGGTCATACACGGTGACGCAATACGATCCTGCAACGGACAGTGGAGGGATTTTTCGAGATTACGTTGACTGTTTCCTAAAACCAAGGTGGAGGCGAGCGGCTGGCCGTCAGATTGTCAGACCCCCGAAGCCAGGACCGAATACATTGCGGCTTTCGAACGTCATGAAGGGGTCAAATTGGACCCTACCAAAGTCTCCAAAAACGAAGGACTTCGAGCCATCTCGAAATTAATGCTGAATTCCATGTGGGTGTCTGTATGGATTTTATTACCCCCCCATTGGGGTTATAAATCATATTGGGTAGCGTGATAGATATTAAAACGAGATTTTTTCAGAAAACTCGGTCAGCGATCCATTGTGACCAAAACTGAAATCGTTCGCGAACCCAAAGTGTTCTTTGAACTGCTATCAAATCCGGAAATCAACGTAAAATCGGTTTTGACAGTCAACGATACGACTCTTCTAGTGAAATCAGCCCCCATCAAGGAAGCGGAAATCCCTCTAAAACACACAAATTGCGTAATTGCCGCTTATACAACCTGTCAAGCGAGATTAGTTTTATTAAAATATCTTGAAATAGTCGGAGAGAACGCGCTATATTTGGACACTGATGCCCTCCAGTACGTCTCGAAACAACCCCTTATATCTACGGGCCATTATTTGGGCGATATGGTCAGCGAGTTATCCGGTTATGGAAAGAATTCGTTTATTTACGAAGCCACGTATGGCGGGCCAAAAAATTACTCGTTTTGGGTGAAAAATCCGGATACGGGATTTCGAATTAATGTCTGTAATCAGCATATCATTAACGGCGAAAATTTAAAAACTATGCTAGGAGTGACTGACGAAGAAACTGAAATACCGGCGGCGTTTGCCGTGCCTCTGCCCAAACAAATACGTCGACTTCCGGATCATACGCTCGTTAGCGTCGACTTGGAAAAAGCGTATCGGCCCGTAATGGATAAAGTTCGGGTTTTATCGAATTACCGAACAGTTCCATTCGGATATAAAATACGCGCTTGAAAAAAAACCTTCGCTCTTATGCGGGCGAGCCGCGGGTCGAGAGGCGCCGGTCTCCGCGAGTCGCCGTCTCGGCGTTCGAGAGAGAGAGAGAGAGGCTCGCGCGCGTTCTCTCTCTCGATCCGCTATCCGCGCGCGTCGGTGGTCACGAGGGGGGGTGTGTCTCTAGCGCGCCGGCCGCTATCCACGTGGCAGGGGGGTGTGTCACGGGAAAACCTTTTTTGTTATTGTCAAAAATAAAAATATTATATATAAAACAAAATGTCCATTTTATTTCATTCTGGTTTCAGCTACGCGGTGATAATGTACCCTTTTTATCACAGTTGTAACATCATACTTTGCGGGCCTAGCCAAAGTGGTAAGACATATTTCGTAGAAAAACTGATTAAACATTTAAAACAAATGTTTGAACCTCAAATTGAAGAAATCCACTGGTTTTACGGCGAGGATCAGCCAGGATACGATAAACTTAAAAATATAACGTTATATTTCATAAGGGTTTACCAGACCCTGACTTATTTGACGGCTCGAAACGGATACTGGCCGTTTTAGACGATTTAATGGGGGCGGGCCAAAAGGGAGAAGTTGCCCAATTGTTCACCAAAGTCTCGCATCATCGTAATGTTAGCTTTATCTACATAAGTCAAAATTTATTTCATCAGGGCCGCGGGTGCCGCGAAATTTCCCTCAATGCGCACTACATACTTTTAACGAAAAATGTACGGGACAAAACACAGATTAATTGCTTGGCGCGCCAAATGGCCCTCGATAATTCCAACTTTGTTATCGAAGCGATTTCTGACGCGACTAGAGACCCAAACTCTTACGTATTGATCGACCTTCAGAAAGATTGTCCGGACGAACATCGGATCAGAACTAATATTTTCCCCGGCGAGCAAGTCTCGGTATACATTCCGAAATAATACTTTTCCGAGGGGTGGTTAGTTACCACACACCCCCCCAGCGAGTCGAATTCATTCGATGTACAATGTCTCGACGAGTCAGGTCGCAAAAACATCTGCTCGAATCGATCGGCAAATTAAAGGGCGTTAAGAGACGTAATATTTTAATTAACGCCAATAAAGAGTTGATCGAAGCGATATCTGATTGCGTGTATAATACTCTTATCGGGAATATACGTCTAACCACGAGGCAAAAACTACGATTAAAAATACACCGTAAAACGTTACGCAAAATTGCCCAGAAAAAATTGGGGTGGCAAACTAAAAAACGAATATTATTAAATCAAAAAGGTGCCGGATTTTTCTCGTTTCTTCTGCCTATTGTGTCGTCGCTCGTGGGAGCCCTAACAGGTTGAACATAAAAAATGTTAAGGTACTCGAAAAAAATGACTTTAGCGCCGATTACGCCACCCCATCAACAACTCAAACCGGATATTGACATGGAAATGGCTGATATTTTAAAAAGCGAAGCGCTCGATGACCGGACCAAGTGGAAGATATACGAAGAGATGCTACTAAAAAAGCACGCTCGAAATAAACCGATTGAAAATAACGATACGCCCAGTTACGAAACATTAGTCAATCTGTTCCCGCTAGGATACAGAGCGAGCGCCCGAGCTATATTTAATCATTTGATTTCGGACAGCGGTCGACTGCGGTGGGACAGCCAGGGGCAGATTTTATTAGACGGTGAAATACAAACGGATTCTGATATTGTTGATTTAGTATATTATCTAATAAGCCCCCACGCGCCGAGACCCCAGAGTTGGTCAAAATATAATAACCTGGTGGGTAAACTACGGAAAATCACCCCTCAAGCCCTCCCCACCACCACACCATTACCGTCTACTTCGTTCGTAACAGCTTCCGCCCCCCCCCGGGCCCCCATCTTTCGCTCGCATCCTCCAAACGAAAGAAAACTTTGTCGTCAGCGGTCGGGCCTAATTCTTTCGCGACACCTCGACAGTCACCGAAACTTTGGTCGCCTACTATTAAGAACCGTTTACGTAAAAAGAAAACGCCGAGTGCCAAAATTTTGAAATGGGAGAGTTACCGATAAACGTAACGACTAGACTCGAAAAAATATATTTCGATTCTCGTAATCCAGCTAGCTACGGGGGTGTTGAAAAATTATACGATTCTGTCAAAGAGCTCGGAATATCTAGGGAGAATGTTGAAACGTTTTTGCAAACTCACGACGCCTATACGTTACATAGACCAGTTATTCGAAAATTCCAACGACGAAAGATTCGTGTAGGAAACAGACTAGACCTCTATCAGACTGATTTGGCAGATATGCGCTCTTTAGCGAGCGACAATTCCAGATACACATTTATTCTTACTTGTATAGATTGCTTTTCGAGAGTGGCATTTGCCGTCCCCCTAAAACGTAAGACCGGCGCGGAGGTTGCCCGCGCCCTGAAAATAATTTTTAAAGAGCGGGGCAAGCCCCGCGCTATACAGTTCGACCGTGGGTTGGAGTACGTTAATTCGACTGTTTTAAAACTCCTAAAAGAGGAGGGCGTTAGACATTACCATTCCGAAAATAGCGACGTTAAAGCCGCGATGGTAGAGCGTTTTAATAGGACCCTGAAACAGCGCATGTATCGTTTTTTTACTCATAAAAACACGCGACGCTATCTCGACGAGCTGCCCAATTTAATTCATTCGTATAACGCCAGTTATCATACGGCAATTAAAATGGCTCCCTTCGATGTAAACGACAAAAATATTCTTCAAGTTTATCGAAATATTTACAAACCAGGGCAGTCTCAGCCAGCCGCCCTCAAGCCCCGAAAATGCCGTATCAAAGTCGGCGATTACGTAAGGATTACCCGAACTGCCAGACCGTTTTTAAAAGGATACAGCGATCAAAATTGGAGCGCCGAAATATTTAAAGTTGTTTTCAAGAATACTAAAAGACCTCTTCAATTTAAGCTCGTTGATTTGGCTGACGAACCCATCACGGGATATTTTTATTTCAAAGAAATTCAACGAGTTATAAAACCGGAAGAATATACAATTGACAAAGTATTAAAGAAGCGACGCTCAAAGGGTAAAGTCGAATATTTCGTTTCCTGGTTAGGGTATCCGGCTACATTCAATTCTTGGGTTTCTGCTAAAGATGTCCGAAGCCTTTTACCTAACGATACCCAGTAATTCAAATCTCGAGATATTTCCGAATAATACGGTAGCCTGTTTCACGATAAAATTACCCGAACCTATCGAATTAAAGGGGGGGTGGGAAGTTGCGTTGGTGGAAATATTGTATCCCTTTTCGTTTTACAACGTGTTGCCCTATGACAATTACGTCTATTTCCGCGTTAATCCCGCCCAGCATGGGGGACAGTCTGACCCTAAAATGGTCGGGACGATGCGTGAAATCCCTCCGGGGCATTACTTGAGTATAGACCATTTACTTAAAGTAGTAAACGACACAGCGCTATGTACCGCCGCTAATGTGTGTCTTACCCACGATCCGCTGAACGGACACGTGGCGCTGGTTGGAAAAAATATTACCCCCTAAGGCGTATTTATGAGTGACGGACTGAGCAACACGCTAGGATTTGAAAGAACTAAAACTATCGCGGGTAGAAGCGAGAACCCGGCTCGCTTAAATTTCCACATTCCGCCCCAAATCTTCGTTTATTCCGATATCGTCGCTGATCAAGTGGTGGGCTCGTCGCTCGTCAAATTGTTAAGAATAATAGCGGTTGACGAATCAGCCCGATTTGGTACTCATATCGAGAAAACATACATTTCGCCGCATTACGTGCCCATTGAGAAGAAATACTTTGATACTATCCAAATAGATCTACGCGATGTTTATGGGAAACCAGCTCCTTTTGAGTTTGGCAATCTAACAGTAAAACTTCATTTGCGTCCAAGATGCCCTTAAGACACGTTCTTGAAAAAAGACGCTGCGCAGAGTGCCCGTACGCCAAATATTATGCCACTCAGGCGGGTGGCGCTATTCCCGACGTATACGTGGGATCGCCGTATCAGCGGGGGCACGGGCAATTCGGAAGCGGGTTTGGGAGTTTCTTCTCCGGCTTGTACAAGCTAGCGAAACCGTTTCTTTTACGGGGGGCGAAATTTTTGGGGGGCCAAGCCCTCTCCACGGGAAAACAAGTTTTGGCTGATGTCTCGACGGGGTCATCCATACGTGAAGCCACCAAACGGCGCCTCACAGAAAAGTACGATGATCTCAAACAACAATACGGGACTGGGAAACGTAAACGCAAAACTAAAACAATTAAGAAAAGACCAAAACGCGGTGGAAAAAAATCATTAGTAGGCAGGAAACGAGCTAGAAAGGTCGTTGATATTTTCTCCTAAAATCATGGGTCATTGCGAAGCGTTGAAAAGTGAACTTGATAATTTTCAAACCGCGCCTATCCAAACGTCAATTGAGGGAGGAAAATGGACCACCTTCAAACCCATCTCGTCGCTGAGGGGCGATACCATCGAGTTTAATATTCCTGGAAGCGGGCACGAGTACATTGATTTACCGCTTACGTACCTACTTGTTAAAGCTAAAATCGTCGCCGATGACGCGGGCAAAAGTTTATTACCGTCGGATGTTGTAGGGGGGTGTAACAATTTTTTGCACACGCTATTTAATCACGCGGAAGTTTACCTTAACGGAACCTTACTGTCTCCGTCAGCTTGTTCGTACGCTTATCGGGCGTACATTGAAACTTTGTTAAATTTTGACAAGGGTGCCAAAGCGTCCCATTTAACAGGCGCGCTGTGGTACAAGGATACCCCCGGCGAAATGAATTCGGTCACGGCCAACGAGGGTTTTAAACAGCGGAAAGGATTCACGGATCAGTCGAAAGAAATAGATTTAATTGGTCCGCTGTTTCTTGATGCGCTCAATGTCGAAAAATATTTAATTAATGGCGTAGATTTACGTATTAAACTATCGCGAAGTAAAGCGAGTTTTGCGTTAATGGGTACGCCGAAGCCCGGGGTTGACTATAAAATTATCATTACGGACGCGAGCTTGTTGGTACGTCGAGTACAAATTGCACCCAAAATACTTATCGCTCACGAAAACGCCTTGTCACGAGCAGCAGCAAAGTACGCTTTTACACGCACCGAAACTAAAATATTCACCATCAACTCGAATATCCGAAACACAGTTATTCCCAACGTATATTTGGGTACCCTCCCGGTTCGCTTGATTGTCGCGCTGGTGGATCACGAAGCCTACAATGGAACCCTGGCAAAAAACCCGTACGCTTTCGAACATCAAGATTTATCGAGTTTAGCTCTTTACGTGGATTCTGACGGTGTGGATTCGAAACCTATTACGCCAAACTACGACGCGGGACAATATATTCAAGCCTATCATACTTTATTCACGGGTAGCGGAATTCATTATAGAAACACCGGGATCGATATTTCCCGGGGAGGTTATGCCGGGGGCTACGCTTTTTACGTCTTCGACATTTCAAACGATCATAGCGCGGGTGAGAGTCATTATTGGAACCCCTCCAAAGTATATGTGGTGCAAAATATGGATGCCTGTCCTGAATTAAGAGGTAGTGTACACTTATGATAGTATCAGAAAATTATAAACTTAAAAAAATATTTTTAATAAGAAATGGCTCGTACAGTGACTTAATAAAAAAAAAAGAAAAGCAGACGACAGCTCAGTAATCTAGCTCGAGTTAGGCCTTTTGGAAAAACTAGGGAAACAATTGTTAATAATGACTTAATTGACCTGCCGAAAATGTACGCAAAATGGGGGCCCCTACAGGGGGTCCGTTTCACCCTTATTTAACGGCTGTTTGCATCGTGTCCATAGGGGCAGATAACCTATTGACCCAGGTTTTATGAGGGTAACATCGTAAATCAGCTAACCTTTTGATCTAACCTTTTGACCTGCCGAAAATGTACGCAAAATGGGGGCCCTACAGGGGCCCGTTTCACCCCCGTTTCCCCCGCCCGCAGGTGCCCCCTTATCGGTAGACAGACCCACTTATCTCTGACTTAATCTTGTTTAATATAATAAGTTGCTTTATTTCAATTTGGTACTTTTGTTTAGGGTTTTTTTAATGAATGGAGTTAAAGATTTTTTTCTTCTATTATTTGACGTTTTATTTTTGCGGTTGTATATTTGTTTTATCTTTTATTCTTTTAAAATTATTTACTTCTTCCGCAAAATGGTTCATTTTTTGGAGGAACCTTTTTACTTATTTTTTGTGTATTAATGTTTTGAGAACCTTTACGTTTGGGAAAGGATAATTTTTAACGGAACCTTCAAAGTGTATACGTCGCATTTTCAAAATATTTAATGGTCAAATCTTGTTTTAGCGCAGTCAGCAGATAAGATAAAGGGTAGAACCCGTTAGTTTTTTGTAATTTATTTAGTTTTTTCAGTCGTATATTCTTATCTATTAGGTTTAGCGTATTGGTTTTCAAGCTTAATAATTCATTTATTAACAACATATCGAGTTGGTCTGGTTTTCATCTCGGTCGTAATTTATTTTAAACGTTTTCTCGGCTGATCTTGATCGGGCGAACGTTGAAATAAAATGAGCGTTAACTATGCGGCAAGTATTAATTTCGTAAGCGACAAAAATACAAATACCCTCTGTAGATATTTCTTTCATTAAAATTGGCTTCGTATTATATTTAACTGCTAAACTTGTACCGTAAATAGGGTTAAATTCAATTGTGCGTTGTTCTAGTTCGTCTAACTCACTGTTGTAACTACTTAATTTATAATATTCTGAACAAATTAATCTCGGTTGTTTCGTTTCAATTATTATAATTCAAATTAAAATTTTATACCGGGCGGGATTGAACCAGGATTACGTTATTAGTAAATAACTCTGAATTGGGGAGATATAACTTAGAGGGTCATCTCGAGAAATTAATACCACTAGGGACAATGCTTCCGAGGAGAGGTATATTTTGGCTTGCCAACTTGTTATGGTTTACCACTATCCATTATTTATTGACATTATAAATATATACATTGTTATAATACGGCATCTCCATTGCTTTCCACATTTCTTCTTCTATTTTGTTTTGCATTCATGTAATGTAAAGCCCTCTGCATATAAAGCTGATAAATCCGGCTTTAGAAACCAAAATAAAATTTTATCTTTGCATAAGAACTGACCAGAATCTCACAAAATGTAAAAATTTGGCGTGAATACTTTCATATTGACTTTTAGAATCGACCTGTTTATAGTTCATTTATTTTTAAGAGTCATTTGTTTAAAGTAAATTAAATCTGCAACTCGAATCATTGAAGGACTAAGCACTTGTCTGACTTTGTAATACCATTACCTCAATTTTCCAAGCATTTTTAATGTGTTGCTCTCACCATATAATTTTTCAATTTTCTCAAAAAAATTAAATTTTTCCATATAAAATAACTCAATTATAAGATTTGCGGTTGTGCTTGACTTTCAATTGCCTAGTTTTGAGCGTTTTCTTTGGTTTTTTTTTGGATTTCAATGTTTTTTTTGTATATCTGTAAATATTTTTTGTATCGCTTTTTTTTCATCAAAATAACTCAAATTCCCGTATCACATTTAAAGTTGTAATTCGGTGCTATTTTAAATTTTGTAAAAATTGTTTCCGAACTATTGTTTCTTTTATCAATTTTAAAAAGGGTTATACGTAATGACCCTTATAGTACTTTTTCATTAATTTTAAATCTGAATTATCAAATCATAAAGTGACTGAAATGTTGATGTAGCCCATTAGTTATGAATAAATCTCGATGAATATCAACTAACTCGATTGTTGTCTAAAATGTAAATCGTGGAGTAGAGTTTTTTGGCTTTCGGTTTTTTATCGTCCGTTCACTTAGATGAAGCGTGGGAACGAAGATGGGACGCTACGAAGGGTTGCGTGGGTCCAAACGAAGGGGGACCCCTGGTGAGATAATCTCTTTCTTGGGTAACTGAACCTAACAAAGGACAATTTAAACCGCGTTAATTATTGGGGAAATGAAAACGACTATTTTAAAAGTGCTAAACATATTTGGAGATGACCTTTTCGGTTAGGTTGAAAATTTGTTTATAGCAATGAGACAAGAGGGCCCTCGTCTTTTTCAAGTGCGCCTTGACATGAGCTGGGGAAGAAAAACCGGAGTGGGAATGGAAGCAACGAGAGCGACCCAAACGCGGACCTAACAATAGGGATTAGGCTATTGTCCCACACCGTTCGTTTCCACAACTCGTTGACGCACAAAAATACAATAAAAAAAGTTTTTAAAGATATCATAAACTTCAGTTTACAATTTAAAAATATAAAATTAGAAATTATTAATTATACACAACTGAATTAAGATTTAATGGAAATTAAAATAAGCATTTAAAATTATAATTATAATGAAATTTCGACTTCGAAATTCAAAACGCGTAATTTTTCATCCTTTTATCAAAAGTTTATGATTTATGATGTATACCTATATAGTAAGAGGTATACTGTACATACCTCTCGTACTAATTATTGTAAAATAAAATTGAAAAAGAATTTGAAATTTCCATTGCGGCGCCAAAATTAGTCGGACCACTCGACATTACCATTCCAAATATTCTTAAGTAATAAAAGTTAGGTATCAAATTCGCAACCAATAGTGTCTAGAAATATGCGTGTATAAGGATACTAGGATAAATTTAACAATTTATTGGAGTTTTATAGGGTTAAATTATTGAAATACACCAGTTTTCGATTACACATTGAAGGGGTTAGAGAATAATGATCAAACAGATTTATAAAAAGAAGCACTTTTATCCCTATTAGATTAGTTTATCAAAAGTAGCCTCTTTCAACAATGGAACACTGGCTGAAATAGCAACGTTTTGCGAGAGTAGTATGAATGCCTTAGAGCTCACTGAAAAGGTGGGCTGAAACGTATAGCTATTCCCTATATGAAATACCGCAAAAGAGAGTCAGTGACGATAAGCTAAGCGGAGAGGAGAGTAGTTTTGACGGACAAGCGCGGCTAATCGGTCCGGCGAAAAAGGGGTCCGAGTTTTAGGGGGAGGAAAAAAGATTTTTCCTGCCTACTAACTTTACTACCAAAACCTCCGTGGGGCTTCTATAGTAGTACCACTCACTACGTGAAATAAAAATCCCCCTTCGGAAACCTTCAACCTGCCATCTACACATATTTTTTTCTTTATTAATCTTTAGTTTGGGAAACTACCACAAGGTAGCGACCGCGTGCAGATGGCAGTAAAGGAAAACGTACCAAATTCGAATAATTTAAAAAATTAGTTTAGTTACCAAAATATAATATATTTTTTAAATTTTTGTTTTGCATTCGATTAAATAAGGTTAAACTTACGAAGCGTATGAATCTAAACGATTTTCGTTGTACCGAAGTATATTAAAAATGATGACGAGATATGTTAAATATTGCCGAATTTTGTAACCATATAAAAAATTAAATAAGCCCTCGATTAAAATTTCCTTCGCACACTTTTTAGTTTTAACTTTTCTAAAAACGATACAAGAAACCGCGTGAAGAACGATTTAACCATTTACGAGATAAACGGTGTTTTGTGTGAGCGTGTATGGGCATTTCAGCCATATTTAAGTACCATTATCTTAATAACTATTAACTATATAAAAATTTTGTTCGCAGGTTTTTTAGAACAAAACCTCGTTATTACAAAACCGAAGAGTGCTTAACAATTAGAGCTATAGAACTCTAGATAAACAGGCGCAAACAAGTCGCCTTTTTTAAAATTTCACAATGCTTCCCCTTAAAACCGTCGCGACGGTGAGCGTTAACGAAAAAAAACCATCTTACCCAATCGCAAATTAAACGCTCACCGTCACACGGTGGTTTTGCCAACCCTTCGAGAAACTGCGAACGCAGAAATTTCGAGAAACTGCGTACGCAATGATTAACCTTTGCACGGATAATGCAAGCGCGTTCGCAGGACAGACACACAGACACACAGACAGACAGACACGGTGATTGTATAACCCCTCCTAGGGGACTTTGTCCCCTCGGAGAGGTAAAAACAGTAAATTTATAAAAAATGGAAAAGTAAAAAGCACTAGTTCGCGAAAACGAATTTTGCGATTGCCGAACGGCGACGAAAAGTACTACGTTTTCAGCGCCATCCGCTTTTAATATGACTAATATGTGATTTTCCAAAAGATAGATGGCCACACGGGTAGAATGACAAAGTTTTCTCGCCATTTTAGAGCAAACAGAACAAACGTTTTTTTTGAAATTTGTTTCGCGAAATACTGACCGAAATTCGTAGTATTGAATGTATCTTCAGATTAATATTCCCAACTCAATTATGCTTCTACCTAATTACGGTTATTAGTACCACCGTAGTTACACGAAGATGCCACTGGACTCGTGCATAATATTTTTGTATAGACTAGTATAATCTCTAGATTTTTTAATATTTGTTTTAAATTCTAAAGTTTTGGCTTTGCTGGAAATGTTCTGCTCTAGGCGCAGGGGGGCGGGGGGCTCCGCTCCTATTAATATATTTTACTATGCTGCGTTGCGGATATTTCAATTCATTTTTACGTCTTACTGTTTATTTCTTAATGTTGCGCTCCCTAAACCCCCCTTATATACGTCCTTGGTAACTTGTTATGTAATGCGAACCATGGCCAACTTCGCGCGCTCACTACGCTCGCACCAGGCAGGGCCGTCTTTAGATGATTGGGGGCCCCAGGGCAAAGCGATAAGCGGGGCCCCTAATAATTCCAGACAATTTCTTAACCTCCAATGCGAAGCCCATCGTTGCCCTAATCTACAAATATTGGTTCAAATAAAAAATATCACGAAAAGACATGTTTTAGATAGTTAAATAATTTTAATAATTTGCCTTACAAAAGTTGAAAATGGGGCCCTCCAGAATCTTGGGGCCCTAGGGCAGTGCCCTATTTGCCCAATGGGAAAGACGGCACTGGCACCAGGCGGCTTGCCCAAAGGATTTCAAATCCAAGTCCATGTATAGGCGCTTAAATAAAACATCTTCCCAGAAATTGCCAAGAAGTAATATTTCCGACAGCCAGGACTCATAAGTAACTATTTATATAGTGCTTGTTTATTTATTAACAGAAAAATATCTACCAAGCCAGCAAGGCTTTTGTGTAGATTTCAAATACATATGCGTGAAACAGATACAGTAGGATAAACTATACAGAAGGTGAGATCATAACGCGCGGTTAAAATGCTCATTTAAAAGTGCACGGAATTTAGGGAGGGAGGGTTCGGATACAATAGATTGGGGAAGGGCATTCCAGTCATTGGTTACAGAATTAGGGAATGAGTTTAAACGAACAGTTGTGCTTGCCCTGGGTTTTGATAATTTATAAGAGTGGCCTCTAGTACGAGAACCCTCATTTAAAACAAAAAAATCAGAAAAGTTGTGCACGAGACTTTTATGGAAAAAATTGTGTAAAAGGCATAAGTTAGTTATTTTGTGGCGAATAATGACTGGAAGAATGGACAGGGATTTTAAGCGCGACGGGGCCGGTAGCTTATCAATTTTAGTAGCTAATTTGGTAAAACGGTTTTGAGCCTTTTGCAATGCCAATTGGTCAGAAGCTAAATGAGGGGTCCAAATTGGGGAACAAAAATCGAAAATCGGGAGATCTAGGGCATTATACAAAGTTTTAATTAATTTTGGGGAACAGAAATTTAGATTACGGCGGACACATCCCGCAATTGAACGGACACGCTGACTTTATTGGAGTGGCTGGAGAATTTCAGGGCGGGGTCCACAATAATACCGAGGTCACGCTCCGAAAGGGTGGTCTTAAGGGGTTTTGCCAGTGATGGAGTAGATAAAAATAGGGTTCTTGGGACCTAAGTGAAGAAACGCACACTTAGCGTCGTTAAAAGAAAGGCCATGATCACCAGCCCAAACCACAACAGCGTCCAAATATTAGAAAGCTGGAAACTTTTCTCGAACATAACATCGGTTTTTTGATAAGCCTTAACATACCAAAAAAAGTTACCTGGTTAAAAGGAAACACCATTGAGTTGGGAATAAATAGAGGTACAACTAAATCTGGCTGGCGCGGGACCAATTTCGTTCCATGAGGAGACTTTATAAACTTTATCGTTCTACCGTGGCGGCATCTGTCTCTAGTGGTGGCAACTATATGGCAATTGATTTTTTCGCGAATCTGATGCGAAATTGAAGTGCATGATTTCTCGTAACAAACAAACCTTTGAAGTTGTTTAAAAATAATTTTATTCTGTCAACACGATCCTTTTTAACTCAAGTTACGGTGAGTTAGCTAATAATTATTTATTTTTAGCCATATAACTTTAAAAATATAGATGGCGCTACCGCCTAATTATAAAGATGAATTTCGTACAGTCTTATCAGAACAGGTCCCGCGTAACCATGGCAACCGAAATCTTAATTGTAATTCTAGCAGTATTATTCCCAATTCAATGGGAAACACTTGTTGCATACCGTACTGCAAAAGTAATACGTTTAGTTCTAAAGGAATTAGTTTTCATCTTTTTCCGAAAGATAATTTTATACGAAATGAATTAACTCTGCCTCCATGAGAAGCCTTAAAATTGCCCGGTAATACAAAAATATTCCGCATAATTTTAATTATTTATACCATAAGAGGATGATAATAATAATAATATTATCTCCTTATACTTAGTTTTAGTAACATTATATATTTTACCTAAGGTGGTGCCTTGGGTATTAGCCTAGCTGATTATTATTATTATTATTATTAAAATATATTATCGAAAATTAACATTAGTATGTTCCTTATATACGTGAGCCGATGCATTTCTTATCTGACGCAAAATTCTCATGAGGGCATTTTGGCTAGCCATTCTAACCGTTTAACCGACCGACTAGAAGTCCGGAAATAGTTCCTTCCCAGATGAATTTGGAGAGGGGAGTAAAAACGAGTATCTTTTATTCAAGGTTCCTACAAGCGCTCGAACGCACGCTACTTTTACGATATAAAAAACCAGACTTGTAAATAGCGGCAGTCCACGCGTCAAAAACCCCTGAAAAAAATCACGGGACTCCTAAAAAAATGTCTTTAGAAGGGGGTAAAGAGTCCACGTGACTCCCTCAAATTATATCGTTAGCTGTGTAAAAAGAGGGAAAATTTCGAGAAAATAAATAAAAAGTTGAATTATTTTTCCCTTTGAGGCATCTGTATAGTGTATACTGACCGCCACTATTTCAGCTCTCCGAATATTTTAGTCGTATTCCCAACGGAGCTAGAGCTCCCCTATCTACTTATCTGTGAGGCCTATAGAAATTGACAATGACCAATGAAAAATTTGGAAAACTTGGGCCTACCAGGGAAAAACCTCTTTTAACTTAAACAGGTGTGGCCCGTGTGGGGAATAATTTCCATACTTCGTTAGTCCATGCACTAATTAATTAGTTAATTAGTCTATGGTTAGTCTAAGACAGCTAAGACTAAAGAAGTATGGAAATTATTAGTCCATAATTAATAGTCTTCCCGGGAGTAGTGGCTCACTCCTGTAATCCCAGGCGTCCGGGAGGCAGAGTTTGTGGATGGCCGTGTGAGGACGACCACCAATCCCCTAACGGGTGGTCGGAATACTTCCGCCAAGGGTGTCCCCACCCCTGTCCCCACGTATCCCTCCGTTGGCGTGGCCGTTACACATATCTCGCCCTTTGTGTGTGTGCTGGTGTCTAAGGCCTCGGGTCGACAGCGATGTGTGTGTATCTCAAAAAAAAAAAATTAATATTCTTGCTCTGTATTTCATTAGGCACAGTAATTGTAACAGTGCCATTGAAGACCAAAATTTTGCTTTATTAAAATCAATAAAGGTAGAAAAAATTAAGCTCTATGGGTTAAATTAATTGTGATAATATTTACGAGCATTGTAATTTACCCGATCACGATTATATATGAAAAAATGTAAACTTTGATGTTGGTAATATATAATGAAATAATGCTGTAGTTCGATTACTGACTGTCTCTTTTATAATTACCATAAAAATTTTATAGGCTTTGCCTGGTGTAACCCTTCAGGTTCACCTTCTCCTCAGGCATACTATTTTTTTATTTACTTTTGTTACTAGTGTTATTTAAATACGCTCATGACTTACGCCACATGATTCTCTCATATATAAAAATCATCGCCTTCTAGAAAATTACTGGTTTTGACCATCTTGTTACAATATTTATGTTAAAATCCCCCTTTTTATAGTAATGATTAATTAATCAATACGCTCGATACATCAAAAGAACGGAAATCGTCACCCACAACCGATAAAAATTATCCCAAATTGACTAAATTAATTTACAATTAACTTTAAACTTAAAATTAAATAACTTCGGAACGATCTGTTGGAATTAAGTGAAATTTATACGGATCATAGCAAATGATCTACCCTCGCCCTTAAACATAAAATTAAGTTGATCATTTAAATCGTATAGGTCAAATAAATTATAAACTAAATACCCGCCTTCCACAAGGCTAATATTTAATCCGTCGCCAAGGTGGTGCTAATTAAAGGCTTTCCTCTTCGTGGCTCAGTATTTCCCAACATACGTAGACTTGCTGGCGCGGACGCATAAAAGACCTTCAACAATCACGAGGTGCGCCCGGGCAAGGTCTACTTTAAAGCTGGTTTCTCACTCGACCGAAAATATGACGGAAAGACGATAATAAACGCCGAGCTGAAAATTGATTCCCATTACATTTACCGCTAACGTTCAACTTTCCGCTGCTAATTTTCCGTCGAGTGTGAAACCAGCTTTACTACTTAATACCCTCAGCGGACCGCGACTTCATGGAGATATTTCCGAGTGGCTATTCTCCGTTCAGGCGTCCAGGTAACCCTAAAGAGACCAGAGAAGCGAGTTTGGCCTACTCCAAGATAGAAACCGATACCCCCGCTTATATCCGTTGTCAAGGGCCAAATTTCAACCCCGGATGTTTTCTTCAAAAACAAAAGTAATGGAAAGACCTCCGAAACCCCCGCAACCACGTGAAACCAACCAGCCAATGACCACTGGAAAAAGTGAAGTCACCAATTATTTTTATTTGAACTCCGCCCCATATTCGTTAAACAAAACCGAGGAACAAGACCGAAAAAAGACATTGCGAACCGGAATGAAAAAGGAACAAGACGAATAAGCTACCCGGAAGTCCAGCGGGACCCATGATGTACCGCCGCTAGAAGTCCGGAAAGAAAGGGACCCAGATCACCCTCGCCTCACCGGACCAGGCCCTCGCAATTCCATGGCGATAAACCAAATTGCCCATGAAAACCAATCAGCTGATTCCATCCAAAGCCATCCGACATCAAAGATCCTTTCCAACGCCTAGCCGGAAACTCCAGAATCAAAACTCTTGACGTATCTACATCCCCGCCAACGCCCCCGTCTTGAAGTTCGACGTAGAAATCCGGACGTCCTTGCCGTAATCCGGTCCATGTCTTGCCGTAATCCGTGTCCCGTGCCGTAATCGAATCGAACTGTCAAATCCCACGCCCGCGAAACCGAAACCACGTGTGTGAGCATCTTGCGCAATCCGGACCCAAATCGTACCGTAACGAAGTGCTACAACGTCCCAGAGAAAATCAAACTGACGAGCCGAAAATCACCAGTGATGAGTACAATTTTCCGTTCCTTCCCTCCCCCCGTAGATACCTAGGGTCAGAAGCTGTAGTAGCCAGTAAGACTGGAAGAATTCCCAAAATACAAAGAAGCAAAAAGGGTTTTTCCCTCGCCATGGTCCGAAGAGAATAAAATCAGGCCCGAGTTTGAGAGCTCATTTTATCCGTAGATTATCCCTTAGGAGGTCCCACTATTTTCATGGTCGTTCCGAATAGTTTTCTGTCCCATATATATGTATAAATCTTTTTTCGTAGTGTGGTGTATTCTTTTTTGTTATATAAGTCTTAATTGTAGTGAAGTTAATTGTAGCATTTTTAATTGTAGTTTTATTTAAGAATAGTGTATTTAGTATTTGCATTTCCCTCGCCTAAACAAACCGATGGCTTTCGCCCGAGAAATTGGGACTGATCCCATAAATAATTGTGAGTAATCGAAATATTTAATGTTAAAAATTGTGGTCAGAGCATTTGAATGTCCCGCGCTAATGACAGGAAATCAGAATTAGATTTCCATTTCCCTTTCATTTATTATTTTGGCTTCCGTAGAGTGTATAATATTAACCCACGCCCTAATTTACTGTATTGCATTTTAATTCCCGCGCTATAATATCCTTACAGTCTGATATTTGTTCATTGTATGTATATATATTTTAATACGTAAATAAAGATTTTTGGAATTTAATCGCAGGCAAAGTGTTACCAGACTGAAATCCGAACCTCCCCTTTTTTTCCCCCTTCCCTTATTTTATAATCATTCTCTCGATCCGATATCTTTCACCCCACCAAAGGCCACGACTTGCAATTACCATCATCTTCCCTTAGCCTTGGAGAAAGTATCGTTGAGATCGTTAATTGGTTAAACAATAACGAAAACGAGAAGAAGAGGTTATACTGGTTAGGTGCCGTTTATTTTCGAATATAATATGGAGGAATAAAGAGAGATTAAAGAACAAATTTTAAACGAAGGGGGGGTGAAGAAAGAGGGAAGAGTCCTGGACTCGTCGAAAAAATAGATCGGCGGAGGGGTCCGGGTCCAGTGGACTCTCTTAAAAATATACACTATTTACAAGTCTGTAAAAAACATGGTTTTCGATGGCGCGAAACTTGACCATAATGAGTACATAGTACCAGGAATCCATAACGCTACTTGGAATGAATATTTCCACATATCCCCGGTGGTATTTTGTGGCGGAACATTATGGGTTGGGCCAAAAACGCTTATCCCGAATTAAATGACGTAAAATTCGGTGACGTGAAAGCTCTCGCGTTTGATTCGTTATTAAAAATATACAGGTTTTTGTTAGTCGTCTGCAAGTTTTTATCTTCGGGAAAAAATGGCAGAACCCATCGGCATAGTTTATTTACATGTTTTTCCGGTATTAGAATCCGCGATAGATGAGTCATTAAAACCAATTCATGATTTAGAAGAAACCGTAGTTGTAACCAAGCTTCAAAGAATAGAGCGATAATAATAGTCCGTAAAGATGAAGTCTATTTTCCTCCAAATCCTGAACAAAGGCCTAACGGCTCAGATTTTGTAGCATGGAGTGATGCAAATTGCTATCAAAATCCAGTGAGAGTTATCATAACATCCCAAAAATTAAAGGCAATCCTATCGTGATAGGATTTCAAACATGTATTCCATAGTGCTCGGCACAAAGTGTTAAAACCATTCGGTCTTTCCCTTGCTCATATGAACTCCATACAGTCTTTCAACAGGCGTGGAGGGAATATTAAAAATGTCGTTCACTAAAATATGTTGATTTCCGAAACAACTGCTTTCGACCGTTTTTTAAGTTCTTTTATACCTTTTTTCTTATTCATATTTTGGTCTATCAGAACTTCATAACACTATAATCAACTCTACCAAAGACCATATTAGCGTATCTCCAATGACCTTGACCAAAGACCCCAATTAGCAAGCAGACGACAGAGAAAACGACACATTAGTCACGTGGTTTTATGAGAGGAGGAGCTAACACTCTCGGATTATAAACTCCGCCTGCTGTGTTCCTCCACAACGGCGGAGAATCAAAGCCGTTATTCATTCCAATTTCCAAGTAGCGTTATGGATTCCTGCTGTACGGTATACAACGAGTGTTTCCTTTTAACCAGGTAGCTTTTTTTAGCAAAAACACGACGGGTGAAAGATTTCCATTACTTCAACAAGCACCAAATAAACGGTAACTTGCCGGTCATGGATAAGATCATAAGAAATATTACTTCTTGGCGATTTATTTGAAGATGTTTAGCGAACGGGATAAAATTATCAAATCGTCGATTCGATTGGCCAAAAAAATGTTTCGTACTATTTTGACGCAATTTTGTGCAGCGGGATTATTCTTATAGAAATCGGAGAAATAACCAGAACGATTTTTATCATATTTCCGTGCGCGCTGATTAGAACCGTATCTTTATAGCCCGTGCTTTTTGTTGGCTGGCGTACAACCGTAACGCCATCTCCACTAGGGTTGTACCGATATATTGGTCAATTTTTCTAATATCGGTATCGGCCAATATCGGCTTCGCTTAGGAAGCTAAATCATACCCTTTTTAGACAGGGGGTTAGGCGTGTAAACAAATAAAAAACAACATTTGTGATACAAAATATGTGTCATGTCAAGAATGTATTGAAGTTACTAAGAATATTTCAGCATAGCATTAACCTCTGGTACCATCCTCACAGCTTTTGTGGAGAAAGTTCGTCTGCATTTAAGGCGCATTCAAGGTCATACCATATAGCAAACTTGAATGGGAAAGCAGACGAATTTAAGCTACAAAGGCTGCGAGGATGGGAATTAGAATCCTGTAGTCCAATATTCTTAGTTGCCTCCCATATCCTTTTCGACTGCCCTTCAAATGCAGCTGCTCGGAACCTACACACTCAAAACTTACTGTTGGAAAAACAGCAAATACGGTTTATAATTTACATCAAGGTGCAGCTGAAGTGGGTTATTAGCACTTTAGCAGTTTGTCGTAAAATTGTCAGAATTCTGCTGTATTTTGAAGAAAACAGTAGCGACTGTAAAAATTAATATTTGTACTGTATTTAAAATATCATTTATATTAAAATTAACAATATGAAACCATGGTTGACGTTTTACTTCAAAAATGCGTAAAATTTACCACACGTTGCTGTTTTTTTCTGTTATAAACGGCAAGCGCTAGTATATAAAACAACTAATTATTATTTAGTTGTCAAAACATTTTTTTAAATCGCACAAGTTTAATTTTAGTTTTAAATATAATAATATCCGATAAAAATATTTTTATAAACTCTTTTGTATAAGTAGCATCCCACGCAAAATGCTATATTAATTACTACCCTTGTTCATCGTGTGCTTAATAATTTGAAACCAAGTTAATAGTTTACCTTCCTTTGGTTTTCCCTATAACTCTAAAGTACAAAGACTCGAGCTGATCATGATCAACTAGAGTTGTAGTCATTTTTGATATTTGCTAACAACTTTTTCTATTGTATTATGAATATCTTTCGTTAAAGTTTTTGTTATAATAATTTTAATAATTGATAAAAAATTTGATATATTTCTAGCATGAATTGATTAATAAAATATCTGAAACTTGTTCATTAAACCAACGTGATAATGCTAAAATTTTTGAAGAAATTTTAAGGTTGTGAATAGGTTCTGTACTAAATACGTTTGATAACTAAAACTACGGGAAACACTGGAATTTTACTGTAAAAACTGCACAAATTTACCGCATTAAATACGTCTGGAATGAAGGTTAAATAAAGAGCAATACTCTGTAAACATAATTTTATCTTGCTGTATTTTTAAACAGCAGAGTGTCCAGTAAATTTAACAGGAAGCATGACAATAAAAAAAAACAGTCAGAGTTGGTTGTGAAATTAACAGCATTCTGCTGGCATCTATGCTGACTACAGCTTACTGTAAAATTTACAATAATATTTTTCTGTGTGTACTCAGATTTACCTTACATCAAAAGGGTCTTCCAGAAACATTGGTTGGTGTACTAACGGGGATCCACGTCGGGTAACACGGTGTGATTGAGGCAACTTGTGACATTCTGGAAAGGCCATTAGTCCATAACTTTAACCCTGTGTGAGAACCTATGTCGATTGACTCCAACGGGGGCGCATCTCTAATAGCGAGAAAGTCGAAACGCAGAGAGAGGTAGCGAGGGATCGAACCAGTGATGTCACTGGCTAGATTTTCAAGAGAGCGATTTTGGGATTTATAGGGTGGCTACGTTTGTCTCTATCTTCGTCTGTCTCTTAAGTCAGGTATGCGAAGTATTATTAATTTTGTAGATATAATTTGGGGAGTTAGTAAAAATTTCCTTTAAAGTTGGAGGGAGCTTTACAGAGATAAAATAGTTTATTTTGGATATTTTCGATTTTTTTTAAGTAAGACTAACACGAGCTTCTATAAATAATGGAACAGTATAACACAGAAGACATGATTAATGATTTATATAAAGCGATAAAGCAAGGAACCGATTTAATTTGCTTAGCGATTATATAAAGACCTTTTCACACGAGCCAACTTTTCAAATCAAAATGCTGAGTCAGCAAAAATGGATCAGTGATCCATTTATTTTTCGCGTCCTTTTTTAGTGGATCAAATCATCGAACTTTTATTCACACGAACCAACTAGTTGACTCATCTAGTTGGGTCTAAAAGTTGGCTCGTGTGAAATGGCCTTAAGTCGCGCCTAATAAAATGTTAGCTTTAATTACAATTTGATTTATATGTGTAAAAAGAAATTTATCGTCAAAGTATATACCCAGATCTTTTACGGACTCTTGTTTATTTAAAATTTTATCGTTAAGTTTATAGCTATGTAAAATTTTATTAGTTTTCCTTGTGTAATTGACAACTATAGTTTTTATAGATATATATATGAAAATTTTAATTTTTATAATATAAAGTATAATTATATTCGTATATCCCACTCAAGTAGTTTTATAATTGTCTTTGTAATTTACCCAAAAAATAAGAGACCCAAAAAATCGGACTGTGCACAGGACTAAAGAAAGCTAGTTACGCCACTGAAAGGAATTATTCATTTACCTTAAAAGCAAACAAAAGTGGCGTACAAACAGGAATAAAAAAAATAGAGATCAAATCCATTAAAGAAAGCAAAAATGTAACTTTACAAAACCTCAATTCATAATATTATATTTGACAATTAATTCATATTTAATGGTTTTGTTTTTGATATATTTAGTTATCTTTTTTGCCTGCCTCCTGTTTTGCGAGTCGGAAATAAACTTGGCATTTAAATACTTCATTCGCAAAATAGTTCGCATTTTGACATACGCGAGTATTATTTCTCTTGGGTATTTGGTTATTTTTTCAGAAATTATATTTGTTAAATTTTTACATATACCTCTTTATTGCTCATATTTCTGAGTACTTTTCATGAAACGTTTTGGCTACCCATCCCGTGAGGTACTCCCTTCCACCTTCTTCATAACTCGTTAGAATTAACTCATTTTCTTTATAAGCGTAAAAGTTGTTAAAGTTAATTCATTTAAATTGAGAGGTTGAGACTCGGGTTGAGAACCTGCTATTTTACTGATTATTACCGGAGGTGGTCTACGGATACCTTTGGGATCAATATCAACGGCGTCTACGGAAATTTCACCCCGTTTTAAGATATTTGTTAAAAAATACTCATCATCCGATTGAGTTTTATTTTACCACGCCAGGGTTTTTCCCAAGTATGATCATTCTAACTCTGTAGATCGCGTTGAGAGGAGTTAGATGGTCATCTAAGCCTCCACGGGTTCTTAATTGTGAAAAACAAATTTCTAAACAATCTTGGTTGACACGGTGAGTTAAGATATATTTAACGCTGAAGATATCCCAAATGTAAAAATATAAACTTATCATTGATTCAGATGTCATGATGATACCTTTTTGGAATTGTTGAATATTATTTTTGCCAATGACAGTCATAGACTTCCTAAAATTAATCATTTCCTTCAGTATTTTAACTTGTTATTTTTTGTGAACCCCAAACCCACACTTTGGAACTGTCGTATCAATATTAACATAACTGTTCATAACATCGAACCATTGGTTTACTAAATCTAAGAAGTCTGCCGTTTCACTGGCAGAATCAGTTCTCCTTACCGCAGTCGCCACACTGTGAGACCATAATTCAGCTGCAAGTCGAACGTTTTGCCTTTGGGTTTTCTGGCATTCTAAATGGAGTGTAGTGAGCTTGTGTAGTGATTTTATCTCTGCATTATCTTTTTTTTTAATATTTCTAAAATTGGTTTCTTATCTAAAACACACCCATCGTTCAAAAAACCAATTCCGGATTAGTTTCAAAAGATGTGGAGTATCAGCAAAGAAAAACAATTTTAAATCGGGATTTGATGGGTTTTCTATGAAGGTTCGGTTCATAGAAATTCCCAATGACCTCCATTAACCCTGATTACTACCCCCCATGTCACTGACACAAGCCACAACTTTAAACCTCTTTTATTGTTGAAAATAGAATTTATTTCGTCATACTAGTGTCAAACCCTACATAAATGGGCTGCTTCCAGCTAGAAAGTAGCCCACGTACCATTATAACCTGTAATTGCTGGTGTTCGCCAACTATCTGGTCATTTTTCGGTCATATTCCAAAAAGGGTCATACTTTAACTTCATCAAACGTCAGTGTAACAATTTTTGCACCTATGTCATATTTTGGGCATTGGCTTTCATTATTTCTAAAACGTCACTTAGAGCTCCCTGACTAAAGTCCAATTTTACAGCATGTCGCTTAAGAGTGGTAATGGATAATTTATTTTCTCCCTAAGATAGATTTACGCTTTCTTGCTTAAATAGCGTAGTGCAAATGCATTAGCAAGGTGCAAACGTAATACGTTTTGAAAATTTTATATTCTTTTAAACCTTCGCACTTAACATGAAACCATCTACGACAAGAAACGAAGAACACTTGGCGATCGGAAAACTACCGGTACGTGTCGCATCCAGTGCCGTCTTTCCCATTGGGCAAATAGGGCACTGCCCTAGGGCCCCAAGATTCTGGAGGGCCCCATTTTCAACTTTTGTAAGGTGAAAAAGATGAATCTTACAAATATTGTTTTCCACATTTTTTAAATATTAGTATTGTCTATTTACATTTTACAAATTTTTAAACTATCTAAAACATGTCTTTTCGTGATATAGACGGTGTAGACCGTCGCATTTTTTTATTTGAACCAATATTTGAAGATTAGGGCGACGATGGACTTTGCATTGGAGGTTCAAAGCCTAGTTTTTCTTCTGCCTGCCCCCCTTTAAATTAGGCCAACATGTTCAGCGGTTGGCCTACCACCGGGGTATTTGTGCTCCAATAAGTTAATTTAAAGGGGGACAGGCAGAAAAAAACCTAGGCCTTTAAGAAATTGTCTGGAATTATTAGGGGCCCCGCGTATCGCTTTGCCCAGGGGCCCCCAATCACGTAAAGACGGCCCTGGTCGCATCTAATTCGCAAGTGTCCCATGTCTTTGTATTTGTAGCGTTGAGCCACCCACTTATTTCAAAATCGGTATCGCTTTGTACTACGAAGCACTTCGCGGTTGAGCCTTTTCTAATCGAATCGACATCGGGCAGACATTTACTCTTTGACTCGCTCTTTGATAACGTTCGCGTCTTATAGTCTTAGTCGATAATTCAAAATAACAGTCAAAAACGCCGCCGATCAGTTTAGTAAAATATTTTCGGCGGTGTAATCGTCGGCCATTTTCGGTATGTAGGCAAGGCTGCCAGATTTCGATAGACCGAAAACGGCCAACTCTCTCAAATGTTTTCGTTTTCAAAACCAAAATTTTGCGGCGTAGCTATCAACTAAGACTATTGGCGTAGTCTTTTAACTCTCCGAGGGGACAAAGTCCCCTAGGAGGGGTTATACAATCACCGTGTCTGTCTTTCTGTCTGTGTGTCTGTGTGTCTGTGTGTCTGTCCTGCGAACGCGTTCGCATTTTCCGTGCAAAGGTTAATCATTGCGTACGCAGTTTCTCGAAATTTCTGCGTTCGCAGTTGCTAGGACTGTCAAAACCACCGTGCGACGGTGAGCGTTAACGGATAAATTTGCGGTTGGGGTTAGTTTGGATGGTGTTTTCTCGTTAACGCTCACCGTCGTGACGGTTTTAACTTAACTTGTAATGTTTATATGTTGGGTGTGAATGTTATGACGGTTGTGGCTGTTAAGCTTGTTGTGTTTATGTTATGACGGTTGTGGGTGTTGAATCTGTTGAGATTGTCTTTGTTGAGTCGGTTGTGTTGGTGTTTGTGTTTGTTGCGTTGTGTTTGTTGGTTTGTACGGGCGTTTTCTCTTCAAGTTCTTCTTAATGATTTAGGACGGACCGATAGCTGAGTGTTATGCAACCTCTCAACGTCCAATGGCAGGGTTTCCACCAATTGTACACGGAATTCGTCTTAGTATCAATTTGCGATTTATTAGCGTCGGCCGGGAATCGAACCCGGGTCTGCCTCGGGCAAGAGATTTACTCTAACCACTCAGCCACCAACGCTTGTTAAGTTACGGTGTTTTTCTAAAAAACAGCTTTGGCGAATGTCCCTTACAAAGTTATAACGTTAGTTACTATAATTTATTCTACATCATTTTAAATATTTATAAATTATATTAATCTTATATTTAATGAAATATTTATAAATTATATTAATCTTATATTTAATGAAATATTTATAAATTATATTAATCTTATATTTAATGAAATATTTATAAATTATATTAATCTTATATTTAATGAAATATTTATAAATTATATTAATCTTATATTATAGAAATATATATAAATTATATTAATCTTATATTTAATGAAATATTTATAAATTATATTAATCTTATATTATAGAAATATATATAAATTATATTAATCTTATATTTAATGAAATATTTATAAATTATATTAATCTTATATTTAATGAAATATTTATAAATTATATTAATCTTATATTTAATGAAATATTTATAAATTATATTAATCTTATATTTAATGAAATATTTATAAATTATATTAATCTTATATTATAGAAATATATATAAATTATATTAATCTTATATTTAATTAAATATTTATAAATTATATTAATCTTATATTTAATTAAATATTTATAAATTATATTAATCTTATATTTAATTAAATATTTATAAATTATATTAATCTTATAAATAATTAAATATTTATAAATTATATTAATATCATATTTAATTAAATATTTATAAATTATATTAATCTTATATTTAATTAAATATTTATAAATTATATTAATCTTTAATTTAATTAATTATTTATAAATTATATTAATCTTATATTTAATTAAATATTTATAAATTATATTGATCTTATATTTAATTAAATATTTGTAAATTATATTAATCTTTTATTTAATTAATTATTTATAAATTATATTAATCTTTTATTTAATTAAATATTTATAAATTATATTAATCTTTTATTTAATTAAATATTTATAAATTATATTAATCTTTTATTTAATTAATTATTTATAAATTATATTAATCTTATAAATAATTAAATATTTATAAATTATATTAATATCATATTTAATTAAATATTTATAAATTATATTAATCTTATATTTAATTAAATATTTTTAAATTATATTAATCTTTTATTTAATTAATTATTTATAAATTATATTAATCTTATATTTAATTAAATATTTATAAATTATATTGATCTTATATTTAATTAAATATTTGTAAATTATATTAATCTTTTATTTAATTAATTATTTATAAATTATATTAATCTTTTATTTAATTAAATATTTATAAATTATATTAATCTTTTATTTAATTAAATATTTATAAATTATATTAATCTTATATTATAGAAATATATATAAATTATATTAATCTTATATTTAATTAAATATTTATAAATTATATTAATCTTATATTTAATGAAATATTTATAAATTATATTAATCTTATGTTTAATGAAATATTTATAAATTATATTAATCTTATATTTAATGAAATATTTATAAATTATATTAATCTTATATTTAATGAAATATTTATAAATTATATTAATCTTATATTATAGAAATATATATAAATTATATTAATCTTATATTTAATTAAATATTTATAAATTATATTAATCTTATATTTAATTAAATATTTATAAATTATATTAATCTTATATTTAATTAAATATTTATAAATTATATTAATCTTATAAATAATTAAATATTTATAAATTATATTAATATCATATTTAATTAAATATTTATAAATTATATTAATCTTATATTTAATTAAATATTTATAAATTATATTAATCTTTTATTTAATTAATTATTTATAAATTATATTAATCTTATATTTAATTAAATATTTATAAATTATATTGATCTTATATTTAATTAAATATTTGTAAATTATATTAATCTTTTATTTAATTAATTATTTATAAATTATATTAATCTTTTATTTAATTAAATATTTATAAATTATATTAATCTTTTATTTAATTAAATATTTATAAATTATATTAATCTTATATTTTATTAAATATTAATAAATTATATTAATCTTATATTTAATTAAATATTTATAAATTATATTAATCTTATATTTAATTAAATATTTATAAATTATATTAATCTTATATTTAATGAAATATTTATAAATTATATTAATCTTATATTTAATTAAATATTTATAAATTATATTAATCTTATATTTAATTAAATATTTATAAATTATATTTTATTAAATAATTAAGTATTTTAATGTAAGAGTTGATCGTGATCAAGAATTGAACTCGGGTCGCATTGTTACCACGCGAATCGTTCACCGCCGAGGCATTTACTTCCTTAGGGAGAATGTTAAAGTAAAGGAACCATTATGATAAGGTGGGTTTTTTTTTACTAAACGGATTAATACAATATCTGTGGATATTTTTTATTGAACTTTGTTTTTTATTTTTGTGAACTTGTTTTTATTTCGTCGGGAATTGAACCGGGAGCGCGGTTTTAGGACTTTGATTCGTTGCCGCTGTGTTATTAATTCCTTTTACGTTGTGTTATAAATCTGTAATATATTATTCAATGACGTTGTTAAACTCTTTAATTGTCAGTAGGTTTATTTTTTCGGATACGCTTTTTTGTTGTGTTTTTTAACTGATCGAGATTACGTTCTTTTTTGTCTAATCTTTGGTATTGTTGGTTTTTTCTGTCTTATATTTGTATCTACTATTTTTTAAGTTTATTTCCTTTTTCCCGCAAAAGAGCGTAAGTCATGCCCAAAAGCTTATCCGGTTTCATTATAATAACGTGAAGAATCGTATTTGTGAATGGTAAGGTGTTGCGCTTCTTGATATTATATTTTCTATTGCTTGATTTATAAGTATTTGAACTAATTTATTGCTTGACTGCGTTTTAATATTTTTCTATGAATTATTTTGATTCTGAAGTCTGATTGCTTGACTGCGTTATAATATTTTTCTATGAGTTTTGTTTCTGAAGTCTGATTGATTGGGTTGTTATTGTGTATTTTTCTATTCGTTATTTTTATTTTTTGATACTCTTATATTTTAAACTGGATATAGTATAACGTTACTTCTGCGTATTTCGAATGTGCGTGACGTGGAGGGTATTTTCACGTTTTATTAGGATCAGTTTTTTTAATTGTAAATATCTTTCGTTTTATTTGTATTTTATTTCGTTTTTTCAGTCGTATATTTTTATCGAGTTGTATACATCGTGCGCTTACACTTATGTTGGTCTGGTTTTTAACTGGGTCGTCATTACTTCGTAATTTATTTTAAACGTTTTCTCGACTGATTAAGATGTTTAATTTGAAATAAAATGAGCGTTAAAGATGCGGCAAGTATTTCGTAAGCGAGAAAAATACAAATACCCTCTGTAGATATTTCTTTCATTAAAATTGGCTTCGTATTATATTTAACTGATAATCTTGTACCGTAAATAGGGTTAAATTCAATTGTGCATTGTTTTAGTACGTCTAACTCGCTGTTGTAACTACTTAATAATATTCTGAATAAATTATACTCGGTTGTTTCGTCTCAATTATTTTAATTATAATTAAAATTTTATACCGGGCGGGATTGAACCGGGATTAGGTTTTTATTAATTAACTCGGAATTGCGGAGATATATCTTTAAGAGTCATCTCGAAAAATTAATACCACTAGGGACAATTCTTCCGAGGAGAGGTATATTTTGGCTTGCCAACTTGTTGGTTTTACTATTCATAAAACAAGAATCCATGTAGGGCGCATATTTTATTATGATGTAAATGTATCGCATCTTTCAAATAAAGATAGCTTCTTCCGATATTATCAGCCATTTCTCAGAGCTAAGTTTATTGAAAAACCACATATTAAAGATAGGCCTAACAAAAGCTATTAATTAATTTTTTCCGCCGTTCTTTCTCTTTTGGAAACTTAAACAAGGAGATCCTTTTCTTTTCTTTGGAACTGTTACAAAATTTTACAGAACAATTACTTCCAGGCATATTTCTGTATTGATACAAACCCTCAAGATGATAATTTCTAAGACAAAACGCGTATATAAATTTTTGCGTCTGAAATCCGCTGTTTGGGATTTCGAAAAATACGCTTTCTCCCGGCCGTTAGGCGTCGCTCCGCTCAGGATTTTTTAAAATTCCGGGGGTCGCTTTTCAGGCGGAGTTTCATATTATACCTTGGGGACGAGCCGGCGTAGCCGGCGAGTCGTCCCCAAGGTATATATAAAGCCGACCAATCCTATCATAAGGCAGTCTGGCCTCGAACTCGTAATGGTTCACCTTGTAAATGTCTACACGTTTTTATCTTCACTGTTAATAAAGTTGTTTTAATTGTCACCACTTGCCTCATATCTTCGGTGACATTACATGGTGTCAGAAGTTCACAAGTATCTAGTCCAGGGTGAGAATTTCCTGTAATTACAGTCCATGTCCAGGACGAAGCAGACGAACGGAAAACCAATAAAAAGCTCTCGATCAAGTTAGGAAGAGGACGACAGCACCATGGCCACTGCACTCTACCAAGTTCCGACTCCGGAGAGTCTTGATTTCAAGAATCCCGCAGTTTGGACAAGATGGGAGCGTCGGTTTGAGCGTTTTCGCTTAGCGTCAGGATTGAAGAATCGGCCCGAGGAAGAACAGATCTATGCCTTACTATATATCATTGGGAGATAAGTCTGAAGACATTTTCCTAGCCTTCAAACTCACGGATGCTGAGAGGAAGGTATATGATACTGTATTAAAAATTTTAATGAGCATTTTACGTACGAGCGAGCAAGATTCAATGGGCGAGTCCAGGCAGAAGGTGAAGACATCGAATCCTATGTCACAGGGCTTCATGCGCTATCGCAGTCTTGCGACTTTGGAACGTTGCAAGACGATCTCAACCGAGACAGATTTGTGGTCGGTATCAAGGATGGAGCGCTGTCTGAGAGACTCCAGTTAGACACAGGGTTGACGTTGGAAAAAGCAGTCAATATGGCCCGTCAATCGGAATCGGTCAAGCGACAGCAACGCAAGATGGGAGATGAAAAGGTTCAAGGCTCCGTCGATCATATTCAGTGGAAACCACAATCGCGTCGCAACGGGAGAGGCCAAGATAGACAGAATTCTAATACTGGAAGAAGCCGAAAATCAGAGCAGTCAACAGAGCGTTGCCCGAGATGTGGAAGAAATGAGTCGCATGGTCGAAATCTTTGTCCAGCGAAAGCTGCAACGTGCCATAGATGTCAACGCAAGGGACATTTCAAAGGCGTATGTCTTGCCGTTCCAAAGAGTCTCCATGAGATCCTGGGAACGGGGAAGAGTTATCGGACTGTAGAAGACGCATTTCTGGGTGCTCTCTCGGCAAACTCGGACCGTGATCAGTGGATGGTAGATGTCCTGGTCGAGAGAGAAAACGTTCATTTCAAGATCGATACTGGGGCAGAGGTCAACGCAGTTCCTGAATCCGTGGCCATAAAGTTCCGTGGTCAGATCCAGCCTCCGGATAAACGACTACTTGGGCCAGGTCAGACCCGTCTACAGTGCGTGGGGTACCATGAAGTTCATATGGTGTATGGAGAGGTCGAGATCCGGTTCAAAGTTTATGTCCTGAAGAATCTACAGAACTCGCTCTTGGGTTTGCAAGCCAGCCGGAGCCTAGGGTTGGTTCCGGGAAGTCCCAGCAAACACGTCGATGAACTCACGATGGTAGATACGAAGAAAGAGTTCGGCGCACTCTTCAATGGTCTTGGACGACTTCAGAGAGAGTTTTCCATCAAGCTAAAGCCCAATGCGGTTCCGTATGCCGTCACCACTCCCCGAAGAGTTGCATTACCGCTGATGGGCAAACTGAAGGTTCAACTTACCGAGATGGTTCAAATGGGAGTAATCAAGCAGGTGGACGAGCCAACGGACTGGTGCTCACCGATGGTAGTTGTCCAAAAGCCATCAGGTGATATCCGTATCTGCATCAACTTAACCGAACTTAACAAGCAGATCGACAAAGAATTGGAGCAGATGCCAGCGGTAGATCATATTTTGGCCCAGCTGGCAAATGCTAAAGTCTTCTCGAAGTTAGACTGTAACTCCGGCTATTGGCAAGTTCCGTTACATAAAGACTCTATGAAGCTTACCACTTTTATTACACCGTATGGAAGATTCTACTTCACTAGATTGCTGTTTTGGCTCCGCGCCTCAGCAGAACACTACCAAAAGCGTATCCGAGCTTGCATCGAGGGAATCGACCTAGCGTTAAATCTTCAAGATGATATACTCGTTTGGGGTTCAGGCACTGAGGAGTATGACCGGAACCTAAGAAGAACTCTTGCTGCATTGGAAATGAACGGGATTACCCTCAATGATAAGAAATGCGAATTTGGAAAGGACTCCTTGAAGTTCCTGGGACACATTGTAGCGCCTCGGGAATCAGGCCTGACGAAGAGAAAATCCGGTCTATTCGGGATATGAAACCACCGACAAATGTTACTGAGGTGAGAAGATTATTGGGCATGATTAACTACCTTGCCAAATTTATTCACAGAATGGCGGAAAGACTCCAACCGCTAAATAGTCTTCTGAGCCGGAAGAGTTCTTGGACCTCGGGTCCGAGACAAAGGGAAGCTTTCCAATTTGTACTGGAGACGTTGACGAGTAATCCGGTTCTCGGAATCTTCGATCCGGCCAAAGAAACTACTGTATCAGCGGACGCCCCAGCCTACGGAATTGGAGCGTTTATTCGTCAAAAGCAGTTAGACGGGTCTTAACGAGTAATTGCCTATGCGTTAAAAACTCTCAGCGACGCTGAAAAGAGGTACGCGCAGATAGAGAAGGAAGCGTTGGCACTCACTTGGGCCGGTGAGTGGTTCAAGGATTACGTCACGGGTATCAAGATCACCTTGGAAACCGATCACAAGCCACTTCTTCCTATCCTACAAACCAAACAGCTTGACGATCTATCTCCGAGGCTTCAGCGTGTGAGGATAAGGATTATGTGCTACTTATACGATATCAAGTTTACTCCGGGGAAGTTGTTGATACCGGCTGACGCTTTATCACGCAATCTATTGAATGTCACAAACAGCGAGCTTCAAGATGAGGTTGCTGCTCACATAAAATTGGTGACGTCGTCGCTACCTGCGTCAGATCAGAAGTTAGCAGAGACCCTTCAGTCTCAGCTCGAGGACGAGGTCTGTCAAGACCTGACTAGTTGTATCCAGTAGGGATGGCGGCACAAGAAAAAATTGAAGCAGTCGTGTCACGGTTACTATGCACACCGGCATGAGCTCTCCGTTCAGGACGGACTGTTGATGAACAACAGTCGTTTGGTTATCCCGAAAAAGAAGCGTGAGGAAATCATTCAACGTCTCCATGAAGGTCACTTGGGCATCACCAAGTGTCGGGAGAGAGCACGACAGTCCGTTTGGTGGCCGAGCATATCGAAAGACATTGAAAGGGCCGTCAAGGGGGGCGAGAGGTGAATCAGGGAGTCAGACAACCGACATGAACCGTTAATGCCTACTGAGTTACCTGAGCGAGCTTGGCAGATGGTTGCTTTGGATTTGTTGTACCACGAGAAGACATGGTTTCTGTTAATATCCGATTACTACTCTAGATTCATGGAGCTGATTAAATTGAGAGATCAATCCGCGGACACCATCATTGAAGTTCGGTCCGACAATGGTCCGCAAGTCGCCGCTACCAGGTGTGAAGCGTTCGAGAAGTTCTCCAAGGACTATGTGTTCTGGTCAGTCACGAGTAGTCCGAGGTTTCCGCAGAGCAACGGGTTCATCGAGGCTGCAGTTAAAATCATCAAGAGCAGACTCAAGAATTCAGATGACATATACCTGGGTCTGTTAGCCTACCGCTCCACTCCATTACCAAATGGGTACAGCCCGGCGGAGCTGTTGATGAACAGGCGTCTCCGAACAACTGTTCCTGTCAAATCATCACTACTGTTGCCAGCAGTTCCTGACAAGGAGGTCGTCGTACAGAAAGAGAAACGCGCGAAAGATACACAAAAGTTTCACTACGATCGTCATCATGGAACGAGGACTCTCACGGACTTAGTCGAGGGTACGTGAGTCTGGATTGTTGACAAACGCACGGAGGGACGAGTCATCGGCCAGGCAGTTCGTCCAAGATCCTACTTGGTGAAGACATCCTCCGGAGTCATTCAACGCAACCGTTATCATTTGGTCCCGTTACCACAGCTACATCACCAAGAGCCTGTGGTCACCGTACAATTTGTTCCTGCATCACCAAAAGCAGAGACTGTACCTGGTCAACTTTCGGCTCCGAGTTCGCTATCAGAAGTTCCAGATCCCAACCAGGGCATGTAATCGAGCGGAGTAACGTCTACACGGGCAAATCCTGATTCGACTCCGGACACAGAGTTAACCAACAGTACCCATCGTCAGGGGTCAAACTCTCAAGTAACTACCAGGTTTGGAAGGGTTGTAAAACAACCAATACGTCTCGACTACGAAGCTTTCCGGCGCTAAAAACGTGGGGGAGATGTTTGGTCAAGATAAGATTGTCTTATCTAAAGAAAAACCATTTGACCTATTATCGGGCAATATATAAAGCCGACCAATCCTATCATAAGGCAGTCTGGCCTCGAACTCGTAATGGTTCACTTTGTAAATGTTTATACGTTTTTATCTTCACTATTAATAAAGTTGTTTTAATTGTCACCACTTGTTTCATATCTTCGGTGACATAACACTTTCTGTCTTGATTTTGACAAAAGTATATAGTAGACGACAGTGGCGGCGCCAGGAATTTTCACCAGGGTAAGCAAACCAAATAAATGGGCCCCCTACTCGCCCCCCCCCCCCCTTTTCAACGAAATGCTTGAATAAAAAATTACGATTAAAACCTTTTAATATGCTTGGTTACTGGAATAAATTTTATAATGAAAGACTCAAATATCACTTTTTCATTATACATTTTATATAAGAAATTAATGAGATTCGCCTATTGCCTCTTTTAGCGAATTTTATCTCTTGGGAGAATTTTGAGGCCCTTTCTAGATCAATTTATAGGATGATTTTGGGGCCCCCTTGAAATTTGAAGGTCGGCAGTGGCCTACCTGGCCTACCCCCTAGCGCCGCCACTGGTAGACGAATATTTGGCCGTATTTGGACCGTGAATTATCGAGAACTGACCGACTTGAAATAAACTGGTCTCGAGCCACTGGATATCAAAGAAGTACGCCACTACTCCAACCAAGATAATGTTTTTACAAGGGCTCTTATGTTCTCCGGTCCCCAGAGTCGCGTGGGTTAGACCAATATATGGCACTAGTCCAATGACAGCAGCTTTTCAACGTAAACCCATTAATATCGCAGTTAGAAACCTCTTTCTGTCTTGATTTTGACAAAAGTATATAGTAGACGAGTATTTGGCCGTATTTGGACAGTGAATTATCGAGAACTGACCGACTTGAAATAAACTGGTCTCCAGCCACTTGATATCAAAGAAGTACGCCACTACTCCGACCAAGATAATGTTTTTACAAGGGCTCTTATGTTCTCCGGTCCCCAGAGTCGCGTGGGTTAGACAAATATATGGCACTAGTCCAATGACAGCCGCTTTCCAATGTAAACCCATTAATATCGCAGTAAGAAACCTCTTTCTGTCTTGATTTTGACAAAAGTATATAGTAGACGAATATTTGGCCGTATTTGGACAGTGAATTATCGAAAACTGACCGACTTTAAACAACTTTTCACAACTGTCACATGGTGTATCATGAAACATATATTCAAAACATCGAGTTAACTGAACACCATACTTAGGTAACAATTCCATTTCATCTAACAAAGGTCTTACGGGCTCAACTACACCACTCTGAGATGTATTGATTTATCTATCAGATATTTTAGTTACATCGATAGCCATTTTAAGGAACAACAATCCGTTTTACCTGTACCCACGTGGATAAACTACTAATGAAACGGCATCTCAGCACCCAAAATGTCGTATTTTCTCCTTTGACTTTCTCTTAGCGTGAACAGTGGCGGCGCTAGGGGGTAGGCCAGGTAGGCCACTGCCTACCTTAAAATTTTGAGGGGCCCCAAAATCACCCTATAAGGGGCCCCAAATTGATCTAGAATGGATCTCAAAATTGTCCCAAGAGATAAAATTATTTATAAATAACAATGAAACAATTGTCGATAATGTATTTAGAAATTTTTGAGGTATCTCCTAGTAAATAAAACCAGTTCTGTTATATTTGAACGCGTTTTACTGTTGTTAGAACTTTTTTGTTCGTCATGTACATCACTACTTTAGTTTATTGAAGCATTTCGTTGAGAAAAAGGGGGCCCATTTATTTGGTTTGCCTACCCTCGCGAAGAATCCTGGCGCCGCCACTGAGCGTGAAGGCATCGAGTTTAATGTTAAAAGTCGAGGTACCTATATATAACCAGGCAACTACCGTCGCCCGGTTATATAAAAGTCGAGGTACCTACCGTCGCGTCGCCCGGTTATAATAAGAACGTTGAACGATCAAATTGGTGCCATGATTTTATTGGTTACAGAATAATTCCGCCCAAAAAACCACGCGCGGCGCGCGGTTAAAACCGTTTCTAGTTCAAGCGCGCGCTGCACGTGGATTTTAGGGTGAGTAATTCTGAAACCGATTAAATCATGGCCCAAGCCGCCGCCCAAGCGATGCCTTTTGTTCAACGTTCTTATACATATATACGTTCTTGGTTATGGTAATGTCGTGTAACACGACTCGTGTTACAGCAACAAGATCGTTATTGCATAATTCCCCAACTGGAATTTTGAAAGATTTTTCTTTCAACGGGTAAAAAGATCGCAAATGATCATGAAGTTACAATCAGTCGTACTCTGCTGAATTCAACGTAGGAAACCACGTAGGAGGCCCATACTCGTATACTTTGCATGTAAGCAAACAAACTAGCTTCTAGTTCTTTGTCATTACCTTCCATTTGATTCACAGAAAAATTAACAGGAATAGACTTACACGCAATCATACGTAACATAACATTTATGCTATTCGACAAATATTTGAATTCACTATCACAAATAAGATGAAAAAGGTATTGTTCGTTTTTAGAAAACCTTCTATCCTTATTTAATATACTCTGAAGACGAAAATTTGCTTCAGTCAACAAAGAAAAAGGTCTTTCCGAGATCACCAGTGGGGTATATTCTCAGGAGGAATATTTAATAAATCCCAAATCTTTTACATTAAGGTTCAATTATAACACATATGTTATCAAAATGAAACTCAACAGATACAATTTCATACGAACTAGTTTCGAACCCACCCCGTTAGGACGTAATGGGTTTAGTATACTAACGTCTATAACCACTACACCACGCTTCACCACGCTGCTATAAATTATTATACGACACATTTATTTTCTAGAAGACCAAGGCTTATGAAACTCGAGCTTACTCATCGCATGGACGCCATTTTATTTCATTTTTCATGGACCAAAGTCATTTCAAAAGAGGCTAGCGCAACAACGTAATTTTTTTCTGAGCCTAGATGCTATCGCCACCTGGTGTAAATTGAAAATCCGCAAAATTCTTGAAAAATTATTTATAACCTTAATTTCAAATTTAATAGAAAAAATATGGCTAGGAAATTAATTTAAACTATAAACTAAAATCCCTTTGAAAAAGTTTCATCAAGAACCAAACCAGTTTACCTGTACAAGTGTCTAAAAGTTACTTAAACTTATGGGTACCTCAGCACCAAAATATCTCATTTTCCCATAGCGTGAAGGCCTCGGGTTTTATCGATTTTAATGTTAAAACGCACGTTACCTATATACAGGGTGTCTCAATTTGTTCGATCAGGCCATTTTTCTCAAAATGTATTTATGCTAGGGTTCTGAAATTTTCAGGGTTTATTTGTTAGGTATGGAAGGCTTTGGTTACTACATTTCAGAAAAATCGAACGATTTTATGCCGTTTTGGAAAATTTATTTTTTCACCGGTAGGTATCACGCAAAATGTTTCAATAGAAAAGTTGTAGGGCATAGTCGAAATTGTAAAAATAATTTTGGTTCGGTTGAAAAAGACCTATTTTTAACTGAGTTTCGAGGTCGGGGAAAAAAACAAGTTGTACTAGCAGGCAATAGCCTTTAACGACACTTGTACATTAAAATAGAATAAAAAAGGAAGAAAAAGCCACTATAATTTTTGTACATATAGTGGCTTTTTCTTCCTTTTTTATTCTATTTTTATTCTACAAATCTTTGTTTGATGATCTTACTCGTAACCACTTCGAAATGGAAGACGCGGTCTTTGTCTACTTTGTCTAATTAGGTGTTGAACGTAATAATTTTCTTTAACAATAACTTTTTGTAGATCTGATTATTAACTACATAGCTGAAAGCATAAGTTCCCTAAAATAAATGACATGTGTGTTGTGATTATGTACGATTGTTTACGTTAAAGGCTATTGCCTGCTACTACACTTGTTTTTCCCCCGACCTCGAAACTCAGTTAAAAATAGGTCTTTTTCAACCGAACCAAAATTATTTTTACACTTTCGACTATGCCCTACAACTTTTCTATTGAAAAATTTTGCGTGACACCTACCGGTGAAAAAATAAATTTTCCAAAACGGCACAAAATTGTTTGATTTTTCTGAAATTTAGTAACCAAAGCCTTCCATACCTAACAAATAAACCCTGGAAATTTCAGAACCCTAGCATAAATATATTTTGAGTAAAATGGCCTGATCGAGCAAATTGAGACACCCTGTATATCAAATCAAAATCAAATGAGTACTTTCTACCAGATCAAGTTTGTTACTTTCAAAAATCTTTACAAGGTACCTCTATTAAATTCCAATCAATTTTTCACTAAAGTCACTTAAGTTTATATATTAAATCAAATTCAAATAGGCACTTTTTTTCTAAGAATACCTTAAATAGAAATTTACAACCCTAATACGTAATCCACCGGAATAATGTGAACTACGGTTTTGGTTTTGGTTTCAGTTTTACTTTGCCCACGGCCAACTTCGATGACGCGCTTAAGCGCGAACAGCGCGTCATCAAAGTTAGCCGTGCTATACCCATGCCGAAAATAATTCATTGCACGTGACTCTCGTCAAAAGACATGTTTTAGAGGAAGCATGGACGAACTACCGTATAAAAAAAAACAACGGTTTACCCCTCCCCCCTTATACGTACGCAGGAAAATTAAAAAGACTTGAGCCGAAGATTATATTAAATTCAAATCAATATTTTAACTTAGTTTTTGAAACTATCAAAAATTAAGTTTCACCTAACCTACAAAAATCAATCTCGTTTCAATTTTTTTCGGTAGATGGCGACCTCTATCACTTTCAAATCAAATATCACTTGGCCTGTAAAAATGAATATCAATTAAACTTTTTTTCAATAGTTGTCGACACGTGTCCTATCCCATTAAAATCAAATTTTCGTAACGATAAATATGCGGAATCACAAATCAATCAATTTTTTTGCGGTATTCTGAAACCTTTCAAAATAAAATTTTCTTTGTATAGAATTTTTTGTGTTAAAAATCATATCAAAATTGATCAAAAAAAGTATCAGATTCAAAAAAGATATGATAGTGCCCATCTTTGGAAGGGACATATATTGTAGGAAAAAGCTCAGCTACGCCGAGGAAAAAGGAGATATATAGGTAACGCTGGGCATTTTACTGGGGCTAAGAAGGGACAGGTATTAGAGAAGATAGTATCAATTGAAAATGCCCTTACTTGCATCCCACCTAATTACATCTAATTAAGTGGCATCGTACCAAGGGACATTGCCCTAAGTAGAATCGTATATAGTGGCATCGCCCTAAATGGTATAGTGCCTAGTGACATCGCACTAAACGGAATCGTACCTAGTGGCATCGCCCTAAGTGGCATTGTACCTAATCTGGTTCTGAAATCTGGTGTGTATTGAGAGGGGAGTTTTGCTTTTGAGCCTATATATAACGGCCTTAACATACTAAGTAGGCAAACTTTACCCGTATTTCAAAATTAAATTTTAGTTACATTTATGGTAGTGTTATTAGTATTATATGTTTCATTTAAATGCAAAATATATCCCCATAAAATAAATCAAGAATTCTATATTATAACGTTAAAAATATATAGTCCCACTAGTAGTGACATTTTCAACATTGCTTTTCGTCATCACAATAGCTTTATTAGTGCACAACATTTTTAGGAAAAATTATTTCTCAGTGGTAGAGTAACATTGGTAACGTCACCGTAAGATTATCTTGGGAACTCTAGAGTGCCGACGTGCCATACCTTAATTGGAAAATGGTAAGGTTTTTGAAATTTACTCCTTACGTCATCCAGCGCTCATTGGCCCACGAATCAACGTTTTTATTATATTATAAATTCTTTTCAATCCTAATTCAAAATAGGACTGTACTAACTAAAATTTAATTTTGAAATACGGGTAAAGTTTGCCTACTTAGTATGTAAAGGCCGTTATATATAGGCTCAAAAGCAAAACTCCCCTCTCAATACACACCAGATTTCAGAACCAGATTAGGTACAATGCCACTTAGGGCTATGCCACTAGGTACGATTCCGTTTAGTGCGATGCTACTATATACTAGGGCTTACTATTATCCGTATAAACGTGTCTACGTATAAACGTATGCTTAAGTGAAGTACGTTTATAAAACGGATAGCTATAAACCTTTGGAATTATCCGTTTACACGATTTATTCAAAACGTATAACCGTATAAACGTTTAACCGTTTTTTCGTTTAATCGTTTAATCGGTTTTCCATTCAATCGATTATTCGTAACGTTTACCCCTGTGTTTCCTGATAGTGTAGTTGTGTAAGACGTAACTTTATCTTGCCTACTTGATACGAGTTAAGGAGTTTCTTCTCAAAACTGGACAGTACAATTTTAAAGGCCTGGGTCGTTGGGCGTAAACAAGAGCCAATGTTTAACGTCAACTCTCATAACTAACTCCGATTTGGGTGTTGGATCCAAATGTTGGGTACAATGGCTTGACTATTCCATGACAACTCGGTTCCCCAACGAATTTTTTTTGTTAACCCTAGAGTTGTATTAGCGAGTCGGCTCTTAAAATTGGCTCTTATCGAAGGAATTTGGAGCTTTTTTTACCACCTTTCTAGTTATAGAGATTGAATTTTTAACCATGGCTAAGATATGTAAGAGTAATTTATAAGTACACGATGAAGTATCAGTCGTGTACTTATAGTTTATTCTTATATATGACCTTCCTACTCTAGACTTTCTTTACCAATAACAAGAAACAAGCATGGCACAAGATAGGTTAAGTATAGCAATATATTTCTCAAAGGCCTGCGATGGTCCGGGGTCATTGTAAAGGTACGCTAGGGCGGAGCTGTGTGTGGCCTTTGGCAACTCGACTTCCATTTCCATTACCTCGGAGCTCTTGCGCAACATGCCTCGGACATATTCCCGAACAGCTTGTCTAACCTCAGGTGTTTCATCCGCAAGGTCTTTGTAGCGTGGGTCCAGAAAGGCCGCTATGAGACGTGCGAGAACCTGCTCTTGGTTGTCGCTTGTACTAATGTATGTCAATTTAAGATGAAAGCGCGTCACAAGTTCCTTGATAACCATATCTTTAAATTCGGAAGTCATCGAGGAATCGCCGGTAGATGGTTGCATATGGTTTTTAACTACTTTTGTAATTAGTGGTCGAACCATGGACGTTGGTGAACTCTTATCACCACAAAATACAGTAGTTACCATTTGCAGTGGTTTTAATAGGTCTACTAATTCGGCAATTTGTGTCCACTCTCTCTCTGCTATGTCAAGCTTTTCAGCAACCGCTCTGGTTGTGAGTGTTCTGTCGGTTAGAACAGTGGTAATGGGCAGTCGATTCTCCAACAGACGTTGTAACATTTCAAACGTCGAGTTCCATCGGGTCTTTACGCTTTGTATGAGTTTCTGTTTTTGAAATCCTAGCTGCACCTGTTTCGTCTCCAAAGCTAATGTTGCCACATTTGAGTGTCGAAAGTGTCCAACTATTTTAGAGGCTTTTTGGCAGACATCAACGGTGGTCTTGTGCTCAAGAGCCTTATTAGCGGCAAGTTGAATTGAATGTGCGGCACAAGTGAGCCCACCTTTTTCCTTTATGCCAAGGCTACTCATGTCACGAACGGCGTTGACCACATTTACTGCATTATCAGTCACAACAGTTATGGTCTTGTCTAAGATGTTCCACTCTTTCAAAACGTCTTCCATGGCGTTGCAGAGGTTGGCCGAAGTGTGACGTTCTTCCATAAGCTGAGTAGTCAATGTAAATGACTTCGGTGTCCACTGGTTGTCTTTTAGATGAACTGTCACCGTAAGGTATGATTGTTGGGCTCGTGAGGTCCAGCAATCGGATGCGCATGTAACATTTTCAACCGCGTCCAATTCCTCTTTTATTTGACATTTCACCTTATCGTACAACATGTCCAGCCTTTTTTTTAGAGCAGACCCCTTACAAATGTTGTAACCGGGCTCCACAGTTTCCATGAACTGAATAAAACCCGGACACGATGCAAACGAAAGTGGAAGCTGTGACATACCAATCATCTTTGCAAGGGCTTGATGAATACTTTCGGTACGGTCTTTAGAACAAATACGTCTAAGAGTCCCGGTAGAAAGGCGCTTGCGTTTAAGTACTGGCCCAATTGAAAATGATCTGGAAGCACTCGTCGACGGTGTACTGGGTAGATCATCGATTTGGACAATATCTCCGCTCTCGCTATCACCCTTTCTAGTAACGTCGTCCTCCTCGCTGTAAATTAAAAAAAAATGCGTTAAATATTCCAAACACGTATTGTACTTTCGACATCATTTACGCAGAGCTCAGTACAAAAGTAGCTTACTTCTGGTTTAATTCAGCTACTGCACCAAGATGGTCACTTGGAGATTTGCCGTGAACCTTCTTTAAATGGTTTCCGATTGCCCCTGTTGAACCTCCTTTACACGTGAACTCATTGTTGGTGTAGTCATCACAAACAAGGCAAAATGCCGTGTCACCCTTTCTCTCCGCGAATTGCCAAACCCAACTTTTCATCTTGCCCATAACATCGATTTAAAAATTAATATATTCCAATAAACTATGCGTTTGGAACAAAAGGAAACGAAAGACCTCTGTTATCTAAAGTCAAAGTCCTATTGTAGATCGTACACCGTTTGCAATGGGTAATAATTATTAAAAAACATGTAGATTTCATTAAAAAATAAACTTTGGTAACATCCAAGTTTTTGTACCCAACCTTTGCTACACAGCAGGAACACGGATTTTCGTTTTAAGATAAGCGTGTCGATAGGTCCGTGTAAACGTATCAAACTACACGGGTACACGTGAAATATACGTTTATCTGTTAACTTCTAAAAACACGGCGGTTTTGGAAACGGTTTTTAAAACGTTTACACGTATAACTTTAAACGGATATAGAAACACGGATTTGTGCAAAGACCCCACTATATACGATTCTACTTAGGGCAATGTCCCTTGGTACGATGCCACTTAATTAGATGTAATTAGGTGGGATGCAAGTTAGGGCGTTTTCAATTGATACTATCTTCTCTAATACCTGTCCCTTCTTAGCCCCAGTAAAATGCCCAGCGTTACCTATATATCTCCTTTTTCCTCGGCGTAGCTGAGCTTTTTCCTCTAATCTCTATATTGTCAGTATCTCTGCTATTTGTTAGAAGGATATGAGGCGAGGGACGAAAAATTGCAGCGCCGTTGGTGGGTCATGCGCGATAGAAAATCCGTCTTTAGATTCCGCCAAGGACAAAACATGGAGGAAGCACCGCCAAAATTTGTCCTAGAGGGAATAGAAACAAGACTTACCACGTTTAGAGGCTCTCTTAATATCGACGGCGCTGCCGGCGTTTTGAAAACACGGACTGGCCGGAGGGCTACACATAGAAATCTCATAGGTAACTAGAATGCTGCCGCCTACAGCCGAGCTTGACGCCAGTTCGCCTTGAACCTTCAGCCAATGAGAGGCCGTAGAGTGGTTCCGCCAAGGAGGATAATAATCCTCCTTGGATCCGCTACTATAGCGGGAGATAGGTGACGTCCGTCTGTCTGGTGACATTAACTGCCGTGATTTGCACAAAGGCATTAACGACCATTTTTGACATTTTAATGTTTTAGTTTTATCTGGGTAAGTTGGTGGTGCTGATTCTGAATCTGAAATTAGTTTGTTTCTAGCCCTCTTAATTTTTAAGATATACGCTTGTCACAAAAGCATTATTTCGGTACTTTCACGGAACTACTTCGCAAATAGGCATTAAGCGCCATCCTTTACTTAGCACAAAAGCATTTTATGGGTTTATACAATCAGCATTAAATGCTTTTGTGCGAATAATTTAAGTAATATGAGATTACCTTTAAATAATTTGCGCAAAAGCATTATTGCCTTTGTGAACATTTAAAACTCAAAAAATACCATGCACATCGGAATTTAACTTAAAAATCGGGATAAAGGAACCGCTAGTTTCAATCAGGAACTATAAATTTAAAAAGAGCAGAAAAAATACTACTAGATAGGATATTTTAAAGAAAATTCTGAGGGAAAGTTTTTCATTGATAAAAAAAAGCAACAAAACTGAGTTTTTCTTAAAATGACGTTTTGGTTGTTAATGCCTTTGTGCAAATCACGGCAGTTAAATTCTTGGCAGAACCACTCTTTGAGCTCTGATTGGCTGAGATCTGGCTATCGTCTGCCACGGCGTTTGGCCCATTTGCCAGTTACACGGCAGCATTCTAGTTACCTATTAGATTTCTATGGGGCTACCTATCCTTCTAACATATAGGATCCTTGCCCAAGGTTCCTAGAAAAAAGCTACGCCAGCCATAGAGATACAATAGTGCTATTTCTTTTCTATCTGACGAAGTTGACCGTGAGTGCCGACCCCCTTTTCGCCGATATAGGAAGCCATGAGATGGGCAGATTACGTGGCGCCATCGACGCGCGGTGAAATGAAATACATTGTGCCTTTTGAAAATCAACTGTCTTTTGTTGTAAACAAAGGAAGGACAGAGGGCGTTGCAAATTTCATATATGCGCGGGGGGGGGATGAATTTCCACGGTCAAAAACAGGGGTGCCTTAACGCGGTAATCTTCCCTCTATTTCTTTTCTATCTCTATGACGCCAGCAGCATCCTTGTAAGAAGTTTAGCGCGCGCTCGGCGGGAAAATTTTGGAAAAATGGCTGCAAGATGGTTGCCGCTACGTTACGTGCTGCCCTCTAGTAAAATAGGAAGCTCATTTTTCTTTATTTAAAAAAAGTGGCGTCAGATTTGAAATCAAAAACAGTAACAACAAACTTGCAGCAAACGAGTATGGAAATGGAAAACGATAGAATAAAAAATAGTAAGTTAAGAAAATTTGAAACAATTAACAATTCATTCTTTAAAATTTACTTAAATGCAGATATACAATTGGATCATGCATATGCTGGTGTTTTTTTTTATTAATTTACTATTTACCCCATTATTCTAGATACTGAATACAGTGAATTATTTTCAAAAATCATTTAGAGGAAATTTTGATTAACACATCCAAGTCTATGATAACGCTATCAAAAGTTGGAAGGTCAACTGAGATTTTGGTAAGATAACGTAAATACGGTATTAACTTAAAGCCCAGGAGGAAATCGATTAATCTCATTTATAAATCATTGTGTTAGGGGGTTTCGAGTACTCAGTGATAGATTTAGCTTAAAAAGGCTCTGAATAATTGGGTTTATTAAGTAAAACATTTTTCAAAAATAAACTATATTTATTAATTACTGCCAGAGCTTTAACGTTTATTTGAAGCCATACTTGAGAAGTCTAAATTAATAACTGGCCATACAAGGGATTACAACAATAAAATAGTGGACTGATGAACCACCAAAAAACTAACAATAAACAGCTAGGGCACTATACGTAATGTAACTTACGGTTTTAGTTTCATTTTCTACATTTAAAATTAGTGACCAATCAGAAACAACTAGGACTTGTACCTCACCCAATAAGAAATCTTTAGGCGGGACTATATATTTTTTTTTTGTAACTTTTCCCGCCATTTTTACAAGCTCGCGAGTAGTACCTTGGTAAGAATAATAGTTTCGAGTATTCGAAATTTAAGCCTAGGCCTCGATTTGAGGCTCGAACCTTTTTCGAGCTTTTCAAAAAATGATTTTCGATCGAGTACTCGAACAAAATCGAGTACTCGCACATGCCTACTTCTAATCTCAAATTTAAACAGTGAGAAAAATGGTTCCTAAATTTTTGATAACTATTCCCTCTTATATAACTTGTGATAACAAATGTTTATACTATGTTATTTATTTTACATTTATTTATGAAATTATTATTTACAAAGTTCCCAAAAAATTTTGGATATTTAAATTCTAGTATTAAATTTTATTTTGAAAAGCTTTTACTCTACTAGTGTTCTGCTTTTTGTTTTGAGAACTCTCTCCACCCTCTTTCTTTTTAAATTTACATTAGCTCTTTGTGGTTTCGGGATGAAAGGGCCTAGTAATTTAATTTTTTTGTCGGTTTGTCCATACTGGTTGAGGTTTGGATTGTCCGCGCAACCAACGCTGGTTCTTTGTTTCCCAAAATGTCTTTCTACGGTGTCTTGATTGAGTTTAGATGTGTAGACTACTTTGGCCCCCTTCGACAACAGGAATTTAATCACTCCAATCGTGGAATATACTGCAAAAGGGAAAGTTTAGTTATAATTGTACAAATCATTGCTATCATTTCAGTGTACCTGTAATTTTTAACCCCTTGAGCGTTTCACTGCTGAACATTAATTTAGATCTGTCGCAATTTTCATCAACATCTAGCTGTTGGACCTTATTTTTCCATTCATCAAAGTATCCGCAAAACTCTTCCTCGAGCCACTGTAAAAGAAAATATCAGTAAATTACTCATTTAATAATATATAATATAATTTCAGTACTTTTAATCGCCAGTCATCTGCTTCGGTAAATGGTAGTTTTGCTGGTTTCCGCCGGTGAATTCCTTCAGTTGCACGTTTAGTATTCATAATATCGAAAAATTGGTCCAATAAACGTAACAATTTAACTATTTCTGCAGCGCTCTTGTCGAGTAAGGTTTCACTCTCATTAGTTCACTAGGTCCAGGAAATACGTGAACGGAAGACAATTTTGGGGCCAGTCACATTAAAGAATTTTCTGTGTCTTTCATAAACATATCAATGACATGCTGCCACACTATAGTTTTTCCATTTTTTGTCAGGAGACGGGTATGTTCTTTACCAGTGCCACTTTTGAATATGTTATTTCTTCCAGTTTTTGCTAAATGGCAGATGTCTGACCGAAAAAATAAGGGTTCTTTTTCAGGACTGAAAAGATTTAAACAGCGAAAACCAATAACGTGGCTGTTTTCTTCCCTTTCATATTCTGTACATTGTCTAATGAATCTCATATTCATAGCGGCTTTGTTTCAGACTATGACTAGAATTTTGAAATTTGCAGGTTGAAGATTTATTGGAGTTTTTAAGCACCAATGATGACAGCAAAGCCTACACTACACTAAACTGACGAACTAGTAAGAAGTCATAATATATTAATTAAAATAACTAATGTTTATTAATTAAAACATATTAATAATGAATACTGTACAAGATGGTATGACAGATTATAATCGCTATAAGTGGATATATATATACTAGGTTAAAAAATAGTTAACAAGATTAGCATTAAAAATCTTATTTACATTTAACATTTTAACCTGTTCAAAAACGAAACGGAAAAAGCCGATAACGTTTCTTATCTTCAACAAGGTTTTTATATTGCTTCCCACATGATGGAATATAGGTCATTAAATTTTTGCATGGAAAAAATGCATAAGCGTATTTTAAGTTCGACGTTAAGCCCCGAACCATAACAGGGTTCATACAACATTTGGAAAATTAATTTCCCTGATATTTCCAGGTTTTCTCCAGGAAGTTTCCCTGATATTTCCAGGTGCTAAAGCGCCTTATGTTTTCGTTTAAGCGAAAAAAATTATATATAATTATTGAGGCGCTTCCAGACTCAAACGAATTTCCCTGATATATCCAGGTTTTCCAGGTTTGTTCAAAAGGATTCTTTTCTAACGTGGATTGAACTCATTGAAGGCATTCACTATCAAATATTATTCCATCTTTTTTTATTGTTCTTTTAATTATATTCTGAAGTCGTTTAATTCTTGCTACCAGTAGTTAACTTTTATGTTTAAATTTTTTTAGTTTGTTTTTGATCTCATCTTTCGTCATCCAGCGGTTATTTGTTTTTTTTGCTATCTGGTTTCTGTTTATAATTCTTTTCAAACGTACACGTAATCTATCTTTCGCTGTTCTGCAATTTAGACACTTCTTCGTGCGCTTACTTTCAAAAAGAAACGTGCATATGGTTGATCTCAAGCACTGACTCTCTTTGCAAAAATAAACAGACTTTGAGGGAGTATGAAATTGGCTTGTCACATCAAAGGAGTCTATCCCTTCGCAAAGAATCAACGAGTCCAACTTTTGAAATAAATTAAGTAGATCATTCAAAGACTGGATTTTAGTTTGAAGAGACAAGTTAGTTTTGGGAGGATATTCCAACTCTTTGTTGCAAGGTAACACTTTAACTTCAAATGATGATAGCACGTGTACCGTGATAAAACTAGTCGCATATCGAGATTTTAGAAAACACAGTAAAGTTTCTGTCCTTTCAATTGACCAAAGCAATGGTGTAGAAATGTGAACTTGATACAAAAAAAAGGACCTCCATAAATGTTCAAGATTTGACAATGGCTCGGATAATAATAACGCTAATTGTGATTGATTTGCCGAAATAGTACCTTCAATTTCAGCTGTTTGGTCTTCATAATTTGGCGATGTTTGGTTGTTATCTACAACCGGTATTTCCTATAATTGAATTGTAACAATTATTAGGGTTTCAAGAGATTACGGAATTAATTCTAATACAGGTATACTTGTATTAATTCTTGGTGTTCTGTATCGTTTAATGTTGGGCCATCCTTAGGTATTGTTATGTTTGAATCTGCTTTATTAGAAACTTCAGAAAGAGGATCCGGATATTCTAATGTTGGTCCTTTTCCTCCTGGAAAATGCACTGCGCAAACGTAATGACGGTATGTCACATTATCGATGGTCAGGTCTGGTCTATTCACTGCGGCAACCCATCTTTTGCATTTATCAATTTTCTTCGAAGGTTGCGGAAAAGGGGAAAAAGATATACCTTTTCCTTGAGGATCATTTTTACCTATTATAAAATTTTTACAAGACTTAAATGCACAAGATATTCTCATGTTTTTGGTGAACGAGTTACAACATCCTTTACCTAAAATGATTAAAATGAATTAAAAACAACTCTCTTCTTTTATTTGTTTGAAACTTACAGATTCTTTGCTGTTTCAGTTTTCGGCTGTTTGACAGAGATGGGCGACGCTCAGTGCGAAAACCAAAAGAGCGAAAAATCGGTCGCTCTCTCGCTCTCACGCGAATCGTTCTGTGCGAAGAGCGTATTTTCCCCTCTTTCGACGCTCTCTCTCTATGCGCTCTCCCCCCGGAGGAAGAGCGCCAGAAAAAAAGGTGGTGATTTTGATTCCCTCTCGCACCACGGACTGTAAATTTTAGAGGACCGGTATTCCCGAGGTATTTTACGCCCCGTTCACCGATCAGGCTGACGGGAGTCGCTCAAGGTCATAAAAAAAACTAGATTTCCAGATAACATGCGGGGGGGGGGGTCTATCTCTATGCGTGGTACAAATGACCTTGACGGACTCTCTCTCTCTAGTTCGAAGTGATTGATGCTCGGGGTAACCAAAATTCTACAGGGGAAGGCTACGCTTTACTCGTCCTCTAAAATTTACAGTCCATGCTCGCACTTGCGTATTTTTCCCATCTTCATCAAGTCGCCTTTCTAAAAGTGCGACGCTCTCGTCCCTCTCGATTCCGCTCTTTTAATTTCCGTGGCGCGCTTCGAAAGGCGCGAATTTCGAATTTCAATATTTTTTCACCCTTTAATGGCTGATAAATCAGAAATTCTATTTATTAAAAACGTCAAAAAATTAATAATTGGGAAATTTTTTAAAAGCAGTTTACTTTTGTGTGATTAATTGTACGAGCTTCATGATATGAAATATAGTCGATGAAGTCATACGCTTCGTATTGTGGTGGAGGCCGCCAATGTTTTTAATCAGTATTTTGCCTCTGCTATTCAACCTCTGCCCTTTGTCCCGTCTCCTTCTTGCACTGCCTCTCTCTCTACTTTTGACAAATTTACCTGTACGCCAGCTGATATTAGTCGTCTACTTGAAAAACTAAAAATTGACAAGTCATCCGGGCTCCGACGGTATTCATCCACTCTTGTTACGCAATTGTGCCCCTTCCCTTGTTTTCCCCCTTTACCTTCTTATTTCGTTCTCTTTCTCGAATTGTTCGTTGCCTCCCAATGGGGGCTTCGGCGCCACTGCTTGGACGAGAATGTGGTGATACGCAACCTGGTTTCTATGACCAATGGAACGCGAGAAATTTTTTTCACGACCTTGAACCGCGTTTTCAAGGTAATCCAATTTTACAAACTTTAAAGAATCCCACCACGGTGAATTTGTCTAGCAAATTTCCGTAATGCAACACGACTTGTTTTCGAGTTATTAGCTCTTTCTTGCAAATTTTCCCTTTTACGACCTTTGTGATTTTAGTAAACATTTTCTCGACTACCTAGAACCTATTGGTCAAATCCGATCGGGTTCAAGCTATGTACGTAGACCTTAAACGTGACAGGGAATAATAATAATAATAATAATAATAAATAGCTTTATTAGGATATGCAACTCAGTTTTTTAACTGCTTTCCAGTTCAAATTAGAACCAACTTTCTAGAGATAATTTTTGGATGACCTTGAAGACATTTTTCAAGCTCGTCGACATTTTCATAGTAGGTGTTCCCCCTACACGCTCTATGCGACCTGAAAATTTCAAATTCGTTCCTAAAACAGATTTTGAGATATTCGCCCTGGTCAATTTTTCAGTGGACACCATGTATAACCGAGGCGATTTCTCTCTTGATTTTTTGCTTAATAACTTCCCAGTTAACGATCATGATCATGCTCTCGACAACCCCCTCATCCTAATGTTCTGCTAATTTGTTATTTTAATGTTACGTTAATAAACCGTCTTTTAACCGACGTTTGGTAATCTTTATTATGCCCTCGTTGTGATATATAAGGTTTCCTTACTATAAGCCGCGAATACACATAGAAACCGTATCCAATAAATTAAATTCCCTTCATATAAAACTCAAATAAACGTCAACACCGTCTCAAATGATACGAAGTCTAGTTCCCTTCGAATAGATTTTGAAAAATAATTCAAATAAACCGCCACAGGTATCGAATAATTTCTCCATTCTTGGAGACCATATCGCCATCTAGTGGATTGAAAAAACGCATATACGACAAAATCCTACCCAAAATTCGTTAAAATAAATGGGAAATATTTTTAAAACGGTGGCGTGGAAATTGGCGAAACTAACATTAAAAACATTTCCGACTTTATATATATAAAAAATCTACAAAAAACGTTCCACGTCATCTCCCGTTTATAGAATCACGTCGCCTCCATTTGACCGTGGCGACATCTACTCTCGTTAGTGCAACAGACGGCGCGGCGGGTTTTTCAAATGAAAACGTCGTACGAACAGTCTGTTGCAATTTGAAACGCGAAAAAACACTGAGACGACAAAATCCTACCCAAAATTCGTTAGAATAAATAGAATAAATTCGCTATATTTTTAAAAAGGTGGCGTGGAAATTAACGAAACTAGCACGATTTGTACCCCTCTTCACGGTCTTCGTGACGACGTAAAACATTCCCGTTATTTGAAAAGGAAGTAGCGAAAAAACGATAAAATAAATTTGATATTGAAAGAAACGCATGTACAAAAAAACGCCAAAATGTCTATATATAAATGGGCTATACTTTTTAATTCTAAAATAAATTCATCTAGATTTAGTTGCTATTATGTTTGATTATATAATAAATTAGTTTAGATTCCTTTGTTATTAGGTTCGAATAAAGCCTAGAACAAGTTTTGATTCCATCGATGTAAACCTCGAATAAATATGAAAAAAGATCACAACAAACGGCGAAATAACCCAGAAACATTTTATTTACCTTTTTTTGAATAACTTGGTTTAATTCTTAATTTCGTTAATATAATGTTAAAGGGAATATAACCTTAGGTATTTGGTGTGGAACACCAACGCTTGCAGCTCTGGCCGCTCTTGCCTTCGGCTTTAAAAATGTTTGGCGCCACTGTACAGGGACATTTGAAAAATTGAAGGGGTCTTCCCTTTAAGCATGTTAAAGGGAATATAACCTGCAAAGCAATCTTTACGGAAGACCCCTTCAATTTTTCAAATGTCCCTGTACAGTGGCGCCAAACATTTTTAAAGCCGAAGGCAAGAGCGGCCAGAGCTGCAAGCGTTGGTGTTCCACACCAAATACCTGAGGTTATATTCCCTTTAAAATCGCCAAAATTATAACCCCTTTTCCCTTTAGAATAAATAAAATAAATATCGTCGTATCTGGCACACTCGGCGTCTCCCGAATTTATGTAATAAGCAGAGATTGTTAAAGGATTTAAGACGCGCGGGAGCTGTTAAATTTGAAAATTTGGAAACAATTTCAGAAAATTGGTTCTGGGCTTTTGGGAGTTTGAATCTGTCTGTTTCATGATGAGGGGTCCAGATCGGGGAACAATAATAAAATAAGGGGAGTACCAGGGAGTTATACAGAGATTTAATTATTTTATAGGAACGTAAATAAAGATGACGGCCCACTATGCCAGCTATGGAGAAGACTTGTTTGGAGACCTTGTTAGCGTGGGCTGAGAATTTTAGAGTAGGCTCTATAAGGACCCCAAGATTACGTTCCAAGCCATCTATATTATAAGTGAAATTGTGGTGGTTGTGCCCCAGGTGAAGGATAGAACACTTTGGAGCATTAAAGGATAGGCCATGATCGCCCACTGAAAAGCAGCATCTAAGTTGGACTGGAGCTCACGACAGTTATCTAGGGTTTTAATTTTGTGGAATAACTTAGAGTCATCAGCAAAGAGCTACAGTATGCCAAAGACAACTGTCATGGGCAAGGAATTGATAAGAATTAAGAAGCGTACAGGGGGGCTATTCTGTAAACATTCGAACTGGAATCCGATCTCGATACCCTGTACCATTTCGAGATCAACTTCGACTTCGACAATTTGCATTGATTTATGCTTATTCAAAATCTATACAGAATACCATTCGTCGAGATCTCGAAATTCGAAATCTATTTTTCGATCGAAAACTGGATTTCAAATGCTTACAGAATAGGCCCCCTGGTCCCAGAACCAAACTCTGGGGGACCCCTTACCAATGATACTCCAACCTGACGCACTGCCTCCAATAACCACGTTGAATGCGCCCACTTAAATAATCTTCCAGCCACGCCAGGGCATCACCAACAACACCCGCAGACCTAATAAGAGATTCGGAGAGACATTCGTGGGGGATTGAGTCTTGGAGAAGTCACACTAGAGCCCTCATCTGGCCATTTCAACCACAAGCAAGTTTGTTAGACAGGAGCACCTAGACTAAAATCCGTGCTGGGAAGGGGATAAAAATGTATAGAGTGTTATAATAGCTCACTAGATGGCGCCTAAAGCCTTATCACAGATTGGGGGAACTGAGCTAAGGAGCGGGCAACTTGCTGCTCGACACTTGTAATCGCGCACCAGAACCGAACAGTATGCTATAAATAAAAACCTTTATTAATCTAAATTCATCTAAGTTATTTTCCAACTTAACATGGTGACAGCGGCGGGATCTTTTCCCCTATTACAGTCTCAAGTCTTTCGCGTCGTTATTTCGTGCTTATAACCTTACCGCGTGAGTAAATTAAGTTTTTAGTAAATCAACGTTTTCCACCGCGTGCGCCATTATGTCGACTTTGTTTAAAAGTCCTCCTCAATTCGTTCCCGGCGTGGATCCCGCATCATCCTGGGCGGACTATAAAGAAGCGTATGAAATATATTCTGTCGCGGCTAATTTGGACGAGGGCTCTATCGCCAAACAAAGGGCCACGTTTCTACATATTTTAGGCCCTGAAGGGCTTCGCATTTATAAAACTTTACCCATCGCTGAGCAAGGTGACGATCGCACCGTTGCTGTGCTTTTCGCGGCTTTTGATGCCTATTACCAACCGTATAAAAATTTAACGTATCTGCGTTATTCATTTTTTCAAACAAAGCAGACCTCTTCTCAAGCCTTTGATAAGTTTTACACTGATTTAAATACCAAGTCTCAGAACTGTGAGTTTAATGCTTTAACGAATTCTCTTATTGCAACTCAGATTGTCTGTGATATTTCTAATGACATACTCCGCAAAGAACTTCTGTCTATTCCTAATTTGTCGATGGAGGATGCTGTTCAGCGTTGCCAAGCCGACGAAATATCTACCAAACATGCTGGTCACATGGGTGCAACTCCCACTTCTCGTTCTGACGCAATACCGTCTGTGGAATCATCTCTTCACGCCCTTCATCGACAACGGTTTCAGGATCACTCCCGCCAACCTCCGCAACGGCCGTATCGCCAAGGCCCGCCTGCCGCCTGACAAACGGTTCGTCCTACTGCCTATCCCCTACCGGGGCAACGCTCACCGCATCCTACCGCCGGTGCCCGTTCCTCTCCGCCTTCCGGCCAATCCTCGCGCCACGCTCCGCGGGGTGTTGCGTGTCCCAATTGCGGGCATCCCACCCACTTGACCGGCTCCTGTCCAGCTCGGTTTTCTACTTGCATCCGCTGCCGGCGCAAGGGCCACTGGGGTGTTGTCTGTCGATCTGCACATGCCCTTCACACGACTGACTATGTCCAGCCTCCTCCAGGGGATTTCGACTCTTACTTTGATTCTGAGGTCGCTACTACCTATGATGATCCTGATCCTTCTTTGGACTACCACCACGAGGATTTCTCTGATCACTATGATTGTTACAGCCTCATACTGGCTCGTGAAGTTAATCATTTACACCGTGACTCTTACGCTGTCGATGAGATCATGGAGGACGTTTACCTTTATGATACGCGGGTAACTTTCAAGATTGACACCGGGGCACAAGTAAATATACTACCACTCCACTTGTATGAACGGTTCTTTTCCACCTATGCTTTACGGGCTCCTGTTTTCACCGTCATGGCGTATTCGGGTCACCCGGTTCCTATGAAGGGCGTGCTAAACCTCCCTTGCTCCTCATATACTGCTTCCAACACGTTCCCGTTCTACGTATCTACTGACAACCGGGTTCCCATTCTGGGTGCTTCTGCTGCTTTGCAGTTGGGCATCATACAACATCACAGCTATCCCTTAGGGCCGAAGCCTAGCAACCTGGACTCTACTTTAATGCTTGATAGTGTGACTGAATTCTTGGACCTCACGTTGCATTCACCGCAGGACATAGTCTCCCAATTTCACACGGTTTTTGATACGATTGGAAAGCTTCCAGGACAACATCAAATTCAACTCAAAGACCATCCCACACCGGTCATCAGCGCCGCTCATCAGGTTCCCCATGCCTTTCGTGAACCGGTTCGGCTTGAATTGGACCGGATGGTACGCCTTGCTATTATTGTCCCTGTTACTGGCCCGTCTGAAGGGATTCACCCTATGGTGGTCACACCTAAACCTGATGGCTCTGTACGGGTCTGTCTTGACCCCCGCAAATTGAATGGTTCTGTGAAGCGCCAGCCATATCAAATACCATCTACTCAGGAAATATTTTCCTCCCTTAGTGGATGTACTGTCTTTACAGTTTTGGATGTACAGAGTGCTTTTTGGCATATCGCACTTACCGAAGAAAGCTCGCATTTATGTACTTTTGCCACGCCTTATGGACGTTTTCGATACCTGAGATACCCTAATGGGCTAGTTACTGGCTCGGAGGTCTGTCAACAAACTCTCCGCAGTATCTTTCCACAGAGTGAGTTCCCTGATGTCCACATATCCACAGATGATTTCCTTCTGGCCTCTCGGGATATGACTGCTCACAAGCTCCTCTTATACAAGGTGTTGCAGCGCGCCCATGAAGTCCATCTTTGTTTTGGCCGAAAGAAACTATCGCTGGCTACAAACCGTGCCAAATATGTTGGCCACATCATCACGACGGAAGGTGTGGAAGTCAACCCTGATCGTGTTGCCGCTATCTGCTCACTACCACCGCCAGCTGACAAGGCTGCCTTGCAGAAATTTCTGGGTATGATTAATTACATAACTCGTTTTCTTCCTGGGGTCAACGCTGATACGGTTCCTCTCCGTACTCTTCTTCGGAAGGATGCTATTTTTCAATGGGAGCCTGATCATCAGTCTCATTGTGATTCCCTCAAACGCCTCGCCACCACTGCTCCTGTTTTGGCCTATTATGACCCGAAACAACCCATCACGCTCTCGGTGGATTCCAGCCAATACGGTATAGGGGCAGTTTTACTCCAAAATGGGCAACCTGTGGAATACGCTAGTACTTCCCTTACCCCTGCACAAGGGCGCTATGCCCAAATTGAAAAAGAACTGCTTGCTATCGTTTTCGCATGCGAACACTTCAACTTCTATGTTGCTGGCTCAAAATTTACCGTCGAAACAGATCACAATCCCCTTTTGGGCATCATCAAGAAACCACTTCATCTCTTATCACCTCGCCTTCAACGTCTATTAATGCGCCTTTTCCGCTACCAGCTGGATCTCATTTACGTTCCTGGCTCCCAACTCCACATTGCAGACGCATTGTCCAGGGCCCCACAAAAACAGTCACTCATTAATACTGATCTCTTGGATGGTCCGTATATGCTGTATCTGTGCTTTCACCGGCTGCACACGCCAAATATGCACAAGCGACGGCCATGGATACGACCCTCCAACAGATCATCCAGTTCAACCAGTGTGGTTGGCCACGCCACTCGAAACAGATGTCACCTTCCCTCAAGCCATTTTGGCCTCATCACGATGAATTACATCTACAAACTGATTTACTGTACAGGGGTGAGTGTCTTGTTGTACCCAAATCTTTACAACTCGAAACCTTGACAACTATACACGGTTCCCATCAAGGTATCAACTCTTGCATTGCGAAGGCTAAACTTCATTTCTTTTGGCCAGGAATGTCTGAGGACATAACAAGATTTGTCCATGCGTGTGCTATCTGTGCCAATAGAGCTCGAGCCAATGCACCAATGCCAATGCTCCCCCATCCAGTACCGAACCTACCCTGGGAAACTGCAGGTACTGATTTGTTTCACGTTAAATCCCAAAACTTCATACTGCTTGTGGACTATTACTCAAAGTTCGTTGAGGCTAAAGAATTGCGCAATACAACCACTCAGAGCGTTATCAACTTCCTAGCTCCTCACTTTGCCCGTCATGGAGCTCCCCAGCGCCTGATTTCTGATAATGGCCCCCCATTTAATTCTGCAGGTTTCAAGGATTTCCTCGGACAATGGGGAGTGACCCATATCACATCATCCCCCCATTATCCCCAATCTAATGGCATGACGGAGCGCACTATACAAACACTAAAACATTCTCTTCTCAAAGCTCAACAGGATGGCAAGGACCTATCTTTTGTCTTAATGGAGTATCGATCCACCCCTAAGGGCCTGCTTCCATCACCAGCGGAAATGTGCATGGGTCGGCGTATACGCACGCCTATCACCACCACCAGTGCTTCACTTCTCCCTCATTTCCCTATAAAAATGGACATCCAACAACTCCAACACCAACAGGATCACATGATCGCCACAGCTAATGAACACTCTAATAATAATTTGCGGCCCTTCCAACCCGGACAGAAAGTCCGATACTTGGAAAGCCATCGAAATTGGCTGCCGGCCATAATCATACAAGTTGGCCCAGAACCCCGTTCTTATCTCATACGCACAGACCGAGGACAAATTCTACGGCGAACTCGAGTCCATTTGAAACTGATGCACACACTCACTGATATGCCTGCTGTTTTTGATCCTCCTACATTGCATGCCAGTCATGATCCTGCACCTAGCCTTGGCACCGCACCTCACCAACACATGGCTTCTACCTTGATTCTTCCTGCCACCAACGATCACCCTGATGATATCGATAACCCATTTCACATACATCCTCTTTTGCCAACCGAAACTACTGCACAACCGGCTGGAATCAATGAGGTCACTACACAACAACCCTTCTGGATACATCATCGTCCGCAAAACCGTGAAGCCACTAGCATGCCCCCACAGTTGCTCCAGCGAGAATATCTCCCCACCAGTATACCTGGCAACTCTCCTGTTGTCCCACTCCATCGACAAGATATGTCACCTCCTAATTCCCTTCCAACGATTACTATGTCACCTACTCGCACTGGTCCACCAAATGAACGACCTGCCTTCCACTGTCCAGACCTGACAAATCCTGATGTCCAGTGGCCTACCACTCGTTGTGGTCGACCAAATGTTCCTCCATCCCGCTATCAAACTTCCAGTGTTTTCCAGGGGAAGAAGAAGGATCCATGAAGAACTCTTAATTATATGAACTTTCGTTAAGAACTATTAATTCAATGAACTTTTAACTAATTAACACTGCAAACTCTTATAAATTTACCTTTTGATAGTCCTGCCAATTCTGTTAATGTTAACTATTTTATAAGTCCATAATATGGCAGTAACAATTCTGTTAATTTAACTATTTAATAATCCCATTTAACTCATTTATATATTGATGACCATAATATTGTGTAGTTCTCCATAATATTGTGTAGTTCCTCTTATCCTAAAATCGTAAATTAATTGGAAAGGGAAATATGTTATAATAGCTCACTAGATGGCGCCTAAAGCCTTATCATAGAGTGGGGGAACTGAGCTAAGGATTGGGCAACTTGCTGCTCGACACTTGTAATCGCGCACCAGAACCGAACAGTATGCTATAAATAAAAACCTTTATTAATCTAAATTCATCTAAGTTATTTTCCAACTTAACATAGAGTTTATGTGGTCAGTTAGTTAATTGTTTATGTGTCAGATTCGCACTGAGCTTAGGGGCTAGTTATAAGTTACCAATAGGCCTAAATTTGGTTGGATCAGAATGGGAAAAAAGTCACTAGAAACCGAAGCAGCCTCAGAGCGTGTAGAAGTAAAAGTGCCATCGGGTTTTTTTTAGCAAGGAGATACCAACTCGAACGGAGCGAAACCTATTAATGTGCGACCAGAAGGCCTCAGGGTTGTCCCTTAAAAGGTCAGGCTTCCTCCGAATATTGTGGCAATGAGCATTGCGAGCTTTGCGATAGGACAGAGTAGTTTTAACCAAGCAGTTGATTTAAAAGCCCTGCTACTAGACGTCCTAAAGGATGGAATTAACACTAGCGTTAAGCAGGCCAAGAAGGGCGGACCATGAATCTGAGACGCATGCAGCATTTAGGGCAATTGACCAGTCAACAGTAGAGAGGTGGGTCTAAAAGCGTGAAGAAGTTGCACTTTGGGAAAAGCCGTGAACTAGCTAGAACTTATCCGATTCACATTAAATTTAACATTACCATGGTCACTCTTGCCCAGAGCCACATGCAGCTCAGGATTCGAGGTAATACTTTGGTCAGAGGAAAAGACTAAATCCAGTACATTGTTCTTACAAAACGAACCCCCATTTCTGGTAGGAAAAGTAATTAATTGAGAAAGTGATAGTTATCTAAAACACATACGAGAAAAGCCTTTGAGTAGCTGCACGCTAAATGAGCGGGTTCATAAGACTCCCAAAGTAAACGAGGGTAATTAAAGTCGCCCACCATAAGTAACTGAAAGCGGCGTTGTACACAAAAGTCATTAACGGCAGGTATAAAGGTAGTTAACAGGTCATGATTGTGATAGGCGGGATTATTTGATCTATAAATAACAGCAAGTACTGTAACAGTATAAGGATAACTACTGTGGTTAACGGAGACAGTAAGAATATCCAGTCCCTTAGCGTTATAGGAGTAAATACAGGCAGATTAATATCTGCAAAATGAAGAACACGCATGGATTGGTTAGTACTAACGTACACTGCTAATAAGTTGAAGGATGGTAGTTACTCCAGTTCTGGAAAGGAAACACTGACACATATGTTGGAGGTTCCCTTTCCAGACTCTAAAGTCACTGACACAGATGACTCTTATGATCTTCCTCTTCGGTTCAAAAGAACTAAAAGGGTAGATTGGGATGTGGAAAAACAAGTTGTCACTCACTCCAAGCTTATGTGTGCTATGAAGTCATTTAGCCCTACAAGGCCTCTGGTCCGGATGGGATATCACCCATCTTGTTGCAGGAGGGAATAGATATTCTCTCTCCTGTGTTGTGCAGAAACTATAGGTCCTGTATTGCTCTTGGGCACGTACCGAGCGCGTGGAAGCATTCAAAGGTTATCTTTATTCCTAAGCCCGGGAAAGCCAGCTATCTCGAGGCTAAGGCATTTAGACCAATCAGTCTAACTTCATTTCTGCTAAACGTTTTGGAGAAATTAGTTGATAGATATATTAGAGAGGAGGTTCTTAGTGTTACACCCCTCTCGAATTATGCTCAGTATGCCTATCAAAAGGGCAAATATACTGAGACTACCCTTCAAGGCATAATTAATTGCCTTGAACGAAATAGCGCTAGCTGTTTTTCTGGACATCGAGGGGGCTTTTGATAAAGTTTCTAAGGCTAAACGTTTTGGTATCAATGACGCATTGTGTCTTTGGATCGACTCTATGTTGACTGATCGGGTCGCGACGGCTTCCCTGCTGGGCGAATCGCTAAGGGTCACCACTAGCCGGGGCTGCCTGGTTGTGAACGAACTCTTGGTGAGGCTAAACAGGGATGGCTGTCGCAGCTTTGGTTATGCTGACGATGTCGCAGAGATAATTACTGGGAAGTTCCCAGGAACCTTTTCGACTATGATGAGAAAAGCTCTCATCTCTGTGGAATGCTGGTGTAGAGATGTTGGCCTCACCTACGTCAATCCTGACAAGACGAGCCTTATTCCTTTTACTCGGAGGAAGGTGCCGGACTTGTTCAATGATATTTCTTTCTTTGGGACCATCCTGGTCAAATCAACTGAGGTAAAATACCTCGGTGTTATTCTCGACAGCACAGTGTTTCAGAGAACCCAAATTTTGGAATAAATTCCAGGAAAGATAATGTGGAAATATTTTTACATATTCTGGTTCAGTAAACTATACGATTTAATAAAATATAAGAACCAAAGCGCTGCGACCCCTGGCGGCGGAACTAGCTTCCGTGAAGGAGTATCGAAAAACCACCAACGGAAATGGATAGTACACCATCAAATTAGTCAAATATAAAACTTTCAGCGTCGTAGGTATATTCAAACTCTCTCCGCAGACGAAATAGGACTGAAAAAACCCATTTTCGGCCATGTTCAGAGGGGTATTTCTAAAAAACGCGCAAGTCTCCATGGGAAATTTCTTCGAGAGTCCATAGAAAAAACCCCCAAATTTTAATTCCAATTACTAAAATTTGTTGATCTACACGCAAAATTAAAATATAGCTATTTAAAAACAGTAAAATGACTGAAAAACTCCCGCAAAACAAACAAATTTTGGGCTAGAAGTAGCAGAACCGCGCAGCTTTATTTTGGATATACTAGCTGGCATTTATTGGAAAACTATCACACTGTGAGAAAAACTCATTTATAGCCAGAAATATTACGAGATAAAGGTTACCGAGAAATAATGTAAATAGAGAGATTAATCAAACGCTCTAGAAGTACCAACAAAACGTCTAGAGCCACGTGAAAAGTTTGTGTCGCTTTTCTTTTAAGTTGTTCTCAGCGGTTAGTTAATATTTAAACCTCAAATATGAACTATACGCTAAAAATAAACGTGAAAGATAAATGTCAAAAATTTTCATGTGGCTCTTGACGTTTGTTTGGAACTTTTAGAGCGTTTGCTTAATCTCTCTATTATTAAAAATAAATAATATATTTTACAACCAATTCCGAAGAAAAATATTTTTTATCAAATTAATTTTGTTATATATGTACCTCGTTTAAGAAATTGGCCCGCTTTTGGATTCGCTTCGATTTTTATCTTCGAACACCTATTAAATCGCTCTGATTATCGCTTTGTAGTTCAATAATTTGTTAGGTGTCAGGTTTTTCTTTCCTCGTTATTGTTGGCCTTTCTTCATTATACCGTGTTTTTATTACTTGAAAAGAGTTATTTTGACAGATGAATAGCGTCAATGAAGGTAGACGATTTGTTTCATTTAAAAAGTCTAAATTGCAAGTTATTTTTCAAGATAACAAGACTGTCGATGCCTGTGTGGTTGCAGTTAGGAATTTGTTTGGAAACCAAATATTATCAAACCTCTCAGAATCGCAATTAAAACGGCTAAGGCTAAGGGTCGCCAAAGAAAAATGTAATTATGTCCGTTGGTGGAAAGCCGCTGGTAGAAAGAAAGATAGATTTGAAAAACTTCACGGTGGTTGGCTAAAGTCGTCTTTTATTCTTTCCGGTGATTTTTTGGCCACTTCCAAACCTTCAACTTCCGTACCTTCAACGTCCGAGCCTTCAACGTCCGAGCCTTCAACGTCCGAGCCTTCAACGTCCGAGCCTTCAACGTCCGAGCCTTCAACGTCCGAGCCTTCAACGTCCGAGCCTTCAACGTCCGAGCCTTCAACGTCCGAGCCTTCAACGTCCGAGCCTTCAACGTCCGAGCCTTCAACCTCTGAACTATTAACTTCCAAACTATTAACTTCCAAACCTTTAACTTCCAAACTATTAACTTCCAAACTATTAACTTCCAAACCTTTAACTTCCAAACTATTAACTTCCAAACCTTTAACTTCCAAACTATTAACTTCCAAACTATTAACTTCCAAACCTTTAACTTCCAAACTATTAACTTCCAAACCTTTAACTTCCAAACCTTTAACTTCCAAACCTTTAACTTCCAAACCTTTAACTTCCAAACCTTTAACTTCCAAACTATTAACTTCCAAACTATTAACTTCCAAACTATTAACTTCCAAACTATTAACTTCCAAACTATTAACTTCCAAACTATTAACTTCCAAACCTTTAACTTCCAAACTATTAACTTCCAAACCTTTAACTTCCAAACCTTTAACTTCCAAACCTTTAACTTCCAAACCTTTAACTTCCAAACCTTTAACTTCCAAACTATTAACTTCCAAACTATTAACTTCCAAACTATTAACTTCCAAACTATTAACTTCCAAACTATTAACTTCCAAACTATTAACTTCCAAACTATTAACTTCCAAACTATTAACTTCCAAACTATTAACTTCCAAACTATTAACTTCCAAACCTTTAACTTCCAAACCTTTAACTTCCAAACCTTTAACTTCCAAACCTTTAACTTCCAAACCTTTAACTTCCAAACCTTTAACTTCCAAACCTTTAACTTCCAAACCTTTAACTTCCAAACCTTTAACTTCCAAACCTTTAACTTCCAAACCTTTAACTTCCAAACCTTTAACTTCCAAACCTTTAACTTCCAAACCTTTAACTTCCAAACCTTTAACTTCCAAACCTTTAACTTCCAAACCTTTAACTTCCAAACCTTTAACTTCCAAACCTTTAACTTCCAAACCTTTAACTTCCAAACCTTTAACTTCCAAACCTTTAACTTCCAAACCTTTAACTTCCAAACCTTTAACTTCCAAACCTTTAACTTCCAAACCTTTAACTTCCAAACCTTTAACTTCCAAACCTTTAACTTCCAAACCTTTAACTTCCAAACCTTTAACTTCCAAACCTTTAACTTCCAAACCTTTAACTTCCAAACCTTTAACTTCCAAACCTTTAACTTCCAAACCTTTAACTTCCAAACCTTTAACTTCCAAACCTTTAACTTCCAAACCTTTAACTTCCAAACCTTTAACTTCCAAACCTTTAACTTCCAAACCTTTAACTTCCAAACCTTTAACTTCCAAACCTTTAACTTCCAAACCTTTAACTTCCAAACCTTTAACTTCCAAACCTTTAACTTCCAAACCTTTAACTTCCAAACCTTTAACTTCCAAACCTTTAACTTCCAAACCTTTAACTTCCAAACCTTTAACTTCCAAACCTTTAACTTCCAAACCTTTAACTTCCAAACCTTTAACTTCCAAACCTTTAACTTCCAAACCTTTAACTTCCAAACCTTTAACTTCCAAACCTTTAACTTCCAAACCTTTAACTTCCAAACCTTTAACTTCCAAACCTTTAACTTCCAAACCTTTAACTTCCAAACCTTTAACTTCCAAACCTTTAACTTCCAAACCTTTAACTTCCAAACCTTTAACTTCCAAACCTTTAACTTCCAAACCTTTAACTTCCAAACCTTTAACTTCCAAACCTTTAACTTCCAAACCTTTAACTTCCAAACCTTTAACTTCCAAACCTTTAACTTCCAAACCTTTAACTTCCAAACCTTTAACTTCCAAACCTTTAACTTCCAAACCTTTAACTTCCAAACCTTTAACTTCCAAACCTTTAACTTCCAAACCTTTAACTTCCAAACCTTTAACTTCCAAACCTTTAACTTCCAAACCTTTAACTTCCAAACCTTTAACTTCCAAACCTTTAACTTCCAAACCTTTAACTTCCAAACCTTTAACTTCCAAACCTTTAACTTCCAAACCTTTAACTTCCAAACCTTTAACTTCCAAACCTTTAACTTCCAAACCTTTAACTTCCAAACCTTTAACTTCCAAACCTTTAACTTCCAAACCTTTAACTTCCAAACCTTTAACTTCCAAACCTTTAACTTCCAAACCTTTAACTTCCAAACCTTTAACTTCCAAACCTTTAACTTCCAAACCTTTAACTTCCAAACCTTTAACTTCCAAACCTTTAACTTCCAAACCTTTAACTTCCAAACCTTTAACTTCCAAACCTTTAACTTCCAAACCTTTAACTTCCAAACCTTTAACTTCCAAACCTTTAACTTCCAAACCTTTAACTTCCAAACCTTTAACTTCCAAACCTTTAACTTCCAAACCTTTAACTTCCAAACCTTTAACTTCCAAACCTTTAACTTCCAAACCTTTAACTTCCAAACCTTTAACTTCCAAACCTTTAACTTCCAAACCTTTAACTTCCAAACCTTTAACTTCCAAACCTTTAACTTCCAAACCTTTAACTTCCAAACCTTTAACTTCCAAACCTTTAACTTCCAAACCTTTATAACTTCCAAACCTTTAACTTCCAAACCTTTAACTTCCAAACCTTTAACTTCCAAACCTTTAACTTCCAAACCTTTAACTTCCAAACCTTTAACTTCCAAACCTTTAACTTCCAAACCTTTAACTTCCAAACCTTTAACTTCCAAATGGCCAACTTCCAAATGGCCAACTTCCAAATGGCCAACTTCCAAATGGCCAACTTCCAAATGGCCAACTTCCAAATGGCCAACTTCCAAATGGCCAACTTCCAAATGGCCAACTTCCAAATGGCCAACTTCCAAATGGCCAACTTCCAAATGGCCAACTTCCAAATGGCCAACTTCCAAATGGCCAACTTTCAAATGGCCAACTTCTAAATGGCCAACTTCCAAATGGCCAACTTCCAAATGGCCAACTTCCAAATGGCCAACTTCCAAATGGCCAACTTCCAAATGGCCAACTTCCAAATGGCCAACTTCCAAATGGCCAACTTCCAAATGGCCAACTTACAAATGGCCAACTTACAAATGGCCAACTTACAAATGGCCAACTTACAAATGGCCAACTTACAAATGGCCAACTTACAAATGGCCAACTTACAAACATTCAACGTCCAAATGGCCAACTTACAAACATTCAACGTCCAAATGGCCAACTTACAAACATTCAACGTCCAAATGGCCAACTTACAAACATTCAACGTCCAAATGGCCAACTTACAAACATTCAACGTCCAAATGGCCAACTTACAAACATTCAACGTCCAAATGGCCAACTTACAAACATTCAACGTCCAAATGGCCAACTTACAAACATTCAACGTCCAAATGGCCAACTTACAAACATTCAACGTCCAAATGGCCAACTTACAAACATTCAACGTCCAAATGGCCAACTTACAAACATTCAACGTCCAAATGGCCAACTTACAAACATTCAACGTCCAAATCGTCAACTTACAAACATTCAACGTCCAAATCGTCAACTTACAAACATTCAACGTCCAAATCGTCAACTTCCGAAACACCAATTACGGAAACAGCAACTTCTGAACTGATAACCTTCAAAAAAACCACTTCAATTTGCCTAGGAAGACCTCCGATGGAATTTTCGAACGCAAAGGAACGCTGTAAACGTAAACAAATAAATCGATTGGCCAATGATATAGATGGAGAACCTTTAACCAAATTGATCAAGTCTAAGGAAGTGGTTGCGAAAAGGCGTGGTCATATAGATTTGGCTGTTGTGTTGGCAGAATTAATAAAAAGTCCGAAATGACCTTCTCTGATTAGGTCAAATATTTCCAGGGAAAAACCAACCACTTGCTCCGAAGAAGTAGCCTTGGCACTAATTATTGATTGCAACTTATCCGTCAACGCGTATAAAATGATTAGACAAACTTCAATATCCCATGGCGCTTACACATATCCATCGTACAATAAGGTCATTGAATCTAAAGAACTCTGTAGACCTTTGGCAATCAACGTAACAGAAAGTATGGCGTTCGTGCCATTACAAAATCTGCTAGACCACCCAGCAGGAAGAATAGTGAAATTGCAAAATGATTGTCTAATCACATACGCCCAGAAAGTAAATTTAAGTACGCTTCCAGTTATATTATCAGCTTCTTGGGGCTTCGATGGAAGCACAGGCCAGTCGCAATATAAGCAACATTTTTATAATACTTGCGAAGCCACTGACGCGGCATTGTTTGTAACAACCGTTATTCCTCTTAATTTGCGATCGGATATTGGCCACACTTTGGAATAATCTAGCCCCACAGTCAGTTCGTTTATGTAGGCCATTACGATTGCAATTTGTAAAAGAATCTAAGGAAATAATTTTAGGTGAAAAGTCATGGGTGGACAATCAAATAAAAACATTGAAACCATTTACAATGGTAATTTCCGAAGTGACGATTTCCGTAACCTATCGTCTCCATTTGACGGTTATCGATGGCAAGGTTCTCAGTATTATTTCTGGATCATCTTCTCAACAGTGTTGTCCTATATGCGGAGCTACACCGACACAGTTTAATGATATTGCACGACAAAACTTTCAACCAAAAGACGAAAGCACGTTGGAACACGGTGTAAGCCCCTTACACGCCTGGATACATTTCCTAGAGTTCTGTCTCCATTTGGGTTATCGCAATGTAGACGGACTAAGAACGTGGAGAATAAAAGGAGGGGTTAAAAATCCAATTTTTATTGAACGAAAAAGGAAAATTCAAAGTTTACTGTGGGAGAAATTGGCTTTACGGGTTGATTTCCCTAATCCCGGTGGAGCAGGAACGAGTAACGATGGCAATACCGCGAGAAGATCGTTTTCGTAAAAAAATCAGTCTGTGTTCGCTGAAATTCTTGGCATTGAGAAATGGTTAATCGAAGGCCTACACATTATTTTGTGTCTAATTCCTTCAAGTCTGCCAATTGATTCTGAAAAGTTTGGGGTTTACTGCAAGAGTCTAGCCGAAAAATATATCGCTGAATACCATTGGTTTTATTTGCCGGTTACTATTCATAAAATTCTATTTCATGGCCACGAAATTATACGTAAGTCGACTTTACCCATGGGCATGCTGAGTGAGCAAGCGGGTGAGTCTCGAAATAAAATCTATCGCCGAGATCGAGAAATGCACGTGAGGAAATCTTCTAGGACTCACAATTTAACAGACATTTTCTGTAGAGCAATGGATTCCTCAGATCCGATTGTCTCTGACTTTTCGTTAATAAGAGGTTGGAAAAAAGAAACACTCGTCCTTTACCGAAATCTGCCCTTGACCTTCTTAACGAGCCGGAAGAACCAACATTTCCAAACAGTTTTGCCCTTTTACAGGAAAATGACGACAATTATAATGATCTTCAAGACGACCGAAGAAACACCATTGAACACAACGAAAACATATCCATATTAAATAATCTATGTTTAGAAGTTATTTCGGAACCAGAAAATTAATATTATTAAAACCAAACTACTTTTGTAACAGCATAACAATAAAATTAGAATGAATTCGAGTTATGATTAAATAAAATAATTTTGCCATTTAGTGTAGCCCGAATATTTTTCTTCAAGCTTTTAATTTTATTCTACCCTTTTTAGCCACAATAGTGCGGTTTGGGCTATTATTTTTAAATTGTTCATAAGTTTTAAAATCAACTTTTTAAGAATATGCGTGTAGATCAACAAATTTTAGTAATTGGAATTAAAATTTGGGGGTTTTTTCTATGGACTCTCGAAGAAATTTCCCATGGACACTTGCGCGTTTTTTCTCACAGTGTGATAGTTTTCCAATAAATGCCAGCTAGTATATCCAAAATAAAGCTGCGCGGTTCTGCTACTTCTAGCCCAAAATTTGTTTGTTTTGCGGGAGTTTTTCAGTCATTTTACTGTTTTTAAATAGCTATATTTTAATTTTGCGTGTAGATCAACAAATTTTAGTAATTGGAATTAAAATTTGGGGGTTTTTTCTATGGACTCTCGAAGAAATTTCCCATGGACACTTGCGCGTTTTTTAGAAATACCCCTCGGAACATGGCCGAAAATGGTTTTTTTCAGTACTATTTCGTCTGCGGAGAGAGTTTGAATATACCTACGACGCTGAAATTTTTATATTTGACTAATTTGATGGTGTACTATCCATTTCCGTTGGCGGTTTTTCGATACTCCTTCACGGAAGCTAGTTCCGCCACCAGGGGTCGCAGCGCTTCGGTTCTTATATTTTATTGAATAGTATAAAGTACTGAACCAGAATATGTAAAAATATTTCCACATTATCTTTCCTGGAATTTATTCCAAAATTTGGGCTCTCTGGAACACTGTGGACAGTAGACTAACATCGAAGCCACATCTTGACCTCGTTCTTAGCTGTTTGGATCTTCTTTCGGAACTGGGCACCCGTAATAGGGTTCAACTATATTGGGTGAATGGTCTTAAGGGGCATCATGGCAATGAGATGGCCGACACTCTGGCCAAGGAGGGTGTGGAGGCTAGGTTCTTAGGTGCTGAACCTGCTATTCCAATACCCAATGGCCTGGTTCACAGCCATGTGCATGGCGCTATGACTGAGCGGCAGGTCAGGCTTTGGCTTGAGACGGAGGGTCAGAGGCAAGCCAAGGAGTTTATTCCTGGGCCTTCTACTAAGAGTAGTATAAGGGTGGTTACGGGCCTATTTTTAGGTCACTGCCAGCTTAATAGACATCTGCATCTGATTGGTATCAGTGAGAGTCCTTTGTGCCAGTGGCGTAGCTAGCATGGGTGACACCCGGGGTGGATATCATGGTGGGCTACTTACTAGTCTCTATAGTTTGTGTTTTCACGGTCGGGTGTCACCCCCAAATCACGCCCAAACGGGTGGCACCTGGGGCGGTGGTTGTATAACCCCTCCTAGGGTACAAAGTCCCCTCGGAGAGGTAAAAAGGGTGAAAGGTACACATTGTTCACAGTCAGAGTGGTCCTGAGACCAATCAGTTTCAGTTACTGCGGCAAAAACCACTTGGTGAGTGAGAACAAGTTGGCGTAGTTAATTTATTTTTTGAAGGGAAGGAAGCCCTTGGGCATTGGTTAGGACCAGGCTTGGAAATAAGGTTTATTTCTAAACTGGTCTATTTGGCCAGTGACTCCCAACTCTGGAATTATTTAAGTGGTCACGTACATCAGTTGGTTAATAATACGGTAGATAATTTTGAATTAATAAACTGGACACTGGACCAGTGAACCCCTAGCTTTTGAATAAAAAAACTGGTCCGAGCAATTAATAAGCTGGTCTTTGACCCAGTGACCACCACTTATTTCCAAACCAGGTTAGGCCCAGGCTTGGAAATAAGGTTTATTTCTAAACTGGTCTATTTGGCCAGTGACTCACAACTCTTGAATTATTTAAGTGGTCACGTAGACCAGTTGGTTAATAATACGGTAGATAATTTTGAATTAATAAACTGGACACTGGACCAGTGAACCCCTAGCTTTTGAATAAAAAACTGGTCCGAGCAATTAATAAACTGGTCTTTGACCCAGTGACCACCGCTTATTTCCAAGCCTGGTTAGGACGGCAACGGCAGAGTTCTAATTGGCGAGCTTCCCGCCATTCAAACATTGAGTTGGGAATAATACTATCTAGAGCCCCAGTTCAAATTTTCCCCATAGGCTTTAACACAGCATTAGTGAAGATAGGAACGAAAATCATGGGAGGGTTATCAACTACGACAAAAGCCACCTATGAGCGAAAAATGCAACTATTTAAATGAAAAATTCTTCGATTGCCCCTGCCGCCACCTATTAGCGACTTTGTGAACTATTATAATTTTAACTTTTGAATTGAAGAGGGAAAGCGACGCGATTTTAAGAAAAATTTTGAAAACGCGTTTTTTTAAATTAAAGTCATGTATATCTGAAAACTCTTTATTCACACAATAAAGGTTTCTTTTGTGAGTTATTTACTATTTTGTAATAGATTTTGAGTGAAATTTTAAGCATTATGGGTAGGAGTAGCACTAATATTCCAAAAAAATAGAATACATTTTTATTCTAAATTATTGAAAATTACAATAAGGTTTCCAGGTAAAGTGAATCCTTTGTTGCAAAAATGGCTCAAAGCCATTGGAAGATCAGACTGGGTTCCAAACGCAACAGATGCAGTTTGCGGTGATCATTTTACAGAGGAAGACTTCAGGAAAAACACCACTTTTAAAATGCTTACAAACACCGCAACACCTTCACTTTTTTTAAATACCAATTTTAGAGCTGGCATGGTACTATTTAAGAAGAAAATAAATTATTAGACCATTACTTAGATAACTTTTTACAGAAAACGAACAGTAGAAAGTGGGGTGGCGGAGTGGTTAGCACTTTCGCCTCGCAGCGAGAGTAATCGGGTTCGATCCCAGCTAGTAGCACTTGGTGAAAATCCGTAACAACTCTTTCTGCGTAACGTTTGTAAGTTCTCTCCCCACTGGTTAAAGGGTTTTCCCCCGAGATCTTCGGTTTCCCAATCCCATATAAACTTGATGAGGTTAACGGTAATAGTTAGTGTATATTATTTATATTCATTATTATTTTTTTGTATTCATTTTTTACATACTTTATTTTGTTTTAGTGCAATTTAATCTTTTAAAATACTCTAAATTATTTCAAAATGAAATATGATTTACCAAGAAACTTCGTTGTTTTGTTTTAGCTTTAAATTATAATAGTTCACAAAGTCGCTCATAGGTGGCTTTTGTCGTAGTTGATAACCCTCCCATGATTTTCGTTCCTATCTTCACTAATGCTGTGTTAAAGCCTATGGGGAAAATTTGAACTGGGGCTCTAGATAGTATTATTCCCAACTCAATGCATTCAAATGATACAGCCGGGAGTAGTGGCTCACTCCTGTAATCCCAGGCGTCCGGGAGGCAGAGTTTGTGGAAGGCCGTGTGAGGACGACTACCAATCCCCCAACGGGTGGTCGGGATACTTCCGCCACGGGTGTCCCCACCCCTGTCCCCAAGTATCCCCCCGTTGGCGTGGCTGTTACACATTTCTCACCCTAATTAATCAGTTATTGTGTGTGTGTTGGTGTCTAAGGCCTCGGGTCGACACCGATGTTTGTGTATCTCAAAAAAAAAAAAATTCAAATGATACAAACTTTTCATGATATCGAAGTTTTATTAACAAAACGTAAATACATATATAATAAAATTAAGTAAAAGCATTCTTTATCTACAGTAATATACTCAATATAACATTATTATTCCTCCAGCATTCATGTTATCATTTGTATTTGATTTCTTTTTAACCCATGGTTCCAAAGAAATTAATAATATGAAAGCCATATTTGCTAGAAAGAATATTAATGAAGCCAATATGAACCAAAAACTGTAGCTTAATGAGGTGGAATTTACAGACGACCATCCCTCTTCTAATGATGATACATTTAATACATTGCTTTTTACTGACTGATTATACTGTACAGCCCAAACAATTATAGTTCCAAAACAAAATACACCTGTTCAATATACATTTATATTAGTAACAGTATCACCATTGACCATAAATTTGGAGTAAACTTACTTCCAAGTCCATTCCATACATATAAACCCCTTATTCCAGTAATAAACTCCACTGGTGTCATAACGCAGTTCACTACTGAAAAAATAGTTCCTATCACAGCAAAGGCTATGGCAATTGAAACAAGAACCACTGTTGATACCCATAGTCCATACGAAATTAGACCTAAATAGAAATAGTGGATTTTTAATTAAAGTTAAACGCATTTGAACATCGTACTTATCTATAAATTATGATTATTGGTTTTTACCTTCAGTGCCAAGTTTTAAATTGTCTTTCAGATCGTTTTTTCTTTCCTCGGGCTTCAATCTACTACTAAACATACACAGTCCATGATCAGAGACGCATACAACTAAAAATAAAACAAGTTTATTTTTACACACCATACAATTTTACATTTCAATTCACAATCTACTTACTGTAAGTTGGCCTGATCTGACCTGTTCCTAAACCTTGATTTAGAAGTTCGCTTCCCTTAAAAAGACCAAAGTGAATATGTCCTTTCGGTGCAGGAACTATTTCAGTCTTGGTGGTGCCATTGGGAATCTCAAAATAAGGTTGGGACTCTATCCAGAACTCTGTTGACAAAGAACTGGCCAAAAATGCAATGCAAGTACAAAAAAAGAAGAATGATGGCAAAGCGATTTTCCATTTTGCCATTTTTACAATAAAAAATTAAGGAACGACCATGGTCTAAAAATTCTAATTGTGAAATTACTGCTGGCTCTTATCTAAAAAATGTGGTCATGCCGGTATCAGGAGTCTTGATAACCTTATCTTATCAATTCAAATATTCATTGTTGAAGAATTATAGTCAATCATTTTACCAAAGTATAAATGTTAAATGAAAGCATACCCCATTTAAATGATAGTAAATAACAGGATATTTACAAGTGATGAATAAAAATATCCAAGATTTATGATTCACACAGACTTTCTTGTTTTTTATTCATAAAAAACCACATGATTTTCTACACAATATAGTTTCAATAATTTAATGAATTTTTTGCCATGGGAAATTAATAAATTATATTGCATATGAACAATATATTGAAATATCAAATATGATCTTGAGGCACTTTGCAGAATGACAAGATGGTGCTCCAATGTTGTGCTTGAATTTTAATAGCTTCTCCAAATTCTTTCGGTACATCTATATTAGTTGGCAACCATATGGTTTCTTCATTACATACCCCCAACTGATTGTAGGCATTCCAACCCCAACCCCAGCAAATCGCATCATCTGTCCACGAATAAATATCAATAATTCAATGAGCTTGGCAATAAACTCAAATACCAATTTAAGTATTCCTCATCAGAATTATAATGACATTGTTATTTCCTAACTTAAACGCTCTAAAATGTACCAAACCTAGAATTTTAATACATACCAGTTTGAGCTGCAGTGTGACACAAACCACAGGAAACAGTAGAACAAGAAAGAGAATCATTACCATTCAAAGATACAATTGTTGGAAGAAAAGCTGTGGGAATAAAACTTCCAAGTCCCAATTGACCAAACTTGTTCCAGCCCCATGTGTACAGATCACCACAATCTGATAAGTTTTATACAAGTTGGCATCATGAACTACAAAACATTGTTAGTAACTTAGTACCATGAAACACCAGCTCAGCCAAACAATGGCATAGCCTGGATTTCGGAGGCACACAATTAAAAAAATTTAATACACTGAGGCTAGTCCCCTGATAGCATTCATATGTGGGATATCAAGAATGTATTGAAGTTACTTCAATACATTCTTGGGGATATGAATTTCAAGGACTTGAATTCAGAAGTCTAAAATTAAATACACACCACTTATAGCTGCTGAATGCCAGCCCCCAGCAGATATCTGTATTATCTTCAATCCATCTAATGCTTCAACAATTAATGGTTTATCTACTGAAGTTGTAGAGGCATGACCTAGCTGTCCTTTACTGGAAAGGCATTTGTGGACAATGTAAGATACATATATTTGTTAATTAATTTTTAAGCACACCTTCCAGATCCAAAAGTTAGTATATTTCCATTCTCAGACAAAAGAATGGTGTGCTCATTTCCACAGCTTACGCTAACTATTTTACTTTTCAATGGAATAGATTTTGCAGTAAAGTTAAGGAGATCAAGATTTTTAACATTTACTGTGAATACCTCTCCATCTGTTTCAATAAATTTGTGAATGAATTAATGTTATATTGCTAACTTTCATTTATTCGAGGTACTCTTCTTGATTGAGTTTACTTTTATTGAGCAGTACTGAAATAGAATTTCCAATGGAAATATTTTCAATGGAAAAATCAGCATCTTCTATGATTGATAAACGCACTAATGATTTAGAAGGGCCAAACCAGGCGTAGCAATTCTTTAGATTGGACAATGCAAAAATTACCGAAGAATAAGGTGAAATACCAATATCAATAACCTTTTCTCCCTTTGGAAGTTTCACCAAAAACTGTTTACTGGAATTCTGTATGTGAAATTGGCTTTCACATGAAGCTACATGTAAAAACAAATGATGCACAATATAGTAACAATGACAGCCATTTCTTAGCATAAGGTATAAGAAATCCTTACTTGAAACAAAAGCAGTTAAAAAGATACCATGATGAAAAACTTTAAGATCGTGTATATCAAATGTTTTATTTTTCCATTTATAGTCTAAGGATATAGGCATATGCAGCATTAATTTTCTCAAACATTTTCCCATAAATATTTTCTAAGCCAAAAAAGAAAGTGTACAATTACTTTTAAGGAAATCTCCTCCGTGTACCTTTGGTCCTAAAACTAAACTCATATTCTAATTAAAAAAAGTTGATAAATAGCATATTCCACAGAAGTTCGTGACAGAACTAGAAGTTGCAAACGAAAACGAAATCCGCGCCGAATCGGCGAATCCTAGGAGCGGTGCCTACGTTATTATAAAGACCTGTGCAAGCGTCTGATTTCATTTTTGTTTTTGGAAGTTTTAATTCGCCAGTATTTCCCATAGAGGCGCTCTTCCTTTACATTAGAGTTTTGAATTTCCGAAGTTCCCGCGTATAATCAGAGAGTGGGGTATAATCATTGTCGAGTCGGTGTCTTATAAGGAGGAAGACGGTTTTTCCGCGGCGGTGAAATGTTTGTCGAGAGTTTTAAGTAATATATTTTCAAAATCTTTCATTACTAAAATAAATTTGAGAATATTTTATTTTCTAATAAATTGATTAATTATAATCAATTTATTCGAAAATACTGTTATTTATAAAACTAGGTTATTTTAACTGATAAAATTTTTGCCAAGGCCTATTGTAACATACTTTATTTTTTAGATTTTAATTTAAGGATTTACAATGAAAATTCCATTATTAATAAAGTGGTATTAGACAGGATATTAGCAAAATTAGCCCGCCGAACGATTCAAACTTTCAGCGCGAATCTCGAAATATTTGAAAAGTAAAATACATCGAAGTACGCCACCTATAGGCGCTTAAATAAAACATCTTCCCAGAAATTGCCAAGAAGTAATATTTCCGACAGCCAGGACTCATAAGTTATTATTTATATAGTGCTTGTTGAAATATTAGAAAGCTGGAAACTTTCTCGAACGTAACATCGGTTTTTTGCTAAGCCTTAACATGCCAAAAACGTTACCTGGTTAAAAGGAAACACTTGTTGCATACCGTACTGCAAAAGTAATATGTTTAGTTCTAAATGAATGAGTTTTCATCTTTTTCCAAAAGATAATTTTATACGAAATGAATTAACTCTGCCTCCATGAGAAGCTTTAAAATTGCCCGGTATTATAAAAATATTACATATAATTTTAATTATTTATACCATAAGAGGATGATAATAATAACAATATTATCTTCTTATACTTAGTTTTAGTAACATTATATATTTTACCTTAAAATATATTATCGAAAATTAACATTAGTATGTTCCTTATACACGTGAGCCGACGCGTTTCTTATCTGACGCAAAATTCACATGAGGGCAAAAACGCGGCTCCAATTGGCTTAAATATGACTTTTTGGCTAGCCATTCTAACCGTTTAACCGACCGACCGGAAATAGCTCCTTCCCAGATGAATTTGAAGAGGGGAGTAGAAACCGAGTATCTTTTATTGAAGCGTCCATTGGTCTTTCGCGCGTAAGTCGCAAGCTCCTGTCACCCCCTAGTTGAGCAGCTTGCACAGGCCTTTATAATAACGTAGGCACCGCTAGGAGACATCAAGCCCAAGAAGTCCAAGGTTCGTCGAGAAAATACACTGCTGCAGGAAAACAGGTTTTTTTTTGTGGCATACAGGAATATTATGGTACAAACAGGATGTTTTGTTTCCTCCTTTGGTGCGATGCGACTAACATAGAAATCTCATAGGTAACTAGAATGCTGCCGTGTAACTGGTAAATGGACCAAACGCCGTGGCAGACGATAGCCACATCTCAGCCAATCAGAGCTCAAATAGTGGTTCTGCCAAGAATTTAATGTCACGAGAGATAATGACGACACCTAGCTCCCGCGATAGTAGCGGAACCAAGGAGGATTATTATCCTCCTTGGCGGAACCACTCTACGGTCTCTCATTGGCTGAAGGTTCAAAACGAACTGGTGACAAGCTCGGCCGTAGGCGGCATCATTCTAGTTACCTATGAGATTTCTATGGCGAGTAATCAGGGCAGGGCCGCCTTCTTCTTCTTCTATATTACATGCACCAAAGCCGCCAGAGGCTGCTTATAGGCGCTCAGAGGGTGCGAAGGTTGTTAAGGAAGAGTGGTTTAGATTTGAGAGACACCATTGACTTATCCATAAGGCAGACTAGGCAAAGTGCCTAGGGCCAACGATTTCATATGATTGTTGCTGTTTAATTCAATGACTGTCGTCAATTCGTCATAAGTGTCATTCTTTAGTGTAATGTATTTTTTCTAGGATATAATTACTCTTTCATAAGGTTTTTGTTTATCTAAGTTTCTACAAACATAATAATAAATATATTATTACTTACTTTAAATGTGAAATAACCTTTAAATACAAAGATACACTGCTCCCAAAACTGACATTGACATTGCCTGCTATTTTAAAAGTTGGGCCTATGTCAGGCCTAGGCTTAAATATTTTCAAAGCGAACCTAAACGAAATCTTATTTATCTTCCTCACAATGGAATTTAAATATTCCTTATAATAAGTAAATATGAAAACAAAACTAAAAGTTCAAAAAATCTTAACACTATTATTAAATAAAAATCCAAAAACGTTGAAGTGGTTCATGTGAAAAATTCTAGCAAAACCCTATGAGAATTCTGCGAGCTTGGATCGAATGGATCCTGTAAAAATCGTCTGAGCTTCTACTATTTTTAACCGCCATGTTATGGCGCTAGCGGCTTGCCGTAGTCAATGAATGGCCGCTGATTGGCTGAAGCTTAAGCAAAGATTATGTCGTTGCTACCATGGAGGAATAGTAGAGGAGGAGAAAGTAAAGAAGGCGCTAAATCCCACAGCGTAGTGCCAGTTCGAGGACGGGGAAAAAGAGAGGGGGAAAGTCGAGGTAGACTTTTTAAAGAATTCAAACCCTAACCGGTAGATCGCGCCATGATCGCGCTGCCTTTGTTGGAATGTATGAATAGATAAAAGTCTACCTCGACATACCCCCCCGTTTCTACATCCCCCTTTACGCGATTTCTGAAGAGGAATGTCAGTGCTTAGCCCAATAAGAACTATCAATAACACTCCAGGGCTATTCCTCTATGTTGCTACCAAATGACTTGGCGTCAGTTTCTCCCGTAGACTGGAGCATTCTAGGTAGGAGTATAAGATTTCTATGGTAGCGAATGCTCATTCAACGGTCCAACCATGAACTAATTAACACAGGGACACCCCGTTCCCAAATATTTGCTTCGGGCGATTGTTAAATGTGCGCTCTGGCGGTATAGTTAAGAACTAACGGAAAACTAGGGTCAAACGGGAAGGAGGAAAAAGGGGGGGGGGGGTCCACATAAACCTAGTCAATGTGGCTACCATGTTGTGGCGCATACAGTTTCGTTTTTCGGATTTAAATTAGCTTGAATTGCCCTTCTTAATTTGAACTAAATAGAAAATGAATTTTTCTTCATAATCTTATGAAACGATGTTCATTTATCCACCTAAAAAAGGGATAGATATATTTGGATGCAGGGGCGTAGGAACCAGGAGGGGCAGGGGGGCAATACCCCTCCCTAGAAATTTGCTGGGAGGGGCAACTAATGTTATTGCCCCCTCCAACCTTTTAAATTTCAGTCTTTTCCCGCCAATTTACATAGTAGTAACAAGTACACATGCATTCGGAGAAGCTACACTCCATTAAAAATTAAAAACCATTCTCCAGACCCCCTTTCGTTTATCTTTGCCCCCTCCAACTTCTAGAACGTTCCTACGCCCCTGTTTGGATGTCAATTTTATTTCTGCTAAGTCTTTACCAAGGCTTAATAAACAGCCTTTTTATCGCTATCAATTTCCGAATTTCGCCTGAATATTTTTCCCTCAAAAAATAATTCTTAATATTTTCTGATTCTAATAAAATTTCTCTGTTCTTTCATGCATAAATGGTCTGGTAAGATGAGTTAAAATGGTGTTTAATTCATCTCCTTTTTCCATTTCGGACACAGTAGCGGCGCTAAGGTTTTTTCACAGGTGGGCTAATTATTTTGTGGCCCTTACAACATTAGTGGCCCCTAATAAATTTTCCAGGAAGCGAGAGGAGCATGGTCGTTTTATTGTTGCGGCTCTCGTCGCGTTTACTGTACCCCCTATGACCTTGTATCCGACTTGGAGGGGACACTTGCACGCCCGGGGTATTTCCCTAAATTCCCTTTCTTTTCTTTCTATTGTCCATTCAACTTTCTTTCAATTTCCGCTCCCTTCCTCCCGAATCTATCTGTTTATGGTCTACTATCTTATTGAGTAAACAAATGGATTTTGAAAGTTTTTTTTTCCAGAAAAACCTTCCTTGGCAATAAAACCAATTTCTAGAGATAAAGAAAATTCATAAATTCAAATATGTGGCCCTTTTAATAAAAAATATGTGGCCCCTTTCAGAAATGCAGGGGGGCTAAAGCCCACTTCAGCCCACCCTTAGCGCCGCTACTGTTCGGACAGCTGCTGCAGCTACCGCCTTCCATTGACCTCTATCAATAGGTTTGCAGACCACGATTTTCTTCGATGAAATAATTTATCTTAGCCTCACTAGATGGCGGTCTAGTTACCCGTGGTGCATTCGAAATTTCCCCTGTAGTCGCGGGAGGCGGAAAATTAACAAGGCCTCGCTATTTAACCCTCCCCTGTCGCACGGGGAAAATGCCGTCCGAGAAAAATTTGCTCGCTGATAATTTCGGTTCATGTATTTCTGGTAATATTGGTTTTATTTTGTAGATTATGATGTTTTAGGGAATGGTATAAAACAAACTCCACTCATATGCTGTATCTTGAATCACTTTTACACGATTTACATACACTGAGTTTTTCATTTTTCCCAATAAAAATATAATCTAATGCTAAAAAACTTATCATAAAACCAGAATTAGATTAGAGGAAGTTATCATAGAGCCCACTGTGGGCGCATTTGACTTACCAGAGAGAGAGGGGAAGACTAGGCGGGATGATAATTTTGGCCCCCCTATCACGGGAGTAAGACCGAGATCGGTACCTGGTGGAAATTTATAGAACCACGGGAAAATCGCAGCCAAAGACTATATAACGCTTCGCTTACTAGACAGGCGTGTTCCTAGGAAAAACCTGTTAACACCTCTGTAGCACTGTAAAAGTTGGGGTAATATTTGGACCCGCGGCTAGAGGCGCCACTAGTAACACAGCTCAAGCTACGAGAAACTTTGGGCCAGCGTCGAGATGGAGCCACAATTGGTATGCAAGTTGAGCCATAGAACACGCCTGTCTAGTAAGCGAGGCGTTATATAGTCTTTGATCGCAGCCGATATAACGGCTGAAACGTCTTTTGAATCTATTATGGATATTAACAGCTTAGAAAGTGAGACAGATGCATCTAGGAATATGAATTTCCATCCTCCTAGGATGCATCAACTCCATATAGTTATTATTTAATTAGCAAATCTAAAACGAAAAATAAGTCTGTAGCATGTAATTTTGATAAAAAATTGGCAAATAATAACCAAAAAACGGCAAAGAATACAGCCTTCGCCAAGTTAGAAATCGGTTTTTAAGCAGGAAATTAAAAAGAAAAACGATTCAAAACGAAGAGTTAGTCCACTCTTACAGAATCAGTGGTAGTTGGGACATTAGTTTGAGATGTTTCAAAGCTGATCAATTTTAATTATCATGTAGAATTAAATTATGAAGTAAGTAAATTTGTATTTAGGAATTTTGGCATTACAGATAAATAAAAAATGTATAGAATATTGAAGCAAATATTTTAAATAACGCAGTTCTTGACTGAACAAATAAACTTACATCTTTCTTTTAAGTATATTAGTAACTTAGTTAAATAGGTGTCATCCAAGGTTACATGTCTAACAACACTTAATATCTAAGCCTTGTAAAACGTTCGATATAGCAGACGATATTTTCATTTCGTTAGCTGACGTTAGATGGCGGTGTCGTTACCCAGCGTCCTCGAGAATCTTCCCTCCTATTGAGGGGGATGGAATTTTCAACGAGAAAAAAACTTGACACCCACGCTTTTATAAGGCATTTTCGTTTCCAGAATTTCAGGCTCTGTAGTAACTTCTCCTAATCTAATTTTTATAAAACGCATTGTCGCGGCGAAAAAAGACCGTTGTAAAAACAAAGATATTTGCTATTTTTTTTCTAAATTCTTAAGTGATATTGAAAACTATATACTAGATGGCGGTAGCCGTTTCCTTTTTGTGACTTTTTGACCCGAGTAAAATTCTTTCGGAGGGGGTAAAAAGAGGAAGAGCATTTAACAAGCGTCTTTCGGAGCTCCCTATAGGAATAACATGGGAACGGGGTGTGATTTGTGGAATGACGTCACTGCTCTCTGTAGGAGACGCTCAGAGGATTCGCGCTGGTAACTCCCAATGAAATACGTAACGTTTTCGGTAGCGCCAGCCCTAGCCCTTGGTCAGGGTAAAGCGAGATTGTTTTTCGATTGTTGCCACGCCGCCCCGCACCTCTCAAAAGGAATTTTGGTGCCCCTTTCCACCTGGCCGCTGTCCTGGCGCCTAGAGCGACCGCTCCACTTGCTCTACCCTAGGGCCGGCGCTGGTTTTCGGAGCACTTTTTTGGTTCCCTCAGACTCTTTTGTTGGGGCATCTGGGAGCACTCGCTACTAGCGAGGCGCGAGAGTTTTTCTCGTGAGTTTTCCCCATAGATATAGGAAACGTATATAAAGGTCTAGATAAAATATTTCAAAGGGAGTGAATACGGAGGCGACAGCTAGCAGAAACGCGTAATTTCTGCAGGCTATAATTATAACGCGCTATCTACCGGTAAGAAAGCTCGTGCTATCGTCGCGAGAGCCATTGTCTCCTGCTTAAATATTATACTAAAAGTCACTAACAGATGGTGTCTAAAGACTTCCGCCTGCGGAAAGGTCAAGCACTTAGTACTAAAATGCTAAGAGAGCTCGCGCTCTTGGTCACGTGCCTTCCTCGGTGTCTGCTAGGTGTCAATTCCGTATTTTATGTTAGGCTTAGACGCCCCGAAATTTATCTAGACCTTTATATACATTTCTTATATCTATGGTTTTCCCGCTTTAAGACACGCCCTTTTCTACGAGCTTCATCACGGCCGTAAATATCTTCCTTAGACATTCCAAGTGTATACCTTTATAGTTTCCTGGTGTCACTTCTTCTTCTTATAAGCGCTCAGAGGGGTGACGTAAATGATTCATCAACTAAACTCTCAGTTCAAATGGTGTCTTGCAAAAGTTTGTGTTTTTCATTTAAAATATGAATATTTTCGGCCAAAAAATTATAACTACAAACAAAGTCATTGTTGGTTGGGTGCCATTCATCACGATTCACAGCTTTTATCCACTTTGAAAGCGTTTTAGGTTTAGAGAAAGGAACCTATAGTTTAAAACAATTTAATATAAATAATTACAAACTGCTACAACCTATACAAAGAAACATTTGTGCTAGGATTTGTGGTGGTTAATTTATAATTTTTCAATAAACAAATGCACAACTTTAACCATTTTGAAAAAACAATTAAATTTCACGCTTGATATCAATTTCAGTAACCAATAGTTAGCGCAAAGCTCTTGTGATAATAATATTTTGTGCGTCCGGCAAGTGGCGAATGGTTCATCCAACCAAGTATAAGCAGACGACATTTAAAACCATTATATATTTTTTGAAAGATAGTTGAAACCACCGACTACATTTCTAACTAAATGGTTACAATTGTAAAGCTCCTTTCTCAGAAGAGGATCTTTATGGCGTCACTTGACCGTCTGGTTTGGTTCCTGGCGATCAACCGCGTTCTATCTCCGGGGCAATCCGGTTTACGGCAGAGACCTCGAGCAGCTGACCAGTCACTTCAGTCTAACTACCACCGGTCAATGTGTGGATTGCAAATCCCTTCGTTCCTTTACACTCGTCTGATTCGCTCTTGGATCAACTTCTCGTACACTCCATTCTTACACGTCGGCTAAACTGAATAAGATCCAAAATTCGGCTCTTTGAGTTATTCTTCCTCCATCAACACCCATCCCCCTAACGGAAGCCGAAGTAGTCATACCGCTGATTAGGTATAGATGAGAATAGACGCTTCAATAAAACATCTTCAAGGAAATCGCCAAGAAGTAATATTTCCGAGAGCCAGGACCTGCAAGGTACTGTTTATACAGTGCTGGTGCTATGAGCAACGAACACAGCACCCCACACAAGGAGAACGCAACCCGTCAAAAGTCGTCTATTATCTTGTGTACAATTTTGATTGGCTAGACCATAGATATAGGAAACGTATATAAAGGTCTAGATAAAATATTTCAAAGGGAGTGAATACGGAGGTGACAGCTAGCAGAAACGCGTAATTTCTGCAGGCTATCCTTATAAGGCGCTATCTATTGGTAAAAAAGCTCGTGCTATCGTCGCGAGAGCCATTGTCTCCTGCTTAAAAATTATACTAAAAGTCACCAACAGATGGTGTCTTAAGACTACGGCCTGCGGAAAGGTCAAGCACTTAGTACTAAAATGCTAAGAGAGCTCGTGCTCTTGGTCACGTGCCTTCCTCGGTGTCTGCTAGGTGTCAATTCCGTATTTTATGTTAGGCTTAGACGCCCCGAAATTTATCTAGATCGAAGTTTGCCACTGGGCCCTCCTAAATATTAGACATTATTCAAATTAAATAATAGCCTTATACTTCTGGGTGGGACCCTTGGTCTAATGGCCACTAATATTATTGGTCACAGTCCACTACTGGTCCCAGTGTTTGTATAAGGCTCGAATAAAAAATAAATAAAAAAACGTTTTAAAAATTACGTTTTACTTTACATTAACTTTACATTATAGCTGCGTATTTTTACGTGGAAAATGAATTTTAAGATCCACCAAATTGCCGCGTCACTGTTCTTCTTTAGGAAGGTAAGTGTTTCATTTCCATTATCCAAAGTTTAAATGGATACTTCTGACTTCAGGAGTAATTGTGTACTTCTGAACACACGTAATTTAAGCGTCGTCGTGACGTAAGGTGGTAGGCGGTAGATTTTCAAAACAGCGCGGCGTTATTTTCGGTCGGCCTACTTTAATCGGTAGGCCTTAATCAAATTATTAGTTATATTTTAAGCATTATTTATTAAATACGAAACTACCTCGTCTTAAATCATTCATTGTATTAGAAATTAGACGAAATACATTATGAGTCCAATGCTCTGTCTGTATCATCACATCAATTCATCTCTTCATAGTAACCTAGGCTTATTATAAATGGTAAGGAATTTACATTTACAATCATTGTTATCCCAGAATTCACCTCATAATTAAGCTTATAATCCTCCCATTGCTTATGTAATCTAAGCATCCATAAATTTTGGTCTTGTTAATGGTTTGGTAAATATGGTTAGCCATTTGTATAATTCGTCCCACATTGGTATTGTAAACCCATTGTGTATTACTACTAACCAAGTTGAAACCAACTTCATAAATGAAAAATAGACAAGCAGTAAATGGTTCATTACCATAATTTACTTAATATTCTGACTGTTACCCTTACGCCTTGAAAACAAATGCGCCTGCTTTATCGATATTGTAACATCCCCATACCCTTCTACTGAATTTCTAATGCTACGTTCAACATCTTTTCACTTATTTAGGTGCATTCCCATCTTGCTTTTTATTACATTAGGTTCTAATTAAAATAATCATTGAACGGAGTACAATTCTATAGTTCTATATTTTGAACTTAGGACGATTTCGTTCTTTAATTTCTTTTAAAAATCAAAGGTTACCAACTGTGTTGTCCTCTTTATCGTCAATATCTTTACTTTAGAATTAAACTAATATTTGACTTGTTCTTTAGGAGGCTGTGGTACCAAAATTATCAGTATCATTTCTGTTAAATCACCGATAATATTGTTAATTTGATCACAAATGCAACTTTAATTGAATACCTGAAATAAAATATGAATTCTGTATCGCCACGAAAAGTATTGGAAAGTCTGCAAGATACAGAACCAGTGACAAATTCCAATAACTACCCCAAGCCCACTTTTTCTGCATTGAAATTATCGCAAAACTTCTTTGATTCTCCTATTGGGTCCGCAGTACTTTCTCCCATTTCTGATTTGGCAGTAAACCTCAATGGCCTCAGCACAAATAGGTAATTGAAAAAGTAAATATTAATAATTTTTCTGCGTTTTAATAACTTAAAATTTTAATTACAGCTCATTCACACCGAAACGTAAAATATCATGGTCAAATGACACCCCTGTGAAACCCTTTCTGCCATTAAATGGTGCATTGATCTCTTAAAATATTTTATTCCAGAAAATGCATTAATTTCATGAATACATTTCCGATTTCTATGCTTTTAGATTTAGCGGGAGATTCTCCATTTTATTCAGATTCTCCAATTTTTCAATATCGGTAAGCCATGTTTTTTTTTTTTGGTATTCAGATTTCTATGTAAATTTTAATTTCGGGAATATTGGCATTGTTGAGGTAAAGCCTGGCAAAGAGACCACCCTCAAGTCGTCTTAGTTTACAACGGAAGTTATACTTCCTCCCCCTCGGTGTCTTCTTACTTAAAAGTTTCAACCCTATAAACATGGGTTATTTTTTTTTCTTCACTCCTGGGGATGGTGATGGGCCCCTGTTTTAAGTAGTCACTCTGAGCGGCTAACCACTTCTTCAAAATCTGTACACTAATTACCATCATGAAAATAATAATAGCCGTTGGTAATGCTAAATCTGTAATTGGTTAATTAATTATTTAATTAAAATCAAAGTTACAAGCTTGTACACCAATTATGATGAGAGATCAGCTGCTTGCTTTCCTCTTATAGATCAATTTTTTAATACATGATAAACTATCAAGATTCCTTTGTGATTTTTTTAATGAAATAAGCAATGAATAAAACAACATATGTAGCTTTTATTATTCGATCTTTATGTAACAAAATCTTTAAAGTCAATGGGAATAAGATAATTAAGTATTTTAAACTAAAGCCACAAACCGTATTTTAAATTTGTGATACAATGGCTTGGTTTACGTAGCCACTGTTTCTCGGTACGTTGTACCGATTTTTTTGTGATAAATTTTCCATCACCCCTGGGTAGACATATTACGGGGGTTGTCCATAAATGACGCGTACCTATTTAAAAAATCCGTTATTAAAATACCATTCTTAAAAGTCTATATATATTAGATAACGTTTGTTTGGAGGAAGGGGAAATAAATTTAGGTCACACTTAAATGTTATCGGTTGATTTTATAGACTTATAGACTTTTATAGACAATTATGAATGGGGAGCATTTGAATCTAACAGTATTGTGCCCCGTAAAAGCGTTCCAACCGTCGCTTCATGGTGTTATGGGAAATGTCGACTACCAGGGGCGAGGCAATCTCCAATTATAATCCTCAGAGGCCCTCGTCAAATAATCTCTACGCCTAGGTTAAATTGTAAACACAATTAACCAAACATATTGAAAAATTTTAACTCCATTTTTTTTATGAGAGTGGCGTGAGATAATTGGATTGAATGTTTTTTTTAAGTGTAAGAATTTAAAATCTGTTCCACTGTTCGGGGACGTTTCCAATTTAGACCAATAATTATTTTGAAATAGCCGTTTTAAGTAACATTTTAGCCGTCGTTCTCGATACTCTTAGATTCGTTTTTATGTCATTTATTATGCTTAAAAATCTCTTAAAGGTCTTGCAATAGCCCTTTTTGGAAATTAGTAATTTATTAAAATATAAAATTACATAATAACTAACTTTCCAATACCCTCAGAAATAATAATTATACTATACATATAATAATATATTCATATAAATTAATTAAAGTTATTTGATTAAATACTGGCTATGTGCGAAACACTGCTCTATTGTTGTGAAAATCAATAGCATGTGTCATACTTTCAGAGTTGGAAAAAACGGCTTTTTTAAATTAAAAAATCCAGTATGGTTAAAATCACTAATTGCTTATATCTTGCCCTCATTACTTCGAAAATGCTCAAATTGACCGATTTAAAAATTAGGTTTTGCGCGTTGTGAGGTATAGCCGGCTCATTTACCTACTTTTATACCCTAACATGGCGGCGTAGTTTCACGTGCAAAATTAATTTTAAAATCCCCCAATTAGCCTTTTCAGTTTACATAGAGCCACGTAGTGGCAAATGCGAGAAGCTCATGAACTGCTTGATTTTCGTCTGCTAAGCAGACGATTTTTCAATAAAGCGTCTGCTTAGCAGATAAAAATCCAGCAGTTTATAAGCTTCTTGCATTTGCCAGTTTGCCACTACGTGGCTCTATGTAAACTGAAAAGGCTAATTGCTTATATCACCATCATTACTTCGTGAGACGACGTAGCAGACGACAAAAAGTGAAGGTTAAGTTTTTGACTTTTTGTTTCGTTTTGGAATAAAAAATGCAGAATATTATATTCTGCATTTTTTATTTAAAATAAATAGTATTTAAATTTTTCAATATTTCTTATTCATTTCTCAATATTTTTTAATAAAAAAAGTGGTTTTAACCATGGATTGTTTTCGGTGGCTAAAACCGCGCTTAACCAGGATGGCTTAAACCAGTCTGGCTGGTTCTTGCCAACCCTGCATACTTTTCTCGGAGCCACTGGCAATCTATACATTTTTGAATTTCAGTTGACTAATTTAGAAATTTTCAAAATTAAGTAAATTTATAATACGTTAAATTAGTAATTTAAAGAAAGTAGAAACTAAATAAAAAAACACGCCCTGTGACTTGTCTATTGGGCAATCTTCTATTAAACGTGGTGGCAGATATTTGAAATTCTATGATCCGCCATAAGAACTGTTTAAATTCACAATATTCAATTACTGATTTAAAAATATAAAATCATGGATTTTAAATCGAATAATATATTTCAATAGATGATTTTTAAAATGTCGAAAATTTGTTCTGTAACAATTCAAATTCAAAGCTAACCAAATTGTTAAATAACAATTAAATTTAAATAATTATCAAATACTTCATAAAATTGTAGTTTGCAAAGCTAATAGTAGAAATGTTTCCACAATTTAAACAGTAAAAGAGCATAATAATATTTAAATTAAAGAGCATACTAATATTTAAATAAAAGAGCATACTAATATTTAAATAAGAGCATACTAATATTTAAATAAGAGCATACTAATATTTAAATAAGAGCATACTAATATTTAAATAAGAGAGCATACTAATATTTAAATAAAAGAGCATACTAATATTTAAATAAAAGATCATACTAATATTTAAATAAAAGAGCATACTAATATTTAAATTAAAGAGCATACTAATATTTAAATTAAAGAGCATACTAATATTTAAATTAAAGAGCATACTAATATTTAAATTAAAGAGCATACTAATATTTAATTAAAGGGCCTACTAATATTTAAATAAAAGAGCATACTAATATTTAAATGGAGCATACTAATATTTAAATGGAGCATACTAATATTTAAATGAAGCATACTAATATTTAAATAAAAGAGGATACTAATATTTAAATAAAAGAGGATACTAATATTTAAATAAGAGGATACTAATATTTAAATGAAAGAGGATACTAATATTTAAATAAAAGAGGATACTAATATTTAAATAAAAGAGGATACTAATATTTAAATAAAAGAGGATACTAATATTTAAATAAAAGAGGATACTAATATTTAAATAAAAGAGGATACTAATATTGAAACAAAAGAGCATACATTTGTTCATTTGATTAAATTTATTTTTTCTAAAAAAACTCTAAAAAATGCCAACCCTGTTTAAATTAACTTAATAATGACTTACTAGAATGACTAGCTTAAGTCATTGCTAAATTGTATTTTTTGTAATTTGTGATATACAAAGTAAGTTCTTCTTAAATTATAATTAACTGAGTTACATTATTCACCAATTTAGTAATTTACTTAATTGCACTTTAGCTAAATTATAAATAAATTTGATAACTTATTTTGTAATTTAGAAAATTATTTAACAACTTTAGTCAAGAATTTTAGTTAGTATGATGTAGCTACGTAAGCAGTGTTTTTTCAGTTACGAATTCCCTGTTTTCCTTGTCCACTTTTATAAATTTCGCTATCAGACATTAACAGGTGAAAAATTATCGTACGTTAAATGTATAATAAAATTGATGAAATTTTCAATGAAATGCGTTTACGTATCTCACGAGGAATAACTTATATTTATCAACTTTAAACAAAAATTAAATTTCATCTGTTTTGCTTAGAACATGTTTTTGCATCTGAAAATATTTCAGCACAAGCACCGAGCATACAATTAAAAGCAAACTACTTTTGCCGCATCTGAAAATATTCTCGATCGAGAACCAGAAATTGTTTGTTCCAAAATTTGTTGTTCAGAACTAGTCGAGTTTCTCACGTCTGTTTTAGAGATTTATTCCAAATTACCTGGTACACTCTGTTTAAAAAGTCTTCGACAGGTGAAATTTTTGCCCTCTTTTTAATTCTGCTAGAAAACTATAATAGATAGATCGATGAAACCAATTGCAACTATTATTTATTTCCCAATATCTTTCGTTATTTATCAGTTTAGTCCGCCTAAAATTAATAGTTTGGCGGAAACCGTCAAAACTCATTTTTGACAACTTTTTAGATATTGGTTCTACGGCACTGACTCGCGGGTTTTTGAATTGACAATCAGGGTTGGCAAAATCCTTGTTTTTTTCAAAAAGAACAAAAACAATGTTTTTTATTGTTTTAAACAAGGTTCATTGTTTTTAACTGTTTTTAAATCAAACAATAAAAAACACATAATAAACAATAAAAAACTGTTTAAAACACGTTTTAAACTATTCATTATACTTATGAATCAGACTCACGAGTAAACTCATTTAAAGAAATATTACGTATCATTAAACGTATTATCATAAGTGGCATAATTACCCTAAGTGTGTCAATAAGATGAATTTTTCAATGATACCTTGTTTAACGAAAGTGACGTAAATGACGTCATTTTTTCCAGTGACGAAATTTACGTAATGTGTTTGCGAAGCGGCGTCTGCGGCGCGAGCATTAAAATACTAGGGTACTTGAACGGAATTCGCGAGTCCTACGTTTCTTTGGTCTGTTTAGAACAAGCTCAAATTGAAGATTTTCTGCGGGAAAGGCTCCTATTGGCACACTTAGGGTAATTATGCCACTTATGGTATTATAAATAAACTCACAGGGAGAAGAACCAAAGAGTACACGCTTATTTAAACGAGCCAAGAATTTCGCTAAGCGTTGTTGACCAACCATTGACGGTTTTAGGGTTTTCGATGCCCCATGCAAATACTACCTAACCTGTAGTAGGGTTTTTAATATAGCTATCATCCTGGAATTTTCGGTCGCATAGTACTAAGAAAAGGGAAAATAGCTAGTTATCCACACATTGTTTTTAGTTTTGGTTTATTGAAATGTGCACGTCTGCAGTCATAAATCATCACAAATAAACAATGTTATAAAAAATAAGTACTTAGATACCTCTATAATCTTAAAACTTCCATCACGTCATAAAATTTCTAAAAAATTGAGAAAGGGGACCGAAATCCCTTGATTTTTATCTAGGGGTGCCGCCTAGTCGGTTTTAACCCGATCTGTCCAGACCGGCCGTGTTTCTGGTTACTTAAAACCCGGCACAACCCGACTAAACAGCAACCCTACTTGTATCTCGTGCATAGGTAGTGTCCCAAATAGATGTATATTGGCAGCTGTATACATTCTATTTAAACAAAAAGACAAAATTCAATTCGTTCGTAGGATTTTGGCTCTGGTAGGAAATTTATGAAATCATATCGAGCCCTTTAATTCGCTCTTTTCAGAGAATCTTAAAATCAAACTACCCGTTATCAATACAATTTACCTTTCTTAGAGCCTTGGAATGGTTTTTTTCTACCTTTTCTCTCATATTGAATAACCACAATCTTACAAAAAAACAATGAAAATTTACCTTATAAAAAACATGTTTAAAACAGATAGTTTAAAACGTTTAAAACAAATTGGTGTTTGTTTACAATATTTGTTTTAAACTTGTTTTAAACACTGTTTTAAACATTTTGTTTAAAACTTGCCAACCCTGTTCACAATGGTCGGTTCATATTTAGAAAGTGGAAAAATTATCCCTCTACAACCAACGATTAAGAAGTTATCGCGTTTACAAACTTTCGTCGAAACTAGGAAACACCTAAAATGCATCAAGCGAATATTAATAACGCAACTTCGACAGCGATCCAACAACATTGAAAATATATTTAATTAAAGGCCGGATTTAAAAAAAAAAATTCCTCGGACAACTTGGCAAGTGTTTTTAAGAATATCCTTTTTTATACGCTTAAGCTTTTAAAAAGCTATTTGCGTTATAAATTGTTTATAATAATTGTTACCACAATTTTAAATCAGCCTTTAATTAAATATATGTTGTTGGATCGCTGTCGAAGTTGCGTTATTAATAATCGCTTGTTGCATTTTAGGTGTTTCCTAGTTTCGACGAAGGTTTGTAAACGCTATAACTTCTCAGCCGTTGGTTGTAGAGGGAAATTTTTTCGACTTTCTAAATATGTACCGACCACTGTGAATTCAAAAACACGCGAGATAGTGCCGTAGAACCAATATTTAAAAAGATGTCAAAAATGAGTTTTGAAGGTTCCCGCCAAACTATTAATTTTTGGCGGAATAAACCGATAAATAACGAAAGATATTGGAAAATAAATAATAGTTGCAATTGGTTTCATCGATCTATCTATTATAGTTTTCTAGCAGTATTAAAAAGAGGGCAAAAATTTCATCTGTCGAAGACTTTTTAAACAGTGTACATTTGAACGTGCGTACGAAGGAGATAAGATGTTTTGGGAAAAGCAAAGATAGCGTATGCTGGGTGAAAAACAAATATTCTTAGCAAAATAGATAAAAAAAATTCCTTTAAGTTTATTTTTATTTGTTTTGGTTAAATAAACTTAAAATTAAATATTTGGTTTTGGGATGGAAATTTCCCATAGTCAGCATAGAAACAAGATGTCACGGACATTTGAGTACGCATTAAATATGTTTTGAATGTTAAATTTCAATTTGAACCAATTTTCAATCATCTTGTACATTAACTTAATAAACGTACTATAGTAACCCATGATAAATTTGGTCGGAAATAAGCATTTTTTCAACCACCCTGTATACAAAAAACTTGGATCTCAATCACCCTGTCGTTTAACCTAGGAGCAACAAACACAAGGAGAACGCAGCTAGCCTTTAAACACGCTAACGAAGGGTTGTGTACGAATTTCATTGGACGAGCGTCACGAGCCTTTACGCTGAACGTTTTACGGGCGGGGGGGGGGAAGACAATTTCCGAATTTTCCCCTTCCGACGGCAGCAGGCGCTAAAGCGTCTAGCCAATGAAAAACGTACACAAGAAAATCCACGACTTTTGACGATTTGCATTCTCCTTGTGTGCGGTGTTGTGTTTGTTGCTCCTAGGTTTAACAAAACTAACCCACTAAACATTAACAACCAATAAGTAATTGTAACTCAAAGAAAGACCCACGCCCATGCCCACTCTTTATTAATCACCCTGTCCTTTAACATAATCAGGGAATTAATTCTTGAAGAAATGTAACTTTACCCCAACGCTATATCAATCACTCAGTTCATAAGGAACAATATTTGAATCACCCTGTACATTAACTTGATAAGCGCATTATAACATCCTAAAAGGAATTTTTAGCAAAATATCAACAATAACTCAATCTGTCCTTAATATAATCAGGGCTTTTTCTCAACAACCTAGTGCATTAACATTCATCGTAATCACCTGGTCATTCATCCAGTGAAAATCACTTTTAATTGGCGAAATTATAAATAAACACGGAAAGTACCAAATAAAACATAGTATGGCCTGTATAGCAATACCACACCTTATCTAACAATAGTTAAGATAGCGTAACGTAGCATCTGTGTAACAAACGCGCGGTGCCTTAAAACTTACGCCGAAAATATCCAAAGCCCCATAGAAGACAATGAGCACAGGTCATAGAGGTTTTCAAGGTCGAAGGTCAACTCTTTGGAGACCGATGACGCTTGTATTCTGAATTGGCCAGAAATCTCACTTAAAATTAAAATTTCTTAATGCAACCTTAAACGTAGTTCTAAAATGATCAGCCCTAACAAAAAAAATAATTTACAACCAAGCCGGTCTTAATTTAAAAAATGTATATAGATTTAAAGCCAAAAATCACTAAAATGAGCAACTTGTAGAGCCCTTAGAGAGTTATGTGTGCAAAAAACCGGTGATATTTTCTAAATAGATAACGAATTGAAATTTCAATATAGCGATGCAGTAATGCATAATGTGAAACATTAAAAGCTAGATATTTTGAAACTTACTTTGTATTGAATGTTTAGAGAGTTATAGTATTATTTGTACTATTTTTAAATGAAATCCGGCGAAACACCTTAAATCTGTTTGGGTTATTGCTCGATAGTGACGGATTTCGCCCAAAATGTTTTCTCTGGTTTATTCACCCTAAATATGAAGCATCCTGGAGTTTAACGGGCTAATTTAAAAAATTTGAAAAGTTATGATTTTTTTTAATTTAATGCATTTTGGCTAGAGTTTCGTTACTTAATAAACATTTTTGTCAGTAACATGATTCGTAAAGCTCTTAAAAATACGAAAATTGGTACTCATAGCTCAAAAGACCTACAGATTCCGAATTTGGCTTCCAATTTACTCTATGGGCTCTAGTTTTTGATATAAGAGCTGTTTGGGGGGGGGGGGGGTAGCGCAAAACATCATTTTTACAAAGGGGTCCATCTCAGAATTCAATAAAAATTTCAAATACGCACCTCCTTGCACATAGAATGGCCCCTCTTAAATTAGCTGTTGGCGACAAAATTATTTTTATCAAATCGAATTTTTGGAAATTGGCCATTTTTCGCGTTTTTCGCAAAACTGCGATGTACGAGCTGGATAGAGGGGTGGCACTTATCATTTATTTAACGACATATGCCACATCCAAATTCAACGAAAATTAAATTTCAAATAAGCACCTTCTTACGTATAGAAAGGCCTCTGTCAAATTTGGTGTTGGCGACGAAACTATTTCTATCAAAACAATTTTTTGAAATTGCTCATTTTTAGCATCTTTCGCAAAACTTCAGTGCGTGAGCTTAGGCGGGGTGGCATTTAATATTTAAAGATCCCCTCCAAAATTACCAGAAATTTCGACAACTTTTTATTTCTAGGTTTCAAAGAACTTAATTTTTAATTTTCTATTCTTATTTTTTATGAAATATTTTTGAGATGAAATATTTAAAATATTAAAAAAAATCAACAGATAATTTTAAATTAAAATCCTAATTTACTTTTTTTTTAAATAGTGTCTTAGCCTTTAATAAACGCTCATTTGAAAAGTAGTAATGCCTTCGCTATGGCTACTCGTCGGTTGCCTGTACGATAATGGCGGCGCCGAGTAAACGTTTCTAAAAAGAGTGTATAGTTAGATGACTAGTTTCGCCTAACTGTATAGTTAATAAAATAAAAATAATTATTGAGTAACTAAAGTGCAGGGCCCCCAGAGGCCCTATAAATCCTATAAAATCCTATATTTTCAAAAATGTCCTATAACATCCTATATTTTTAGCAAAATCCCCCAAAGGTCCTATAAAATCCTATAATTTTTAATTTTGTTCATTTCAAATCCAGCCACTGAGTTAAATTGCTAGATTTAGCTATAGGATAAATTCCTATACAAAGTCACTCTAGTCTATACTTTTGTTATTGTTAACATGGTTAGCTACTAGTATATTTTTGTGAAAAAATGGTTAAATAGTTCCTTTTTTTTAAGTTAAAATCAAAGATTTATTTCTCTAAATATAGATTTTGTTTTTAAATGCATAAAGTTAGTAAATTAAATAGTATATATAGTCCTATAAAATCCTATAATTTTGTAAAAATAGTCCTATAAAGTCCTATAATTTTGTAAAAATAGTCCTATAAAGTCCTATATTTTTTTGAAATATAATCCTATTTTTCCTATAAAAAATTAAAGATTCGAGCGAGGGGTCAGACACTTGCCATTATTTTGTACGGGATTTCGGGATTTCGTGATTTCGTAGAGACAGTGTTCCGAAGTGGTAAATGTCAGGTGTCAAATAATGTGGCAAAAAGTGGTAAATACCGACATGGCGAATAATACTTTTACTGGCTAATATGCCAAAAAGTGGGAAATAATAAATTTTAATAAAAATAAAAAAAACATACGAAAGGAAAAATATATTTGTGCTATTTTAGACAAATATACTGTATTAGTTGTCAGGTTTTGGGCTAGATACTCAATTATAGCCCAATCTAGTAATTTCTTTTGGCTATTTTTCAACGATTTTTCCTGAGTTGGAATTCGTCTGCTATATATCTTTAAGGTGTTTTTAATGGTTCTTTTGTGAAAAACTGAAACATTATCTCACATGTAAGTGATGCTACATCTCTGAAAGATATTATTTACATCATTTAAATGCATTTATTGATTATTAGTCACTATTTGTCACTCTTTGCCATATTTGCCACTTTTGGCCATATTTGCCACTTTATGCCACTGACATGGACTTTATTCTAAAAATGTGACATTTAGGTAACACTGCGTAGAGATTTTGGCGATTTTATCAATACTTTTTGAAGTGATTTTGGGATTTCAATGTTAATTTACCATAGAGAGAGTTTAAAGATTTTGCGATTTTAGACAAAGTGTACGGGACTTTGGTAAATGTCCGACCCCTCGGATTCGAGTGGGAGCCCTGAAAGTGGTTCCTTTCTAGTTTTTAATTATGATAATCATACAATTTGTCATAAATCTAGAGTAAAATTACCTTAAAAAGTGTCCAAAGAAAATTTAATTCCCTGATTTTTCACAAATTCTTAAAATTCTGACTTTTTAGGCCAATTTTTAAATTCCCTGTTTTCCCTGACGTGTGGCAACCCTGTTATTATTGAAAATAGTCCTCGAAACACTGCTCTTAAAAATATAGTACGCTTTATTTCAATAAATATTACAATACAAGGAACAGGTACACTTAAGCGAACGTAATTATTAACTCATGATATTATAAACGGCGTTTGCAGCAGCGCTATCAGACCTACATCCCAACTAATGGTCGTCATTCGCTTCCTGGAGACATTTAACATTTACGTCAGAAATGGACCCCCTTCAGCCGGTTCGAATGTATCGGGGATTCCCGGTGGCAATGTGTCGGCAACCCGATGGCCGACTCGGGAGGCGCCGTGTATTGTCCCTCCGGCTGCCGCGAAGGAGAAGATTATCTCGAGGGATACAGCGCCCTCTTTTTTTTCTTCTCGCGCGTAGCGATACGCCTCAGCTGGAAAGTCTTGATCGGATTAGGATGTAGGTAAAGGCGCGGTGTTTCTGAAACGCGATCGCCGAGGGTTTTGGCGGCAAATCACGTAGTAGTAGTCGTAGCCGCCGTGTTGTACTTACCTTTTCAACCATAAGCGATGTAATGGTACCAGGCCAGTTACCAGTAGTCAGGATTTTTCAGTTGAGGGGCCCAACAAATTCCTAAGGGGGCACCTTTCAAAATATATTTCTTTCCTATCACCTATGAGGCTATGGCTACTTTATAATGAACTTATAGGTTGGCACGGAACCATCCATACCGGTTATAACCACCCGCTTAAAACCGGTTATAGCAACTTTAAAAAAAATCCAGATTTTTTGGGATATTTTTTTATTAATATTTTACTAAAATAATAGATTTTATTTAGTTAAGCTTTTGTTTCATATTTAAACAAATTGGGGAAGTTCAAATTCTCCTCTAATTGAGGGGGGCAGGGGTAGGTTTAATGTTCAAAGGTTCGCTGCCTCGCTTCGGGCACTCGGTCGGCGCGTCATAAACAAAAATTAGGGGGGAAATGGGAAATCAAAAGAATTTAATTATATAATATAGTTAATTTGCTTACTTTGTTTAGTTTCTAAATTGCAATAATAACATAAGACAATTTCCTACTTTAAAAGTGAGTGACATAAGTAAAAGAGGATGTTTACATTTTAGCGGGCTTTAATCTAAAAAAAACTGGATATAACCCATTAAAACCACTGGTTTGGCTTTTTTTTAAAAAAATCGGGCTTTTTTCCAACCCTGTTTGGAATTGGAATATGTGGTTTAAATAGATATAAATTAAATTTATATAAAAGATAAATCGAAGTCGAATTTCCAATTAGTAACCCATTTTAGTTATATTTGGGCGACTTAGCTTTGAACCCATTTCTCCAATTAAGTTGAATTTGATTGAAAACTATATTTTATCGTAGACCTACCTACGTTTATAGTTTAAAAATTCAATTTTAAATACGATTTGTTGCCAACTAGCGGGACCTCTCAGGGCCCGTACGCGCTATCCTGAGATTTGAATTTAGTAGCAGTTGAATTATAAGCTTGGACAAGAGAAGGTGGTTCTGGATACCTCTAGCGCAGGTGGTACGTACCTAAGCCCGGGACAGGGGGAGTACGAGGTTCCTGGGAGTGGGAGTAGTCTTTTTTTTTTGTCTTTTTAAATATAAATAACATGGCTAGTTTCAAATTAATCTAAATGATGGCAGCGCTAGACGACGTCTGACCGAAATGAAATTCCCAACCTGGGACTTTGAAAAGATCAACTAAAGCCGCACGTTCTCACTTACCTCTAAAATCGCTTCGTTTTAGGTAATTATCAAAAGCAGCGTGAGATATCGTGTTGAGTCGTTTCGCTTAGAATCGCTTCCAAAACGACAAAGGCGGGGAAGTAAAAAATAATGGGAATAAAATTCTAAATAATGTCAAATAATATTACTGTATGTATAGTAGACATGATTAACTAATTGTTTTAGGATGATAAAATACGCGAAAAAGTAGATAAGTCCATAATTAAAATTTTTAATGTTTAGGCTTAGTTTCTCTTTTCGATTTGATAGTCGCCAGCCAGATTTCCCGCACGGTACTGATGAGTTCCAAATAGAACGAAACCGGTCTACCGTTGGAATTTCTGGCTATTTTATTTATTTTTAATTTAGTTTATTACTCGAAGATCTATTTGATCCGAGTTTCGCGTTGCTCGAAGACCTATCGGTACGAGTTATTAGTAAGTTTTTAAATTTCTTCAAATTTGTTTAGGATTTAGCTATATTATCCCTTTTAATTATGGACTTATCTACTTTTTCGCGTATTTTATCATCCTTCTCACAGTCCATAGGTGGTTTCTTCTAACTTAACTAATTGTTTTAGGATACATTTTAGTATTTTCAAAATTCTGGTCATAATTTGAAATGACTTAAACTGGGTTTTAAGCTCTAGTGTAACCCTGGCTTAAGAGATGTACAATATGGTATCGTTGCATTTATGGGATAATGAAAGCAATTTGTAAGAAATATTGAGCCCTCGCGGTCGCTGTGTCAATCTAGGCACTCTGAGATCCAGAAAATGGCAGCCCCCGCGCACCGTTATTACCTTTTCAGGCTTCTGATAAAAACTAGTAAACTAAAGATTCTAAAAAAAAAACCAATGAAACTGGAGAAGATCACACGGTATAAATTTATTATTTGGAGACGTTTCGAGCCGTGGCCCTTTATCAATTCACTTTTTTAAGCCTATTAATATAAATTTGAAAAACACGAGATTTTAAAGCGTGTCGCGTGAGGCGCGTGTGTGAAAAAAAAGAAAGAACGTGAAACAAAACAGATACCAAATGGAAGAAATATTACAATAAAAATATAATTTTAAACATATTTCGGTATGTTTCCAAAATTAACTCTGGTTTATTAAAGGGAATAGGAACTTCCAAATTCATAGTGGAACAACGAATTTGACCTTTCTGCCACCAGATTTAACCGAAGCTAGGGCTAATTGCCGGTAGTTACGTTCAAAACCGGTCGTAGCGGGTGTTAGCGGGTGATTTTTCAATTTAGTTTCTACGGAGTCTAAACCAACTTTTATAAGCATCGTCTGAAAAGCGTATTAAGGATAGGATGGATAATGATACATCAATAAATTTTCTTCGGTTGAGAAGGGATTTGCGTATACAGAACTGTCCTTGACATCTTGTTTCTACCGCGTTAGTTTTTTTCCTCAAAGAAAAGGTTGTCTTGGCGTGCAGTGCGAAGCGGAAACTCGGCGGTGAATGTGGCAGTCTGACTGCTTACATAATCGGAAGCCCACCTTTCCGCACCCTTCAGCTTTCGCGCGCGCTTTTTTGATGGTTTTATTGACGCGTGGCACGAGCCAACAGCTGTTTCGACCCCCTCCCTCTTATTTTTGTAGTGTTCTTCTTTGGGTTTTCAATAAACCACGGCGTCCCCTCCCCCCCGTCCCATTCGGGGGATGTATCCGGGATCTCTTCCCCCCCCCCCCCTTCCCCCGTTGCACTATTCGCGCGTTATTGCGTATTATTAAGTTTGGGCGCGGAGAGCTTTGATTTTATAGAAATTCCGCTTTTTAAGCACTTAATTTCAATGAATAAAATATAATTTCTACAAAACAATTTTAATCAAATTTAGATTTGGAAATTTGAAATAAAATTATCGAAATCTTACACGCAAATTACACGAAGAATTTATTTGGAATTGTTGATTTTATAAAATGTCTTTACGCTTGCCCAACTTGTTGAAATGTTGCCCTGGAATAGTTCAGCCAATGCGTAAGAATGAGTTCATAAACTCTTTAGTGGGAGAGAAAACGTATCCACAGTTGAAGCGGGGAGGCAACGTTTCAACAAGGTGGCCAAGGTTATTTTATAAAATGAACTATTGGGTGAACTTATCGAGTGGAACATAAACCAGATTACCTAAAAGTCTACATTCTTTTCAAATGTCCCCCATCTACCCTTAAATTTGGGTCTTAATCCATATATCCGGGGAAAAGCACCATCGTTATGAAATATTTTACACTTCTGTTTAAGGGCAGTTTACAAAATGGTCAAAGTTCTTAGGCGAGAGTTGAATCGTAGTACACAAATCAGTTTTGGAAATAATTAAAAATTAAATACATTTTTGGGATTCAATAATTATAAAATTAAATCCATTTTTGGGATTCAATAAATATAAAATTAAATCCATTTTTGGGATTCAATAATTATAAAATTAAATCCATTTTTGGGATTCAATAATTATAAAATTAAATCCATTTTTGGGATTCAATAATTATAAAATTAAATCCATTTTTGGGATTCAATAATTATAAAATTAAATCCATTTTTGGGATTCAATAATTATAAAATTAAATCCATTTTTGGGATTCAATAATTATAAAATTAAATCCATTCTTGGGTACCAATAATTAAAATTTAAATAATTTTATGAGATCTGAAAATTAAAAACTGGGCCGCCTTTTGGTACAATTTAGTTGACATAAAAATTTCATTTTGTTTAAAATGGTCCCAATTTCGTTCCTATTTTAAAAATTTGTTGCTCATTTTTATGGTGAAGTCTCGTTTTCCCTTAATCCTAATGCAAATTTTGGTGGGAGCCCTACGATAAGGAAAAATGGGGTCAGCTTTTGGGATAATTGAACTCCAAGATTTCATCATTCTGGTTCCTACGAAAGAAATCAATATTTTGCACACACGTGATTTCTTAATTCTAGTGTGAATTGCACACCTGATTATTTAAACAGCTGCACCCTCGGATTTTAATAGATGTTTCTATAAAATAAATTGAACCAAAAATAGAAATATAAAATGTCTCTCTTACGTCACAAGACGGAACTTTATTAGTATAATCGTGGTAAAATGCGAAATTCGTCTGGTAACTCTATCACGCGCTCCTAGACATGTAAAAGTAAGAAACAGTGACGTAAAAGAAACATTAAAACAAGAAGACCTAGTTACTTTATAGAAAGACCAATTTTAATTATTTTCCAGATATCGGTGTTTAAATCAGAATTGTTGCGTAATTTATAGGCCTATTTAAGGCTATTTCCGCCTTCAGATGCTAATTAGAGTTTACCCGAAACCATATTTCTCAGGTGGTTTCTAATGAAACCCGAATAATTTGAACCCTAAACACTGGAATTAGAGGTTAAACACCAGTCGTTAGCTACGAAAACGGCTAGGTTTTCCCGTCACCCGTCAAAAGAATATTGAAGTTTCCGTTTTCACAGTATTAATTTCAGGGTTGACTGAAGATCCAATCAACCGATTTTTTTATTTAAATCGGATTTTTTTCATTTTGTTAAATTTATTGATTTATAAACCTCAATAGCTCGTTTCCAGTCTAACTGTTGGTTATATAATTTCAAATTAATTACTATTCAATATTTTATTTGATTTTTTCAGATTTCTATTGGAATTATTTTTGAACATATTTTTTGATATAGCTTATTCTTAATTGATATTAATACATTGAAAAAATTATTTGATTTAAATCAGTCAACCCTGAATTATACGAATGGAAACCTTCGGTAACAATTGTCTTAACTTCATAAGGGCGTTAATTACTTATATCGATTTAATTACTATATTTTTATCAATGTCTTATAAATTCAACCATAAAAGCTTTGAAGGGGATGACTCACACTAGAGCTTAAAACCAAGTATAAGTCGGCCTGACTGCAAGTTTTGACCAATGATATTGAGTGGAAGTCGTAATGACAACTGGTTTAGGCAGATAAAGTTACTTCAAATGTAGATTACAACTGTACACAGATCCTTATCTTGTTGGGAAATTGAAATTACTGACCAACTGCGGGAAACTTTACCACTTGAAGTATCTATTTCAAATAACTTGGTCGAAAATAAACACACCCTTGTTATTTTTGATAAACAATCAAATGGCGAAATTTGTTTCTTAATTTTTACTTTAGCAAAATGAACCACTTAATCCGGATTGATCTTTGACTGCTCTTCGTGGCGGGTATCCCCGAAAGCGGGTGGTTCAGGGTCCCTTATCGCGATTGCCCCAATCTCTGCCTCAAAGCGAGATGAGCTGGGGGGGACTGCCCTTAATATCTAGGGAAAGTGGTTTGGGGGGGGGACGACAACAACGCGGTGCTTATAGAATATATAAAGCGGGCCCGAACCAGGGTCTATCATTATTCTAGTCAGAAGCGCACGGTTAGCTCCCTAAACTTCGACGGGGAAATCTCCTCGTAACTGTGATACAGCCAGATGTCCTATTGTCGCGTGAGCGTGAGTCGCTTCGGCGCGCCGGTGGAGTGTCCGCAGCCGTCCAAATCTCCGGGAAACGCGTCTGGCGGCCGGGAATCGAGGAAACGCAAAAGACTCCGCGTATTCGGAACGCCGGAATCAGAAAGTTCGGACTGCGATTTCGGCCGCGAATTAGAAGAAGACTTCATGGGCTGCCAAAACTCGCGCCTCGTTTCCAATCTTGACTTTTTACAAATACTCGCGAGTAATGGGGAAAACGGGCGGCTAACTGCTCGTTCTCCCGCTGATGTCGTCCGCAAGAAACTCGAATTTGACGCTTCTCCCATTTCCAGTCTGCTCAAGAATGTGAACCTCAACCAACCCGCGCCCACCAACGGCTCTTCTCCGAGGAGAAAGAGCGCCTTCGAAGGGAGACCGCCGGTCGCCGAGGAGCCCGCGACTTCCGAAGCCGCTGGCTCCGTCGCGGAACCCCTCACCTTGCACAGAGCCACCCTGAAGAGGATACGATCGCTCCCGGTAAGCAACCCTTTTTATTTTATCTTCGACCGCTCTTTTCGCGATTTAGTCCCGGTCCTGTGGGACAAATACACTGCCGGGCCCAAAATCTATATCGCGCTCTTGGTGCTCTTAGAAAAATTACCACGCAAATATTAAACACGCGCGTAATATTGTCTTTAGTTGGACGTCTAAAGTTTCTACGCACGTGCTTTGTATTTGGGTGGATAAATTTCGAGATTATCTCGCTGCCGGGCGATGTAATTCGAAGAATTTTTTTAAGTCGGGGAAAGTTCGTCGAATTTTACGAGATTGTTAAAAAGTTATTATATTTTAAATTATCTTGAAAATTGGATACATTTTGTATCAACTGTATTTTCGACTGCTAAGCTGACGATCAATCAAAATGCGTTTTAAAGTTCTAAAAACATGACTCGGACATTAAAACTTGCAGGGTGACCACAGTTCCTAAATTTCCTATTTTTTCCTTTAATTTAGTTTTGTATCCTATAATACCATTAAATTTCCTTAAATAGCCTATATTTTAACTCAAAATCTAAAGAAATTAAAATAGTTGATATTTTCCCCTTAGATGTCTTTAAAACGCCCTAGTTTTTAAAACACAATTCGACGATAGTTTCAACTATTTCTATCGGTTCTCAACTTTATTTCGAATGTCATACCCCCTTTAAACATTTTCGACAACCGTTTTATCTTACTGTATAATTAATGTTTTCCTCCCCCCCCCCATTTTCTTCCTATATTTCATTGATAAATTTCCTATAATTCTTTTAAAGGATTTTAAAATATTCTGTGGTCACTCTAAACTTGTTATTTTTATCGATAATTTAACGCTGTAAAAACTCTTATTATTTTAAGATTTTTATTATATAATTCATGTCAGAATTTACTTTTACGATATACGTGCTAAGCTTGATTTTTCGAAAGGCTTTTTAGAAGACAACGTAGTGCTTGACAAAATTCATCATATATATAGAGTTTCTAAAACTATTTACAAAAGTAAATTATTATAATAAAGTATTAGCCTAGCTGATGATTATTATTCATGATAAGTAGTGTAATTTTAACTTTTTACATTGTTAGGAAATCCGCGCCGAGCCCCTGAAAAAATGTTTCATATTTATAACCAGTGTTGGGTAGTATTTTAAATTCAATTTAAATACACTAAATATATAGCATTTTATTTTAAATACTATTTTGTAGTATTTGGTTGCAAAATACCGAAATTTTAAAAATAAAATAATTCTTACAATAATCAAATTAAAATCCAACATATGATGGTATTTTTGCGACTCTTTCCCTTATTTTTATTGTAGAATTCAATTGTTTTTAAGTAAGCAGTAGCGCGAGATTAAGGGCGTAATTGCGGTTAGTTGTCTACCGCAGGGTGACCAGACTTCCTATATTTTTAATGCCCTCCTATCAATTCCTTTATTTTCACCTATTTTCCTATAATTTCACGGTTTTTTGAAAATTAAAGAATTTTTTTTGGTACGTGTCATAGAACATCTATTTCTAACACTGCCACTTTCGAAAAATCGTGAAATGTTCGGGCTTTGTAAATCCGCTAAGTGATCCAATAATGCAAGAAAGTAGTGTACAAAACATTCTCAATATTCTAGGTGATTCGAGTCGAAGTGTACCGATATGCAATTATTATTATTTTTCCTATATTTTCCTATAATTACCTTATTATTTTTCCTATAATTACCTTATTATTTTTCCTATAATTACCTTATTATTTTTCCTATAATTACCTTATTATTTTTCCTATATTTTCCTATAATTCGCCTATCTAGTTTCCTATATTTTCCTATTATTCGCCTCTAAAATTCCTATTTTTTCTATAAAGTTTTCAAAGCCTTTCCCTGGTCACCCTGCTATCGATTCCGCGCCGCATATAGTGGCTTTGTGTTTCTAGTCCTTGCCTTTAGAAGAGATCGTTCTTTGTTTGTCATTTCAGCAGATTTATCTATTATGTTAAAATAGATACATCTTCCCAGTGTCAGATAATGCTAATTTTCCTATAATTATTAATGGATCATTTTTTGAAGTAGTTAGCTTTAAATTTAAAGTATTTTATTTTAAAAACCGAGAACGAAGTATTTTACCCAACACTGTTTATGACCTAGGTACCATAACCCTCCAATACCCCAACCAACTTACACCCGGTTTTACCCACAACGCCAACTGCTCATTAGTCCGACTGTTCGAGTAATGAGCACTTGGAAAGGTGGGGAAATGATTTCCACCCGTTACAAATCGCGTACACTCTAGAGAAAAATTATTTTAGAAATCTTGAAATCAACTGGAAAATCAGTTTCTTATTTCTGAAATTACTTTGAGGTTTAAAATCCCTCGAGGATTGAACCGATTGTAGATTCTAAATTAGAGACCCTAAAATGTACATTCAAGCTCTATGTCCAAATATATAGATAATTCGTTTATGAAAAGTTGGCGAAAATAGTATAGAAACCTTAAAAAGATATTTAGCTTTTATTACAACTAGTAGCGCCCAAAGAAAATAAAGAGATAAATTGAAATTATAACGCCATGTCTATGCCATGCTTTTTCTTACAGAATTTTTTTTATACCAACATGGCTCAAGCTACTAAGTGTCATTAATCTATTGAAATATTGTTAAGCCGAAGCCAATCCCTCAAAAGCAATAACAAACGTTAAGATGGTTTAAAATTAAACAATAGATTTTAACGCCTCCTAGAAACTGGTTTCTATTCCTATTTTATATTTCTGTTTCTTCAAGGGAATATAACCTCAGGTATTTGGTGTGGAACACCAACGTTTGCAGCTCTGGCCGCTCTTGCCTTTCGCTTTAGAAATGTTTGGCGCCACTGTACCGGGTAATTTGAAAACTTAAAGGGGTCTTCCATAAAGATTGTTTTGCAGGTTATATTCCCTTTAATAGTGAAAACTAAAATGATAATAGATTATAATTCATTAATAATAATTAATATGTCTATTTTAGAAAGCTATAAACAATTATCAAAACTATTTACTGTGTTAAATGCCGCGGGTACTTTGACGGTTTTTCATATTTAGTAGAGTGATCGCTATCTGTTGGTAAAAATATTATTTATTAAAAGTTTCAATGCATTCAACTAGAAGAAAGTATTCCAATTTTAAAAAAAAAATTATAAAGAAAGTAAAGCATGTTAAAAAATATTTTATTTGGTATTGTATTAATTTTGCGTTTTAATTTAATTTCTTTAACATCATATTTGTTTTTATCTATTAAGAACCGACGTCTTACACATCAGCCATTATTTCTCGAAAAAGAAAATGTTACACCACAACCAAAGGGAGGAACTGCGGATGATGATGAGAATGTTGAAAACCTCAAAGAAATTGGCGACGAAGTCGAAATATCATACACAGTCCCTCTTACCCAGGGAAGCCCAATCAGTACCTCTCCCCTCGGAATTAAGCGATATTCAATCAGATCTCACTCGTTCGCTGGACACTCGGATTCGTATCCTCAGAGTGACTACGATTCCCAAGATAGTGGTTGCGTGTTTTCTGCTGATGAAAGGTCATCTCAAAATTCATTACTCTCAGCTGAATCCTCAGATTCAATTCCTAGTACAAAGTCGGAAATATTTCACCAACCATTAGGAGTTGCTCCTCGCAAATCTAAATTAAGTCTTGAAGACTCTAAATCTGATGTAATTTGTTTTTTTTTTCTTAAATTTTAAATTAATGTTTTCAATTGTTAAATTCTTTGCTTCTCCTTTCAGGGTTTTGATAGTCCATTTTTGCTTCGACGTCCTTCGAACAGCAGCATTCGCAGCTCCGTTTTAGCAGATGCTGAAAGTAGTGATGAAGATGATTTTGATGATGGGTTTCTTGACGTTTTTAATGATTTAGATAAAGTGGTAAAATATTAATCTTAGTTTTGCAACAAAATATTATTCCTAGTTTTCAAATAATATCAATGTGAATTACTTCATTTTTTTATTTTGCAGGAAGATAACTTTGAAAATGGCAGTATCATACCTCGTAGTTTTGATGATCTGTTAACTAGACCGATATTGAGAGCTCATGTAGAAGAAGTTCAATCGGAATTTACCAGCGTGGAGGCCAATTCTTACCTTCCATTAATTAGCGAATCGCCTCCTGAACCATCTGAGAGACCCGCTAATATGAGAAGATCATTTTCAATGCTGGCCAGAATTGGAGATGGGATGGTAAAGTTAATGTGAAAATAATTCATATTTGTGCCAATCTTATTAATATGTCATTGTAATTTAGGAATCTGGAAATAAATGGCCAGTTGTGTTGAGAGAAACTGATGAAAATCAGACAGAAACAGCTGAATCATGCTCCATGATATCCGCTAGTCGTAAAAGAATGTTACAAAACAGTTGCGAGAAACCTCCTTTTAAAAGACCGGATCCACCTGGAGAAGTATGCTTTCTTCTGGAATCAAAACGACGAAAGAGTGTTTCCGCTTTGGTGGCTGCCCGCAGAAACTCCAATGCTTCCGATTCACCAGTATCTTCCATGCAAGTGTCAGTGCTGACCGTAAAAAAGTCTCCTATCCAAAGGTCTCAATCCATGTCTGATGTACACATCGACTCAGCCCTTAGGAGATGTAAGGACTATTATATTGCTCATCTTGGAGTGTTTGATTTGAGCATTATATTATTATATTAGTGTTTATAATTAACACATATTTTCTTACAGCTGAAATGGAATCAAATTTATCAGGGGATTATTCAGCACGGAACATGTTACCAGTTCTGAAAGGACGGCATCCTGATCTTAAAACAATTTCAGCGGAAACTGTAAGATTAAATTCATCTTTTAATTATTTTATTTATTTACGAAATTGCAATAACAAATTATTTTCCCTCTAGCTAAGTAAATTAGTATCTGGAAAATTTGACATCATTTGGAAATACACAGTCATAGATTGCCGCTATCCATACGAATATAAAGGGGGACACATTCAGGGGGCGCAGAATATATATACTAAAGAAAACATTTTCAATTCCTTTCTGATCAATGCCATGAACAGCGATTATTCGATTTCTTCTGAACGACATATTTTAATATTTCACTGCGAATTCTCTTCAGAAAGAGGTCCTAATTTGTAAGTATCTGCAAATTGACACCCTAGACACATCTAAAGTGCTAATAATAACCGAAATAATTTATTCTTAAGGTATCGTTTTTTGAGGAAGAAGGATCGCGAGGCAAACAATGACAATTATCCAAACCTATTTTATCCGGAAATCTATCTGCTTGAAGGTGGTTACAAGGAGTTTTTTGCAAAATTCAAGGAGCTTTGTCAACCTCAGCAATATCTGCCGATGAATCACAAAGACCATCGACAGGATCTGTGCCATTTCAGAGCCAAGTCAAAATCGTGGACTGGGGATTCTAAAGCCAGAAGTTCTTTTCGGCCAGGACTTAAACTATGAATTGGCAGGTTCTTTAGGTCATTGAATTATTTTAGCTAAATCAGTATTTTTTTAATCCATGGAGAGTATATTGCATGGGCAATGAAAAGGGTGTCCATAATTTTATAAGAAATTTTCAACTTTGCAAAACAAATTGATATCACTTAAGAGTGACCTTTTTGAAATGATTTCTGTCTTAAATATGAAATAAATAGAAATTTTGTATAAATTTAATTAATGGTACTTTCCTATTTTAATATCTTTAAAAATTAGAAAAGGGTCTTTGTTGTTAGCTCTTTGGGAATGCTAGTTTAATTACAAATTACTTGTATATTATAAATTGGTTTTAGTAATTTTTTATTTGTTTTTTTAGTTCTCGACTAGTAAATTTGTAATGAAAAAGTTTCTTTCTAATTCCCTTATTTTATTGAAAAAGGTTTTATTAAAAATTTACGGTATAAAATCGGGTTAATATGTAATGATTTTGCTATTTTGCTTTGTACAAAATGAATGGGAGATTCTTCATTAACAGAACAAACTTCATTAAAAAGTTGTAGGAAAATATTTTTGGAATTCTTTTGATTTAACTTTATCAAGGTGGATACTATTAATTTGTTCTGGGATTTCGGAATAGGATAAGAAGAGTAAAACCCCGATTCTGTACTGCCGTGATTTGCACAAAGGCATTAACGACCAAAACGTCATTTTAAGAAAAACTCAGTTTTGTTGCTTTTTTTTATCAATGAAAAACTTTCCCTCAGAATTTTCTGGAAAATATCCTATCTAGTAGTATTTTTCTGCTCTTTTTAAATTTATAGTTCCTGATTGAAACTAGCGGTTCCTTTATCCCGATTTTTAAGTTAAATTCCGATGTGCATGGTATTTTTTGAGTTTTAAATGTTCACAAAGGCAATAATGCTTTTGCGCAAATTATTTAAAGGTAATCTCATATTACTTAAATTATTCGCACAAAAGCATTTAATGCTGATTGTATAAACCCATAAAATGCTTTTGTGCTAAGTAAAGGATGGCGCTTAATGCCTATTTGCGAAGTAGTTCCGTGAAAGTACCGAAATAATGCTTTTGTGACAAGCGTATATCTTAAAACCTAAGAGGGCTAGAAACAAACTGATTTCAGATTCAGAATCAGCACCACCAACTTACCCAGATAAAACTAAAACATTAAAATGTCAAAAATGGTCGTTAATGCCTTTGTGCAAATCACGGCAGTGTAGTGGTGAATAGTTTGTCACGATCATAGCATAAGCCTATAAGTTTGAAACGCGCATAGCGCCCTTTGCACCACCACTGGACGGGCGAAAAAGAATAAATCAGGCGATAGTATCGGCACCTGGTAGAGATAAATTGAAGCTTCTTCCTTCCCCCTTTCTCTGTCTAAGCACCTCTCTCTCACCAAAGCAGCTGGCATCATGCATTGCGGGACGCGTTACGTTTCTCTTTTCCGCCACCGGGTGGATTTAGCGCTGTACTTTCGACAGTCGTTTGCTTGAACCAACCATCGACAAACTAGTAGTTTGTCGATGACCAACACTGCCTTTCGATTCAAACTTAGGGTTGAAAGGCTTATGATCATAGAGATAGAAAAGAAATAGAGGGAAGATTACCGCGTTAAGGCACCCCTGTTTTTGACCGGGAAAATTCATTCCCCCCCCCCCCCGCGCATGTATGAAAGCTGCGGAGATGGGCAGAATTTGCAACGCCATCTATCCTTCTTTTGTTTACATCAAATGACAGTTGATTTTCCAAAAGGCATGAAGTATTTCATTTCACCGCGTGTCGATGGCGCCACGTAATCTGCCCATCTCATGGCTTCCTACATTGGCGAAAAGAGGGTCGGCACTCGCGGTCAACTTCGCCAGATACAATAGTGCCTCTATTTCTTTTCTATCTCTATGGTCACGACTTAAACGTTTTCCCTAAACGGCTACCAGGGGGTAGAAACGTACGCTAATTACGTTGTCTCATGCGATTCCCTAGTGGGAAAGGTAGGGATGGAACCGTGGAAGTTTAGTCTGAAACGTTTCTGCGGGTTCGTCTGCTTCGGTATCTGGGGGGCGATTCTGTAAGAAATTGAATGGGAATTCGATCTCGATACCCTATACCATGTCGAGATCGACTTCGACAATTTACATTGATTTATGCTCATTCGAAATCTTTACCGAATACCATTCGTCGAGATCTCGAAGTTCGAAATCTAGTTTTCGATCGTAAATTGGATTTCGAATATTTACAGAATAGGCTCCCAGGACCAAAGTTGGGCACTATCATATCTTTTGATTGTTTTGGTACTTGATATGATAGGGAATCAAATTTCATACTATCAAAATATCATTTTTGATAGTGATCTATCATAGATTTAAACTTCTAAATGATTTATTGAGTTGAAATCTCGGTAATGGCTTTAGTTTTTTGATAGATTTGACGAAAATTTACCCGAAAATTTATAGATTTTCACTTGAAAGGAGTACTTATCCTAGTTTAAAAAATTACGAAAAAAATGATGCGACCTGCGTTTTTGGGATAAATATTGAAATTTTGAAATATGTTTTTCACGCCATCTCTTAGTAAAAATTTCAAAATTTGATAGTTACGATATGAAAAGCTAAAGTTTTTATAGAAAAATTTATTCCTGTACTATAAAAATTTTAAAATTATCTTCTATAAAATTTATTTGACGATTTTTGATAGTTTGATTTGAAAGATTTAATTTACCTTTAAAAAGAGTTGAAGCATGCAGAAAAGGCGAGAAAAACAGATATTAAGGATGATGATGTGAACCATGTGCCTGTTTTTTTAACTTCAAACCGTTTCCTCCCTCCTCAAAGTGGGGGGATGCAGGAAGAGAGGGGAGGGTTACACGGATTTCTTTATGTCTCGCTGCAAACGTGAAAAGGCTGTGAGGTGAGTCAACTGAGAGGGTATTATCACGTGACGGTTAAAGGCCAATGGGACGTTTCGAAAGTTCTATCGAAAGTTTTAGTTTTGGATTTGTTTTTGATTTATAGAATGTTTGCATCGCATTTTTACTTATTACCTGATTTACCTCATAATTATCGTTTTATTAACTGGAAGAGGCTGGGGCGGTACAATGTCAAACTCCATGTGAAAGCTATTGAGCCTATTATGATATATATCTACTAAACAAAGCATTTGTGATTATCATTATTTCGCAAACGAGGAATTAAAATTGATTGTTTTGAAAAAAATTATTTAATTATTTCGCTTTATATTATTTTATTTGATAAAATTTAAAAAATAATAGTATTGATTCGATAGGTTAATAAATAACATTGCATTGGTATGATTGATTTGATAGGCTAGATTATAACATATTTCATTGATGAGTTTGATTTGATAGGATTACAAAAAAAAATATTTTTATTGGGGGTATGATTTATAGCTTTTTATCTGTAAAAAATTGATATGAGAGAAAAATTTATATGTAGAATGCAAAAAAATATATAATTGATAGTTACCAATAAGTCATTAAGGAAAAAATTGATACTGATACGATCGTAAATTTTCAACTACTAACTTTACGCGAGTAAATTTATATATAGACACAAAATCTCGGAAATTTTATTTATTCATTGAGTGTTTACCGCCATCTATTGAATCTAAATCGCAAAAAAATCAATTCTTTAAATATTTGAAATAAAAAAATGAGAGAAAATTGATAGCATCGCCATCTACTATATTTTGATAGGAAAAAAATTTATCTGGAAAAGTGTGCCCAACTTTGCCCAGGACCTCGTTCGGGCCTCGGGCTAAAAATGGATCACGCTTATTGTCAAAAGAAACAACCCGAATCTAAAAAGCCGAATGGTTAGTATTACAATTTTAATTATCATCGATGTGGTCATAAATTGTTTGTTTTAAATATAATTTCAGGGGTAAACTTTAAAAACGCTTCAAAATTAATATTTTTGCCCAATGAAGAGATTGAATCTCCTGATTTACCTTTTGTAAAAATTAGTTTTAAATGCTTAATTTTTCTATATTTTTATTCTTTTCAAACAGCTTTGCTTAGAAAAAATTAAGGCAAATCCAATAAAATTATGACAAATGAAGCATTCCATTACTTGTCCATATTTACAATTGAAGGCAACGTATTAATAAACTTCGCTACAATTTCAATTTAACCCAACTTATGATTAAAGATGACTTGTGATTTAATTTATACCTTGGTAAAATAAAATAAACCTTAGTTTAATATTATGTCTGGTTAATGTAACTTAAAACAAATACCTTTGAAATCCAATCAGTAAAATAAAGAAAATTTACGCTTCAAATTATTATATTATTATTATTATTATATATTGCGTATTTTGAAACGGAAAAACCCGATTACTATCGTTAAATCTTGGTTAAATGATGGCGAACGCTCCTTGTAATAAGAAACAAATAACGAAATACGTTCTAAGCTTATTTAACGCCAAAAATTCCACGTATTTCGTTATTTTTTTCGTATTAAAAATATCATATTATTAATCCAAGATTTAACGATAGTTTTAAGTCAGCGAAGGCGCAAAGTTGTAAGATGCGTTTCGGGTACAACGTTAAAACCGCGAATACCACACCACGATTGCTCGTATGTAAAATGTTCATAGAACATTTTTTGTAGGAAATCAAGACCCTAATGTTCATACTGGGGTTTATAGCCGTACATACAATACTAACGTAGATATTCGCGATACACCATTACTGTGCACCGGTTTCCCCCATAACCATTGCTCGTAAAACAACTATTTCTAACAGTAACTTGTGAAAAGATATGTTTTTGTTTGAGTAATTACTCCAAAATATTTAATTACGGAATTTTGAACCATTCTTCATTTTTTATTTAAAAAAACTAGCTTTCTATGATTTGAAAGAAACGCGTTTTCTAGTGCGTTCTTAGCGTTTGGAAATTATGGTAAAAAGAAAACTATTTCTAACACTAACCTGTGAAAAGATATGTTTTCTTTTGAGTATGTACTCTTACACGATTTGATTACGCAGTTTTGAGCCATTCTTCAACTTCAATTAAACATAAGTTACTTTAAAGATTTAAAAAAAAAGCGCGTTAGCGTCGAGCTAAAGTCGGCCATTTAATTTTAGGCGAAATAGAGTGTTAGTTCACCAGTTTGGCACCGATGGCGTAACTTTCGTTGCCAGCCAAACGAAAAGCATGGGCCAAAGGCAGGGTTTTTTAAAATTCTAATCGGAACCCGCGACAAAATTTCAAAAATCGTTCTAGTTTGTTATCCGATTTCTATTGTCACACTATTGGCTAGTAACATATTGGAAAACCTCTAAAGTGAGAAGGAATTTTTTGCGTGAGAATTTTAGTCAGCCCAATGTAGCTTTATTGAAATTTATAAACTCGCTCGGTTTGTGCGGATGAAGTTAAATTATGAGTAATTTAGAAAAAATAAAAGGTTGTGGAAAATTACCAATAAGTGACCGCTTTCCGAAAATGGAACAAGTCGTCTTTATTAAAACCCATATCAAGCCTAGAACAGTTAGGCCTAGGCTCAACAGAATCTGCAAAGACTCCAACCTTGTAGACAGTGATGCACGCGCTCGTATCTTTGGATACTTTTAGGATACGAGATGATACTTTATCCGAAAAATAAAAATAAAATTATACGATTTTGATATGATCTTCTACATTGCAAAATGATCGCGATAGAATTTTGAAGATAATAAATCGGAAGCGATCTATATTTGAAAAGATTCTTCTCTTACCTAGCCTAGCGAAAAAAAGAGCGGGAATAGAGCTAGTGCTTCCATTTTTTGTATTAGAAATTACACGATAGATTTTTTCTGGTTTCTCTTCAATTTTGTTTGTATTTGAGAGGAAATATTTTAGCGCCATCTAGATATGCCAATATACACTATTTGAGCTGCGAACCTATCTCACGTGATACTGAAATATAGCCAAACCCGAAACACTGTTAAGTGATTGAAGGGAGAGGAGCGGTCAAAGGTCGCCGTTATATAACGGTGGTGGGGGGGGGGGGGGGGTGGCAAACAGTCGGAGGGAGGGGGGACGGAAAGCAGAGACTTTGATTCCGCGCCGCGCAGCCTGAAAGGCGATTTCAAAACTAAAACCAAAACTCCCAAAAGTTATTTTTCCCACCGTCCCACCTTGGAGTAGAGAAGTCCACTTCTTTGCTCCAAGGCAGCGTTGCCAACCTGTACGATAATTATCGTTTTGTACGATAATTTCACCTTCCGTACGATGTACGATATCACAACGTACGATATCGGCAATTGTACGATAATTCAGCAGGATGTACGATATTCCGATATTAAAACGTACGATATTGAAAATTGTCCGATAATTCAGTCGGAATGAGTTTTTGTAATGTACGTTATTGAAACATTCCCGTTTTGACGCTTATGTTTGGTATCAAAGTTTATTCTTTGAAATATGTTTACAATTAAAATAGGCGAAATCAATCTATTGACTTATGGTCAAGAAACACTATTTCGTCGAAAAGTTCAGAGGCCGAGCTATCGTCGACATTGAGCTCGTCTCCTTTCCCTTGTCGACCTAGCGCTTCTTTCGCAGGATAAAGGTTGTCCTTAGTCATAAGGGAAAGCATAGACGGTTTTATTTCGAAACGACTACTTCCACCACCACTGACTACATTTTCCATGTTTACCAATGAAGCCCCAAGGTATAGTTGACGCAGGGATACAAATTTCTGGGCATTGCTTGGATCAATTTTTTCGAGATCTGTTTGATTCACATGACGCTGGTCTAAGTAACAGGACAAAATCTCCTTATACTTTTTGCACATCTGCTCGTGGACTGTTGCAATTAAAGCACCATCTCCTTGAAACAATTTATTCAGATCAACAAATTTTTGTAGCACCCACTCTAAAAACAAATAATAAAGTTTCGTTGTTGGATCCGCCATAGCGGTTATTATGTTGTCCACTGATAAAAGTTTTAATTCAAATCCCTTCAGAGTGAAAAAGTTTTTCAAGGGGACCCACTGTTCGAGAATTCTGTCCACAACTTGTTTGAGAGAAAGCCATCTAGTTTGAGATGGTCGTAAAATTTTGTGTACGTCCACATCGAAAAATCTTTGAAATTGTGCAAATTCCGCTTGACGCTTATTGCTAGTTTTAAAAATACCATAAATGTTGCGAGCTAAATCTTCTACGGCACGGGGTAGTTCTTTGCACGCTTCGCTGGCACACAAATGGAGCGAGTGACAAATGCATTTGGTCAGCGTCATGCCAGGGTATTGCACACTCATACGTTGAGCAACTGAATTGTTAGACCCAAACATAGTATTACAGCCATCACTGGCGAAACCAATAAGGTTTTGTTTTGGAATGTTAGCCTCTTGAAAGGTATTCTCTAACTCCTCAAATAAGCGCCTAGCGGTTGCACCCTCTATTGCAGAATCAGGATCCTCGGAACTGAAGATTTGGACAAGTTTCCAGAATTTTGTTACCACTCTGCCTCTGTCGGCGAACCTCACGCAAACACACATGTTTTTCACAGTTCCTATGTCGGTAGATTCATCAATTATAACACTGTATTTTCTAAACTTCAATTTCTGTGCCAGTTCCTCGGACTCGAATTTTCCAATAACAAACTTAGTAATATTTGTAGCCTTCGTTCGTCCAAGTTTAATGGCCTTGGCAATCTTAGAATCTGGAAAACAGGCTTTATCTCTGGCCACGATGGATTTCACAGAATTAAAAGAGAAATGTTTCTCTGCTAGAAGCGCGCAAGTCCTTATTTCAGCAATTTTGATGTAATTTTCAAAGGCGAGCTTATCTTTGTCCACCGCTATGCATTGTACAATACTGCGTTGTCCAGAGAAGCTCTTACCTAAATTCATGTGAGGTTTAGATTTGGCATGATTTTTTATCACGGTCAACTCTGCAGTGAAATATATATTACACGCCGTGCAAGATGCCTTGTAAGGATCGTTCTTTACTGAGCGAAGCCAGGCTTTAAATTCTGTCATCTTTTCCCATTCATAACGATAGCGCTGTTTTCGGTGTTTTTCCTTCTTAGTCGACTCCCCACGCTTCCGTTTGACTTTCTCCGGTGTCCCTGGTTCTGCTCGACGCCTCTTGGTGGAAGTTGATGGCGTTGAAGAATCAACTATCTCTAAATCTCCGTCACTTTCTTCCCTGTTCATAGTGAAGGCTTGTGAAGCGATATGTAGTATCGTTTATGTTTTAAGTTTCAATAACACAAATGTCGAGAAATGTAAAACGTCACCCGGTCGCCGAGATAATAGGTTGTAGCTAGTGAGAAATATTTTCGCGCCTTCACACTCCTCCTAGGCCTAACTCCTTTACTCCTACAGACTATATAGGCTATCGCGCCTAGGAATATGAAAACTCAGTACCCTGGAATAGAAAAGTGTATTCTCCGACTACCGGCTCGTCTCTCTCTCTCTACGGCAACGCAGAATCGTGGACATAAGAGTTTAGCGCCACCTTTTCAACATATTTTTAAAAAGATTTGTCTGCAAGTTTTCCAATATGAAAATGCCGTTGCTTAATTTATTGGCTCATTGCTTGAATAGGACGAATACTTCTCTACATGACTTCACTTTAGGAAATTAGTTATTGTACATATTCATAGAATTTAATGAAGTTTTTACTAGTTCAATAATTTTAGTAATGGGAAGATTCCGTTGCTATGTTAAATGTCGTAGTGACTCTAGGTGCCATAAAGATTTAGTGTTTTCATCCCATACCTAAACCTGGTAAGAATGGTATAAACATACGCATAACCCAAAAATGGATCGAGTCGATTAACCGTCAAAGCATTACTGTTGAAACTTTAAAACAACATCACCACGTTTGTAATTTACACCCAAAAAATGTTACAACGTTTAATATAACGAAATAATGATATATTTATTAGACATCTGTTGCATTATGTTTTTGTAATATATAATTCCTACTGTAAACACAAGTCTTGAAATACGCGAACAGAAAAACTAGCAGGCGAAAAGCCGATTAAAAGTGTAAAAGTTCTACGGTAGATGGCGATATTTGTTATGTTCGGGAATTTTTTACTGCCCTGACTAAAACGGGAGACGACCAGTCCATAGGTTAGCTTGAATCCTCCTAGCTTTGGCTAAGAATATAGTCTTTGACTCCTACGAGCCGGTGAATCTCAGCGTTGCCAGATTTTTCTGACCGAATTATTGCAAAAAGGGTAAAAAAAGTATAGTACAAGAATAGAAATTATGGTACCAATATAATATAGTATTAATTTGTTTTAATTTAAAGTGTTTGTTGCAAAACATGCAGATAACTGTCCTCGTGTGTCGTTTCTTTATAGGGAGTGGATGTAGTCTGTATCGACTATAGAATTCGGAATAACAAACTAGAACGATTTTCGAAATTTTGCCGCGCACCAAATAGAAATTCCGATTTCTGAGTGATCTGGCAACAATTGAACGTGGGCTTAATATTTCGTCGCCTGAAAACAAAAACTACGTAACTTTAACTATACTTTAAATTAGTATTTTATGTCTAGTTAATAAGATATTCTTATTATTTTTGTAATAGAAATAGTGTAAATATAAAAATAGTACCATTATAGTACAATAGGTTGGAAATATGGTACATTTTGGAGCTATATAGTACGCTCTCAAAAAATAGTACCATAATTATAGTACGTATGGCAACACTGCCAGTGGAATATCGTGCCATCAGTGCTCTAAAGAGAGATAAAAACACTCCCCCTTTTAATTTCGCCCCCTTTTCAACTCGCTAGTCAGACCTCTAGATATTTTTGAAGCGTACGATAAATAGGACCGAAATACGATAATTTTCAGGTGTTGGTACGATAATTCTATTCAATCAGGTTGGCAACGCTGCTCCAAGGTCCCACGCAGACGCAGTTAGAGAGTCATGTGTTGCAAACTGGCGGTGTGGGCTGTGGCGATGCAATAGCTTTATTTATTTTCCATTATTTAGTTTTTGAAAATACTAAAATTAAAATCGATTCTAATCCACAAAATCAAAATCAAATGTTGAAGGATTTACTTCTGAATCAATAATCAAAAGATAAAAATTGAAATATTCATTTTAATACTTAGAACTTTTGATATGAAAAAAATTGATTCTACTTTCTCGTGAAACGTATTTGAAATATTTTTAAATATACTTTTCTTAATAATGAAAACTAAAGAAGTATTTGAAATGATACTTATCCAAATCTTTAAAGATTTCTATTGATATTTTTCAGGCAAGGGCAAAAAAGAATTGAAATTAATTGAAACTCTCATATCTTTAAAGAAATTTGAAAGATCGGGAAAAAATCAAAGGGCCAAAACTAAATAAAATGAAAGATTGTGAATGATTTTGTCGCCATCTTTGCTCAAAAATATCAAAAATTAAATGATATTCTATAGAAATTTCAGAGGGAAAAAATTGATAGTATAGTATAGCTGCTGCCATCTATGTAAAAAGATACGAAAAAGATAGATATAATTTTTTTTGTGCATCACTGCTTGTAGATGCGCCAGAAAAGCTCAACTTGAATTTCAACTATTTTTTCCAATAAACCTGCTTCTTTTAATTGACAATGCAAATTTATTTTAGAATGTGAGTCTCCGAGAACTTCATTAATTTGCAAATTAATTACATTAACAGAACTTGACACTATATTGTAGTTCATTGTAGCTCCTAAGCCTTGGTTGTTCAAACCGGTTTGTTTACTAAAATAATGGCCGTCGGTTTATCAGACGTAGAGCTATAATTGGGCGACGGCATAATCCAAGGGGAGCGCATTCGCGTTTTTGCCCGGCGTTCCTTTTGAGAAAACTCGCTAGCTCTCTTTCTACCGCGCGAGTGACGTAGGTGGTTGACGGTTTTCCCGTAGACACGGAGAGTAGGGTGTCTTATAAGTACCGTGTAGTTTGTCTGTCATGGGTAAAATAAATCTGTGCAAAAATGTGGTGAAATTGCATAATCTTGGGAGAATGTGAAAGAATATAAATACGTTGGAATTATATTTGGGTTTTTCAATTATTATAAAACTTTTATTAAAATAAAAAATAGGAACATTTTAATATTGAAAAGGCACATTTTGAAATTCATTAAAAAATTATTATATTCTTCCGTTTAAATCTGTCAACTGAACAAAAAGTCAGCTTATTTTTTAAACTTCACTACTTATTTTTTTAGTTTTATTATCTTTTTTCCTGTCTTGGGTCTCAGTAATACTTTTTGAATTTAAATATTTAATTCTAGTTCTCATTTTTAAATAACAAAAAACAATCTCTCTTGGATATTTTGAAAATTATGGCATACGTTCATTAGTTAGGTTATTGATAAAAATTTAAATCTTAATTTCCTTTACAATTTCACTATTAATTTATAATAATATTAGGCCTAGGCCCTATGCATGCTATAAGCTTATAAAAGTTCTGGGTTTAATGTCAGCTAATACTGGAAGTTTTAATAATTTAGAGAATATAATACTTACAGAAATTTATATTAAGTGCCAAAAACAAGTGTAAAATTGAAGGGAAAACGACCGCACGTATTTATTTTCTATACCGCATTTTTTCTGGTTTCTTTTATTAGGAATTCGACTGATATCTCTAGTCTCTCCTCTCTTCGCGCTCCACTACCCTCCCCGCGGCTTGTTTCTGGTTTCCTGTCAACCAGCGACGTCACTGAAAGTGGGCCGGTAGTTGCCAAACCCCCCAACGTACCCGCTGAAGCGCTTCTCTACAGACCCCGTCGAAAGAGCTAACCTTATTATACGCAGTATTTTACCAACCTTGGGCATAATCGGCATTTGAGATTCGATGACGTCAAATATTACGTAGGGTACGAATGACGCAATATATGTGAAACAAACCGTTAGTGAAGAAATAGAGCTAGTGGCACACTTATGAATAATTATGTTACATATGGTATTAGGGTAAAAAGAATTTAGTCGAGAATTAGTGGAAAGAGCCACCTGTCCACTCGGCGGACGAAAAAAACAGTTTATGAACTTATAACGTTGATACTTGGATTAACTAATTAATTTAATTTAATTAATCCAAGCTGATCTCTAGGGGCTTTCTTTGTATTTGGCCACGGCCAACTTAGATCCACTGCTACTCCTTCTAGTGTGAGTAGCAGTGGATCTAAGTTGGCTGTGATTTGGCGCACAATGCAAAATTCGGTTAGTTCGCAGCAAATCGCAGCGACTTCTATCGACAGAAAACTTGAGTAAAGTCCATTTGTTACTTTGTATCTGTTTCCCTTCCGCCCAGCGTTGCCAACCTGTACGATAATTATCGTTTTGTACGATAATTTCACCTTCCGTACGATGTACGATATCACAACGTACGATATCGGCAATTGTACTATAATTCAGTAGGATGTACGATATTACAACGTACGATATTGGCGAGTGTACGATAATTCAGTAGTAATGAGTTTATGTATTGTACGTTGTTGAAAAATACCCGTTTTGAGGCTTAGGTTTGGTATCAAAGTTTATTCTTAGAAATATGTTTACAATTAAACTATAGTGCGCTCTCAAAAAAATAGTACCATTTATAATATTATGCAAAATTATGGTATTTGTACCATAATTATAGTACGTATGGCAACGCTGCCGGTGATTCTCTTTGCCTTGTAATATCGCGCCATCAGTGCTCTAAGAGAGAGAACAAGACGTACGACGGTCAGAATACACACAATCCTTCTAATGTGTTAAGTTTGTTTGAGTTATTCACAGCAACCTACAACGCCGGTGACATAACCAATATATATCCACGGCCACACATATAAGCTCGAGTTGACGGGTAGTCATGTACTTGGAGACCAGGCTGCGTATCAAGCCACGGGGGATAGGGACAGCGGGTTCTGGTCCACAGAACCCAGCCATCGCACCCTCCCTGGCCAAGACGTCAGCCTTTTCATTCCCATGATACCCCTCCTGTCCAGGGACCCAATAAAGCTGAACTTTATTAAGCGTCCCGAGATTAGAAAGAGATCCAAGCAGCTAAGAACCAGTCTAGAAGAAACATTAGACTGGTTTAGAGCTTTTAAAGCAGCCTGGCTATCCGAACAAATTTGGATAACTTTCCCGCGATAGTTCTTCTTAAGACAGAAGTCAACACAGAAGCAGATAGCAGAAATCTCTGCCTGAAAGACACTTGCGTAAATTCCAAGGCTTTCGTAGAAGCCGTACTTGGTCGTTAGGCAGTACATCCCTGCGCCCGCACCTAGATGGGTTTTAGACCCATCGGTGAACCAGACAACTTCCCCTCTGGTACCGAGGGTAACATTTGACCATTCCGTGCGGCTAGGGAAGTACACGCCGAAAGGCTTATTAAAACGAAGTTTAGCAGCCATGTTGTCAGAACCCATTGAGAGAACAGGTAACCGACTTTAAATATCCCTAATAAGCGTAGTGTGGCTCTTTTCCCAACTATTGGCCATCCTCCACCCAGTTTGGTTTAGCCTATAGACACAAAAAGTAGCAGCTTCCTCTATAAACAAATGTAGAGGAAGAATATTCAGTAGAATTTCTAGAGAAGCAGTTGGGGCTGTTCTCATAGCTCCTGTTATGCCAACGCAAGCTAGCCTTTGAAGAGTGCGCAGTTCTGACTGCACCGTTTTGAGAGTAACCCTTGGCCACCAGACCACAGCTGCATAGGACAGTATGGGTCTGATGATCATTGTGTAAAGCCAGTGAACAACTCTAGGACTCAAGCCCCAGGACTTGCTGACCCTTCTTGATAATATAGTCAAGATGTGGTTTCCATGTTACTTTGTTGTCAAGGATAACACCTAAGTACTTCACTTCAGTGCTTTCCTCCAGGTTGGTACCGAACAAGGAAATAGCATTAAACGCTCCCCTAGTCCTTTTACGGGTAAAAGGAACCAGAACCGTCTTACTGGGATTGACCGTGAGGTTCACTTCATTGCACAAGTTTTCTACTGATGCAAGAGCTCTCCTCATAACATCCTTAACTGTCGTTGGGAATTTCCCTGTGACAATGATAGCAATATCGTCGGCGTAACCAAAACAGCGGCACCCCCCTCTGTTCAGCGTCCTCAGTAGTTCATACACCACGAGGCACCACAACAGGGGAGAGAGAACCCCCCCCCCCCCTGTGGGCACCCACGGCTAGTGGAGACCATCAGGGAATCGCCAAGCAGGAGGGATGTCACCCTTCGGTTCGTCAGCATAGATTTGATCAAAGTGTGTCATTGATACCAAACCTCTTGGCAGCCTTCATCAAGACTGCACTTGAGACCTTGTTAAAGGCCCCATCAATGTCAAGAAAAACCGCAAGAGCGATTTCTTTAAACTCAATTGCTCTCTCAAGGCAATTTCTAATGCCATGCAAGGCGGTCTCAGTAGATTTGCCCTTTTGATAGGCATACTGAGCAGTAGAGAGAGGCGTTTGGGAAATAACCTCTTCCCTAATATAACAGTCTACCAGTTTCTCCAAAATTTTCAGGAGAAAAGAAGTGAGACTAATTGGCCGAAATGCCTTAGCCTCAAGGTAGTTTGACTTACCGGGCTTGGGGATAAAAATGGCCCTAGAGAGCTTCGAGGAGCTTGGAATATGCCCTAAGGCAATACAAGCTCTGTAGATTCTGCAGAGCAGTGGGCAGAGAGTATCGCTGCCCTCCTGCAGCAAAATGGGAAAGATCCCATCCGGACCTGGGGACTTATAAGGTTTAAAGGAATTTATCGCCCACATAAGCCTGGAGTGTGTGACAATCTGTTTTGCCACAGCCCAGTCTTCCCTTTTGGTACGTTGTATCCTAAGAGGGATACTATCAGTGCCACAACTGTCTGTGACCCTAGAGTCTGGAAAGTGCGTCTCCAACATATGTGTTAGAGTTTCCTTGCCAGATGTCGAAAAACTTCCATCCTTCAACCTAATGGTGTCGAGATGTTTAGTATTATCATGTGCCATAATTTTCATTAGTTTGGCAGTGCTGGGAATATCGGATATATTCTCGCAAATACTTCTCCATGATGCCCTCTTGGCATCACGAATAGCTTTGTGATAGGCGGTTAGGGTACTCTTGTAGGAAACCCAGTCATATTAGAACGGCCTTGGAAAATGCCAGAGAGAAATTCGCTTAAATTCTCTATAACCACACGTATTTCCAATGTTGTAGTTGATGGGGGTACTTATTCGCGGTACAAAATACCTTACTAAGAATTAAAATTAAGCAACGAAATTGCATTTCTAGGCTATATGTAAACCACGGCTATTCAAAAATATAACTTTCATGAAAGTCGGACTTAAATTAAGGAACGTTATGTCGACTTTCAGGCGGAAATATAAAACCACGAACATTGGGGTCCGGTTAATAACCCCGAAAACTATACTTAAATTTAATATTTACTAATATAACCGAAGTTGTAGTTAGACTGAATCCTAACCTATCCAATAATATTTTTTTAACGTTATCGGACTTAATTTTAAAGAAAATATCTACCACATAAAGCGAAATCACCGAAAACGGTAAATTGGGTAAATGCCCAACTTTTTGGGCTCCAATTTGAAAACTTTATGAATGGTAATGTATGTACATTCGAACGAGATATCATTGACTCTTCTAGCCCTAAACGTTGAAGGGATATGCGCGACACGGCGGCATCGGCGGCAACGGCTACACTGTACGTGAGACTAATACACACAAATCCTTAGGATTGTGTGTAAAAACCGTTCCCCTTTTTAATTTCGCCCCCCTTTTCTACTCGCTAGTCAGACCTCTAGATATTTTTGAAGCCTACGAACGGTACGATAAATAGGACTGAAATACGATAATTTTCAGGTGTTGGTACGATAATTCTATTGGATCAGGTTGGCAACGCTGCTTCCGCCATCGCCATGGCCATACCATGACCGGTCTTCCTTGAGGAAGTTGAGAGGGAAAGTCGTTCTGCGCGAAATATCCTTGGGAACAGCTGACGGTCTGTATAAAATTTTCGTTTCTTTAGCATAATAAATAATATTAAATATCTTTCTGAAAGCTGTATTTAAATCTTAAATTTCGTGGTAAAAAGGCTTTTGTGATAATCATAATTAAGTTATTGCCATTAGGGAGTCAAGGGCCTTGGCAAAGATAAGAAAAATTACTTATATCAATCATGTATCAATCGCTTCCAGGGTTGATACATAGATTTGGGGTTCATTGTTCAATAAGTATTTAACCCACTTTTTCTGAACGTGGAGTCATGAAACCCTATTTAGTGAACTTAACACGTTAGTTAGTTCCAATTGTGGATTATAGTCCAGTGGTGACGGAAGTTAGTAGAAATTGTTAAAGGGCCACTGAAACGTTTGAATTTCGGAAATAGGGCTTGAAAATTTTCAAAATTTAATTTATTTATTTATTGAGAGGATACATGTCTTAATAAAATAAGGGTCATATGTACTATCATGAGGTATGGAAGAGGAGGAGCCATCAGAAATTCTGGCGGAATTTTTTAAATTATTCATGTAACTCTTTAATAGGCAAATACTTTTGGCCTACCAAATAGCAGTTTACAGCCAATTTCAAGCCATAATTTTGTTGATACTGAAGGTAAAAAATTTATGGTGGGTAACTCCGGACAGCTTAGTGCAGGCAAACGGTGTTCACCTAATTTTGATTCTTTTTGTATTGGAACATTGTGCCATCTTTTCAACATGATATGTGGAAAACTACAATTATAATTTTTCTAAATATTTGAAAAATAAATTTTATAGTTCTTTTTTTGTTTTAATTTGAATATATTTTTAGAATTCCATTATGACGCCTGCACTCTGGAAAAATCTACCTTTAACAGTTAACTCTGGATGTACGTATAATGCATGTATAACTTTTAACATATTTAACTTAACAGTGTTTATGCCTATTAGATATATCTTTATCGTCGCTATCCACTTCAAGGTATTACACTCAGAAATCAGGTACAATTAAAACATATACTTAAGTGTCGTACACATGCACTGGTATCGGCCATTTACTAAAAGCCGTTACCACTTAAATTGTTTATTAACAAAGTAAATAAAAATTAGGAAAAAAAACTCTATCTAAACCAAACCAAAAAAATGTTGTGCTTGTGGAAGGTGTACGAACACCTTTTCTTTTGGCTGGCACTGATTACAAGAATTTGATGCCCCATGATTTGCAAAGACACGCTTTATTGTAAGTGTTGATGTACGTTAACAACTTGCACTCTTTAATAATATTTTTATGTATTCTTTGAAGAGCCCTTATAAAGAGAACTGGGATACCCAAAGGTATAGTTTACTATTTTATAAATAAAAACCATAAAACTCAATTAATTTTTTTGAGCAGAAAGTGTCGAGTACATAATTTCTGGTACTGTTATACAAGAACCAAAGACCAGCAATATAGCCAGAGAAGTAACGAAAGGTTTTCTACTTTTCTTTAAACTTTGTGATTTCAATAATAATTGGCCCATGTAAAATATTTTAAAGGCTGCATTAACAGCTGGATTTTCTAATAAAACACCATGCCACACAGTCACCCAAGCTTGTATTTCTTCGAATCAAGCAATAAGTACAGGTGTGTTATATTTTTTAGCAAAGTATGAGTTAGTTTAATGTTTATGATAGTTTATTAGTTTATTTTTTTGTTTAGCTAAATCTTTACTAGCCACTGGTCAACATGAGATTATCATTGCATCGGGTGTTGAATTTTTGTCAGATGTTCCCATTAGATTTAGTAGAAACATGAGGAAACTCATGCTCTCGGCAAACAAAGCCAAAACAATTGGACAGAAGCTGGGGCTTTTGACCAAGCTACGACCGAGTTTCTTTGCTCCCGAAGTAATATATTGGTTTACTTCTATTTTCTCTTCTTTTTAATCTTATGTTTTATTTTTACGACAGTTGCCCGCAATTGCAGAGTTTTCAACAAACGAAACTATGGGTCACTCCGGAGATAGGCTAGCAGCAGCCTTTAATGTGACTCGGCAAGAACAAGATGAATTTGCTTTACGTTCTCACACTCTGGCTTATAACGCTACTCAAGAAGGATTGCTCACTGATCTTGAACCAATCACTCTTCCTGGCAAAGACCAACCAATTGTTGAGGACAATGGCATTAGAGTCTCTACTATGGAAAAACTGGCTAAACTGAAACCTGCTTTTATAAAGCCTCACGGAACAGTTACAGCAGCAAATGCTTCATTTCTAGTTTAGTCAACTTCAATGTCATGTATTTTATCAGTTTTTTTATAGGAAAATTTTACAAATTTTTCAGACTGATGGAGCTTCAGCTTGTTTACTTATGACTGAAGAAAAAGCTCTGTCTTTAGGGTTAAAACCAAAAGCTTATCTAAGAGATTATGTATTTGTGTCACAGGACCCCAAAGACCAACTTTTATTAGGGTAAGGTTTAAGGGTGTGAAAGAGTTTTGGGATTATTTGCTGTAAGTGCAATTTAACCCAGCCACCTGAATCAAAGTCGCTAGCTGACTTGGGCTTAGGGTGGTCATTATTATTACGTCAATGGCACCCACTGCTTGGTAGTAAATCTTTTCATTTCAGGCCTGCTTATGCCACTCCAAAGGTTCTTGAAAAGGCCGGGTTGAGTCTTTCTGATATTGACGTTTTTGAATATCATGAAGCTTTTGCTGTAAATATTATTATCGCATAATTACCAACTTACCATCTGTAAATGTTAACTCTTTATGATTCTCAAACTTGCTAGGGACAAATTTTGGCTAATTTAAAAGCTATGGATTCAGACTTTTTTGCTCAAACATATATGGGAAGAAAATCTAAAGTTGGTCAAATACCCATCGAAAAGCTAAACAAATGGGGTGGATCTTTGTCCATTGGGCATCCTTTCGGAGCTACTGGCGTTCGTTTAGTTACCACAGCGATAAATAGGCTTCATAAAGAAAATGGACAGTTTGGTCTTGTAGCTGCATGTGCAGCTGGAGGACACGTAAGCATATTTTTAAAAATTACCCAATTCTTTGGTATTCTGCGTGATTTTTGGGTAAATTTTGTGAATATGATTGATTGCTTTATGCACTAATATATCATATTTCTCAAAAAAAAGTCACGCCAAAGTAAATAAAAAATGCATCAGGGCCAGTAGCCATTAGTATAAGGCTTTCGTGGTAGTATGTTCATCTTACAATTTTATTGTAAGTAGCGTGTTGCCATATAATTTCTTGACAATATTTCTTTATTTTTAGGGGCATGCCATGATTGTGGAAAAATACCCATAAATATGGTTTAAATACGCTAATTTTGTATCAAAATGTAAATCAATATTTTATCAATGGGATTATAATTATTATTACTTGTATATGTATGTACGATGTAACATTTCTAAGGAAATTAATTTTTCACTCAATTTTTACTAGTATTATTAAACCATTTTTTTCAAATAAATTAAAATGCAGTATTTCATTGTTAAATTTTTTCCCTTTTTTGTGATTTTTTTCTGGCTGCGTTCAACAACTATCAACGGAGAAAAACCGTTGAGTTATCGTTGAGTTTTGTCGAATGACGTCACGACACCGATGAGCAACGGAAAAACCATCTCGCCAGCCGATGTTTCCGCTGAGTCTCCGATGATCAACGTGACGTCAAAAAACCCGTTCAACAAAAAACCGCTGACCGTTGAGCTCAGCGCTGAGCTATTTTAGAGTTGTTGAACGCAGCCAATTTTCAAAATCGTGCCGTTGATCTTGGCTACGTTCAGCGGGACTCAACTCAACGGACTCAGCGGTCAGCGGTTTTTTGCTGAACGGGTTTTTGACTTCCGGTTTTGACGTCTATGGTTTTTCCGTTGCTCATCGGTGCCGTGACGTCATTCGACAAAGTTAAAGGAGGGGTAGCAGACGATATTTTGTTCGTTAAGTCAGCGAACGTTGATTAAAAGAACTCAACGATAACTCAACGGTTTTTCTCTGTTGATAGTTGTTGAACGCAGCCCTTAACTGTTATTAAGAATAGTCTGCCATCTAGGAAGAAATATTTACTAATTTAAGCTAAGCCTGCCATCTGTGAAGCAATTTCGTGTTTAATGGTGCTAAAGGAAAAAGCATGTCCGCTATCAATAAGGCGGAGCGAGTTTAATTTTTTTCTGGAGTGAAATGACATGTCCGCCGTACAAAACGCAGGAATAACGAAAACTAGACATCGCCGTCATAGAAGCAATAGTGATCCCCAAGCCACAGTACAAATATTAGAACAAATTGCTTTGGAAAATGGTCAGTCTAATTACTAGGAACGTACTAATAGTCTTTATCATATCCTACGCTTAAAGGTCCAATGTGAAAAGGCCCAAATTATTAAGCCTTGGCACCACTTTTGGTGACCAAAGTTTATAATATCAAAATTCCTTAACGAATTATAAATTTTTACTATTTCATGTTTCTTCCAATGTTTAGGTTAATTAGTTGTCAAAAAAATATGCTTTATTCAATACGATTTGCTTAATTAGTAAAGCCCCAACCATTTTTAATTCATTATTAGCACATCTGCATTCATTGGCATCACTCTTTAGAATTACAATGATAAGATGAACTAAATTAAGTAGTTCACTAACCACCAAGGGTAGAAAACATTTTTGTTTTGAGAGGAAAAATTTAAAAAATATTTGCTTGCGTTTTTGCACTGTAACTTAGCCTTGTCAAAATCTATGTATCATTTTAATGTGCATTATCTCTACCGCACCTTAGGAAATTTTCTTATAGCAATTCAAATCTTTATAATAATGCAGTAGTAGTGTTGAGGGTAGCTGCAGCCTATCTTGAATTTTCTAAGGATCGAGCCACAGATTTGTTGAAACAGCAAAATGAAATGAAACTTTAATATAATAATAATAATTATAATTTATTTAATTTGTATTTCCAATTTTAAATTTGTGTTTGGTTAAAATTGAATGAGATTATAAATATCTGGGAGGGGGCACAAATTTTTTAAATATAGGGCCACTACTGTTTTTCTTATAATTATATAACTATTACTATTAAAAAACTATAGAACTTTACATATGTAAATGAATTAAATACCGACAGAAAGACTCATTTGGCCATTACTAAATAATTACATTATGGTGATTTTATCGTATGTTGAATGATTGCCCAGTTAGTATCTGAAACATTTCGTGTTTTAGTATTTTGAAATCTACATTCTATACTTTGAACCTAAAGTTTAGATTTTAGTTTTTGTACTTCTTAATTTGAATAGTTAATTTTATAAATAACTTGTGGTCTGAGCCAACTTTTTAATATGTGGCTCTTACATCAGAAAGCTGAGCTTTATTAGAATATTCTTGGCATGCACGATTTGCATGAGCACTGTAAAATTCGAGGTCTCTCACGCTTGTAGGCTTATTAAAGCTAGACAGTGAGTTAGATGGCAACATTTTCCAGCTAAGCGCTTCCCTTTTATAAAATCCAGTATTATAAAATTTTAATTTCTTCATATATTTTATAGGTAGAAAGAAATCTGAGGAACGCCAGATACGAAATGGTGAGTTTTTTAATGAAGTACATGATAGTTAATTATTATAAAGAATAGTCTTTTTAAAGTATCTATTATATGTATAATAAATTCATGCTTACACACATTTTAACGACGTCATTCATGCTTTTTCACATAGAGAAAGAAACCCGCACAAAATGGCGCCATAGCCAAAGCTACGCGCTGAAATTACTCTATAGTTAGAAACTTGGTCACATTGATAATGGATTCATTTATATTTAGGGATAATTAATACGTTGAAACAATATTGAGCGTTCCATGGTCTGCTTGTATGCTCCTCCCCTTAAGAGTCAGTTAAAACATGCTGGTATCTCATTGCTTTTTAAAACCATTGCCTTCCAATATGTGGAAACACACAAACATAGCTTTAGATCGTCTTAAAATGTTAATTTTCTATAAATAAAAACAAATACGTTCTTAGTCACAGACTTGAATTGCTTACGATTAATTCAGTGTGTAAGTCTTTTATTTCAATTCAATCAGGAAAATAATTTTCTAAAAACGAAAAAGAACATTTGAGGGGAATAGACTTTTGGCAAACACGTTTATAACCACTTTAGATGTTAAAAAAATAAGCAGAGTTTGGTCAGTTGCTACATCAGGATGTGTGATGTGAAATAGGGCCCTTGAGCTCCTTAAGCCAAGTCCCCCTCCGCGCACAAATTATTGAACGCTATATTTACTGGAAAAAAAATACATAAGCAGTAAATGAAAAAGTGGCTGCAAATACTAAGCATAAACAGAGCATTTTGAAGTATAACCTTTTAATAGAATGTGCATCCATTTACTATTCATAGTGTACAGTAAATTGATGCACATTCTTTCATTAATACATTTATTGTTATACTAGTCGGAGTATTAAACCGTTACATACAAATACTCTTTTTATGCATAGTTTTTGAGCTCTGCAGTTTACTGTAATCCCAGAATTATAGTTAGCAAATCTACTAAGCTGTTAATAAATTGTGTGAAAATGACATTCACATATTTTTCTAATTGCTTTTGCGCCCCTTTCTTAGTTTTTATACCATATTCTTAGGTTTTGGCCCTTGTAGGATTTTATGGGTAAACTGCTCAATTTTTCATACGAGCTAATAATTTTCAACTAAAAATATCTTTGTTTACCCAATGTGTTAGATTTATGTGAAAATGCTTCATGTAATTTGACGCGCATGCATGTCTAGGAATTTTTTTATACTAGTAATGCTTTTAGATATTGATTGTTTTTTAAATTCCAATTAGTTTTTGCTTGTTTATGTTTTAGCATCAATTTTAATAGTCGTATTGATATGTTCTATAATTCCCACAAATTTTTAGTCATATTATCAGAAGTATATAATATAATGGTTACAAGTAAAGTATATCCATCTATACTATAGAAATATTGCAAATTTTGGGCTTGAATTAACGATAGTGCAAAGTCTTTGAGGGAAAATAATATTTGACCTGCAAAGTGGGGAACGGATTTACAGAGTCAGTGACTCATTTTTCCCATTTACTTATTTCCTCAAAACTACATTAAACCATCAGGGCCAAACCAAGGCCATCAAGGCACCTGGTATTAAATACTTCTGATACTAATTTAATCGCTTATGCTTGCACTTAAGTTTAGTTATAGTAAATTTGTGTTATATTATTTAAGGGTGATTTTTTGTTAATTTCTGTTTTATGCACTTTTCTAATAATCCACAGTTTTTGTGCACTGACTGAAATTATGCCATCAAATATATCCAGATGTTTCGTTTTTTTAATGGCGAGTATTTTTTATTTAAAAAATTTTTGAATTGATATGCGAGAGCTGCAAAAGTCACGTACTGCCATTCCAAACTGCATTTTTTTGTTTTGTTTTCTAAATTTTGATAAATGTAAGCGGCAAAACTGCATTTTTTTTGTCAGTTTGGCTTTTAAATTTTGGTAAATGTAAGCAGCTTCTGAAATAACACTGCTACAAAAGAAATTTCTGGTAATACGTCCATTACAGTTTACGTATGACAAAAATCCACTGTCCATATTCTACGTCTGTTACTTGAATGAAAATTTTATAAGTAGCTTATACATTTATCTAATTATCTAATTTTTTGTACCCAGAATGTCAAATTGGGGAACTTTTTTCTTAAAATACTTAAAACGAGTGGCAGCTCCAGTTGTGTACCTCAGTGACATGATTTGGTTTAGATTTCCAAAGGCTGTGTGTGAGAATTCTTGCCATGCAGCAAGATGTGCTGGATTCAATATTGGTTTTAAAATATTCTGTTTTGCCGTTTTTGTAGTATTATCTAAAAATCATTGCAGTTCTTATTCATAATGATCAGGACCCATATGACAGTAATTACCGCGCCATTTTAAGTTCCTATTCTACACTCTCTCATTTAACGGTACATTTGAAGTCTGTTAGCCTAGGCTTAGCTCAAAATATTATTTTACAAATTGACGGCTTTGAAAATGCCTCTAGTCTACATGGTGTTGTCAAAATATTTATAATTTAAAGTTGCCCAAGAAACACCCTAAAACACCAGTTCAAATTTTTGATCTAACAAAAATCAGTGCCAATATGACAGAATATTCACCTTTTTAAAGTGTAGATTGTAGAAATTTACTTTTTATAGAACTATTAGGTATATTGTATACTAAATAACTGAGATATTGCCAGTTTTTTGTCGTGGGATGTAAATAATTTTTAAGAGGTTTTCTTGGGAGCAGCCACTTCCTTTTATGTATATCATACTATGCTAAGCTTAGAAATTCTATATATGAAAAGAATATAGTTTCACTTCTATTCAGCCAACTACAATATAGTTTAATATAGTGGGCCTTTATTCAGGGCCCACTCTCAAAATATTACGTATTGTTCTACTGTCACAACCTATTACAATTCTGTTGGCTGGTGATGTTACAAGTACTTCTGACCATTGTATTAAGTAAAAATTCCCAAGGTAGCTACTTGGAAATTTCGCAATTTATAGTGACATATATTTAAGCACATTTGTCAATAATAGCATTGCATGATGAAACAGGCAAAAAAACAACAAGTGCCATGAGAACTTGTTCGTTGGGGTCAAACTCTAAGAGCTCGACCGGCGGCACTACGCATTCTCCAATGGAGGCAAAACATAGCCGGCTGGCAGCTTTGGGCAAACTTTTCAAACCATGGAAGTGGAAGAGAAAAAAGAAGAGTGAAAAATTTGAGCAAACATCGAGAAGTAAGTTTGTCCTAACCTTTTAAAGGACACATTTATCTAGAATTAAAGGTGTCAAATGCTTAAAAATGTGTGATACAAAATACGGATGTACTGAAGATTTAGATTCCACCCCAGAATTATGATAAATTATATTGCACCAAATCTTGAATACATAATGCTACTTGGAATGGACCAAACCCTATGGTATTTTACCATGTAACTTAGTTGGTTGCCTTTACCAAAAATAAGGTAGTTTTTATCACTTTTAATTCTAACTTAATTTAATGTTAATTCACTAGTTTACTTCCTTGTATTAACATTGTTTTTGTCTCAAAAACACATTTAGCCTGAAGTTAAAGCTACTTAATTAGCAAGGTTTAAAACTATTTTACTTAAAGTTATTCTTATTCATGGAAGGATAGAACGAGGCTGTTACAAGTTAAACATTGGGCTATTGCAAGGTTGATTCTTTCTTAAAAATAGGGAATTTTGCATTAAAAACAAGGTTGATTCTATTTTAATAGCACATGATGTTCCTTTTAAACAAGGTTGATTTATTTTAATAGAATGTTGTTTCATCAGAGTTCTACATAATTTAATCACATGTGATTATATTATGTAGAAATGAAAATTAATGGCTCTGAAAATTAACATATAATATTACTTTGAATTTAATAAACTGGATTCGTGGTTGCATAAGGTTCTGCTACTCCGAGTAGAGTTACGGATTCTGTAGAATGGGGTTAGGAAAAATTACTCTAAACTCATTTTGTAGTAGGATTGTTATTATGTTCTAGGGAGCAAAATTTGCAATTTTTAAAAAATTATTCTAGATTTTCAAAAATTGTTATGACCAATTTGATAAAACTTGCCGAAAATGAAACCTCTAGCTAAAATAGTGTCTACTATAACAAAAAAGTGACTTAGCCATAAATTCACTGAGGGAGCTAGGCTCTACTAGCTGGTTTAAAGATGGCAGATAAGAGAGCTCGTACAAAGGAAGTGATCAGAAGAACTGGTGGTTAGGGGGAAATTTTTTTTCAAATAGAAAATAAATTAATTACCACATTTTTCAAAATTTTGAACCTACAGTGAAAATAACAATAACTCTTTTATGGTTCCATTGCAGCTTTGGAAAGGAAGATCTCAATGAGAGCGACCAAAGAAGAACTCATCCAGCGTGGTGTGCTACTGCCAGAAAAAGAAAGTCCAACATCACCTACGCAACCAGGTAAGGATATTTATTGCTGCTACGGAAAAAGAGACAAGCTCTTGAATAAGATTTAAAACTTGACAATATGCGAGCTTCAATAATGTTTGACGCTTGTGAAGTTAGGCTATAAAGCAGATGAGGTTCGTACATCAGCAGGCGGACCTAATTGACCTTCATATCAGTGTAAGCTTTACCTTTAAGTACCATGGCAATACTTATTTAAGGCCCATAGATGGCAGTGTGGTTATTGAAACTCAATCAGAATACCAAAATATGTTTCTATTGTTTCAGATTATTCAAAAATTTCATAATTAGAGTTTTAAGTCAATTTTAGCGTGTTATATAGTTAAAATGGTCTCTGTATAATTTTTTTTTAAATGCTCAAAAGTTCCTTAACACACAACTTGTATGCTTTACCATTATAGCCGTAGTTTCTAAATTTGATAATTTGCCAAATGAGAGTATAGTTCACAATGTCAGGGGTATTGTAAACACGAGTACATGTTGAACTCTCCGAAAATCGGGAGTATAAATATAACATCCCAATTTGTGCCCTGGGTGTTGGAGGAATTTCTGGTGGCGGCAAATACTTGTCTCACCCACCCCCACTTGGAATGCTCAATGAATGAGTAAAGCTAGCTATTATTAGACCTTTTTCCCTCTCCTGTATCTGGGTCTTCCTTGGAAACTATATTCACGGCCAAATTAACATTTTAAACTGTTACGCTTCCCTGGATGTTAGAACTTTCGCAATTGCCGCTGAATCGGAAGTTGGATGTAGTTTTAGATTTCTGTTATATTTCAAGAACCTACATCAGTTTTGTAACTTATAAAAATGAAGTTTTTAAGGGTTAGACCACGTCATAGAATTAAAAGCAGCAGTAAGTCTTATAATTTATAAATTTATGCTTTTTATTGTATTTAGTGAGAAAACTGGGAATGTTATTATGGCAAAAATTTGTCTATAGTCTTATAAACTTTTGAATGTATATGCATACTCATGATTTTATGTTTTGTACCTTCGAATTGCAACTTGGTTTACTAAATTTTAAGAGTAAAGATTTAGATACAAACCAGTGATATAACTAACTGCTGAATTTATTGATAAATATCATAAAAACATAAGATTATTTGAAATTGCGATATTGGAAAGTAATGATGGTTAGTGTTGGTGTTTTATGAAGTTTATTTTGTATAAAAATTAATTTAGCAAAATTAAGCGAATCTAAAATGCAAAATTTCTATAAACTAGTCATTCTATTCAAATACAATGCCACAAAATTTGCTTAAACACGTAAAACTAATCGTTGAGCTAAGTCAAGAAACTTGTGTCTATGCCAAATTTAAAATATAGTCAGGCCTTCTAAACATCCAAGTAGAGGTACAAAAGCTTAACATTTCTACTCTATACCAGTGCCATTTATGCCAAAATATTTATTCAGATAGGCCTACACCCGGTTTGGTATCCACGTGTATAAGTATCTAGATTGTCCGAATTTTTTGGCCACATCTATGTAGTCTTCCTGTTATTTTTCTTCTATTTTTCCTAGATTTTAATTATACTTCCGAGCTCAATGGAAATGTTATTATGGAAGACTCATCCGAGGCCTCAACTCCACTTGACACTGGCAGTTCAGGAGACACGTTATGTGACACTGAACCAAGCTGTGAAAATGTGTCTTCAATTTCAACTTCCGATGGTCCTAGAAGTCAGTCAGTCCAAAGCTGCGTTTCTTTTGGTAAGTTAAAAATTAAGCTTCTATATCAAAAATTTAAGATACAGGTGTTTTCCTATTTGACTTCTTGAGCTTGATAAATTGTTACAATTATGACTAAAGAGTTTGTTCTCAAGGGTTACAAATAGGGTGACATCACTTACGTTATTAGGTCATAGAGAAAAATTATTCCCTTAGAATGGTACCCACTGTTAAAGCTACAGCTATTAAGTCACGTGATTTGAAAATGTCTTAACTTTGAAGTCTTTGTACGTACTCACTAAATATTTGTTTATTGTAAATGAAATGTAAAATTTACTATTGTGCTATTTTATGGGACATTTAATTTGTAAACGTGAAATTTTTCTTTGCATTACAATTTATGTTGAAGTATATCTACTGTACATGTCTTTAAATGACCTGAAAATATTTAGATGCCACTTAATGCATCCATTTGTTAATAATTAAGTGAATCACGTGTAATTTTCTAATGAGTGAGCCTTCCACAAAAATTTTTTTGGGACTTTTCTCGGTACTTTTTCTGAGCTGTTACTGGCAAAAACTTAAAAGTTTGTACGTGGAAGGTAGAAAATGGTGTAGTTTTCCCTGAGCATGAAAGATTAAATTTTAGTAATTTTATCTTATATTAAATTAATTCCTTTTACTACCTTTTTTCTATAGTTTTGAAATGATAAAACTATTTCAGTTTCCCAATAGTGTCGTTTAAAATATTATTATAATATTAAGTATATGAAACTTAGGTTTTATCAGCTATTATATTTTTTATATGATATTAACTTGTGTATATTACACCACAATTTTATTTGGTGTTGGAGGAATAAAAAATAAAAAAATTAAGTTTTTATCCTCACTCAAATATGTATCAAGAACGAGTCTACCTTCCATACCCTCTAGCATGATCTTCTACCGAGTAGTGTAGCCAGATATTTTATTAAATTTTTTATATGCAGTTATAAGTTTTAGGGGGTATATACCACTGCCCCCCCCCCATCAATAATATGGTATATTAACAGTTTTGATATTTCTCACGTACATGACGCTAATGTTGAGGTTTTTACTTTTAAGGTTCCTCATCATCAGGAGATCCTGATGTAATGGTACTAAATCTTCCAGAAATGGAGGAATCAATGTCTACTACATCGGAAGGTGAGCTGACACTTTCAGCTCTTCCCGAACCCCCCATTTCGGTGAACGAGATTGGACCAATCCCACCACCACCCATGTTCTCGAACCCTTCCCCGCAGTTTGTTCGCTTCCAACTGGCTGCTGGTGAGTTAACTGATGATATTGATTTTTTTAACTTTAAGCAAATTTTTATAAAAAAAATGGGTACAACAAGCAAATTACTGTAAGACCCTAATTTTGTTAATGCTCTTGAATGAACTCAATCGCAATAAGATTATGCTTGCTAGTAGAAGTTGAACACTAAGAATAATGCTTTCAAGAGATTGGTTTCTTTAATATTGAATGATGATTTCACTTTTTTCTTTAGCTGTACATGTATATTGAATTTTGATACTGAAAACATGTATCAATTTAGAATGATACTTAAGTTAAACACAAACTTAAATGAAATGAGACTGCTGTTTTAGATAAATGCTTTGGTAATGCTTTAAAAATGCTAGTAGTACTTTGCTATAAAATTATGGTTAAGCATGGTGTAATAATGAAAATAAAATGTAGTCATTACGCTACCCTAAATACCATATGGTCTCTATAAGCATACTTGCATTGTACCATTATCATTAGAAGGTGCTAACATTTTTCGTACTACCAGGCTTCCGAGGCGAATTACCAAACGAAGATGACGATGAAGAGGAGGAGCCACATCACCACCATCATCATTCTCATCACCATCACCACCATTCTCATCACCATTCTACCCAACCGCCTTCACCCCAACAACAGCAGCATCAGCAAGCTTTGCAACAGCAGCAACATCAACATCAGTGGCAACATCAGCAACATTTATTGCAGGAGCCTCATCAGTTTGTTCCAACACCCCGATTATTAAGAATTCCACAACCAGATCCCCAAATAGACACTAACATGGTCGAAGAAATTCCAGCTAAAGAACCTCAACTCTCCGCCATGCCTAAAAAAAGTGCTCTGAAGAAAAGGGAAACTCAGCCATCTTGCTTAAGTACAATGGCCGCTGTGTTAGCGGCTGGTGGTAGTGGCGGAGGCTCTTCCCAAACTCAGTCTTTCCCAACATCTTCAGGTCCAAACCAGATCGCCATTTCTTCCGTGTCTCCATCAACTTCTTCAACAACAACTACTTCTGGTGGTCAACCGCAAACAGTTATGCCTCTTACAAGCCAGAACAGATCTCATGGAAAGTGAGTGCCTGTGCAAACTTATTTATTTAATGAATACCACATCTTAACAGGCACAATTGACAAATTACGAAAAACTCATGACTGGTTTTATTTTAATTATCATTACAAAGGAACTCATAAAATTCAAAACGTTGTGCCTAGATGTTAGTACACAACATCACAGCTTAATTAATTAAAGTAAAACCACTCATGAGTTTTTCGTAATTGTGCCTGTTTTAACTATTCACCCTGATAAAAATTAACCCCACTTAACCACATCTTCATTACACACCTGAATTGAGACTATATTAAAAACAATTCGTAAGTAAAAGAAAATATCTCTACTAGTTTCAGGGAGACTATCAGCTCATTAATAATAATAATAATTATAATTATAATAAAATTAGGAATGAATACTTAATCAAACCGGGGTCTTATTTATAGAAAGGGGTTTTTATTTTTGTTTTGGGGAGAGATTGTAGGAAATTTTTTAATGCAATGGTAATTCTATATACACCCAGTAAATTGTGAAAAGTACTTTATAATGGGCATAGATCTTTATTTGGATTCTTTTTCCTTATTTTTGGTGGGTCAGGTTATTGGTGGCCAAAATGCAAGCGGCAGGTGGAGTGCCTCATCAAAGTCCTCAAAATCCCCATCCACCACACGTTATGTTTTCCACTTCCGCCGAAAACAAGGAAAATGATAGGCCAGCAATGCCGTTCATTACAGTTAGCCAATCAAGTGACCAAACTGAAAGTGTTGATTCCGATGATTCTGATGATGGTCCTATTGTTTGGAGGGATTATTACGGAGATGATGAGCAATGTTAGTACTATCTTTGTTACATCAAATGATTTTTTTAGACCTAAAAAATGAAAGGCTCTTTAAAATATTTTTGTTTTAAATTCCAGGTCGTTTAGTTGCAAAAATAGCACGGAAAGACTCTCTAGCATTGAAATTAGCTCAAAGACCGGATAGGCAAGAGTTAATAGATAAAAATATAATACATGTGCAAAGTGATAAAGAACGACAAGAATCATTAGAAGCTGTTGGCAAAAGGTTAATAAGAAGGCTTAGTTTGCGACCAACACCCGAAGAACTTGAGCAAAGAAATATTCTTAAACGTAATAATCTTAGGCATTTTCATTAGCTCTTTACTGCTGTTCATAAATATTAAAAGTTTTGTTTTGTACAAATTAGACCAAACCCCCGAAGAACTCCGAAAAGAAAAGGAGCAAAAGAAAAAAATGCTCATTAGAAAAGTGAGACAGTAGTTTAAAGGATGAAATTTGTAAACAAAACAAGTAATGCGTTATAATACAATATTGGTTTTTATTACAGTTAAGTTTTAGACCAACTATAGAAGAATTGAAAGAGCGTAAAATCATTAGGTTTAACGATTATGTTGAAGTAACGCAAGCTCAAGATTATGACAGAAGGGCTGATAAGCCCTGGACTAGGCTGACACCCAAAGACAAGGTATTTTGAAAACTTAAACCCTGACTTTATTTTGGTAGATTCCTAAAAACTAGGCAGGTTAAGACAACTGTAGAAAACGTGTTAAGGAGAAAATATAGAGACACCTCCATGGTTTAATACAAATATGTATCCACCAAAAATTATAATAATTTTTTCAAGTGATTAAGGTACGATGTCAGTATGTGAGATTTTTTATATACACCCACTGTGATTATAGAGAATGGGGTTGGGGGTGCCCCTATCATGAGAGCAAGGTTAATATATGCTTCTTCAAACATGTTTTTTAAGTGTAGTACTCAAAAGTGCATTCATATTTGGGGTTAAATTGGTAAAAACGAAATAGGTGGATACATATGTGCACAATACACACCTCCATACGAACAGTAAGATTCTATAATCCTGCGTTTTCTTCCTACACATTTTCTAGTTAACCTGTCTCTTACCATTGTTTTGGAAACTAAGTGTATATTTTTATAAATAAATAGGCTGCTATAAGGAAAGAATTAAATGAGTTTAAAAGTATGGAAATGGAAGTTCATCAGGAGAGCAAACATTTAACAAGGTTTGTGTCACAATTATTGTATTATTTATGAATGATAAATATTTTTATTCTGACTACACTAGTTAAAACAAGGGGGCTTTTCCACTTCTATTTAATAACAATACAACTCCTGCTCGATGGCATGTTCCAATTAACAGTGCTACCAAGCAGGCGTTACATGCCCTTATTAAATCTAATCAGGAAAACTCCTTGGTGTGGGTAGAGCCATTTTCAAAATAGTCTGGAATAAAAATGTTGCCCATTAATAAAATTTTGGAGGTAAACCAGTATTTTTAAATCAACGTCTTTAAATTTAGGTTTCATAGACCTTGAAAAGTTTGGTTGAAATTAGAAGTTAAAACATTGAAAATAATGGTGATATCCAACTCTTGCCCAAAACATAAACTCAAGGTGCAAAAATTGGTGGTTTTGCGGATGGGATGTTTCATTTCTGGTGGCTAGCTTTTTCTATTTATCTATAATCAGAAAAAAATTAACAAAAAACAATATAATGAAAATTTGATGCCTGAAAAATGTTTTATACACTTGCTATAAAAATCCAAAGTTTAACAGTTTGTTAATGATTACCAAATGGTCACAAACTTATATAAATTAAACTAAAAAGAAAATATGGCATTTACCATTGAAGAATTGATACAAAAATGTATTTATTCCTGTACAGAAACGAATCTGTTTATGGGTTGTGAATAAGTGATGCAAAAAAAAATACGAATGTTTATCATTATACCAAAAATGGGAAGATTGCTTCAGTTGGGTTTGAAGCTCAATAACCTCTTTTTAATTTTTGTTCAGATATCATTTTTTTAAGCGGATCTGAATATCAACTAAGTAATTCTTTAGGAAGTTTATAAGTTACGGGTGGCTAAAATTTTAGGAATTTTAAATTAAACTTTTATTGCATTCACAATGATTATAATGAAACGGAACTCCGAGTCAAAAAGAAATCAGAAGGGTTTTTTTGCAAACCCTTTTGAAAAATCAATGTGATCATTATAGAAATTTTTTGAGTGCTTGAATATTTATCGTCAAAAATGTTTAACAACTGAAAGTAGTAATTTTCATTGTATATAAAAAAATATGCTATATAAATTGTATTCAAGAAAAAGATTATGTATGAAATTTTAAAATTGAATGAAAGGCCGAAAAGCTATCTTATATTAATTATGCAAATATAGGAAGTACAACTTTTGTTTTCTGCCTATAAATTATTTTGTTTAAATTCCGGAATATATTTTCCCCCAATTAAAACCATGACTTAAATTTTTTTTAGAACTATAAGTTTAATATTGTTGCTGGTTTTTTTTTTAATTTTTGGAAGGCATAATGTCAGTAAAATTTTAATATACGATGCAATTTTTTTTATAAATTTTACAAATTTTAACGCTTTTAAGTGTTTGACGTGAATTTTTGTAATTTACAACTGGTCATTGTTATAGTTAAAAAATTTTGGTTGTCGGACTGGCATTTCTGTTTACGTAAACAGGTAAAAAATGATATTTGCATTGACAAAAGTGCCTTATGGGGTATTTATTAAACGAAATAACTGCGAGCAATATAAACGTACGACCATAGTTTCTCGTCTGACACTTAAATCTTAAATGTTTTTATTTATTATAACCACTGTCATAAGGTGTATATGCTTAAATAATAATATTAATAGACCTTGAACAGAGTGGCGTATACATTTCTTCTCTTCCATTTTAACTCTCCCTAAATATTATCTAGGCATAATTTTAGTAAAACTTAGGTTCCGCCTAAGAATAATTGGCCATGCAAATATGAAGTTTTAGAGGTTTTTTAAATTGATTAAATATGTTTATAACGCTAGCTCATATCATGTATAAAATGTTTGTTACATAGGAATTTTGTTTGTAAAAAATTATTTTGTAGTTTTATCGAATGCTTGGGTGAGAGACTTGTAAATATGAACAAAAGGCAGGGAACAATGATTTGAACAAAAAAATTGCAAATTTTGTTAATTGTACAGGCTATGTTAAGAAGCAGGAACAAAATTTTATTGCCAACTTTCTTAAAACATGTAAAAAATGTTTCAATTAAACTGCTGTACATTTTGTCCACATTTTGTTTCATCATTGACTTTAACAGGGAAAAAAGTCCTTCAGTTGTCATTTTAAAAATGTGTTTCCATAAAATTAAATAAAGTTATTGATCCATAAAAATGTTTTTCTCGGCATCACAAGCCCATGTTTAACTTGAGTTTCTTGGCATGGCAGATTCTTATTCTGGCTTTAAAATACTAGCTCCTTGAGATTTCAGCGTGCGCTTTTGGTATTTATATTGTTATCATGGAAGAATTTTTCGTTTTTTTTTTCAAATATTTTAGGACATATTAACATTATACAACCCTTCCTCTACTCAACGCCATTAAAACAAATACACCATTTTGTCCATGAATAACAGTATAAATATCACAGTGCTTGTGGTGCAGGTCACCATTAAAGTTTACATCATGCCAATCCTGTTTGACAGTGTGGTCCAACGAAAAGCACTTTGCTTTGCTGCTCTATATCTTCATGGAAACGTCCCCGCGGCTTAAAAAGTGGCACCCCCTGTATCCTCCCATTCAAAAAACAATAGGTTCGGAAGCACTCTTTTGTACCCTATTCGGTTTTAAAACGGAACTCTCTTTCAGATTATCTCAACTGCCTCCCTAACCATTCTAAGTTCACTGCATTTCGGGTTAATCTAATTAAGCCTTCCATACTCTGACGTGATGGGCAATGCCATTTGCCGGATTTGAAAGACGTCAGAAATTTAGAAGCCCCACAAAAATGAGTTCCTACTGTTGCTTCGATGGGCCCAGAGCCCTTAGTTATATGGCAAAGACATTTTTTATTGTGTACTTGGGATTATTGCATTTCACTATAAATTGTGTCTTCCACGGCGATAATTTTAATCAACTTTAAGTTTTTTAGATAGAGTTGAAAAAAATCAGTCCGTGAAAAAATTAAGGCTTCCTTCCCCAACCAAAAAACGGACACCGTTTCATATAGGCACGGCCAACTTAGATCCACTGCTACTCGCACTAGAGCGAGTAGCAGTGGATCTAAGTTGGCCGTGATATAGGCGAGTGCGGTTCTGGTATTTAAAATTATATCTCTTGAGGAATTTCCCTTTCTACGCAATGTTAAATTTTTCTATTTTTGGGGTGAGGTTTTATATTCTAAAATAAAAAAAATTATGATATACATAAGACTTTATTATTATAAATTATTAATATTAACTCGCCTCTTTTTCAACTAACGCCACTGTTTTGGGGTCATGCGTATTCGTGGGCTCGTGCTTGTTTTTGCGTTGCTCTGACGTCAGAGTGACGCATCAAATTGAAGCTGTTTACAAAAGAACTATTTCGATTTGAGTGCGTAGCGTTTTTAGAAGGATTCAGGAAGCCAGCTCCGAGGAAGCTGTGGCGGGTCACCATTACGGTGTAGGATTTATAATTGTTTTGTTTAGTAAATGTCGGTGAAATAAGTGTATGTTATTGAAAGAGAGGTGAAAGTGTTGAGAAACGATAATTTTCGTTAGTTTTGTATTATTAAATTAACTAAACAACGCAAGTTAGATTAGTTTCAGAAGTAGGCTTAAGGCGTTCGTGGATGGTTACTCTAGTCCGGAGTGAAGCAAGTCTAGCGAGATTCAAAATCTTGAGCAAACGAACGGCCGCCGTAAATTAAGGAAGATTGGCGAAGACGAGGTAATATTATTCCAACCAATGTGCCAAGAACTGTCTCCATTATACTTAATTAACGTAAAGGTGCTGTTGTACGAAGTCAGATCGCTTAAAACGTAGCGTTTGTGGTTGTAGGGATACTGCCTCTAACCTTTAAGTTGGGCGGTTCGGTTTTTAAGACGCCATTTTGAAAGCTTTGGTTCTACCAATAAAAAGCAAGCTTAAACAAGAGGAAAGGTAGAGGACGTATATAAACGTTGACCTACATGTAAATAATATAAATATAATATACTGGAGAACTAAGAAAAATAAGAGTTAAAAAAATGGTTGGAAAAAGCTTTAAAACCATAGTAATAACTCCTACTAGCCATCGAAAAAGCGATTTCAGTCCAATGAGTCAAGTTGTGGGTTTTCACCATGTAGAAACCAACAAACGCAGGTCATCTCCCAATGCTATTAGTTCAAATTCATCATCTCCCATGTACTGTGGCCATTCTTTTTCGTCAGTTTTCGAAGTTACTGGTGATAGAAATTCACCAAAAACCCCTGCGGGTACACCACCGTCCAATTATTTTACTCTTGCTAATATGGGAGATCAACATTACGCCGGTGCAAAATTCAGCGACCCCCCTAATCCAACTCTTTTGCCAAAACCACCTGTGCACTGGATGGGAATAGAAGAATTTAGAAAAAGCTGCGCTGCGCAACAAAATTTTAAACATGGATCTCAATATCCTGATTTGTTCTCTCTGGTTAATAATGTCAAAAAGGCCAACAAGCCTAAGAAAAAAAGCTCTGCCAAGGGGCCAATTTTACCATTTGTTCAACCGGAGAAAAACTACAACGCAATGACCAGTCACTTGAAACTCTTACTGAAAGTTGAGGCTTAAAAACAAACTTTTGTGGCTCAAAGCCTAAAGTCAAAATCATTAGAAAAATGATTTTTTATCGTACAAACAGGGAAATTTTTATATTGTTGAAAAAAAAGCTAAAAGAGCCTTTATATAATTTGAGACAACCATAAATCCTTCATTATTTTAAAAAAGATGCTCTCAATTTTTATCTTTAACTATACGTGTATTAGCTTTCAAAAAAAATTAAGGCTTGATTCATAGGTCTTGATAATAATTTCATCATGAATGTTAGTGCTTTGTACATAGCATCGAGTGCCACTAAAATCAAAAAGGGGTTCAAATACGATAAATAATAAGAATGTTTACCTTCACTCAAAATTTCAAACGTAGAATCTAACCTTCAAAAACTTTCTTAACTTAACGGTCTCTTCAATGAGAGACACTACCTTAAAGTCTAATCTCCTTTAATTTGCAGTAATATATAAAGTTTTTAGATTTAAAAAACAAGTAAGTTTATTGGAACTAATTATCATTAGGATTGATGTAGGGCATTATTTAATTTAATTTAAATTTTACTGTTAAATATGTAGGTTTTTTAAATAATATATATACAATGTTAGAAAGACCGTTAAGTCAGTTTTTTTTAATATGAATCTGACTTCCATGATATTTGAACCCTTTTTTGGTATTGGTTTACAATAATAAAAAATCACTTGGTTAAGCTAAAATTATAATAATAGTGTACAAAATTGTTTCAGAAGATACCTAAAAAATACTTGTATATGTCAAAAAAAAAAACTAAACTGTAGAAAAAAAGCAATACTGGGTACAGGTAGAAACTGCCAATCCTGTCTCTGTTGCCAATTCAAAATAGCTGTAGTGCTCGGTTACCTTAATCAAAATTCATTGGTACGTCTTCTTTTATCACAATATGGCTGTTTTTTTTTTAAGCCAAAATAACAAATTCTGTGTTTTCTTGATACCCTACAGTAAGAATGTATATTTTTACATTCTAGTCGCATGCTAAGCAGTTTTTATAAGAATTGTAAATAGGCCTATATATTATAATGATATTTTTACTATGCCGTATTAGTCTTTTTGTAAAGTTGCCAGTAATGACCAAAAACATCTGTGATATTACCTTATTTGTCTATTCCTATATCATTACTGGCTTTCCAACAAAGAACGTCAGTTTTTAAATGAGAGAGAAGAAAGAAAAGTTGTTACTATACAACTGGCAACGATCTTTTCAAAGTGCGGATGTTGGTGTCTTTAAGAGTTAGGAGTAGCAACAGCGAGAGAAAAAGTTTCACAGTCATTACTCGAAGAAAAACATGTAAAAAACATTCCATTGGTTCTCTTTATTTTCTACTTCTAAACACTTTCTCAACGAACATTGATATCTCAATCAAGATACCTGTTACCAAATTGGTTTTGTTTTACGAATATCTTAAAATTTAAGAAATTTTACCTCATCTCATTTCATCTGATCAATCATCATCATCATTTAACAAAAAAATTACAAAAAATACAAAAAAAAAATATTTTGAAGGTGGATTTTGCGTGACAGTTTTGTGGATAAGTTGTTACCATTACTGGTATCTACTACTTGCCAGTTTCTTCACACTGAAAGGAAACTAAATACAACCGTACAAATTACATCAACTAAGACTAAAAAAAAAAATGTATATGGACCTCATTCACTTAAATGCGACTTATATTTTTTGTATCAAGAAAACACAAGAATATTATTTAGATTGATGTGTTGGTTTTTCTTCTCGCAGAATCAGAATTTTTGAAAGTCAAAAATTATTTAAATTACATTATTTTTGCCAAAAAAAGATATGTATATTAATAAGCTTTATGTCTACTTTTTATATTCCTAATTGTTTTTTTTTAGTTTCCCAGAAATTTTTAACCCTTATAAAAATTCTAGAAAGTATTTAGAAATTATTGGAAAACTTAATTTTAGCAAAACAGCAAAAAAAAATTAATTTGTTATAGTTTCTTGCGAACCATATAAAGAAAAACATTCTTTAACATTTGATTTCTATTTGTAATTGGCTTTTTTTAAATTTAGTAGTAGACATTTAGTTTTCTTGTTAAATTGTTTTTAAAGTGGAAATTCTAAAAATAATCTTCTTTTCAAATATTAGTTTTATCAAAAAATTTCCAAAAAAATGTCTTATATTTTTGGGCTATTAAAAGCCATCTTTTTTTTCCTTCTTCCCCCTTACCTCCTTTCTTTGGGTCCTCTTGAGGACCCTCCCATTTTGCCGAAAGGGTATTTGCCAAAAATGTATTGTTCTGGTATTGTTCTGGTATTGTTGAGTGAAATACCTCAATTTTGGTTTCATCTATAAGGTAATTATCCCACTTAAATTTCAAGAGATATTACCACTTACGTTTAACCATTGAGGCATAGTTATTATGAGTTATGTAGATTATAATTTCATAATAATACTTAAAATTTATACCTACCGAGACTTATTACCACTTTAATTTAATTGTGGGGTGGCTGAGTGGTTAGCACTTTAGCCTCGCAGCAAGAGGAGCCGGGTTGGATCCCAGCTTGTGGCACTGGGTGAAAATCCGGAACCACTCCTTCTGCGTAGAGTTTGTAAGTTATCTCCCCACTGGTTAAAGGGGTTTTCCACCGAGGTCTTCGGTTTCCCCTTCCCATAAAAACTTGCTGAGGTTAACGGTAATAGTTAGTGTAGGGAGCTGTTGGCTCGTGTGGCATGAAGGGCTTGCCACCACCCTCCTACGCATTGTAACCCAGCCACCTGTTACTTGATCACGCACAAGCAACATTGCTTATGTGGTCGAAGGTGGTGCCTTGGGTATTAGCTCTATTTAAAAAAAAAAAATTATATGTTTAAAATCATCTTAGATTTTTCTAAGGTTAATGTAGTTTAGTAGATTTAAAATTTCAAGCAAAGTTACTTTAATAACAAAATCAGAAAATCAAAAATTATTCGCATTAATAAAATTTTAATAAATTAGGTGGTTATACAATTCATCATTGACTAGTTTCAAAATTGCAGACTTCATTATCAAGGGATATATTCGTACCTCTTGATAATGAAACAACAGCCTTTTTGAAACTGGTTGATAACAGACTGTATATAAAATGTTTCTGATTTTAAACTTATTGTAAATCATAATTTCTCGTTTAATTTAAAGTTAATTAAACCACATTAACAAGGAGCTCCACACTAAAATGGAAGCATTATCGATACAAGGATTGAGTTATTTTTAAATTGATTTAATTGTTTTTATCTTATGAATCATGATTTAATTGTTTTATCCTATGAAGCATGATTTAATTATGATCATTAAAATCAATCTTTTATAATCATAATTTAATAATTGAGATCATTAAATCATGATTTCATTTTTACTAAACTAATTTCAATCACCATTTAAACTTTTTACTCAAAAAATTATTTCATTAAATAGACTTATTTTCAATTGCAATTTATGCTTTATAATCGCAGGACTTTATTATATTTAAATCCTGATTTAATCAAATTATTATTAAACAACATTATAACGTAAGTAAGATAATAACTTGTATGACCATGGTATGGCAAAGTCTAGATTATCACTGTTATTGCGCAATCCAGGTTTTGTACAGCACAGAGGCGCCCCCCTGAGTGCCTAAAATATGCCCAAATAGAAATATAGTATTTAGTTCAGTCAGGTGGTTAGAAAATCAGCATGGCAGTGTCATACTGATTGATATAATCATTTAAATTGCAATATTTTAGCCTTTGATGAAGTTCTAATTATCATGCTAATGATCTGCCTCTCTTAATTCCCTTAATATCTAGTTATAAGCTTATTTCAAATCTAAATACACTTAACATTACTTTGTTATTACCTGGTGCTGGTAAGTGTGTTTTCATGATTAGCTCTAAATGAAATAGCATTTTTTTCACTACACTTTTGATAAGCAAATTCATTTTAAATGAACATACTTTTTGATGATCAAAGTTCTTGGTTTCATCATGGGTCAAGGTTTGCATTAGCAATACATTTATTTCATATTAAATATAATTGCTTTTTGTCTAATTATAGACTTCAAATTCTTTGATTATGATGTATATATCATGCAGTTATAAAAGAATTTTCACAACAAGATAATTTTATTAGGTAATAAATTAGAAATTTTATATTTTGTACATTGATTTTTACAGAAATTATTAACAGTGAAGATACCGTAGTTGATCACAAACTTCTTCAACCAGAATTGAGCTGAAAGAACAATTTCTTTAAATTGTTCCTTTTATAATTAGAGAATTGTTCTTATACCTTCTCTGCATTGCGTCCAATCTTTTTTATAAAAATAAAATAAAGTTGTTATGTGTTAATTCTAATTGTTATCACGAAGGTATGTCAAGATTATAGATTTATTTATTTAATGACCTATAGGGGTATATTATTTATCAGCTAGGCTAATACCTTAGGCCAAAGTCATCTAGTGATTTCTAATGCCTTTAAAATCATGTGACCAGTTTACAATGCTTAGGAAGGTGGTGGCAAGCATTTCATGCCAAGCGAGGCAACAGGCCTTTTGTAACATGGTACTTCACCAAAAGTGCAAGCATGGTCAAACTAATACTGATCTAGCAAATCAGAATTTACTTCTGGGATATAAATATAACATGTAGAGATACTCACTGCAAATGTAAATGATTAACCAAAAGGTCCATCTTTTTCAAATTCTGTTAATAGAAGTAGTGATTTTAAGCAAATTACAATAGTGGAATTTTTATTATAGATTGCTACATACTGCCTCTGAATTATCTATTGCATGCTCTTGTATTGCAAAGTTTCTCGCTGTGTGCATTATAGTCTGTAATACATTGAATTTGCCATGAAATTTACTTAGAAGTTTGCTATCATCTCTGATTTGTCACTTACATCAGCTGTTTTTGATCCTTTTAAAATTTGCTTTGTTAGAGATCCAACGCAATTAACGTTAACTTGTATTCTTTCTGACAATCTGGCTTTTGGTTCAGTAAATAAATTTTTTGCACTCGAAGCGGAAGTAATGGAAGTCATCTTTAATTATCACATTTATTGGTAACGTCGTTAATTGAAAACTTCTTCAGTAGCTCTCCTTAGAGCAATGCCTACAGAATTATTGATCTTCGTTGGTTCTGCCAAGAATCCTTGGTTCTGCTCATGGAATTGGGAATAATACTGCTAGAATTACAATTACGATTTCGGTTGCCATGGTTACGCGGGACCTGTTCTGAGAAGACTGTACGAAATTCATCTTTATAATTAGGCGGTAGCGCCATCTATATTTTGTAAAGTTATATGATTCGCGCAAAAATTCAATTGCAACATAGTTGCCACCACTAGAGACAGATGCCGCCACGGTTGAACGATATATTTGAAAAAGTCTCCATATTGAACGAAATTGGTCCCGCGCCAGCCAGATTTAGTTGTACCTCTATTTATTCCCAACTCAATGGTTCTGCTTTCGTAAAAAATCAACTCAACCTTATCACGGCCAACTTCGATCTCTCGCACTACAGCGGCCATCTCATTCGTTGACGTTTCTGTGTTAACCATAGAAATCTCATAGGTAACTAGAATGCTGCCGCCTACGGCCGAGCTTGACGCCAGTTCATTTTGAACCTTCAGCCAATGAGAGGCCGTAGAGTGGTTCCGCCAAGGAGGATAATAATCCTTCTTGATTCTGCTACTATAGTGGGAGATGGGTGACGTAATTCTCTCTGGTGACATTCAATTCTTGGCAGAACCACTCTTTGAGCTCTGATTGGCTGAGATCTGGCTATCGTCTGCCACGGCGTTTGGTCCATTTGCCAGTTACACGGCAGCATTCTAGTTACCTATGAGATTTCTATGGTGTTAACCTATAAGCAAAAGATGTTTATGACGTCAGCGCCCCTAGCGTATTATTATTTTTAGTATAGTTTTTACATTGAAGTCAATATAACAACCGAGCGTGGCGCTGAACTCCTACACTTTATAGTACAGTTTATAGGGGGGAAATCCTTGCTCTCGGAATTTCGACGAATGTGTTGGCCGCTGTAGCGCGAACAGCGCGTGATCAAAGTTGGCCGTGACCTTATCTAATAGGAATTTTGCTATTCGAAATAAGCGGTGGTCACTGGGTGAAAGACCAGTTATTTGTATTAAAAAAACTAAGGGTTCACTGTTCCTCAGGTCCAGTTTATTAATTTCATCTAATTATGAAAATTCAGCTTGGACCAGTTCAATTATTCAGGTTTCCTACTAATTTCGATTCCTTCAAAATGGACACCTGAAAATTATCGTATTTCAGTCCTATTTATCGTACCGTTCGAACGCTTCAAAAATATCTAGAGGTCTGACTAGCGAGTAGAAAAGGGGAGCGGTTTTTCTCTCTCTTTGAGCACTGATGGCGCGATATTCCAAGGCAAAGAGAATCACCGGCAGCGTTGCCATACGTACTATAATTATGGTACAAATACCATAATTTTGCATAATATTATAAATGGTACTATTTTTTTGAGAGCGCACTATAGTTTAATTGTAAACATTTCTAAGAATAAACTTTGATACCAAACCTAAGCCTCAAAACGGGTATTTTTCAACAACGTACAATACAAAAACTCATTCCTTCTGAATTATCGTACAATCGCCAATATAGTACGTTGTAATATCGTACATCCAACTGGATTATCGTACAATTGTCAATATCGTACGTTGTAATATCGTACATCCTACTGAATTATCGTACAATTGTCAATATCGTACGTTGTAATATCGTACATCCAACTGGATTATCGTACAATTGTCAATATCGTACGTTGTAATATCGTACATCCTACTGAATTATCGTACAATTGTCAATATCGTACGTTGTAATATCGTACATCCTACTGAATTATCGTACAATTGTCGATATCGTACGTTGTGATATCGTACATCGTACGGAAGGTTAAATTATCGTACGAAACGATAATTATCGTACAGGTTGGCAACGCTGAAAAGATACCCGGTTTTTACTCCCCTCTCCAAATTCATCCGGGAAGGAGCTATTTCCGGTCGGTCGGTTAAACGGTTAGAATCAAGGTTGGGTTAGAATGGCTAGCCAAAAAGTCGTATTTAAGCCAATGTAAGACGCGTTTTTGCCCTCATGAGAATTTTGCATCAGATAAGAAATGCGTCGGCTCACATGTATAAGGAACAGACTAATGTTAATTTTCGATAATATATTTTAAGGTAAAATATATAATGTTACAAAAACTAAGTATAAGAAGATAATATTATTATTATTATCATCCTCTTATGGTATAAATAATTAAAATTATACGGAATATTACCGGGCAATTTTAAGGCTTCTCGTGGAGGCAGAGTTAATTCATTTCGTATAAAATTATCTTTCGGAAAAAGATGAAAACTAATTCCTTTAGAACTAAACGTATTACTTTTGCAGTACGGTATGCAACCATAGAAATCGGATAACAAACTAGAATGATTTTTGAAATTTGGCCCGTGCTTTTCGTTTGGCTGGCAACGAAAGTTACGCCATCGGTGCCAAACTGGTGAACTAACACTCTATTTCGCCTAAAATTAAATGGCCAACTTTAGCTCGACGCTAACGCTCAAAACTGCGTAATCAAATCGTGTAAGAGTACATACTCAAAAGAAAACATATCTTTTCACAGGTTAGTGTTAGAAATAGTTTTCTTTTTACCATAATTTCAAAACGCTAAGAACGCACTAGAAAACGCGTTTCTTTCAAATCATAGAAAGCTAGTTTTTTTAAATAAAAAATGAAGAATGGTTCAAAATTCCGTAATTAAATATTTTGGAGTAATTACTCAAACAAAAACATATCTTTTCACAAGTTACTGTTAGAAATAGTTGTTTTACGAGCAATGGTTATGGGGGAAACCGGTGCACAGTAATGGTGTATCGCGAATATCTACGTTAGTATTGTATGTACGGCTATAAACCCCAGTATGAACATTAGGGTCTTGATTTCCTACAAAAAATGTTCTATGGACATTTTACATACGAGCAATCGTGGTGTGGTATTCGCGGTTTTAACGTTGTACCCGAAACGCATCTTACAACTTTGCGCCTTCGTTGACTTAAAACTATCGTTAAATCTTGGATTAATAATATGATATTTTTAATACGAAAAAAATAACGAAATACGTGGAATTTTTGGCGTTAAATAAGCTTAGAACATATTTCGTTATTTGTTTCTTATTACAAGGAGCGTTCGCCATCATTTAACCAAGATTTAACGATAGTAATCGGGTTTTTCCGTTTCAAAATACGCAGTAGATTAAACCGAGGCTTAAGACTGGGAAAGATTCACCGCCTTCAAATTTTCGTCTACTTTAAAGAATAATTCTGAACGAACCAATGGATGAAAAGTTATGAAACTAGCTCTTAAATAAACCTTGAAACTTATTTCAAGTCATATTTATAATTCACTAATGACAAAATTCGTGAAAAGTATTAATATCGTTCCGAATTACAACCTACTTTCTAAAATCTCATTTTGCTTTCTAATACGCGCGTTGACAACACAAACTTTACCTAGACGAGCAGATGTTCGGTTATCTACATGGTGCGGGAAAAATATTATTTTTTAATGTTATAAAGCGATAAACGATTTTATATTACATTTAAGTTCATATAAACGGGAAAAATTGTCAGTGGAATATTTATTATATCATTTGGTAGGTTAATTAACGTTTAATAGGCGCTTAAATAAAACATCTTCCCAGAAATTTCCAAGAAGTAATATTTCCGACAGCCAGGACTCATAAGCTATTATTTATATAGTGCTTGTTGAAATATTAGAAAGCTGGAAACTTTCTCGAACGTAACATCGGTTTTTTGCTAAGCCTTAACATGCCAAAAAAGTTGCATACCTTTTATGTATTGTATACGCTATGTTCCGTTTTTGACGTCACTGATGACGTTTTTTGAATGCGCTTTGACCCCCCCGCAAGTCTCCCTTTCCAGTCCCTTTAAGCGCCTATTGCCCAATCTCTCTCTGTCTCTTGTTCTTCTACATTCAGGCCCGAAAAGAGAGCCTAGAGAGGGGGGAAACCGGTACAAAATACCGGGGACAAAAACGAGGTACATTTATCCTGGGTTTCTCAGGTAGTAATTACGGATCACTTGGGGTTCGGAACTTATATTTTACCGGGTCCCGGGCCGGCTCTCGGTGGCCCTGTGTACATTCACTAGAGAAAACTAGAAATATTTCTACCATCCTTGGTGGTAGTGTTAGGTGGAGCCTCTTCAGATCAAGATGCCTAATCATTTGGTGGTAGAATGATCGATCCAGTATGGATGGAAGTAGATAAAAGTTTGTTGGCTGTTTTCTACTTATGAATTCATTTAGACTAACCTTAGAAACCATTAAGGTTATGAAAAAGCTGAGAAACTAGTTAAGATAAATAGGTATAAAGAAAACAGTTTCGAAAAGGTCTCATGGGTAAAAAACTTTTTATTAAAATCAAAAAGCCGTGGCAAGCTTTCGACCGTCCTCGCGGTCTTCGTCAGGCACACTAATTACAAAATATATAATTAGTGTGCCTGACGAAGACCGCGAGGACGGTCGAAAGCTTGCCACGGCTTTTTGATTTTAATAAAAAGTTTTTTACTCATGATACCTTTTCGAAAATGTTTTCTTTATTAATAATTACCATGGACGTACTAGGTTTTCAAGTTAATAAATAGGTATCATAATAAAAAAAATACTAAGAAGTTGTTGAAGAACTTAAAAGTACCTATGAACTTAAATGGATTATAGATATGATTAGAGTAATTAATAATATGAAGCTAAACCTCTGAACTTAAAAGTCTAACGATTTAAAGGTTATCTAAAGCAAATATTTTGCTGATTAAAGAAAAGTTTCCTGTTTATATTCTTGTTTTTATAGTTTCTTGGAGTGTTATCCGGACGGGTTACCACCTTGCCAACCCTGGTATACTCTCTAAGGGGCATTTCTCAATATTAAAAAATTTGGTATTTCAGCAAGTCAGGAGTCTCAGGACTCTCAGAAAAGCTTGTAATGTATTAGTACCTAATTGTACGGTGATATTTTTCTGATGTCAACTTAAATTTAACTATTTTTAACAATTATGAAAAAATATTTACTAATACTTACGACGTTAGATTAACCCTAGGAGGGCCTTGTGTTACCTTGGATTAATGATGTAAATAATAATCCAAGGTGTTACTGTGTTAACAATTTTTTAGAATATTGGGGCTAGTAAAAAAATAAAAGAGCAAGGAGTCACTGGTCCTAAGGACCAATTTAATAAATGTAAATGTAGGGGTTCGAAGATCACAAGGATCAGTTTAAAAACCATTGGCCGCGTTCAGTAACAGCAAACGGTTGGACCGTTGAATGCGCATTCGCTACTGTACGACGTTTTTCACTTCCGGGATTGACGTCACGTTTGCAAACGGAGAGTCAACGAAATAAGCGTCTGGAAGAGCCGCTTATTTTGTTGATAAACGCAATCGTGACGTCACAGCACGCGGGAAGGCTAGTTGCGTATGACAGGTCAGATGATATTTTATAAAATTTACAACAATCGTAAAAAAGCGTTCAACAGACGTGGCGTCACGATTGCAAACGGAGATCAACGGTTAATTAACAATTTCCCCTCCGTTGAGCGTCACTGAACACGGCGATTATTTCCAAGCCTGGATTCGACTCGATTCGAATCATAGACAGTATATATCCAAGGTCCGTAGAAAATTCCTATATATACTGTCTATGATTCGAATGCTCTAATTTAAACTTGAGCACGGCCAACTTGGATAATGCGCTGTTCGCGCTAGCAAGGATACTGTGCAAGCGAAGGATATTCCGCTAGGGGCGCTCAACAACTACAGAAATTTAAGTTTTTTTATGCAGTCTAAAGGCGGAGAATTCAAACTTCGTATTAAAATTGTATTATTGTTATTTTTACGCAATTACCTTCGAATATTAATAAAGTAACATGTATTATTACCGTTTAATTTCAAAAGCTTTATATATATGGTATATTTTAAATTAAGCGTATAATACGCGTTAATAAGTGAGAAGCAGTTTTTAGAGTAAGGGATGTGGGAAAGAAAAACCACGAAGAGGTGTTTTTTTAGATTATAATTTCCACTGTATTTTTATATTTGATTTTATGTTTATTCCGCCGGGGGTTTACTATAAATACCCTCTACACTGCGTTTTAGTGAGTCACTAATTAATCAGTTTTCAATCATATAGTTTGTTCTTGCTATCAGACTGGCGTAGCTGGGGGGTGGGGCGGCCTGCCCCAGGGTGACACCCGACGGGCCGACACTGAAAAAAATAAGAACTTACACAAACCTTGGAGGAGAGAGGGGTTCCTGGAGGGGAAAACAAAATACCAAGAGCATAGGCGATAGGTACCCGAGCGCGGGACAGGGGGAAGGCAGGGGGCGGTAATTTTTGGTCGGACCCTAGGACTTTCGTAGCATCTAGCGGTGGATAAATTTATTAAAAAATTCGAGTTAGTCGTCTGCACATTTAGAAGACGCGTTTTTAGATCACACAAGGCTTAGGAATGCCCAACGGTCTTTTACGCGTTAGTTTAAATATTAAAACTTTTACAATTAATTCATTATTATGGGAAAGTACTGTTGTTATATAGATTGTAGAAGTGATTCAAGATTTCACAAGAATATAACTTTTTATCCAGTACCTAAACCCGGAAAGAGAAATGCTAAGTTAGAGCTCACCCAAAAATGGATTTCTAGTATTAACCGAAACTCCATTACTGCATCAACTTTAAAAAAAACATCATTATGTTTGCAATTTGTATTTCATTGATAAACGAGGCCCAACCCAAGAAAACCCATATCCATATTCATCTCAAAAACCAATTGAGGCTATTGATGTTACGCGTGATGAGCGACCAGCAGTGGCGGGCCAAGGGGGGGGGGGCTGTCCGCCCCGGGTACCAGGGCAGCAGGGGGTGCCATCGGAGAAGCTCGAGTAGGGGGGGGGTGCAAATCAGAACGATTAAACTTGAGGAAGACGGACCCGTGAAAACTTCGGCACGGTCCTGGGGGTGTCACAAAACACTGCCGCCGCCCCGGGGACCCAGCCTCCTTAAGCCGCCACTGGCGACCAGTTTTTTTTTAATTTGAAGTAACCAAAAATGGAAATACAGTTGAAATTATGCTCTTGATAAACAACCTACTTTAAAAATATTTCATCTTCCGTTTTAAGTTTATAACGTTATCAAAAACTGTATAGAACATTCCGATCAACATCCTCACATAGTGAAAGAAGGAATGGGAGAGATATTTAGAAAGGGGGTGACGTAAACTCGACGGTAGAGAGAAACTCGTACACTTACGCGCATCGCCGTTGCGCATCGTCATAATATGTGAGAATTTGAAACTTTCCCACAGTGAAAGCTTGGATTATCAATAGTAGTGCCCACCTGGATATATCACTCTAGCGTTCCGCGTGCATTTCCTATGTGTTTGTTACGGCTTCTGCCATGTAAAAGGCTTCGTATTACGGGAGTTTCGGAAATTCTCCGTTAACTTCGCCAAAGCGGCGCTGCTGTCGCAAAAGTCATTTAATTGTCAGGTTTTTTCCAAGTGATATACCCAGGTAGGCACTACTATTGTTAATCCAAGGTGAAAGAGACAGCTGTGGTTCAGCCACGTGCCTATAGGTAGTGAGTTTTTAATTAAAATGGTTTACCACACAAAGTGCTGCTATAAAAATTGCAATAGCAACACTAGATATACTAGTCAAGAAATTCAATTTATACCATATAAAATTATAACTTACTTTTAGTTCTATATTAAATTTATTACCGATTCTACAGAACTTTGGTAAGCCTTTGCCAAAAAACGCCAATGAACAGAGAAAGCTCTCTCTTGAGTCTGACTGTGCCGTAGTTGCGCACAACGATGCGCGTGATTGTACAAGATTCAGTCGGTAACCATGGTAACCATATGACGCGAAGATCCACTTCGTGAAAAGGGGAAATACATTGAAATTCGCCTTCACCATCTCTCCCCTTCCTTCTTTCTCTATGATCCTAATAAGCTTGCTAGTCGCGATCTGTGTTGTCGGTCAAGGTCAAATAGTAAAAAGTAATATATAGTTCCAAATTCCCCTCAATGATAGCAGCATTCCATTAGGATTATAATATTAGACGATCTCTCTTTTTAGTTTTTGTAAATATTTTTCCTTTTTTTTAGTATAAATTACTGAATGAAAACTAGCCCAAAAAACCGCCTCCCGCCCAAGCCCTCTTTTACCGCATCGGACTGTTAAAAGGAGCCCAATTGACGGCTTTTAAAATTCATTTTGCGCGTGAAAATACCTCTACATGTTATGGTCAAAAAAGCACGCAAAGAAGGCTGTGTGCCCAAGACATGTACCTGTAGTGTCGCGCGCTAAAACGTCATTTCAAAATCCGTCAATTGGGCGTGAAAACCTCTCACCTGGCAACTCTGCCGCCCGGGCGGAGGCCTTACACAGTACTGTTTTTTGAACAGCAACTCGTTCACCGCCCGTCAGTGTAGCTTTGTCAATTCACCGTCCGGTGGAGTAGCCTTGACAATTAAATAAACCCCTCTGACTGTGTTGCACCCCCTTTTACATCAGATCTATGCATAGAAAATGCTTAGCTTTGTCAGTATTAAGAGAAACCATAGACAAACCAGTAGCAGCACAAACTCTATAATTGAGCGGAGCGAACGAGCGAAGCGAGTGAGTGGAGCTCTCACTGTGGTGACTTCAATGGGAAAGTTGGCTGTGTGTGTGTGTGGGGGGGGGTATTTGTGTGTGTGTCGCACTTGGGGGAGAAGAGAAAGGGACTCTGAACGAGACGGAGAAGAGAGAGGGAATGTCCGGAAGAGAGGGAGACCTTCGACGCGAGAGGGGGGGCAAGAAAAGAGAGGGGGGACGAGGCACTGCCGTTCAGGATATAATTTAAGCGAAAAATAAAGAGTGGACTTATTATAAATTATAACAAGATGTCACGGACATTTAAGTACACACAATCCCACTGATGTATTAACTTTATTTTAAATATTAAATTTAAATTTGAACAAATTTCCAATCATCTTGAATATTAACTTAATAAACCCAAGAGGAATGTTATCGGAAAAGAATTATTCGAGTTACCTGGTTTTGAAAATAAGGTGGCGAAACGCGAACACGTTCATTTAAATTAATTTGTATAAAAACCAAGCCTTTCGAGTTACCTGGTTTTGGAAATAAGGTAGCGAAACGCAAACACGTTCATTTAAATTAATTTTTATACAGTGCCGGATTAAGACCCTTGGGGGCCTCTAGGCACTAGGCTATCGGGGGCCCCTTTAATACAAGTAGAGGACTCAAGGATGGAGTAAGAGGGTAGCTAAGCAAACCAACTTTTTCTAGAGTTGACACAATGACCATTTTGAAAATGGGAATTGGTTTTTTTACATGGGCGCCCGCAGAGGTGGGCAAACGGGGAAATTGCTCCACCACCCCTTTCTTTAGCCATACCTCTTTTTTCTGTCGAACTTTTTGGGGAGTGCAGTGACGAAGAAGAGTGAACCAGTTACTTGAAATGTGTGTTACATCAATTTCGGGAAACTTATATCCCTATTCCTACTAAGCTTTAGCTATAGCTCGTTCATTTATCCGATCGTTGTATGTGTAAAGGTTGTATATTTCATCGGGCGAGTTCGCTATATGACTTGAAATAATTTCTGCCGGCGTCCATGCTCTCAGTAGCGTAGGGGGTGGACTTGCCCCTTGGTCCACCGATCTGGCTATGCCACTGCATGCTCCTCTCTATTTGAACTTTGTTTGAACCCAAAAACCAACCTTTTTCTATTTGACTAGGCAAAACCCTAACTTTTCGCCCTACCCCTCTAAGACGAAGCACTTAATTACATACGTTCCTGAATTCCATAAGTGACAATTCACAACGTAACTTAAACCAAAAAATAAATAAAAATGCCATAGCACCCACTTAAAGGAAGTAATAACTGGACCATGATTATCCAAATTATAGTTAGACTATTCATATTTGTTTAATGCTGGGAAAATGTTGTCAATTCAAATCCTAACGATGTTTATATAAAAAACTATGCTGGGGCCAAACAAAATGAACAAGGGTGGGGCAACCCCCTCTATGCTGAGCGGCCTGAAACGGAGTCACAGAGTGGACAAGAGATTGGTTATGCAAGGTTACAAGGTAGTCGTTTTGGTACGGTTCTACCTCTATAGATCACCGTAAAACGAAATAGAGGCTACGCGGCAGTGGCGGACTGGGTCTAAAAATGTGGACTGCCAGGGGTCAAAGGGGGCCCACCCATGACCAGAGGCGTAGACAGGGGGAGACACCCTCCGAAAAAGGAACATTCCCCCCTGAAATATTGTTTTATGTTAATAATTTTTTCGCTTTAATTATTTTTACTCAATTGTGTGCGAACTACGCTACTGCCGAAAACTAGAAGGATAAATGCTTTAATATTTTTAATTAAATAAAGGAATACCACTAGGCATACCTCAGGTTGGAATCAAACCAGCGACCTGTGGGTTACGGTCCCAACGCCTCTTCCTTTTGGACTACTAAGCCCACAATATAGGTGTTCCCTTGTTGTTCCCGATTTTTTATTAAGCCATAGCATTTTATATATCACCTAGTTGTAACAGTTCGTTTCAATTGGAATACTCTTTGAAACGGCAACTCATAGGTCGCTGGTTCGTCGCCATTTATAAAAGAAATGTTTTAGCTATATAATGTTTTTAATAATTACAGATAACATATTAAAGGCAATATACAGTCGATAATTATACAGATTGTTATTTTTAGTTTATATTTTAGACAAATGCCGAAATTTTACTTATTAACCGGTTGTTTAAAAGCATGTTTCATGTTCCACTATATTTTGAGTAATCGTTGGAATACACTAGATGACTGTGCGAATCTGTCAATAATTGCTTCTACATCCAATTCATCTAACAATTCCTTTTCAATTAAGCAATAATTTTAATATGTCGAAGTTCGAAGCAAAATAAAGCAATTCCAACATAACTTCATCTTTACTGATTCGTGGAGAAAGCTTAACACCATCCAAGGCGTCATCTTCTAGGCCCTTCTCTGTAATATTTTTAAAATTTGCTGTGTCCATGCAAGATAAATCTTTATACAACTTTTTGTGTTGTAAAAAACGTGAATCTAGTGACTGGACAATGCGGTCCATTATTAGGTTAAACACATTTACTCTTAAATCAGCGGGACCCTGCCAAATATAAGACGTAACTTAGTACTGTTCAACTACGTAGTTTCTTTCGTCGGGTACTTGGGCTTAGCCAAACTTTTGAAAATGTGTTAAAAATGGTTAAAATTGTTTTGAAAATGAATCCACGCTGAACCGCCAGCGCCTCGGCACCCCGACGATGTCATTGGAACTTTTTTATAAATAAAATATTAATTTATTCAGTAAAAATATAATTTAATATTGAAAGTTTTAGAACTTCTATTATATTTTGAAGGTTTAAGGTGTCCCACTGACCAAATTTATCATGGGGCCCACCTGCCATCGGTTAGGCCCAGTCTATGGCCAGTCCGCCACTGCTACGCGGTACCTTATCTCGACTTACTCGAATTCGTTTTTAGTGTTTTTCGGAATAGTATTTCATATTTCATTTATATTATAAATATTAAAAAAAGAATCAATATAGTTTCAAAGTTATTGATTGTTTTCATTTTGAAAAAACATGCCGTAAAACTGTTATTAAATTTAAATAAGCTTAATTTCAAATAACTTATTCTTTGAACTAGCGTATTGACGTGGGATCTTTCGGGGCCCGCTGACCCTCGGGGGCCCCTAGGCACGTGCCTAGTTTGCCTAATTCTTAATCCGGCACTGTTTTTATAAAAACCAAGTTTTTCGAGTTACCTGGTTTTGGAAATAATGTAGCGAAACGCGAACGAGTTAGATGGCACCTCTATCAATTGGCACGAAATTCAAATATGACAATAGTGCCTTCGCGGGTGGTGGGGTACATTTAATTGAAAATCGACCAAAAACACTAAAGTGGGGAAATGCCCCACTTCTCGGGCTCCGATCCCAAAAATTACGAAAATCCCGTAGAGGCTATAATAGTGCCTACCGATTGAGATATCAATCGCCTTTGTACCACTAACATACCGCAAGTAATCGTGTGTACGGCAGCTGGTCAAAAAAATATTTAGTGGCACACTTATTCTTAACTTCTGGGCATAACAAATATTTAGGGTCACACTTATTTTTTTACGCGCCTGTTCATACGTTACTCTTATTTCAGGCAGGCTTTCAATGGAATGCGAATATAGCTTCAGCGCGTAAAGAATTCAGGTATGACGCGAAATGGCTAATTAACTCACTTAAAATTAACTTTTTCCAACGCGGCTGCAACCTAAGCTCGAATCGGCCTAGATGTAACAAAACTGGTGGTTTTTGATCAAATCTTACTTACCTACTTCCTGTCGTACGACGTGCGTAAAAAGGGCGTTAAACGTGCGTTAAACGTGCGTTAAACGTGCGTTAAACGTTGGGGGTCACACTTATTGTTACTTCTGGGAACACGTTGAAAGCTCTTCGCGAACGGCCTTGAAAAATGCGAGAGGGAAACTGGCGTTTAGAACTCTATAGACACGCGGATTTACAATGTCGGAAGTTGCGGGGGTCCGTATACGCTGTCCAAAAAACCTCACTTAGAATTAAAATTAAGCAACGTAATTGCAAATCTAGGTTTAAGCTATTCAAATATATAACTTTCATGAAAATCGGACTTAAATTAAGGAACGTTAAGTAGACTTTTATGCGAAAATATAAAACCGCGAAAATTGGAGTCCCGTAAATTAACCAGGAAACTATACTTAAATTTAATATTTACTGATATAACTGAAGTTGTAGATCCACTGAATCCTAACCTAACCAAAAATCTTTTTTTTAACGTTATCGGCCTTAATTTTAAATTAAATATCAACCACACAAAGCGAAACCACAAAAAAATAGTAAATTGGGCATTTGCCCAACTTTTTGGTCTCCGATCCCAAAACTACGAAAATCCCGTCGAGGCTATAATAGTGCCTACCGATTGAGATATCCATCGCTTTTGTACCACTAATGTACACAGTAGGGGATCGTAATACACACAAATCCCTAAGGATTGTGTGTAAAAAAGATTGGACTAATAAAATATTATTTAGGAGAGGGAGACCTTCGCCGCGAGAGGGGGTGGGGACAAACAAAGAGAGGGGGGGGAGCGAAAAATAAAGAGTGGACTTATTATAAATTACAAAAAAGATTGGACTAATTAACCGCTTGTTTTTAAGTTGGTTCAAAAAAATACACTTCTTATTGCTTTTATGCTAATTAGGTTTTATTATCAAGACATTATTTACAAACATAGAAAGACTTAAATTACTAATGTTGTATTTGTACTAATAAACTGTTTGTAGCTTAATAAAATTCGTTTAGTTTTCTTTTGGTATTAATGTTCAATTAACATAAATACGACATTACTAAAGTTATACAACTCTTCGACAACTCCGTAATTCACGATTATCGTAGCTCCCACGCTCCGCTCAAGTCTTTGTCGAGAATGCCGGCTCCGGGTTTTGAGACGTCCTAGCATAATATTTTAAGGGCTATTTGTGCTATATTTCAAAAACCATTTTTGACAGTGCCCGGTTTTTGGGCTAGTTGATTTTCCGTTTGGGCTGCGGCACGTCACTTATAGCTGGTAACTCTGACTCGGGCGTGTTACATGGTGACTAGATAGTGATAGTCTGCCAATCTCGCGTTGGGACTCATTTATTGTTATAAAAGTATTTTAATTAATATGAAATAATAATAATAACCAATTTGGAAACTTATTTTTTACAAACTCGCGGTCATTCTAGATATAACTTTCAGAAAAAAATTAGGGTGCGACAGATATATGGGACTGACTCGTTTATTGTTATATACGGATGTCACATAGTTCGCTAGGTAAGCTCGTGTGAAACTATTATTCGGGGCACGGCGTGGCTCACTTGTTTAGAATGTTTACACGCATGTGCATAACCATATTTCTTCCAAGGTTAATTAATAAACGTTACCATAAGAAACTGTGAGCTGTGACCTAAGATCTGCGCGCAGATATTGTTTTACTGATAAATGAGAAACTACGAATATACGAGACTGTATTGTATAAAATGAAAACCTACTTTTATTAAAATCGATTATTACATAAAAGTTAAACAGCGAAGTAAAATTAATAGTTTGAATAAAGAAAGTCTTATTTACAATATTTGAAAGACTGGTCAATAAACAAAATTAGAAATATTCGCTTGATATTCGGGTATGTATCAAAAGTTGTACTTGTTGTATTTCAGGCTCTCTGGTTAAAGTAACTTTTTTGGTTTTGCATAAGTGATGAAATATTGAGTAAGAAACGGTAGCGCACATCTGTAATAAATTTAAAAAAAGACCGTTTAGGAGTCACGTTCACAGAAACCTATATACAATCTTACCAATATTATCTCCACAGAAAACATTGTCAGGGATCCGTTTTTATATCCCATGTGTTCTAGTAAAGCGCCACCAACAGTAGGCCCCAGTAAACCTCTATAATTTACGAAATACATAATAGACATTAATAGCTGGTATTCACTAGGGCAAAAACGCCGTGAAGGGGTGTTTCAACACAAAAAAATTCCCGTTAGGCCTAATACCATTTGCCCTAGTGAAAACTAGTGATGGGCATTTCTCAAAATTTTGTGATAACTCTCACTCCACCTCATTCCCGTTTCTAAAATTTTAAACTCAAACTCATCTCCTCTAACCACCGTAAACTACATTTTTATCTCATCTAATCTCATCGAATTTAGCTAATTAATCTAACCTCGCGCACACTCCCGCTAGTTTTGTTGAAAAATCTTATCTCATCAGCTCAAGCTTCCGTTTATGGAAGTCATAAAATATATCCTTTCACTCTCCTCTCTCTGAAATGCATACTTGGTGAAACTCCTCCCACGCTCCTCTCCTTTTGAAGTTTTGCGAATCTCACCTCCTCTCAGATTCTCACACTGTTCTCACAGGGGTAGAACAACGACCATCACTGGCCGGTGGTCACGTTAGATTTACTGTCTTTAACTTCTTTATAGCCTTCTAACGTCAGCATGTTATGTTATTGTACGTTTGGGCTTTGTTATTGACCAAAGTTACATAATTATTTCCAAGAAGGTCATGCTTTTATATTTCCTTTGTTTGGGTTTTCTTACATATAAACTCAAACTTACCTCCTCTCACCCCCTAAACTAACTTTTTAGCGGCTCTCCTCTCATCGCATTTCACTAATTAAATTAACCTCGCTCACACTCCAAATACATTCTTTGATAAATCTTATTTCCACTCACTCTCCTCTCACTTAAATTCATAGCTTGGAAACTCATCTCACGCTCCTCTCCGTTGGAAGCTTAGAGCCTCTCACCTCCTCTCAATTGAACTCACTGATCTCACGGTGAGAGGAGAGTGCCCATCACTTAACCAGCCCGATGAGCGTCGACGCGAAACAAAATTGTATTAGGGCTGGTTTCCACTAGGGGGTATCAATTCATTTCTCAACTTCGGTACTTACAATTTTTTCTTTAAAAATAACATAATGACGCGTGCTATAGTGGAAACTAAACTTAGTTTCAACTGAAGCGTGTCATAGTGTATTTTTCTTTACGCTTACAGTCGTGGCGTTTCTGCCCTAGTGAAAACCAGCCTTAGTTCCCTTTAGCTTACGTATCGGCGCGTCACTCAACTTTTGGGACGTACAAATGTATTACGCATTGTATACAAATGTTATTTTCTATATGCCCGTAAAAACCATTAAACGTTCCAAAGTTGAGTAACGTGCCGTTACGCGCGCTAGTGGACTAAGCACTATGTTTTGTTCCCACTAGCGAGCGAAACAATGCGTTACTTAGCTCTGGATATACCAAAAAAATTTTACGCACTTAAAATATATTATTACGCGCGCTAGTGGAAACGAATTTTTACGGGAAGGCCATTCTTAAAGGGTCCCACCGGCGTTTGAAATTCGTGAGTTTTCCACGCGAATCGCGGACATAGGGAAAGCTACGACACGTCGTCTGCTACCTGATTTTCTGGGTGAATTTTTCAAACACCGGTGGGGCCCTTTAAGCTCACGCTAGAATTTCTAGAAAACGTGTAGAATTGTACACGTAGTATCATTGTGCACTGAGGTTTCCCTATATTTTATCAATAGGCTCTTTCTAGCGCGGGCTTAACTGAAACTTGAAGTAAACGTTCAAACCTTACCCCATTGACCTTGACGACGTGAAAATTGCCGAGACCATCGCGTGAGTCACCATATCATCGGGGAAACCTCTCATTCTAATGAAAACCGAACCATTAGTAAGGCGACGTTTTGAAATAATAACCGGTTTGTGCTTACACGGAGTCTTGAAGGGACGAAGTAAAGGCACTGATCATTTTAATCGCGACTCCGAGGCCTCCCAATAAAAGGGCCACTACTATCATCCATATAGAACTAGACAGAAATAAATGAATACATTAATCGATTTAACCATGAAAAAAATCCAAGTTTAAAACAGTTTTTCGTTTCATTTTTCCGCAAAATTATCTAATTATAATTTGTAAATTTACAAGAGTTATTCAAAACCAAAACCGCCCTCAAAACCGTAAGTAAATCAGTACGTAAGGCTACAAGAGCCATTCAAAAGTGACACAGAAAAACACTATGCTTTCTGTCGTCTGCTAAAACACATCTACGGACTACGCGTCAGTGGGGCCATTTATTAGGTAAAACGTTCAGCGTAAAGGCTCGTGACGCTCGTCCAATGAAATTCGTACACAACCCTTCGTTAGCCTGTTTAAAGGCTAGCTGCGTTCTCCTTGTGTTTGTTGCTCCTAGCTGCGATCGTCCGAAGTGTCTTCCCCCATTAAGAGATTACACGAGAAAAGGCAGAGAGGCGTGACTTTTCTTCCGGGAAAGTACAAATGATGTCATACCCAAAAAGATAACCACCTCTAGAAAAAATACGTAATTTAAAAATAAATTTTTACGCCTTGTTACGTCCCAAAACTCCCTTTTTATTTCATATTTGCATTTTATTATGTGACATTTGGTTTAGTAAAATAAGGGAACAAAATATTTCCTAGATCTGTCCTGTTTGGTAACCTTGGCTGCGTTCAGTAACCTGCAGCAAATGCAACATTTTGAAATATATCAAGCTGTTTCTTACTGAACGATTTTCCCAATTTCCTGTATGACGTTGCGCTGCTCGATGATTGAAGGCATTTCAACTTTCTGGGGGAGCCGGTTCAATTTTAGAGTGACGTCACAACGTTAAGGAAAGTAGCAACTTGACGAGTAAGAAAACGTAGTTCCTAAACACCCCCCTTTGAATCACGACTTGCGTTGCCCTTTAATAACTCAGATTTTACAAACCTCCAAAACTACCAAGTAGAAATATATTAAGTATACAATCTTCACCCCGTTCGCCACTACGGTACGTTTAATTTCTTCAAGGTTTCATTTTGCTGTCCCTCTCGGTTAAAGAGCCAAGCCGGCCTTAGAAGCAGATTCTGGGATTTTTCTAGTTTTACTCCTTGCACGCGCTAGCTATGACCACAAGCATAAGTGGTATTACTCTAAGTACCCAAGACGCGCTGTTCTCTGGGAGGTGTTCTCCCCCTTTTCGTGACGTCAGCACGTGAGGTGGTTCAGGCACGGTCCAGGGGGCCGTTGCGAGTGCGAAAACTCCTCGAGAGAATCGAAGAGAGAAAGATTTGAATTTTATTTCTGCTAGTGGCGCCCACTAGTGTGCCAAACGGCAATTAACGGGGCGGAGGGCTAGGCCCACGCAGTAGTTTTACCAACCTTGGGTTAGGCCAAGGTTAGGCCGTTTCTCTTGTATAGGAGATTTTGGGGGAAAGAATATTCAGAACTATCCCCCTCTCCGCGAATCGAGCCGAGCCTCGGGAATCGAGAGAAAACTCGAGAGACGTTCGTTTTTTCTTCCCCGTCGGCTTTCTAGTAACCGAGCACTAAAGCGTAAGCCTACGACGGCAATGGTTAGCATTCATTTTAGGAGCAGGTATAGATAGTACTATTTTAGAGAGAGAGAGTTTGGCACACGGACAAGCATGGCCCCCATAGAACCCGTTCGAAGTTGGGTACTTAGAGTAATACCACTTATGCCACAAGACATATTACGCATAATGTGTAATCATTCTAGAAATGATTCTCACATTGTCAGTAAAAACATTGCATGTGGTAGTTAGGGAATTTGCACACTCATGTGAAACGTAATAGTTCTTTTTATAAAGTAACGTGGCTTTATTGTTTTAATGTGGCAGTCTCTTCCTAGGCTGCGTTCAACAACTCTCAACGGAGAAAAACCGTTGAGTTATCGTTGAGTTCCTTTACTCAACGCTACGTCACAAAAATCTAAAAGTTGCTGTACGATTTAGTTCGCTGACTTAACGAACAAAATATCCTCTGCTACCCCTCCATTAACTTTGTCGAATGACGTCACGACACCGATGAGCAACGGAAAAACCATTTCGCTCAGCCGATGTTTCCGCTGAGTCTCCGATGATCAACGTGACGTCAAAACCGGAAGTCAAAAAAACCCGTTCAGCAAAAAACCGCTGACCGTTGAGCTCAGCGCTGAGCTTTTTTAGAGTTGTTGAACGCAGCCCTAGTTTTTCTAACCCCCGTGCATATCGCTCGTGCGAAGAATATACTAAAAAAAAGTCATGTCTTGTGACGTAAGAGCAACATTTTAACAAGTTGAGCAAGACCACTTTTGGCTGCATTCAACAACCCAAAAAATGCCTCAGCGCTGAGCATCGGATTTAAAAAAAAGTTGTTGTACCGGGTTTTTCAAATTCCGGTTTTGACGTCACGCTTCCAATCGGATGGCCATCGGATGCATCTGCTCGCCGAGCCGATGACCATCGGTTTTGTGACGTCATTCGACAGTGAAAGGCGCAGTAGCAGACGATTTTTTTTCGTTGAGATAAAAAGTCAACGGAAAACGAAAAGCGTACAACAACCTCTGATCAGCGCTTAAACATCGCTGAAATTGGAATAGCTTTTTAGAAAAACCGTCCTATGGTTATTGAACGCACCCAAAATCAACTATTATCAACTTATTTCAAAACGATTGTTTTACCTGTCAATGTTGATGATAGGTAGTGGTCCAATAAGAAATAAGCAAAGACTTTGGAATAAATAACCGAGGCAGCACAGAAACTTGGAGTTGACCTACGAAACCTTTCGTCATTAGCAATACATAAAATGATACAAAATCGGTTATCGTACCCCACGATTGAGTAGAAAGCCCCAAATAGGAGACGTCATTCCATAGACAGTACCGACAATTATAAATACAAATCCAATTTTGGAGGGCGTCAAATTAAACTGAAATTAATCAACCATCATTGATAGCCATAGGCTTTTTTTTAATGCGTAATAGACAGTTTCGGAAACTACAGATGACGCTTTGCGTAAATAAGCCCGACTCCAAGGGCAGGGTTTCAGCAGACCTTCAACCACTTATGAACCCGAAGTTCCGCAAAAGTTATTTACTGCTACAGACATTATTCCTTCAAGATCGTACCGACTAAGATTTTTGTGGCGTGTTCCATTTATAACCCTTTGAGATCATACTAGAAATCGATCTACCGATATTTTTCGCGTTTCTTTTTAGTTCGAGTGGGACTATTGTTATGAAATGTAGTAGTTGTAATAGTTAATAGTTGTCATACTGCAGCGACAGCATACCATATGGCGCTAGCGTCTAGTGATTTTTTTTTAACTAGACTCAGCGGGCTTTGAATAGCAACGTTTTTGTTCGTGTAGACCCGTGTAGAAGATTCGTTAAATGACCTCAAGACTGTAAATCGGTCCGGTCGTCGTTTAAATGTTCGCTTAGGTGTTAAATCTGCTGAGTTATCCTCAAAACGAACATGGTCAAACTTCAACTTTAAACCAAATTAGACCAGGATTTCCAAAATGTTCCGTGTCCCACGTACTATTTACATTTCCATAAGACTATCAAGGCTCCCTAAGTTTGAAACGAATGGGATTTTAACGTTAGGCTAATGACTGGCCAAATTGGCAACATGAATCCATCTGATGGTGAAAAACTTAAATTTATGCGCAAATCCCGCTATGCATGCTACCGGAAACTGCTTCGTAGATGGCAAGAGGTAGTATATAGAGGTGAGGGGTCAGGGGGGGTTGGGAGTATTTGCTCTTTTTTTCCGCCAGGTAGCGTATATCGTAATTTTGATTTATCCTGAGCCTGTCTAGTGCTGAATACATGGGCCCTTATACCCAATTCAAACTTGATAGTCTTATGACATTTCTTAATGAAACAAATATGTAGCAGTGGAAAATTCTAATGGGGAGAGCCTTCCGTAACGCGGGCTTACGGATAGTATTTTTCAATTTATATTTGGGCTCGGTTTTTAACTTTAAATATCAATACGTGTACCTCTTTTTAGGTTCTGGCGTGCTGACGGTAAAAAAATACGACACGTCGATTAATACGGTATGAAAATGTCTTTCGATCAGGATACACGTTTGGCCCAAAGTTTCTCAACAACCCTTTGAGCCCACAAATATAATAGATACATAGTTTCAAATTGTATGAAAATAACACTCGATGACGATAAATATTTGGGCCGTCGAGGGTCCTAGCTTTTCCACAATTATGAACGATACGTCGATAATCTTTCTTCATCGTGATAACCGTTTGTAGCTATTATTTCTCAGCAAACGCTTAAGGGACCAATATAAAAGATTGGTCAATACGAATTTTAGCAATATAGGCTCCCAGGAAATGGGTCATTTGATAGGTCACGAAAATGAGATTAGTAATATTATGTGTAATGTTACTATATGGATCTAACCATGTTCTCTCGATGTGGAACTAATAATACGACTGGGCCGTCTTGTTTAGTTCTATTTAGTTTGATTTCAGAGGCGGATTCGGAACGAATTTCGAGCAGTCAAATGGAAAACGCTATAAGTTTAGGCCTTTTTTGGATTGATTCGTCGTCAGCCTTATCAAATGCCGGATGAAATTTATTTTCAAATCTAGTGTATAGGTTCGCATTTACGCATTTTCATGAGTTTCTGAAATTGTCTAATATCTTACCTGCCGCAGATGGGGTTCTAACGTGGCACTATTAAAACCCAGAAGTAACGTTGCGGACATGACCGCCGCCGAGTCCAAAAGAATACCAAAGTCGGTGAGAAGTTTCAGCATCTGCCCTTTTTTCGTTATTTTAACGTCGTCCTCTGCGAAATATAACTCGTCCTTTTAATGTGCGACGGAACTTTCGTGTTAAATAATTAAGAAATTAAACAAATTACTTGTCTTGGGCAGGAAGAAGAGACACAAGAAGCAACCCAATAGTATCATTGTTCCCATCACGATGAACGGTAGTTTGTATCCTCCAAACTACAGCGCGTTACGGGGAGTTTCATTATTATTAAATCATTATTAGCGGCATCATAAATCTTTAATTACAATCCAAAAGTGTATCAGTTAGTTTAAATAATGATGTTAGCTACGTGTGAAGGGACTTAGAATCGACGTCATACCGAAGAGAAATACGGAAAATAATAAACTATATCGAGCAGGTCCTACGCCACAGGAGGGCTCACGATCGACGAGGCCAAGAGCACGTTTTGGGATTATGTCCGTATGAAGTTCGCGAAATTGAGTGGACACTCCAAAAATGGCTCTTGGTAAACATTTAACACGCGAAAGTTAAAGAACTGATACACTTATAGGAATCGTAATAATTAACTTATGACAGCATTAATTATTAATAAAAATATTATTATTAGCCCTTGAATGACTTTTCACCTCGTACAAAAAGCCACCTAGTGTTGGGCCGGCTATGAATCCAATCCCAAACATGGTTTCTAAAACTGACTTCAATGTATTTCGTTAGATGGAAAATTTTCGTAAGTAGCTTTAAGTTAAATTACTCACAAATGACTTGGCAACGTTGTTTGGAAATTGGCTAGCCACCAAGGTGTAACAAGCCGTCATAAAAGCCGCGCACCCGCATCCGTCCACCGCTCGTATCGCGAAACTTAGAATAGTAAACGGATATCCAGCCGGACACATCTCTAAAAGTCTTCGTTAAAATGATCCAAATTTGAGACGATTGATAACGCATCTTGGCGATAAGGGTAAACCTTACCCGAACAACAGTGTACAGCCTCCCACAATGAAAATTCCAGAGATTATTAGGAATCTGGGTTTTGTGATTGGTATCTAGGAAACCGTTAACGCAAAAAAAATATTAGTTCTAACGAAGAATTTTTGCATCGAAGCTCGCCATGGTGGATTTTTGCCTTATAGTGAAAATCAGAACTTACAATTTTTCCATAAAAGGGGGAAGAGACGATGACGGCAATCTCGAATATGCCAAACACGAAGCCATAAGTAGTTGATGTTAGACCCTTCTTCTCAGCCTGCCATTGGAAATTTTGAAAATTGGTGATATAGTACTAGCATTGTGGTGTTCAACTTGTTTAATAGTTCCACGCATATCTTGATATTTTATGACGTTTTTCTTCGGGCTGCTCCGAAAATTATTGCATTGGTCTATCTGGAGCAGAACTCTGATAGAATTGTGTTTTACATTGAATCGATGGCCTTTAATTTATAATAATAAGCTAGGCTAATCAGTGGCGTAGCCAGAAATCCATCAATGGAGGGGTTTAAACTATGTAAAATACCTTAGAGGTCGAGAAGGGGGTGAAATTTAGTACCAGCAAAGTTTCACAGAAGCCCTCTCCTTGTCTACGCCACTGAGGCTAATACCCAAGGCACCACCTTAGGCCCAAGTCATCGAGCGACTTTAAATGCCTTAAACAGGTGGCAGGGTTACAATGCGTAGGAGAGTGGTAGCAAGCCCTTCATGTCACGTGAACCAACAGCTCCCTACACTCACTATTACCGTTAACCTCTAAACGTTTTTATGGAAAGGAGAAACCGAAGAGCTTGGTGGAAAAGCCCGTAAACCAGCGGGGAGAGAACTTGCAAACTCTACGCAGGAATGTGGTTTCGAGTTATCACCCAGAAAGCAGTTAATTCTTGCTCCGTGCTCGGTGACGGAGCCAGTTTCGTTCTGTCGAGACTATAGAATTTCAGGGGTTTTACGGAAATTTAAGTTATTGGATTTCTGAATATGTCTTCCCCCCGAGCGTAAAATGCTTTGCCAAAAGGCGCGTCCAATGAAAATTGTACGCAAGAAAGTGCTAGGGTGTGTAAATGCCAGCTGCTTTCTCCTTGCGTGTTTATTGTTCCTAGCTTGAGGGAGTTGGGAGCAGTTTCGGAGCAACCAATGAAACCTATCAGCGAAACGAAGCTAGTCGGATCCGATTTTCTGCTAAAATATCAACCAGCGAGTTGCACCTTTAAACAAGTGGAACAAAACAAATGATTGATGTTAGCGGCGTGGGACAGTGACTAATGGCGTTTTTCTCAATTCATTCATGAAAGAGCGATTTCCCAATGAGAGACACAAAAGTCATGGGTTACGATTTTGGGTAAAAATTTGAAATAAAGGCATTACAAAGTTTTATAATATTTCCCTGACAATAACCCAATAGTCAACTTTAGGAGAACTCCTGGAAAAATCCGAGCAGCCCAATGAAAAACGCCGTTAAGTGTTCTTTTTGTTAATAGCCTATTAGCCTCCATTTGACCTGATTATAAACTTCAGCTATGAACAAACCAAAAATGGAAAAAAGGGCGCTTGGATGGATCCCGACGTTCCAACGGTGAATTGACAAAAGCTTAGTAAAGCCAGAACAATCAACTTTTTGACGGTTAATTCTTTGTCCGACTTAGTGGAGGACTCTTCGCTTTGGGAAGACTCGATCTCTTGATCCTCAAGTTTAACCTTGTCGTCCTTGCATTCCATTTCGAAGCTTTCATCGAAAAAAAGACAAAAGGATTAAATGCTTGACCCAGAGGGAAAAATTTCTACTTTTGGATAATGACTATTTTGAGACGGTTTTAGTGTTTCTTACAATTATCCAAAACTAACTGGGTTACTCAAGACTTACGTCTTCCGACGCGATTGAAACTCACATCATGACGTTTTTCCTTGATCTACCTCTTGTGAAGAGGAAAAATTAGTTCACGATCCCCACTGCAGCTCATCTCAACATAGTCATTATCCCTAATAAGCCTTTCTATAAAGAAGCAATGGCCTTCTTATTTTGATATTCCTGCGGCGTCGCGGGTGACGTTTTACTACGAAAAGCCCTGGGTATAAAAGTAAATTCGACGAGGCAATCTGTTTTTAATCATAAACTGAACCAAACTTCTACGTATTTCGTGACGATGAAGCTACATAAAAACAAGTTCAGCAAGCGTAACTTACTTTATAGAAAGGCCTATTATAAAATATTAATATATTTACCGGTACAAATTGGAAATTATTATATTTAGAATATTTGCGTTAACAGTCGTGGAGAAATAGCTAGCGCTAAAAACCCTAAACTCGAACGAACTCTGTAGACTAAATATTGGTTTTCTTTATTCCTTATGTCAGATATTAATAACAATTAGGAACGGTTAAAGATCTCCTTATACTAAAAGATGGATTCCGAAAGTCAATAGGAGAAAATTCCCTTCCTATATCCTGCGAAGATTAACTTCCGAAGTTCCGCTGCGTCTTACCGTCATCTATTTCGTCTTATCTGCCACCTAAACATATACTTTCCTAGAATCGTTAACATTAATCTAAAAATGAGGGGCCAATATGGCAGGATTTTCGAATTACAACCGCCACTTATTTCCAAATTTCGACTTAGTCAACACAGTGTGTCAGAATTTATAGCCCGGTGTACATAGTAACAGAGACCATACCACCTAGCCCGGACAGGTGACAAATTCAGCATGGGTAGCAGAACCCTACTACTGATGGTCTTAGTCAACACAAGATGGCGTTCGGGAAACCGGAAATTTCTGCTTGATGTTGCTCCCAATTTTTTTTTGCATCTTTTCCCCGCCTACTAAAATGACCGCCCGTTACTTTTGGTGGACGACCGATTTAGTACGTATGAAGGTACCAGAGGCATGTCCTGGATTTATCATTATTTGGCCCATGATTGGACGAGCCTTTACGCTAAACGTTTCACGGGCGGGGGGGGGGGAGACAATTTCCGAAATCCCCGACGGCAGCAGGCGCTAAAGCGTCTAACCAATGAAAAATGTATACAAGAAAATGCGCGACCTTTGACGGGTTGCGTTCTCCTTGTGTGGGGTGTTGTGTTTGTTGGTCCTAGCTGCCACTCTATCTAGCATTCTAGCTAAAGGTAAATACGATGGAACAAACGAAGTTATAACGAACGTAGGGGAAGCGAGTCTTCGCAAGATATGAGAAGGGACTTTTCGAATTGAGTTATTCTTGGAGATAAATCACAAATGCCACCTCCTACTTTAAATATGTGCTTTCATCAGTGTTTGGTTTATTCAAAATTCCTCTAAAAGTGTAATAGGTTGATATGGCTAGACGAATGCGCGCTCAACAATTTAAAATAATTGTTTTTAAAATAATCTTTACTTCTTTCAAAACTGACATATAAAACACACTTATGTCATTTCACCAGCTACCTTAGTTCCAAAACCACGTATCTCATAAAATTAAATTTAAATAAAAAATTATAAATATTTTAAAATAGTATTACGAAATGTTACACAACTTTGAAACTATATTGGCACCATTTTTAATACATTTTTAGTATAAACAAGAATATATTTATACTGAGGGAGAATGACTATGTCGAAATGATCTGAAATCAGTTCTGCTCACCTTCTATCTGTGGTTTACGATGAATGCAGATTAGTTTCGGGTTTAAACTATCCGAGTTGCAGTTCGAGCCATCTCATAATCCGATATCTGATCTATCGTAATTATTATCTCGGTTTCGTTAACTCTTATCTGATAATCGGTTGGAAGCGCTAGTTGAAGCACACGCCGGTGACGTTTTTCATCACCCCCCTCTCCCGACACGAGAGGGGGATCGCCTCAACGTAGTCATTTTCCCCAAGTAGAAATAAATACATTCTTGGCATAAGCAATTGATATTTCGAAAACCGAAAAAAAAAATCGCGGTAATCGAATTACCTGATTTTGGAACTAAGGTAACGATTCGCGCTTCCACTACTATATATTCAAAGCACTATTTTGGTCCTTTCGACATTTTTGTCTTTTTACTTGACACGTATATTTTGCTTCGACTCTTTAAGAAATGTAGGTTAGTAACACGCAGCAGAGACTGGGGAAAAAAGAGCCCAAACATAACAGATTTATTTATACTATGAAGTGTTTTCGAGAAACACATTTGGTCAAAAAGTGATTTGGCAAACTAGAATTTGGATAGTTTTTAAAAAGTGAAATATCCATATTGTTCATAAACATAAATATGACACTGAATGATTTCCGCTAATGATAGGCTAGTGCGAGCCATTACGTAACCGAAAGTTTGGGAACAGGAAACTCATTACTCGCTGTTACCTCCGTTGGTAAAAACATTTTTTTTTATTGTTGAAATAGTTACAAATTGCTGACGACGGATCCGTTTAGGTCGTCGTTCCAAAGACTAGTAACGACACGTCGACAAGCGAAGAGTTCTCAATCCTTAGCCACGTTAATATTTACCCGATCATTGGCGAAACCGACTATCATTTAAAAATAGCGTTGGTAGCGTAGGAAGTGTCATACTTATGTTTAGTACGCTACTTTTGGTCTTAAAAATAAATCGCGGGTAGTTTCCAATGTGAGCTATATTCCCGCCCAACATCATAACCCTTACACCGCATCAGTTATCACGATGTAAAAATGTATGTATTTATTTGCCTATGAAAAATTTACTAATTTATAAGTGGGAGAAGTAAGTTTTAGGAAACCAGTGAGATACACTTCCGATTTGATTGATTTGTAAGGGGAGGCGCATATACTGGCAGATGGGCGCGTGGATTGGGTTAATCGCTAAAAATCGTCGTCTCAACATTCTCGGTCGTGGGAAGAAAAAAGTTTTTTCGTAAGAAATATAGGTCAACCCTAGATTTATCGCTTCAGCCTAGTTCTCAGGTCTCAAGGGAGCAATTCGTGACCGAAATGAGATATAGGTCGAACTGCGGACACACGCTAACCGAGGTAGCGCCTGTTATTGTCAAATTAGAGAAAAAGTCCGGGCGTCGTAATTGCTCTGTGTTAACATGGAGAAAACACATTCATTCATCATAAACAACTAATTCCAAAAGCAACATAAGACACAAAAGTGTGTCAGCCTACCTTTGCGCCTTTTCAAATATTTACTAAGAGTTAGTCTTATAACAGACTACAAAGCCAACCAGATGGCTAGTATGGGAGGCGTTCTCTTTTGTCTATGGACTAATTTGTCTTGGCGTGATTTTCTCTCGCCTCCTTTAGTCGGGCATAGAGATACGTTCTAAAACGCCACACTTGGTGGCGCTCAATGTTCCTAGAAAAAAGCTACGCTTACAATTGGGGGGCGCTGGAGTACCGAAGATTTTATATTTTAATGACGTATTCTTTACCCCCTCACCTACACCAAAGACTATATAACGCTTCGCTTACTAGACAGGCGTGTTCTATGGCTCAGCTTGCATACCGATTGTGGCTCCATCTCGACGCTGGCCCAAAATTTCCCCTACCTTGAGCTGTGTTACTAGTGGCGCCTCTAGCCGCGGGTCCAAATAATACCCCAGCTTTTACAGTGCTACAGAGGTGTTAACAGGTTTTTCCTAGGAACACGCCTGTCTAGTAAGCGAAGCGTTATATAGTCTTTGACCTACACTCTCTTATTACTTCGCGACAAGCTCTCAGTGGAAAATATGACGATCTTACACACTTTTGGGTGTTGTGTCGCTTTTGCTAATAACTTAATTATTATCGCTACGGGATGCCAAACTAAAGTAGCGTCTGCTAATACTTTATCTATCTAGTTTTGTGCCGCACCCAAAAGAGGGCGTTACAGTAGCGCGAAGCTATAATAAAGTTTTTGTTTGGGCAGCTCTGAATGCTCTGGGAGTACTAGCCCTGAGAGAATCGCGTTTTATGTTGAGACGTTGCTCCGTGAGAGCATGGACGCTGTATCTCTAAGATACAGGGTCCATGGTGAGAGAGAGATTCTATCATTTCTTGCTCTTTGTTGCTCCGAGGTCAGTGACAAAGTAATGCATTTTTGAAGCTACTTTTAATTAAAAAAAAAATACTTTTGGAACAATATAGAGGCGGTTAATAAGAGTAGGAAATTAATAGATGTTCCTTAAAATAAAAGTGGAAATATAAATTGTTGCTCTTACGTCACAAGACAGAGCTTATTAGTATAGTCTTCGCACGCGCGTTGGACAATCCGAAAATCCTCGCGCTCTAGCACGCGCTCGCAGATTTGTGACGTAAGAGCTACATTAAAACAAGTAAACCGCGTTATTTTTAGTAAGTCTTATTTATAGCATTTCTGAGGGCCGCTTCATTTCTCGAAAAGAAAAATTGCCGAACCCTTCCGAAACACATTTTGGAAAATCACCGGGACCGAAAGAAAGCAAAGCCGGCTGCGCACATGAGACGAACTTGGTTTTTGAAACGACGAATGCGTGCCCGATAAAAATTTGCTTGCGAGCTTTATTTTAGCATCCGGCTTAACGCTACGCCCTCTTTTGGTTGGCGTCGAAAACTGGCGTAAGAACCTTTTCGCTGCGAAATTAGAGATGAAATAGGCGCTTAAATAAATCATCCTCCAAGGATATTCCGATATTATTATCAAAATTTTACACTAAACTTAACCAAAAAAATCTTATCACCGAAAACAATTTCGAAATATTAATATAAAAAAACGTTTTTAAACCGTTTCAAAAAAGGCATATACCAATAAAACCGCTTAAAGGCATAAAACAACGAAAAATTATTATGTTTACGAAAACGCACCGAAATCCTCCGCGCTGCAGATAAATGAAAGGTTAGAACAAAAAATTACCAGTAAAAAATGAAAATTTAGTAATAATTATAATGAATAAAAACGTACAATATATACGTGCGAGAAACTACTTTAAAGACCAAAACCAACCAAAATATACTTGCGAGAAATTACTTTAAAGACAAAAACCTACCAATAGTCCTTAAAAATTAAATATATACGAAAATAAATGTTAACGCGAAAATGAAAAATTTAAATGAAAGCCCTTATCAAAACTACGTCGGTTCAACACGACAACCAAACGAAGTACAAATCAATCTAAGTACCAAAATCGTTGGTATAAATTTGACCTCTTTAACAATACATTCGATAAATATATTAAATTAAACGACAAAAATAATTACCAATCAAAGCAACAAGTTACTCCAAATACTTAGCTAAAATCAAAAACACCATACCGTTAGCCGATGAGAAAACGCGTAAAATAAATTATGAAGTTACGACTAAGGTACTAAAAACGAACCCACATAGAAGCACGATGTATACAACTTCGACGTTTTCTTCATAAATACGCTTAAAAACAATAGTTAAAAGTATACGATGGAAAAAAACACAAAACAACAAATCAACCAATGTGAAATTCCAAAAAAAAAACTAACCGAAAGTAGCATAAAAAACTACTTTTGCTCAACCGAGTGAAGTTACTGATGATTACTAATAAATGACATTTATCACATTTCCGTAATATGTGTCGGTGATAGAGCACTCACTTGACAAGTAGAAGGGCTTGTCCTCTACGAAATAATTTTAATCGAACACAAAATCCCGTTATATTTAAATAAGAACCGAAATATGTAAAACTCTTTTAACTATTAATATACGCGTCCGCTTCAGCTGAATTTCTAATTTACAATCATACTTAATATGTGTCGGTGGTTCTGTGGTAGAACACTCGCCTGCCAAGCAGGAGGGCCCGGGATCAAAACCCACCCAACGCTTTCGCAAATTAATAATCAGAGGTATTCCGTGAACATTTGGTGGAAACCCTGCCGTTTGGATGCTAAGACCTTTAACATAACCCTTAGCGCTCGGTCCGTCCCAAAAGTCAATAAATAGAAGGTGGAGAGTAGAAACAACATGCATAACACACGCACACGTCTTACCAAAAACACGAATTTGAATTCAGGCGTTTTAAAAACCAATAGAAACTGCGAACGCGGTTTTTATTCCACTTTGCCCCGGTACCGCGAACAACAGACACTGTGATTGTAAGACCCCTCCTAGGATAGTTCTCTAGGAGAGGTAAAACCCGAAATCTGAGGGCAAAATCGGGAATAAAGATAGGTACAGCCAAGAATAAGCTTTATAGGGAAACCAAATATCGAAACGTTATAATTAACAAAGATACGGTAAAAACTAAATTCTATATTTATAAACTAGATAATTTAAATTCGTTTTAAATGTGAATTAAGGACCGTCCTAGGAGTGGTCGACCGCCAAAATTATCCGCGGCCGAACGTCGAAATTTGATTAGAGACTCCGTTAGTAATCAGTGGCTCTCTTAGAATATTGAGGGAGCGTTTCCAACTGCGTGGCGTGGCAGTCTCACTTGAAACAGTGAGGGCGAAACTGAGAAAGGCTGGATTACGTCGTCATCGTTCGTTGTGCAAACCATTCCTAACACACAGGCACAGAGAACTTCGACTTCAATTTTGCCGAAAGCTCCTAGGGTGGCCTCGAGGGTTGCTGTCTCGTTTAATATTATTTTCCGGTGAAAAGGTAGTAATGTGTTATTTAAATGTTTTTCTTATTTATTTATTTGTTTTTGTTATAGTCTTTTCACACTTCATCTAATTCACCGACTGTCTGGGTGACGCGACGTCGTAAACAGAGGAACTACACGAGACACATTACCAGGACGAAACGCAGCGGTCGTGTCTCCGTAAACGTATGGTGCGGTTTAAGAGATGGTCAATCAGGTATCCTAAGGCGAGCTCCTAAGGCCCATCGTCGGACGTTTAAATGTTCGGTTCTATATCCAAATTCTTCAAGATTCGATGTTACCTTCGATGGCCGCTATTTACGACCAAGACGAAATTGGAAAGTAAGGTGGAAAAGGTAACACCAAACTTAGTATTTTGTCTTAATATTGTTCTCTCGATTAGCGTCTATTTCATGCAAGATAACTGTACTGCGCACACTGCTCGAGTCATCAGGGAGTTTTTGGGGGAACACGGTCTCAACGTTCTGGATTGGTCGCCCTTGTCTCCCGACTGAAATCCAATTGAAAACTTGCGGAGCACGATCACTCTTTTAATGGAGAAAAGGATTTCGCGGGACGAAACTCTGTAAATGTGGTCGACTTACTGTAGCTCCTACATCTGTCTAAAATACGATTGCATCTTAGCTATTTCGTTTCAATATATTTCACACGAATTTAAATCTACCTACTTTAAAATTCTCAAATTCACACATTCTCTTTTTTTTTAGTCGATTGTGACGTGTGGGACAATTCAGTCCTCTCGTCCATTTGAATAATCAGGGCGAGATACGTGTAACGGCCACGCCAACGGGGGGATACGCGGGGACAGGGGTGAGGACGCCCGTGGCGGAAGTATTCCGACCACCCGTTGGGGGATTGGTGGTCCTCCTCAAACGGCCATCCACAAACTGCCTCCCAGACGCTTGGGATTACACGAGTACGCCACTACTCCCAGCTCACACATTTTTAAGACATTTCATGATTTTAATCGCTAGGGTGTGACGACAAATTAATCTTTTTGACTCTGCCCTTCTATATTTAATGTTTGTCATTGGTCACGGGCTAGAATATATTTTCGAGTTTTCGGTAATTCCTTTTTGGCCTTGAAACAATATTAACGTTTATTTTTAATCGTTCTTCAATTATTACTCCGTGTGGAACCGAGACTTTATAAATAAAGCAGCGACAATTAATTAATTATCGGTATGAGTTTCAAAAACGACTTTAAATATATTTCAGCGGTAGTGAGAATGGTTGATACCATAAGTCAATAATATTGTTCCATAAGTTTTATACACTTATGCATTGTAACCCGGCCACCTGAATGAATGGCTTAAAAAGTCGCTTGCTGACTTAGGCCTCAGAACTGGTGGTCCCTTGGGTATTAGCCTACCTGATTATTATTATTATGTTAATACACATCGAAAAATTTAAAACAAAACTAATACTTTTATTTAAGGAGAACATTACAAAACTAATAACCTCAAAGGTGACTCGTCTTTACCAAATTTAAATTAAACAAATGAAGCTTTTCGTTTTCAAAGTTATCTAAAGTCTTCTAAAAAATAGCTAAACGTCCAATTCACAACGCCTCACAAAGATTATTTTCAAATTCAATCGCGAACCTGTTTAATAAATTATGTCGTTAAAGCGAGCAGACTTCGTTGGCCTCGTCGAAGCTAGCCCTCGTTGAGCCAAATAAACTTAACTCTCGTCGAAGCTAACATGCTTCGTTCCCGCTACATTGAGCAAACTTTATCGTCATCACACCTACCAACGTTTGTCGTCGCCAAAGCTAACGGTCTTCGTCGTCGATAAACCTGACAGCGTTCAGTCAGAAAAAGGATACCTTTTACGAGTTTCCCCCATGGTTCTCAATTTATTTTTGGAATGTTTATTAACTTTTGCATTAACGCACACGAAGCTTCACGGCGCGAAATACAATTCCTCCCCAAAACAAAACATTTTCTTTATTTAATTTTTTTAGAATGTCTTACTAAAACCAGCTAGGTGCAACTGAGTTAAGGGGTTGGAGGAAAACTTTGTTACGCCACTGAAAAAAGTTTCAATATTCTGCATTACCAATTTCTTAATTACATTGTTTTCATACTCGTCGCAGCGCTATTCTATATATTCACATATAGTTTTATTTGTTGTTGGTTAGTGGCGTTTCTTAAGGCTGGTTCACACGCGCAGTGTTTTCCTGATTTTCTCTATTTTGAATTTTCTCGTTTTACCGCCTTTTGCCGTTGTTCTGGCGCACTGGAAAACGACTGTGCACATGGACAAAATTTCCCGGATTTTACCGCCGCCAGCGCTGCCGGTGAACGAGAAAACAGAAAAAAATGTTGAAATATCTCTACTTTATTTTCCCGGTTTTTTGAAGCACTTTGAGCTCCACCAATCAGCGAGCGTTAGGCTGTCACGTGATATAAGGAGCGATTTTTGAAAGTCTTTAAAAGTAGGCTTACGAATTTTGGCGTCTGTCACGTGACGGCATAACGCTCGCTGATTAGTCGAGCCCAATGCGCCTCAAAAAAAGGTCCTCCGTTTTATCGTTTACCGGCAGCGCTCGCGGCGGTAAAAGCCGGCAAATTTGTACAGTGTTGTAAACCTGTGCGCCAGAACAACGGGAAAAGGCGGTAAAACGAGAAAACCAAGAAAACACCATTGAGTTGGGAATATTAATCTAGAGATCCAATCAAATCTGCTCCCCACGAAACAAGTTTTTGAAAATTACCAATGTGTCGTCTCCTATAAAATGACGAGAAAACGTTATCATATGACCCGTGGCGCCATCCATTATTTAAAAAAAAAACTTTTTGCCGGAAAACGTGTCTTATTTGAACGAACCATTGAGAGATAGACGGCGCCACGGGTAGAATGATAACGTTTTCTCGTCATTTGGGAGCAGACGGCAGTATTCTTATTTTATAAAAATTTGTTTCGTGAAATACTGAAATCCAACGTTTTGATTGGACCTCTAGATTAATATTCCCAACTCAATGGAAAACACTGCCCGTGTGAACCAGCCTTTAGAGTTTCGCCAAAGATTTCAAATAGACGCACCACTATTATATTCTGAAAAACTTTACAAAAAGGTGGCAAACCTGTTAAATCCGTCTTCATTGAAAGACGTCCGTTTTTTGGAAACCATGTGCTGATTGGTCCTTGACTTCGCACGTGGTGTGTATTTTCGCTTCAGTTCGAGTTGTGGTTTTGAAACTTTTGTTACAAATGTTTCATCGTTTCCTTGACCATGGAGCTCCATGCCTTGACCATGTACTAGGCCTACAAGCTTATTTTTCATTGTCCCACCTTTTTGACTAGAATCTCAGTCGTACGAGTTGACAAAGTGAACGAAACAAGTATTAAAATAATGGACGAGTAAGTAGATTTAAATAATATATAGAAATAACAAACTAATCATACACACTAAACGATATGTCTTCCACAATCAAAAGAGGAAAGTGAAGGGAAAGATATGATCGTAGATTAGGCCTGTGTGATATTTTGTAAGTAAAGTGGGACTCGTGAATAGAAACTACCACGTGCTTGTTTGATGTAAATATACTGTCATTCTTTGTTTACGGTTCAATATTTAATTTTTTTATTCCTTGTGTATTAAAATAACTCATTAATAGCAGATAATATTAGTCATTTTGTGTGTAATTAGACAGTGTTAGTTTGAGACAGTAGATGACCAGGTCACAAAAGTGATATATTTATTTATTTAAGCCAAATTGGTGCAATGCATATAATAACAATACAAGGTGAAAAGTTATGAAGAAACTAACATGGATAAAATCAACTAATCAATTATTTAACAGCAACTACACAGTGTTCGAAATCAGTCAATTCCCTAATGTACCCACATTCTGCGTGATTAACTGATTTGATTTAAATTGCGTATTGCAGTTCAATGTATTTTGAAACTATGACGGATGGTCAGAGGCAGGCCAAGGAGCCCTTGGCCTTCTGAGTTGCTCTCGCTCTAAGAGTAGTATCATGGTGGTTACGGGCCTAATTTTAGGTCACTGCCAGCTAAATAGACATCTACATCTGATTGGCATCAGTGAGAGTCCTATGTGCAGGGCATGCCTTGCAGTCTCATGTCCTCTCTGTCTGTGATTTTTATGCGGCTTAAAGGTTTGAGATTCTTGGTATGCACAGGCTGAAACAAACAATCTTTCCAATATCTTGTTGAATCAAATCTTGCGCCTCGTTTTGGAGACTAGGCTTTTCTATGTCGAAAAGGCTGGGGCTGCACAATGGACCTCTGGTTGAAGTGCTAGGTTGGGCTTGGCCCAACCACCCAACCCCAACTAATATAGTTCAATGTATTTATGAAACAACAATAGTTACTGTAGATGGTATTGGCCATGCCAATTCAGGGAAAACTAAAATATAAGTACTAATAAAATTTAAATTTTGGGTAGTTACCGCTGCAGGTGGATTGTATAAATTCAATTGAAATCTAATCCAATTTTGTTAAAAAAAAATAACTTGCGTACCCAATACCAAAGTTGTTTTAAACAAGTTGGTTTAATTTTTTGGGGTTGAATCACTAAGGGACAAAACTTGAAAGAGACCTGACATGACCTAAATGAAGGGTATAAAAATTCCAGAAGCAGGGCTATAACTAGGCACCTCCAGTCCAAGCAATGCTTGGGGGCCTGGTGGAAAAGCCCCCCCCCCCCCCCCGCAAGGAAGTTACGAATTTCTTTAATTTCTGCGTGAATCTAAATGTTAACAATGCATGGGAATGATAGTTTAATACATATTTATTGAAATTAGTAAATGGTACATCCCCTCTTGTGCCGGAGGTAAATTTGACCAAGATAACTGCAGATCATCTCAACATCCTGAATGACTTCCCCTCCCCCTGTTGTGTTTTGTTATCCCCCATTTGGGATAAGCCCCTCCTAAAGAGACGATTCATAAGGTATCTTTGAAACCACCGTAGCTGTATAGGGAGCTACATCTCATTTATAATGGATATATTATATTCTTATGATATTCTTTATTAATGTAAATTTTCTTTTAGGGCAGTTACTCTCTATGTCTCAGGACTGCCTTTGGACTTTAATGACGTAAGTATTTTGATCAAAACTTTTGCCCTTGATCATATTAAGTCTGAAACTACGATAAGAATATCCATCTCTCTCACGAATACTGTTTTCCGTCCAATTATAAATTGCACAGTTAAGCATGCAAAATGTAGTGTATTTTTTAAGGTTATCTGATTTAAATCGGGTTATTTCTTTTAAATCACAGCACCTATATAAGTGTGAAAATGTACAAAAGTTGGTTCTCCAGCAATACCAATTCATTGAGAACTATATTACAAGTAGTAATTAAATTTAGTTAAGATTAATTTATGTTTTAGTTTACATTACTGCTGCACAATTTATTAATCAATTTGACCAGAAAAAGACTCATTAAATGTTTAAAAATCAAACATTTTTCCTCATTGAATTTCTAATATAAATTTTGTAATTTAACCTTGGCATTTAGATGTGATCCAGCCTACTTAATAACTAGATAGGTATCTCTTCTATGTCACTAGGGCTGTGCGAGTCCACTTTTTAGGGTATAGAGTTTCAATAAGCAAGTTGTAGAGCTTACTTGAAAACCTATAATGGAATTGGTATGGTGGAAATTGGACATTTTGTCTCTGAAATAATTCTTCATGAAAAACAAACAAATTTGAAACTTTTCGTCTACCACGTAGCGTTAAAAAATAACGCTTCTAAAACCGCGAAAAATTTCATGATTTTTCAGAAATATGCAAATAACAATCTCCCCCGAGAGAGTACATACTGAAAATTTCACATTTCTAGAAAGTATAGTTTTTGAGAAAAATGCCTGGGCCGATCAAATTAAGATACCCTGTAGTCTTTGAGCCCATTAGCAGCTTAAACACAAAGTTTCGGGTCACTATCAAGGGCTCCAAAAATTATTTACAGTCCCAATCAAGTAATAATAAAAAGCTACTTAGATTTAAATCTAAACATGCATGCCCTCCAATCTATTTATATTATATATGAACTAAACATTTTTATTACTTAATTTCCTTTATCCACTGTTGGAAAATATGGAATTATCAGAGCTTTGATAATACCTTTATAATGGAATCCAATTAAAAAACATGGCCTTTTAAAAATTTAAACTTATAAAATTATTATTTGTTATCGTTAATATAAATGAGAAAAATGTTTTGGATATTTAGCTAAGAAGTTACCTAAACTTTAACACTTATAATCATTATAAGACTAAAACTTGTCCAAGCGCAACTCTTAATGCTACTGTCGCATTAGATTTAAGTTTTAGTTTTTATTTCTCAGCTTTGCGTGACATGTCTGACGTCACAATTTTAACAACCAATAATCTTGTTGGTGCGAAGCATTAAACGTGGGAAACGCCGAACAGGCGCATGTTCTAACCCTCACTAGGGGGCGCACTCTGTATTTACAGTGCCGCGTTACTGATATCAATTGGACTGAAGTAATCACTAAGGCTAGGCTTCGAAACCTCAGGCTGGATTTTTTACAGCTCAAAATCGTTCTAGAGTCCCAAAATTTCCATTATCGAGTCTTGAGGCGAGTACGCCACTCTGAGTACTTGCACACCCCTAATTGTCACCCTTATCCTAATATTTGGTGTTTTTACTGACTTGCGAGATGAACTTTCTTTGATTTTCAAAGAACAAATCACTAGGATTCACCATCATTAACTTTGCTCTTTTTTTATCTTCTAAATTAATTAAAGCAAGGACAACTTATTCGTGCCAGGGTAATTTGTTGATGATAAAAGTAGATCTTTTAGGCCTGCTGATTCTCCTGCTGATAAGTTCATAATTTTTCTTCATATTAGATAAACTTGAAGAAGCTTTTCTCTGATTTTGGCACTATTGTGTCCTGTATTTGTGAGGATCCAAGACCAGGGAAATTGAATAAATATGGGTAAGTTCATTAGTTTAATATTTTATCTTATGTTGAGTTTGAAATGTGTTTGTCATTCATTTAATGTGTTTGACATAGATTTGTAGGCAATACCTTAGGACAAAAATGCCTTAATTCATTTAGCACAGATTTACTTTATTAAATTATTTGAATACTTGTACAGTACTGTTTAAAGTTTCAATCAATATTGAAAATCAGACAAAGGATTGTAAGCCATTTTCACCAATGTTTTATAGTTACTTAAAATTTTAATGTTTAAATGTTTTAATGTTTGTGTAGAATGGAACGGGCACTATTGTTTTATAGGATTTGCAGCTTTTTTAATTTAGACTTCGATGCGTGGTTATAAAAAATATCACCATAGTCGAGGACTGATTGTACCAATGAGTTATATAAGTTATAAAAGCTGCTTTATTATTATTATTATTATTATAATGACAAAAAGGGGAAAAAATAATTTTGTACTCTTAGAACACTTTATTTGCTATAACGTTTAGCAATGAATAAAATAAAAATATTTAATTGTGCTTTACAAATGTTTAAAATAGCCAAACATCATCGATCATAACACCTAAGTATTTAAACGATGATACTCTCTAAATATCTTAGGTAGGCTTTTTATACCTGGGTAAACATGTTTTAGTTGAGGAGAGAAGATCATAAATTTAGTTTTCTTTTCATTTAACATTAACTTTCAATTTATTAATTTATCTTTAAAATTTGTAATATCACTTTCTATATTGCTCATTAGATTTGAAATATCCTCTGATGCACCTAGCATTGAGTTGTCAGGCTGCCCTTAAGGCTCTTAATCAGTTTAGTATTACTTCTAAGCTCGTTCTTAGCTGTTTGGATCTCCTTTCGGAACTGGGCACCCATAATAGGGTTCAACTATATTGGGTGCATGGTCATAAGGGGCATCATGGCAATGAGATGGATGACACTCTGGCCAAGGAGGGTGCGGAGCCTGCTATTCCAATACCCAATGGCCTGGTTCGCAGCCATGTGCATGGCGCTATGACTGAGAGGCAGGTCAGGCTTTGGCTTGAGAAATCAAAGAAAATTTTTATCTCCACTCGGTAAGCGAGGATGCAGTTTCTGGCTATCTGAAGAAAATGCCGATAAACAAAGCTACTGGCCTTGATAATATTCCACCAAAGATTGTATGAATCCTTGCTGGAATAGTAACTCCGTTTCTTACCAAAATGATAAATATCTCATATGAGACTTCAGAATTTCCTATTGACTGGAAAAAAGCTAAAGTAGTTCCCATATACAAAAAGGGAGACCGCATTAAAATGGAAAAATTATAGACTTGTCTCCGTCTTACCATGCTATTCAAAGGCTACAGAGTATTTTTCTCTAGAACAATTACATGATTTTTTCGAAGAAAATAACTATTATTTATATCGATTACAATCTGGCTTTCGACTGGGCTACTCCACGACTACAAGTATATTCTACCTGTTGGAAACCATAGTGGACAGATTGAGTAACGGTCATTATGAAAGTGTCCTTTTTGCTGACCTAAGTAAGGCCTTTGGTACTGTGGATCACGGCATTCTTTTAACTACTCTCAAGAATAAGAATAAGAATTTGTCTACAGAAGCATTGAAATGGTTAAACTCCTACTTTACTGATAGAAAAGAAGCTGTGGTTGTCAGTGGGGAAATCTCAGATGAAAAAATTTTCCGGCAAGGTGTTCCCCAGGAAAGCATTCTTGGACTGACATTATTTAATATATATACTAGTGATATAAATCAATCCCTTACCACAAGGCTCTTAAAAGGAGTACGCGGATGATAACGCTCTCATAAATTCTACAGTAAATATTGATGACTTAATGAAGGAATTGGAGAACGAAACACAAGATTTTTAATCTATTTTGGACTTTAGAGGATTAATATTAAACCAGGGGAAAACTGAATACATGATTTTCTGCCCCAATGGGAAATCACTACAACCTGATGAATAAGTAACCACGATTGTAGGTACTGAAATGCAGAGAGTATCATCCTACAAATATCTTGGGGGTTAAAATAGACTATGCACTTGCGTGAATAGAAACACTACATCGATCATGTTATTAAGAAGACTAATAGTAGGTTGGGTATACTTAGACCGTTACATGCATCCCTTGATACAGACACCCTAAATTTATTTAAACCCGCCTTGTCAATTATTCTTCCTGATATGAGATTTCGTCTCATTCCTGCATGATGTATAAAGTAAATCTCTCCAAAGATGGGTATCGCCATCTCTACCTCCAATTTGAATATGTATATCTCCTTTTCCCTCTATCCTTGACTTGCCTTCTCCACAAGCTGCTTCTGCTTTGATAGGTGTACAGGTTATAAATAACTCGATTATTGCAGAAATGATGGGTCGCTGCGGTGTTAATGATCCATTCAAATGATGAACATTGCGCTGCCATGTACAATGCAGTACTATCCGAATGGTGTCGTCTACCTCTTGACTCGTAGTTACTCATCCTATTATTTGGTTTGCTCCAACATTAATTTGCCTTATGTCCTGTTTTGTGACAGTAGTGACACTGCGACAGATTTGGTTTACGATCTTGATATGGCCTACGATCTTGATTCTGAACTTGGACCGTAAGCGCATCTGATCTGGCTTGTCCTTCATCTCTCTGCTGCTGTCTACTATATTCTAAATTTCGTGATTCACGGTATCAAATGCTTTTGATAAGTCAACAAATATTAGACCAACATACTGTCTCTTTTAGTTTGTCAATCCTGGATTCTAATAGATCCATCGTGCAAGTTGTTGTTGATCACCCACTGCGAAAACCCGATTGTCTAGTATATAAAACTTCATGTTCAACAACATATTCGTAGAGTTGATCATATTGTCACGCGATAAATTCACGAGACGTGGGTTAAAGGAAAACTGGTTTTTTTTATATACAAGGAATAATTATTTACAGAGATATATACACTACACTGGATTTACAACGCGAACGTAGGGTGGAGATAGCTATTTGCTGGGGACTCGTATTCTTCTCTCCGCGGAAGCAGGTCTCTTGCAAGCGGGGCTTTTCAGCCTTAAGATCCCGCAAGAGAACTAAGTTGTCGGGGTAGCTTTTGCAGCCTTTCCACCGAACAACTAAACCCTTAGTAGGCTCCACTTTATCAGTCTTAATTTCCCACTAAAGGTTTCTCTCTACAGAGAGAGGCAGAGAGATTGCCCGTTTCCCCGACGCGACCCTTCTTTTATAGCACGGGCCGGTGGGGGTAAAACGGGGAGCCCGACCCCATAGACTGAGCGCCGCGGGAGGGAGAGCTGGTACGTCCGGTCTGTGGCACGTGGCTTATGTATTTTTCCAGCGTAGTCTGTCTGTGACAATATCCTACTCTCTCCAAAATTTTTGATAGACAGGCCAGAACAGATATCAGGTGAAAATCATTAAGGTCATCAGCATTGTTGATCTTTGGTAATGGCACAGCTTTGGCTTGTTTCCATTCAGAAGGAAAAACTCCAGTTGAAAAAGATAAATTAATAATATAGGTTATGATTGGTGAAATTATGAGTGCTAGGGAGTGAACTAGGGCTGGAGATAAATAATCGAGGCCAGTGGCTTTTGTTGTAATTATTGACTTGGAAGTGTTTAATCACCAAATTTTCATTAACTTTTTTGAATTTAAAAACGTACGCTTGATAGTTCATTTGAAGTATCAGAACTAGTCACATTAATATTATTAAAATGTTAATTAAGTTCTACTGCAATTTCTTGAAACTGTTATGATTTTGTCATCAATTTTCCCTTACCCAAAATAAGTTGGGTTTCAGTTTGTATTTAGTTTGTATACACATTATTAGTTGATATTGAGTTGGTATTAAGTAGGCTCAAGTTGTCAGCATATTTCAAGTAACTATTAAAGGGGTAATAAGTTGTTATTCAGTTGGTAGGAAAATACTGCTTTTGCTAAGTTTATAATTAGTTGGTTTTTAGTAGTCAGGAAATTACAATATTTTTAAGTTGGTTTTTAGATGTTTCCCTAGTAGGATTTAAGTTGCTTTTAAGTAGTTAAATGTAAATTTTGATTCTGGTTTAGTTGGAAATAAGTTGATTAATAAAGAGGATTTAAGTTATTTTTAAGTAGGCATTTGTCCCAAATACAAACTGAAAACCAAGTTGATATACAAGTTGTCCTAAGTGGTTTTTAGCCAACTTATTTTTTGGTAAGGGATTTATAAAGGATATTCTTTGTTTAGGTGGTTTTAGGTGATGTTTTAAAGTTTTCCACATATTCGTGCTATCTGTTTTGGAGTTCTCTATATACTTCCTTGGAGACTAGTCCTTTTAGCTTGATCAATCATATTGATAGCTTATTTCTCAATCTTTGAAATTTATTTCGATATATATAGGATATTTCCTACTCTTCCGGAGGTATGTCTCTAAGATGCATAACATGTTTTATCTCGGGAGTTAGCTTGTGGCGTATTTGTTGCTATTCTTTTAGAAATCATTGGAGCTTGCTTATTAAAATTTTCGTTAACTGCCGAATGCAATACACCATCCCTTACCAAAAAATAAGTTGGCTAAAAACCACTTAGGACAACTTGTATTTCAACTTGGTTTTCAGTTTGTATTTGGGACAAATGCCTACTTAAAAATAACTTAAATCCTCTTTATTAATCCACTTATTTCCAACTAAACCAGAATCAACATTTACATTTAAAATATTATGTAATTTCCTGACTGCTAAAAACCAACTAATTATAAACTTAGCAAAAGCAGTATTTTCCTACCAACTGAATAACAACTTATTACCCCTTTAATAGTAACTTGAAATATGCTGACAACTTGAGCCTACTTAATACCAACTCAATATCAACTAATAATGTGTATACAAACTGAATACAAACTGAAATCCAACTTATTTTTTGGTAAGGGCAACCACTTCATTGACATCATTTAGCTCATTTAAATTAATTCGAAGAGAAGATTGTACTGCTTTAACATAGTTAAGACAGTTCATTATTTATAGTTTCTGACATTTAAAATTGATTTACTTATTTTTGGCGCCTTCTTCTCGCATATGCACTTAATTAGATCATGATCCGAGTCACCATATGGAATTACTGGAGTGCATAATATTCTTGAGGGAAAAGTAGTATATATTAAGTCAACAAAGAGTATTTGATTTACTTCTATTGCGAGTGGTTTTGGTTATCATCTGTTTAAATTTATTCATCAATTTTACTAGTCTTTTAGCTTTAGAAGATTTTTTAAAAGGCTTCATGTCACAGTTGAAGTCCTCACTTATTATTACATCCATGTTCAAATCTTGCGTAAAGTAATTCATTTACGTATCAAGATCTGTGAAGGTGTTATCAATATCGTCTATAGCAGGAGGAATGTAACATGTTCCAGCAATCGGAGGTTTAGTGTTCGTTTCATATAGTATTGCAAATAATGATTCAAAAGATGTTTCATTATAATTTACGTTGTTTGACTGAGGTATATTATATTGCAGAATAGACAAATTCTCCTGATAGTAGATTAGTAAACCTACTCCTGATCCTTTAAAGTTCTATCTTTTCTTAAGAATTAATATCCAGGAATATGCAGCAAGGTATCTGGGATGTCACTTGAGAGCCAAGTCTCACAGATGCCATAAGTATGAATATTACTTGTTTGAAGTAATACAGTGAAATCCTTTTCAGGATGGAAGTTATATTTCTTAATTCTGTTAATGTTCAGATTGGGTATTTTTTTAGTCCCCGGGGGTTATTATTGTTATTGGATGATAAACAGATGCAGTAGGTTCCAACTGGCCATACCTCTGTTTGCATAAAGTCTTGTTTACTTTCAGCTGATTGAATCACAAAACATTTGTGAAGATAATCTGGTTTTAAAGATTTGTATGTTGTTCTTATATTTGATATCATCAAACTTTTTGATTCGATATATTCCTTTATTTGATCTTCTGTGGCTGTATTTGTGAAGCTTCCTATAAGTAATCATTTAAATCAGATGTTGCTTGATCTTTTAAGTTACAGCCTTGTCATGTGGCATCGCTCCCTTTTTTTCTCATATAGTTCAGTTTTTTCGTCAAATTATCTCCATTCTGAGCTCCTTGTTTGACCAATTTTCTGTTTAATACCAATTTTGTTGTTGTTTTTGATGTACCTGGTTTTATTGGTTTTTGTCGCACTATAGTTTGCTGTAGAGTTAGTCTGGGTTGATTTACAGTATCTGCAAATGATTTGTGTGCGTAATATCTGTATCTTCTTTAATATCCGAGTATACTTGTTACAATTTAGTCTCTAGATCCTGTATGTTTTCACTATGTTTCTTGACTGTTTTCAATTTTCTTTTGTAAGTCTTTTGTTTGAGTAATTGATTCTTTCAGTGAGGCTTTCAGGTCTTTTCCTTGTTTAGTTATGTAGTTTCAATTGAGCTAGTTGCTTTTTAATTTCAATTAATTCAGTCTTATCATGACAATTCTTATCTTGGCACTTGCAGGAGTAAGGCTTAAGTATTATTTATCTACAATCATTGCAACAATAGAAACTTTTTACATCCGGTTGTATGTTTACACATGGTAGGTGAAAATAATTCTTGCATATTCCACATGGTATCATTGTTTGCCTACTTGACCTTTCATCTTTTCGTTGGTACTTGCATTCCTCGGCTAAGCAGTACATTGGTTCTTCTTCCTCGTCTGACATAATTATAAAGTTATTATTCCCAATAAATCAGGGAATATAGTTAAAAGTTACCCCCAATTTTGGGTTTTATAATTATTAAGTTTAAAAGAAAAACTGAAATATATACAATTTACAAATATTGGAAAGTGGGCCTTGGGCAGGAGCAGAAATTTCATGCGACCGCTGCAGATGACAGCAATGACTATATTAAATTTCTGTAAGTACCGAAGCTGGTACTGTTAGGTTTCCCAAATTCTTGTAATAATTATTATAGTAATTATATTTATTTCTGAAACAATAAAAACTGATTTTAATAACCTGTACCTCTTAATTAACTCTTCAGCATTCAAAAATGTCTTTTTAAATGAAAGATTTTTTACTTGACATTTTTTAGATTTGTGAAATATTCTACTGTTACTGAAGCTGAAAATTGTTTACGTTTGTATAAAACAATTCCACTAAACTTGCAAGTGATGTATGCATTTACCAAAGATAATTACGGACAAAGGGACAACGCTAAGATTGTGGTAGGTAGTTTATTTCAACCAAAAGCGACATAAGACCCAAAAGTGTGCAAATTCTGCCTTCGCGCCTGCTAAAACAACTATCCAGAGCTAGTCTCACTATAGACTACATAATCTACTAGTTGGAATAGCACTAGCAACTTTATATTTAGTCTATGGTCTGGCCCGGTGCTAGAGTGAAGAAAATTTTAAATTTTGATGACGTAACTTGCACGTCACTCTTACCCCCTTATCTTAGTTTATTCCCCTCAGTCTAACAAGCTCCCACTGAACGATTTACCTTTCTGACACTGTTTTGGGTCTTATGTTGCTTTTGTATCAACCTTACACGCCTGCCAAATGTGAGGCAGTAGCCATAGTTATGTTCTGGATTTTAAGACAGTTTGAGGGAACTTATTACCATAAGTCTATAATATTGTTCAGTAAGTTTGTCACTTTGGGGATTATTTTACTGAGCAAAGCGAGTGACGTCATCAGAAGAAGAAAATCTCCCCATAGAGAGGCGCTGTCAAAGGCTACGTGTGACGCATTAGTAAGCGGATGCAAAATGGCGACAAAGCCTATAATACAGTCTGTCTCGTGAATAGCTCTCGGTATAAACTTTTGCATGTGAAGAATAGTGTCTAGTGTTCGTAAGGGGTCGAGGTCGGGGTGGGTCTAACCCTGCAAAAAACAAGTCGGGGTTGGGGATGGAAAATTCAGTGTATTTATTATGTATTTAAAAATTATAAAAATACCCCAATTTTACTGTTTTAGATTAGGTAAGCCAGCCTCTGAGCCTAGGGATTATTAGTAATAATAACAATAGATAAGATAGGTAGATATTAAAATAGAGGTCTATAATGCTTAGGCATTGTAATTGTTTAAGTAAGTGGTTTCTTAAATTAACAAGTTATTTACTAACGGGGATACTCCACACTCCTTAGCTGAGACTGAGAGAGCCCGAAACAACAGCAATTATGCAACTAAAACTTAAAAAAGCGACTTAAGTCGGAGTCAAGCGTCAAGCGAGAACTACGTCAGCAGCATCAGCCGAAGGTCATTCGGATCATTCTATTGTCGCCCACTATTTTATATTTTTAGGATTTTAGCAGGGTGCGTCGACGCGATAATTTAAAATTACAATACGAAAACATAACCCCGAAAAATGGAAAACCCTGACTTAGTTTGCGACAGTCGGGGTCGGGTTTGGGGTAGGGGTCCCCATACGAACACTATAAGTGTCACACTTATTTAACAATATTTAAACTTATGATATTACTTTGCATCCCTTAATCCTAGGACCCCTAAACTTATCTTTAAGCAATTTTTTTATTCCCTAATTTTGTCTAATTTTACTCCCGTCCGATAAGTTTCAGGTTGTGCCCCCAAAGCACTAACCATGTGAACATCATGTGTAACATAATCACTAGTGTTCGTACGGGGACGCTGACCCTGACCCCGAAAATATGGGATCCCCAACTTTTGTCCCTGACCACGACCCCCGACTGTCGCAAACCAAGTCGGGGTTTTCCATTTTTCGGGGTAATGTTTTCGTAGTGTAATTTGAAATTTTCTAAACATATAAAATAGATAGGTTCCTTCTCTCCCTTTTTTCGTGGGCGACAATACGATGATCTGAATTACCTTTGGCTGTTGCCGCTGACGTGGTTCTCGCTTGACTCCGACTTGAGTCGATTTTAAGTTTTAGTTTCATAATTGCCGTTGTTTCTGGATCTCTCAGTCTCAGCTAAGGAGTGTTGAGTTACAACGTTTGTGAATTAATAAAAAAACCTTACTTAAACAATTACAATGCCTAAGCTATAGACCTCTATTTTAAAATCTACCTTTCTTATCGATTGTTACTATTACTAATAGTCCCTAGGCTCAGAGGCTGGCTTACACAAGATACACTATCTAATCTAAACCAGTAAAATTGGGGTATTTTTATAATTTTTCTATTCTTAATAAATAAAGAATTTTCCATCCCCAACCCCGATTTGTTTTTCGCGGGGTTAGACCCACCCCAACCCCAACCCCTACTTTATTTTGACCCCGTATGAACACTTATAATCACTCGTATTCATGCCGTAAAGGTATTCTGTAATGAAATCTTATGCATGGGATATGCTGTAAATTGTCACTTTCAACTCTGAGAAGTTAGGGAAGTTAATTTTTCAAATTTAAAGAAATCCTCATGTGTTTCTAGCTTTGACAATCTATAGTTTAACTCGTGCCTTACAATTAAGAGATGTTTCTATTGCAACTTTTTCAATAACACTGCAATATAATAATTTGCCACTAATGCCGGCCACCAATTGATGGTTACATGTGAAACGAGGTTTCATTGAAATTTTTCTATGGAAATGTTATACAGTCATACTTATGAGAAATGTTGTTACGTATAGATGGTTGTAGGTACAATTTTACTTATTAAACTTATCTTATTAATTTTGTGACTTGATACCCTTGACTAAAATCATGGCTACATTTCCTATCTGCATTCTGCATTTGATATATATCTATAACATTTTCTACTTTTTATAGAGATCCAATGCGAGTTGCAGAAATTTACTTCCAACCATGTTTAATAAATTGGAAATGGACAAAAGAGAACCTCTTCTGAGGTGCCCGATAGATCCTAAGCCCTTTGTTACCTTTCCTCATACTCATTTTAAGTCTGTTGGTAAGGTTCAAATTTGATTATCTTATAGGCATTTTTTCTAATATTCCTGAAAAACCTTGTAATTTCTTTTTAAATGGTAACTAGTCTATGAGAAAGGCAGTCAAAAATAAAAAATAGGTAAAATTAGAATTTGGTCTATCGATAATAACTAAAGGGATATAAGTATTTATATTTGACAAATATTAATCTTACAAAGCAGTCTTACTGGTAGATCCGATTCTGGATCCAGCTTAGTTAAACTTTGTTGGAGTGTGATCTGCAAGTTCTTAGCTTTTTCTTAGTTTGTATCTATTGTTTATTTATGACTAGCTATCTCACTAACATTACATATTCCCCAAATGGTTTTAGTATTTCCCAAAAATTTCAGGAAACTACATAAACTTGCTTCTAAACAAGGGGCAGAAAGTGGCTAGTAATGGCAATTAAGGAATATTGCATATGCCTAAACAAACTATTTCAATTTAATTTTCTAAACCCTGATTCTAAAATATATTGTAGGTTTAAGTGGAAAAGTAAAACATTTTATACTATGTTTAATTGGATTGTGGATTTTAAAATTTAATCTTAATTCAATTTTAATTGATTTTTTTCTTGACAAATTTAAATTAAATTTAATTACTAATTAAAAACAATTTAGTTTTGCCATTGACCATTTAACCTAGGATCAACAAACACACAAGGAGAACACTGCTAACATTTACACGCCCTAACTCTTTCTTGCATACAATTTTCATTGGACTATTGTCTTTTGGCAAAGCATTTTGCAGGCGAGAGGAAGACATATTCAAAACTTCCCCTTCCAACGGTGGCAGGCGCTAAGACGTCTAGCCTATGAGAAATGTACGAACGAAAATGCGTGTCTAAAACCGCGTTGCATTCTCTTTGTGTGCAGAGTTGTTTGTTGCTCCTAGATTAAACTACATTGTCTATGCGTGTATTTGTAATTATTTTAGTCACTTTTTGCCAACCTAAGGAATGCTGTTGTAGACTTATACCCCTCAATTATTAACTGAATTTTAATTTAAGATTCCAAATATCAAACTATTCAACTTCCGGATGGTATTCAATGTAATTATACGCTCAATTAAGTAGAATTTTGCCATGAATATTTATTTCTACCATGATATCTAACTGTATTAGGCAGTCTGACCACTGGGTCCAATAGATCTGGTTTCAAAATTTAGAACTTAAACAAATTTTAATTCCAAAGGCTTAGTGCCAAATTTTATTTGTTGAATTTTAATGCATCTTTTCCATTGAACAAAAATAAGATAAACTATTAATATTACACAACCTTGTTTTTTCTAAGTACAAATTTATTTTCTAGTTTATCCGTGAAATACTGCAAATATTAAGTGTTTATCACTCGTGTGTCTTAAATAGCTTAAAAACATATAGAAGGTTGATTCCCATCTTATTTTTTGATTGATACAGTTAGATATGCATGGTAGAAATGATTCATGATTTCACTTAATATGGTACTTTGTCACTCCCCTGCTTTTTATTAACAGGTGCCCCAAAATCAAAGGGGAAAGTAGTAGCATTAAATCCAAATTCTGGGCAACTTACTGTCAGTTTCAGTAATACCCAAACTAGTACAGCTAATATGACTTACTATCATTGTAAGAGATGTCCAATAACTGATTGGATTGATGGGCCAAATGAACCTCTTTGCATATCAAGGTTAGATTTTTTCTCAATTTAAAATGTACTAATTTGAATTATGTGATATTGTCTTATTTCCTTTTAGTTCACCACCTGTTAGTTTGAGTATTCAATCATGTGATACTGTTAACCTTGACAGCCCTCCTAGTATTTCACCCAGTGGTTCGGTAAAGTCAAATATTACTCGACGAACTGGTATTGATAAACCACTTCGCAAACCTTATTCCCTTAACTTAAATAAATCTCCAAATACAGAAATGGCTATTGTTGCTAAGGTTGGTCCATAATAAAACAATCCTACCCAAGATTGGTAAAAATTTGCTAGAGATTCCACCTATTGTAGATTGGTCATAGCAGACTTTAAATTAATTGCCCTAGTACAAATCGTTGCTGAACCACAATTTAGCAGATTACAGTTTCTAGAATTGCAAACTTGTTGCCAATGACAGGGTGGGGTTGGCTTATTTTAGTTAGTCAATAAGTATAATGTCTAATATGTGCTGCCTATATAGGATACCTCATCAGAGTTAAATAGCGAATTTATTGATCCTTTACCACCCCAAAATCTTATGGCAGGTGATCAGGTATGTATATATTTTTATTGCATGTGAGGTGCAAAATAAGAGTTTTAAGTGTCAATAATTTTCAATTATATTGTTTAGGTTATTGCTTCTTTTGGAAATAGTCCTTTGGGTTTTTATGTTCATAAAGTCGAGGAACGTAAGGAACTTAATGCAATAGTTGAAAGACTGAATTTGGAAGCAATACCAAATAAAAGTTTTAAACCAAGTGTAAGTTGTATTTGCTCTGCAAAATATGATGATGGAAAATGTTATAGAGCACGAGTTAAGAAAGTAAGTAATGCAACATTAGCATATCCTAAGGATATTTTATTAGAAACGGATTTACAGCTCAACATTTATGATGAAATTGTTTTCAGATATTGACTAATAACCAGTGTTTAGTATTTTTTGTTGATTTTGGAAATTTTGAAATCACCGATGTATCTAACTTGAGTACCATTTCTGACGAGTTGAAGCGTTCCCCTGCTAAGGTAGTGATTGCAAATAATTTCATTTATTCTAAACGCAAAAGGAAAATAGTTCAATTGTGTGCAATATTTTTTTAGTGTTATCAATTGAGACTTGCAAATATCAAACCAATGAGTGGCTTACGTGAATTTTCTACTGAAAGTCTGGAAACATTTTGCGATATAATTTTTTCTAAAACCTTTACTGTAAAGAAAGTGACTAGCTTTGTTGATGATAAATACACTGTGCAATTAGAAGATCCAGAAGGAAATAATCTGTCAGAATGTTTGATAAAAGAAAAAATTGTGGATCCTGTATCCAAATACTTATTAGAAAAACCTCCAAGAGATATGAAATCTTCTATAAATCTGCCTGTGTCAAATAAAATGACTAGAGACAAATCGGAACAAAATTTAAGGAGTCAAATGCCTCAAGATAGATCTGGACAAACTTCAAATAAAGATATGATAAATGAGAGAGACCATGTTGCACAGTCGAACATTATAAAAATATCAAGTACGACTGCGTTAAAACTGCATGTACAAAACCTCTCTGTCGGAGATGAGGTAGGTTTATCACATAACAAAAATCAGGGTTGTTTTGAGCTTTATTATTTAAAAAAATTACTGATTTAAATCGTATTTTTTAATAATAGTTGATTTATATTATAATTAAATGTGTTTATAAAATGTACAACATTACCTTTGTGAATCAATGGCAAGCAGACTAAATTTAAAGTTATCATTCAGATTAATTTAATTGTTAGTTTACATTAATCAATTTGTAAGGAAAAAATAAATCAATTAGAATAAATTAAAATTTTCTGAGACTAATTAGATTAATTTTTTTTTATTAAAAGAAATAAACAACCCTCCACGCAAGTAAAATATGTGAAAAAATTCCCTTTTCTTTCTACTTATAAAATAGATTGCTTTAGTTTATGGTGATGATCCTCATTGCTTCTTTTTGCAAAAATTTTCTGATATTACGGAGTTGAAAATCATAGGCACAACACTTCAGTCAAAGAAAATTGAGCCTTGCAATGATTCTCTCAAAGTTGGCTCTTATTGCGCAGCCAAATATACAGATGGATTATGGTACAGAGCCAAAATAAAACAGGTACAATCTTTATTTAAAAAATTTTGTAAATCAAATTAAATTTCTTCAAGAAAAATTGTATTTTCTCTCTTTAGGTCATAAATAACGAGTTCCATGTTTTCTTTTTGGATTATGGTAATAATGAAGTTGTATCGGCATCTGAAATATCCAGTTTGTTCAAGGAGTTATCATTCTCTCCTATGGTATGCATTTATGTTAGGCCATCTAAAGTGCCAGTTTGCAACCAGTGACACCTGATTGATTTATATAACTTTTTAGGCATATTGCTGCTCCCTGCCTAAAGTTAAACCTTTGCTCAGCCAAAACAAATTTTCTCAAGAAGCGAAAGAAAAATTTACTTCACTTCTTAGTAAAGATTTGTTTTTTATAAAAGAAGTTACCCAAAATGATCAAGTTTTTGAAGTAGAACTAGCTCCTATGAACATAATTGGGACTACTTTGTCCAAAATGCTATTTAAAACAAAGCTTGTTGACTTGGCAAGTTCCCCTTGTGTTCCCAAACCATTATATTCATTGAATCAACCAGAGTCTGTTGTGCTGCGTTCCGATGTGCAAAACCAAGAGGTGATTCACGTTTTGAGGCCTAATCCAATCAGGTCAGTTGCGTACACTGAGAGTACCATTAGGAAACCACTTGAATTTTCTATGTTGCCAAAACAATCAGTAAATGTTGGAGAAAACATGATTTTGTGCTTTGGTGATGACCCACGTCAATTCTATGTGCAAAAAATTTGTGCTCTAGAAGATCTGTTGTTTATAACAGAGGCATTAAAATCAGAAATTAATAATGCTTCAAAATTTTTTAATCCAAAAATTGGGCATTTGTGTTGTGCTAAATTTGAAGATGACCTTTGGTATAGGACCAAAATAACCAAAGTAAATAAATCTATAAATCTATCTTGATCAATTTCGTATGTTTAGGGAAAAGAGCTGGTTTTCACCCCATTTATTTAACACATTTAGGATCTTGGTAATGGCAATGTTGAAATTTTCTTCCTGGATTTTGGAAATGTTGAGATTGCTGCTTCATCAGATCTAGTAATTCTTCCTGGGGACGTTTTAAATTTTCCTCCACAGGTGGGTACCTCAGCATTTTGCTCGTCTCATTTCTTTCAAGAAGATTTTAAAGATTTAAATTTATTGGGAATATAATTTTTCATGTCACTTTATTTTCAGGCTTACTTATTAACAGTGAAAGTTGCACCAATTGGCCAAGCAATCGATTTCCCTACAGAAACCAAAGAGGCATTTGTGGCACTTGTAAATGAAATACCATTGATTGTGAAACATTCTTTTGAAAGTGAAACTTCGTTTGTGGTTGATTTGGAAGATGAGGAGGGTAATGATATTGCCCAGTTGTTGGTTGCCAGTCATTTGGCTGAGGCAGTTGATGTACCAAAATCAAATCAATTGCCAGTGGAGGAAGAACCAAAATTGAGTATCATAGATATCCAAGTTGATACAAACAAATCAGAAGAACTCATCTCTAAAGAAGAAATTCCTAATACTACCACTTCTAGTCAAAATTCAAAGATATTAGTAGAAAATTCTATAGTTAAGCCAGTTGAATTTTCAGTGTTACCAAAACAAACTATTCAGTCTGGAGAAAAAGTGGTTTTGTGCTTTGGAGATGATCCGTGTCAATTTTATGTACAAAAACTCTCCAATCTTGAAGATCTCACCTTTATAACCAATACTCTTCAAACTGGAATTAGCGAAGCTCCAAAAATTGTTAATCCAAACGTGGGCCATTTATGTTGTGCCAAATTTGATGATGGTGCTTGGTACAGATCAAAAATAGCTAAGGTGAATAGTCATCTCTCTTTCCTTAATTTTTCAATATGTAGCTTAAGCACAATTTCTTAAACTACCAAACTAATACTTGTAGGATCTTGGTAATGGAAATGTTGAAGTTTACTTCTTAGACTTTGGAAATGTGGAGATTGCTTCTTGTTCCAATTTAGTAACTCTTCCACAGAACTTCTTAAATTTTCCTCCTCTAGTAAGTATTTTGAACCGTAACTTGAAGCTTCTTTTAATATTACTGAAACATGTTGTAACTATTTATTTTCAGGCTTATTTACTAACTCTGAATGTTAGACCACTTGGCCAAGCAAAGGACTTTCCCACTGAAACCAAAGAGGCATTTACGGCCCTTATAAATGAAATACCATTGATCGTTAAACATTCTTTTGAAAGTGAAACTTCGTTTGTGGTTGATTTGGAAGATGAGGAACGTAACGATATTGCCCAGTTACTGGTTGCCAGTCATCTGGCTGAAACTGTTACAGTAACAAAATTAAATGTTGTGGACTCTCAAGTCAAGTTGGAAGAATCACCCAGTAGTGCTAACGCTACTAGTCGTGACTCAGAGGTATCAGTTAAAAATACTGCTGTCCAGCCAGTTGAATTTTCAATGCTGCCAAAACAAATGGTACAAGTGGGAGATAAAGTGACTCTGTGCTTTGGTGATGACCCACTTCAATTTTATGTCCAAAAACTCTCTACTCTTGAAGATCTTGTGTTTATAACGAATACTCTTCAAACTGGTATTAGTGAAGCTCCAAAAATCATTAATCCAAAAGTTGGCCATTTGTGTTGTGCCAAATTTGAAGATGGTGCGTGGTATAGAACCAAACTAGCTAAGGTGAATAGTCATCTCTTTCTCTTAATATGTATGTTAAGCACAATTTCTTAAACTAACTAACTAATACTTGTAGGATCTTGGTAATGGAAATGTTGAAGTTTACTTCTTAGACTTTGGAAATGTGGAGATTACTTCTTGTTCCAATTTAGTAACTCTTCCGCAGATATTTTTAAATTTTCCTCCTCTAGTAAGTATTTTGAACTGTAACTTGAAGCTTCTTTTGATATTACTGAAACATGTTGTAACTATTTATTTTTAGGCTTGTTTACTAACTCTGAATGTTAGCCCACTTGGCCAAGCAAAGGACTTTCCCACTGAAACCAAAGAGGCATTTGCAGCACTTATAAATGAAATACCATTGATTGTGAAACATTCTTTTGAAAGTGAAACTTCGTTTGTGGTTGATTTGGAAGATGAGGAGGGTAATGATATTGCCCAGTTGTTGGTTGCCAGTCATTTGGCTGAGGCAGTTGATGTACCAAAATCAAATAAATTGCCAGCGGAGGTTGAACCAAAATTTAGTATTATAGATATCCAAGTTGATACAAACAAATCAGAGGAAGAAATTCCTAACACTACCACTTCTAGTCAAAATTCAAAGATATTAGTAGAAAATTCGATAGTTAAGCCAGTTGAATTTTCAGTGTTACCAAAACAAATTGTTCAGTCTGGAGAAAAAGTGGTTTTGTGCTTTGGAGATGATCCGTGTCAATTTTATGTACAAAAAATTTCCGCTCTTGAAGATCTCACATTTATAACTAATACTCTTCAAACTGGAATTAGCGAAGTTTCAAAAATTAGTAATCCAAAAGTGGGCCATTTGTGTTGTGCCAAATTTGAAGATGGTGCTTGGTACAGATCAAAAATAGCGAAGGTGAATAGTCATCTCTCTTTCCTTAATTTTTCAATATGTAGCTTAAGCACAATTTCTTAAACTTCCAAACTAATACTTGTAGGATCTTGGTAATGGAAATGTTGAAGTTTACTTCTTAGACTTTGGAAATGTGGAGATTGCTTCTTGTTCCAATTTAGTAACTCTTCCTCAGAACTTTTTAAATTTTCCTCCTCTAGTAAGTATTTTGAACCGTAACTTGAAGCTTCTTTTAATATTACCGTAACATTTTGTTACTATTTATTTTCAGGCTTATTTACTAACTCTGAATGTTAGACCACTTGGCCAAGCAAAGGACTTTCCCACTGAAACCAAAGAGGCATTTACGGCCCTTTTAAATGAAATACCATTGATTGTGAAACATGCTTTTGAAAGTGAAACTTCGTTTGTGGTTGATTTGGAAGATGAGGAGGGTAATGATATTGCCCAGTTGTTAGTTTCCAGTCATTTGGCTCAGACAGTTGATGCACCAAAATCAAATAAATTACCAGCGGAGGTTGAACCAAAATCGAGTATTGCAGATCTCAAAGTTGATACAAACAAATCAGACGAGAAATTTATTATCTCTAAAGAAGAAATTCCTAACACTACCACTTCTAGTCAAAATTCAAAGATATCAGTTGAAAATTCTATAGTTAAGCCAGTTGAATTTTCAGTGTTACCAAAACAAACTATTCAGTCTGGAGAAAAAGTGCTTTTGTGCTTTGGAGATGATCCGTGTCAATTTTATGTACAAAAACTCTCCAATCTTGAAGATCTCACATTTATATCCAATACTCTTCAAACTGGAATTAGCGAAGCTCCAAAAATTGTTAATCCAAACGTGGGCCATTTATGTTGTGCCAAATTTGAAGATGGTGCTTGGTACAGGTCAAAAATAGCTAAGGTGAATAGTCATCTCTCTTTCCTTTATTTTTCAATATGTAGCTTAAGCACAATTTCTTAAACTACCTAACTAATACTTGTAGGATCTTGGTAATGGAAATGTTGAAGTTTACTTCTTAGACTTTGGAAATGTGAAGATTGCTTCTTGTTCCAATTTAGTAACTCTTCCGCAGAATTTTCTAAATTTTCCTCCTCTAGTAAGTATTTTGAACTGTAACTTGAAGCTTCTTTGATATTACTGAAACATGTTGTAACTATTTATTTTTAGGCTTATTTACTAACTCTGAATGTTAGCCCACTTGGCCAAGCAAAGGACTTTCCCACTGAAACCAAAGAGGCATTTACGGCCCTTATAAATGAAATACCATTGATTGTGAAACATGGTTTTGAAAGTGAAACTTCGTTTGTGGTTGATTTGGAAGATGAGGAGGGCAACGATATTGCCAAGTTACTGGTTGCCAGTCATCTGGCTGAAACTGTTACAGTAACAAAATTAAATGTTGAGGACTCTCAAGTCAAGTTGGAAGAATCACCCAGTAGTGCTAACACTACTAGTCGTGACTTGGAGGTATCAGTTAAAAATACTGCTGTCCAGCCAGTTGAATTTTCAATGCTGCCAAAACAAATGGTTCAAGCGGGAGATAAAGTGACTCTGTGCTTTGGTGATGACCCACTTCAATTTTATGTCCAAAAACTCTCTACTCTTGAAGATCTTGTGTTTATAACCACTACTCTTCAAACTGGTATTAGTGAAGCTTCAAAAATCATTAATCCCAAAGTTGGCCATTTGTATTGTGCCAAATTTGAAGATGGTGCGTGGTATAGAATAAAAATAGCGAAGGTGAATAGTTATCTCTTTCTAATTTTTTTTAAGCACAATTTCTTAAACTACCAAACCAATACTTGTAGGATCTTGGTAACGGAAAAGTTGAAGTTTACTTCTTAGACTTTGGAAATGTGGAGATTGCTCCTTGTACCAATTTAGTAACTCTTCCGCAGATATTTTTAAATTTTCCTCCTCTAGTAAGTATTTTGAACTGTAACTTGAAGCTTCTTTTGATATTACTGAAACATGTTGTAACTATTTATTTTTAGGCTTATTTACTAACTCTGAATGTTAGCCCACTTGGCCAAGCAAAGGACTTTCCCACTGAAACCAAAGAGGCATTTACGGCCCTTATAAATGAAATACCACTGATTGTGAAACATTCTTTTGAAAGTGAAACTTCGTTTGTGGTTGATTTGGAAGATGAGGAGGGCAACGATATTGCCAAGTTACTGGTTGCCAGTCATCTGGCTGAAACTGTTACAGTAACAAAATTAAATGTTGAGGACTCTCAAGTCAAGTTGGAAGAATCACCCAGTAGTGCTAACACTACTAGTCGTGACTTGGAGGTATCAGTTAAAAATACTGCTGTCCAGCCAGTTGAATTTTCAATGCTGCCAAAACAAATGGTTCAAGCGGGAGATAAAGTGACTCTGTGCTTTGGTGATGACCCACTTCAATTTTATGTCCAAAAACTCTCTACTCTTGAAGATCTTGTGTTTATAACCACTACTCTTCAAACTGGTATTAGTGAAGCTTCAAAAATCATTAATCCCAAAGTTGGCCATTTGTATTGTGCCAAATTTGAAGATGGTGCGTGGTATAGAATAAAAATAGCGAAGGTGAATAGTTATCTCTTTCTAATTTTTTTTAAGCACAATTTCTTAAACTACCAAACCAATACTTGTAGGATCTTGGTAACGGAAAAGTTGAAGTTTACTTCTTAGACTTTGGAAATGTGGAGATTGCTCCTTGTACCAATTTAGTAATTCTTCCACAGAAGGTTTTAAATTTTCCTCCTCTAGTAAGTATTTAGAACCGTAACTTGAAGCTTTTTTTAATATTACCGTAACATGTAACTATTTATTTGTAGGCTTATTTGCTAACTCTGAATGTTAGACCACTTGGCCAAGCAAAGTACTTTCCCACTGAAACCAAAGAGGCATTTACGGCCCTTATAAATGAAATACCACTGATTGTGAAACATTCTTTTGAAAGTGAAACTTCATTTGTGGTTGATTTGGAAGATGAGGAGGGTAATGATATTGCCCAGTTGTTGGTTGCCAGTCATCTGGCACAGACAGTTGATATACCAAAATCGAATAAATTACCAGCGGAGGTTGAACCAAAATTGAGTATTATAGATCTCCTAGTTGATACAAACAAATCAGATGAGGAACTAATCTCTAAAGAAGAAATTCCTAACACTACCACTTCTAGTCAAAATTCAAAGATATTAGTAGAAAATTCTATAGTTAAGAAAGTTGAATTTTCAGTGTTACCAAAACAAACTGTTCAGTCCGGAGAAAAAGTGGTGTTGTGCTTTGGAGATGATCCGTGTCAATTTTATGTTCAAAAAATTTCCTCTCTTGAAGATCTCGCATTTATAACCAATACTCTTCAAACTGGAATTAGCGAAGCTCCAAAAATTGTTAATCCAAAAGTGGGCCATTTATGTTGTGCACAATTTGAAGATGGTGCTTGGTACAGATCAAAAATAGCTAAGGTGAATAGTCATCTCTCTTTCCTTAATTTTTCAATATGTAGCTTAAGCACAATTTCTTAAACTACCAAACTAATACTTGTAGGATCTTGGTAATGGAAATGTTGAAGTTTACTTCTTAGACTTTGGAAATGTGGAGATTGCTTCTTGTTCCAATTTAGTAACTCTTCCCCAGAACTTCTTAAATTTTCCTCCTCTAGTAAGTATTTTGAACCGTAACTTGAAGCTTCTTTTGATATTACTGAAACATGTTGTAACTATTTATTTTTAGGCTTATTTTCTAAATCTGAATGTTAGACCACTTGGCCAAGCAAAGGACTTTCCCACTGAAACCAAAGAGGCATTTACGGCCCTTATAAATGAAATACCATTGATTGTGAAACATTCTTTTGAAAGTGAAACTTCCTTTGTTGTTGATTTGGAAGATGAGGAAGGTAACGATATTGCCAAGTTACTTGTTGCCAGTCATCTGGCTGAAACTGTTATAGTAAATGTTGAGGACTCTCAAGTCAAATTTGAAGAATCACCGAGTAGTGCTAACACTACCAGTCTTGATTTAAATGGTATAGAATTTACAAAAATACCATCAAAACCAACTGAAGTTATAAAGAACAATCCCAAAGAAGTTGTTACACAGAGTCCAGATCGAAAGGTTGTTGGTGAAACAGATGCGTTGAATAATGTATACAAAGTTTTGAATAAACTTCCAGAACAAAATCTTTGTATTGGAGATAAGGTATTAAATTTTTCACATAGTTTATTTTTCTGAAGATAGTAACTCTTGAAAACTTTTTTAGGTATCTTTAATTTATGACAGTGATCCTTGCCATTTTTTTGTGCAAAAACACTCTGAACTTGGAGATCTGGAACATATTACCAGAGTTCTTCAGAATGATATGGTAGGAAGTCAAAACATTCCATTCAAACCACAAATAGGACTTCTTTGTTCTGCAAAATACACGGATTTGACTTGGTATAGAGCAAGAATACTAAAGGTATTTTTTGTATTTAAGTTTCATTTCTAAATTTTTTGTGAGAATTGAAAGTGTTAATGCAATTAGTGTCAGTTTATCCAAGTAACTATAATAGCCTTGGAAACAAGTTGATCAACTTCTCAAGTTACAATAGCTAATGAAATTGAGTGCCGTTATTGCTCATTTTGTCTTTGCATGCATAAATAAGATAAATTTCATTAGCAATAATGAAAATATAATATAGTTTAAGCTAACATTGTTAGTATAGTATATAGTTGTCCAATTATTATACTCTTAAAACGGTTTTCTGGCACCCGTATTATTGTTTTTTTTTTAAATTCATACCTTTTTAATAGAGCCCAAAATTGGTTTAAATAATTACTGAAATTTTTACTTAAACCATTGTCTTATTAGGAATTAGGCAATGACAATTTTGAGGTTTACTTTTTGGACTTTGGGAATAAAGAGGAACTCAGTACCTCATCTTTGTATTATCTGCCATCAGAGCTTAGCAGTTTTCCTGAAATGGTAAGATAGGAAACTTAAATTCTCAGTGGTTCTTGGTAGTTTTTAAGTTTAATAAATTTTTGGTGCTTTAGGCGTACTGTTTGAAACTAAAAGTTTGCCCTCTGAACAATGAAGGCCAGTTCTCTTTGGAATTAAAGGAGGCTTTTTACTCTTTGATCAATGAATATCCATTGATTGTGAAATACGTGAGGAAGGAAGGTACCTCCTTCATTGTTGAGCTGAAAGATGAAGAAGGAAATGAAATTGCGGATTTACTTATTTCTAACAACTTGGCCCAAGAGTTGTCAGAATCCAAAGATTCCATTATTGCTCAATGTCCTGCTGACCTTAAGCCAATTGAAATTGTTAAACCACATTTCAAAACTTCATTACCAAAACAGTGTCTGAAATTCAATGATCAAGTATGTTTATTAATCCAAGGACATAAGTAATGATACAACTATCAGTATGACACCTGTGTAGATTTGTCCCGGCATTTTTTACTACCTCTTTTGAACTGGAAATAGAAGAATTTGCAAACCTAATGGAAAATTTAGTATTCCATAGGTTTCTTATAGGCCTGTGCGAGTACTCGGGTCCGAGTCTAGAGTCGAGTACTTGGACTCTCAACCTGTTTTTCTACCAGAGGCTGAAAAATTACTCTAAGTGGACTCGAGCTAGTAGAAAAAGTTTTGATGAGTCAGTTTTTTATTGTCCAGACGAGTCAGTTATTCCCGGAATGGTGCTACAGTAGCTGTTTTAGTGCTCACAGTTTGATGGAGATCACAAGGCTCACCTTTTAGTTTTACTTTCTTGACCTCTATTCCGGGTTTTTAGACTAATTTGAGTAACTTCAAGCTGAAAATGCGTAAATAAACAAATTTTGGCCTCTAATAAGACTTGACTGGAAATTCTAAACTAAATGAGATACGACACCATATTTAAGGACTCAAGCGAGTTGAACTTTCAAAGGCTCGAGACACATTCCAAGTCTCATTTTTCAGGACTCTGGATAAGACTCGAAACTCAAAAAACAGAGCTCGCACAGTACTAGTTTCTCTATTCCAATTTGTCAGCTTCATTCAAATTCTGCGTGTTTGATTATTATCAGAAAATTGAGGCTGATAAACTCCACCATAAGTTTTAAATTAAAAAATTATTAACTCTGAAGACGAAACTAGTATTGGTAATAATCAAATTTACATTTTGACTCGATAATTTGCCCAATTAAACTTTTGTTATCTGTGTGAAATCATTTGAAATTTTTGATCATTTTATGAACCAGGTTAATACTATAGGCTATTATATTTGTCAAATCCAATATGAAAGAACCCTAGTAAGTTACATTTAATACTAAATTAATATTTATCAAGGTAATTTTGTGCTATGGCGATGATCCGTTGAAATTTTACGTTCAAAAATTATCTGACAATGAAAAACTTAGCACTATAACAGAAGTCCTTCAAAATAATATAATTCAATATGATAATGCTTCTACAATTACTGTGAATAGTTTCTGCTCAGCTAAGTTCGAAGATGGTCTGTGGTACAGAGCTAAAATTGAAAAGGTAATAGATTGCTTTTCTGTAATCGCCTAGTATTTGAAATAAAACTAAATTGTAACGTAGGATTTAAATTTTCCCAACTAACTCTAGGTCATAGATGATTCTGTTGAAGTATATTTCCTGGATTTTGGAAATAAAGCCAAAATTGATATTTCATGCTTAAATCACCTTCCAGAGAAATTGCATACATACTCTGCATTGGTAAATTATTTCCAGTCATATTAAATAATGTTGCTTTGTATATTTCTCTAATAATTATAGATTTATTACAGGCATATAGTTTGAAATTGAGAGTTTGTCCACTGGATAAAGAATTTTCCCAAGAAGCGAAAGATTCCTTTCTCTCTTTAGTCAATGGAATTATTTTAGTAGTTAAAGCATCATCCGAATGTCAGGATGATAATTCATTTATCGTTGAACTTACAGATACAGAAGGAAATGATATTGCAGATTTATTAGTCACAAATCAATTAGCTCGTTCTTTACCTACTCATAAAGTGGTAAATGTATTGAATAATGTGTCAAAATTACCTCAAGTGCCCTTGATAAATAAAACCAGTTTCTTAAATGATACATCTACGAAAGTTAGAGATTCTAGCGATAAACAAAGTTCTTTCAAAAAAATATCTGATCAAAATACAGATATTTGTGATATATCAAGTACCTTGCCATTTACGCCACTATGTACTGGTTATGAAGAAGCTGTGATTGTGACACACGTTTCTCAATTAAATTTTTATGTTCAGAGAGAAAGTCACAGAGAAGATATTGAAAGATTGATGGGGAATATGCAAAAGTTTTGTTCCAATAAAAATACGATAGAAGAATTGCCAAAAGTAGGGGACTTGCTTTCAGGTCGTTTTACTGATGGCATATGGTACAGAGTACTAATTATTTCTGTAAAGGGATGGAATGACATAGAGGTTCTCTTTATTGACTATGGAAACCGAGATAAAGTAGTTATGAGTGACCTTAAACCTTTCCCGAAACAAGGCTTGAAATATCAACCATTTGCGTATTCAGTTTGTTTTAAGGATGTATTTGAATACAATGAAGAGTTAAAACGGCTACTGATGAATGAAAATTGGGAAATGAAAGTAATGGGTCACTGTTCATCTCTACCGAAGACTGTTATAGCCGAGTTGAAAAGCGTGTCAGAACTCACTAACAAGATTTTACGAAGCAAAATCATACCAAGTACGCAGTAAGACTAACTTTACAATTTAAAAGTAGAAAATGGCATTCTCCAATATTAAATTTCTGAAACTATTTATCTTATGAAAAAAATGTATAATTGATGTTAAAAATGATTATAATTGTTACTGACTATGCTGCACCATTATTAATAAATGTAGTTAAGTCCCTGTTGTTGTGTAGCATATCTCATAAATACTCTCAGTACCCATTCTCATATTTTGAAAAGAAAAAATTTTTACTAACTATTGTGTTACCACAGAGATAATTAATTACGCTAAGACACTACTTTCTGTTTAACCCTCAAATGGTAATTAACAGAGGACCTGAAAATTCATTGTTATTGTTTTTCAACAGAAGTAGTATTAGGCTTTCTAAAATATTTTTGATAATAATTTTGTTTGACTTTATCAAAGTGATGATAAAATAAATTAAATTTTATTAATACCCAATTGAATTGCAATCGATTTAGTACATGTTGCAAACGTTTATTGAAATATACTACACTAATCACAAATTTGTTTATACAGCCTGTATGAAGGTTTCCTTAAATAATACTTCACTCTTAGAACAAATATAAGACTCTATTTCCTTATCACAAATTTCTTCTGAAATGTTGGGATTAAAAGGTTCAGATTTTAGTCTTTTTTTGGGTGACTTACGAAAAATTTTGTATCCCATTTCTTTACTCTCCAAATTTTTCAAACTTTCCTCATTTTTCATTTCATCTATTACTTTTAACCTTAAAGTGTTGCTGTATTTTAAAATGTCACTCAAATAGTTAGAAACATTGCTATTTTTAATTTCATTATCATCTAACCAAGGTAATTTACTACCTAATTTAACTAAAGCCGCTGATAGTTCCCTAATAAAACCCTGAATACTGTACTGATCAGTTATATTAACCATCTTAAAAAATGTTTTAGCAGAAATGTTTGCTCTTTCAGGGGAAAGAGATTTCCACACTAAAAATGTTGCACCAAATATACATGCTCTTGGTGAGCGTCCACCGGATAACCAACAGTCTCTACACAATTCTAGCACAGTCAAAGTTTTTTCAATCAAAGTTTTTCTTTCACTGTCTGCAAATTTTAAATCAACATGAAATGTGTCAACTAGCTCTTCTATTGGTGGTGCCTGTAAAATAGATTATGTAAGTATTAAAGGCATCAATGGAGGAAATATAAAAATTACAAAAATAGTTTGTGTAACACAATGATTAATAGGTATATTAATATCAACAGGTATAAGCTTACATTTATTTCAGCTATGAATATTCAACTCTTGCATTACCCTATGGTCCCCTCTTCAAAAGCAAAAGGCAGAGCTTTTTTTTGGGCTTTCACTTGTGACCAATGAAATGGCGCAAATTGTCCCCTGGGGTTTAAAGAAAGTACCTGCAGCTATCACTTTCATAAGTTTCGTTACTATAATTTATGTAAAAAAACTTTGTGGCTATACACATTTTATAATAGCACGAAACCAGTTTTACAATAAAATAAGAATTGAAAATGTTCACTGGAGTTGTCAGGATTTTATACCCAGTATGACAGTCGAGCATATGGCCATCAAGCCACAAGAAAAGCAAACATTTTGCATCACGTTTTGTAAACAAAAATTAGGCTGAAATCAAAATAAGAGTAGCCAAAATCACCAAGGCCTGTTATTCTCAAAGTTTTAGTTAAAGGGGTCCCTCACTCACAACAGGGGAAGGCATAGGGGTCACAAAAAAACTGGTTTTCAAGCACACTGCAAGTCTGGATTTTATGTTGCCCCTATGCCTCCCCCTGTTGCAAGTGATGGATCCCTTTAAGTAAAGGTAAATTTAATTGAAAAAAATTAGTATCATTTTCATTCTACTTTTAAGTAAGAAATCAATAGGTTCCTTAGGTGTTTCATAATGCCGTAACTGCTAATCACAGTTTTATGTTTTTAATAGGCTCCACCTAATTCTCCCTTGCTGCAAGAGGAGACCTAGGGTATTCCAGTTGAATATTCATTGTATAAGGGCCATTAAGTTTTATGAAAAATATGGACGTAAAAATTAATTAAGGTTTTGAAATTAAAAAATGCCCAGGCCTGATGTAATAGTTTTGAGACAAAGTTATCCACACCCATAACCGTAATATTAATTTTTAATAGAGGTTGGATATGTATACTTACTTGAAATGTTATGTTCAGATGCTTTGATAAAGTATGCATTGGTGCAGTAATTTCATCCTTAGTGCAATTCATAGTGCAACATATATTATTTATCGTGATAGGCCAAGCTCTTTCCCTCATTTTTAAGTAGATACAAACTGCTGCTAATTTTTCTTTGAAATTTATAACTTTTCCGTTTATAAACTTAGATTCAAATGCTAGTTTATAGAGATTTCTAGCTTCATCTGCCATGGAAGATGGTAAATGATAATGTGATGACAGTGTTGCTATAACTGATAGACCAGCTTTCAGGCCTAGGGACAGTTTGCAAGTAGCTGCACATCGTGAAATGCCCTTCGGAATGAACCTTACATTCAAATCTGTGTAGTGGGTGTTATTGCACACAGAGGTTAAGTGTTGCGTATCATGGGCTAGATTTCCAGCTTCAACTACAAGTCCACAGGAAATACATACAAGTTGTTTCTAAAAAATAATGAAGCTTTGTAAAAATTTTGAAGTAAACAAGTAAAAACCAGTCTCTCAAAATTGTTGTGAATCTAATTAAATGTAAGATTTAATGAGACATCAATGGCCTGCAATTCCCACAATGTATTCCCTTTACACAATTTAATTAATGGGTGGACCTAGATATGCCTGAAAATACTGCATTAAAAAAAATTGTAAAAAACCCCCTAGGTGAGGAAAAGGAGGATCACAAGCCTCATGAAAAATTTTGCAAACATCATGTAACTCTGGTTTGTAAACTGTTCTAACAATTTTAATCTAACTTTCTAAAAACATAATGTGAAAACTAAAATTAGTAAAATTATTGTCAGTTAAATTAAGATTTAAAAATCCTTAAATGCAAGTAGAGTAGCACGGAGCATAGTTACCTCTCCATGGTTGTTGTCTTCTTCTACGGAATTTTCTGACTTACAATTTACGCAGTTTAATTTAATCGACATGTTGTATATGAAAACTCAATTAGCATTCTTGTCAGTTTTAACAAGAAAATGATACACCCACATCTAGGGTATAGAACATTGAGTTGGGAATAAGAGGTACAACTAAATCTGGCTGGCGTGGGACCAATTTCGTTCCATAAGGAGACTATATCAACTTTATCGTTCTACCGTGGCGGCATCTGTCTCTAGTGGTGGCAACTATATTGCAATTGAATTCTTTCGCGAATCTGGGGCGCGTCAAGTTATCGAGATCTAAATCTTACCGTAAGATTTTGTTTTTGCAAGACAATTTCTTAGTTAAAAGAATTTAAAAAAGTGTCAAGTTGTCTATCAATTTTCTTCGATAAGCTGGATTTGTAAAATAAGTAATACAACTTTAAGCCTTTTTGGAAATAATAGTTCCAAATAGTTAAATAATAGTTAAAAAAAAACGACAAAAACAATTACCAATATATTTACAATTTACAAGTCGTTGGAATTCTTCGGCGGAAACCTCAAAATTATAACTTATTCTCGTAATATCATCTTTTAGAGCTACGCCTAATAATTCATTGGCATTTGACGCCATCTTGAATCTTGTTAAAAACTACCTCGAAAGCGATCTTGGGAATCTCGCAAGATTTGTGAGATCAAAAGTTCTTGTTTCCGGTTTTGAAAATCGTCAAGTTAGCAAGATCGCAAGAAATCTTGCATTTCTTGCCAGAAATATTAATAACTTGACGTACCCCTGATGCGAAATTGAAATGTATGATTTCTCGTAACAAACAAACCTTTGAAGTTGTTTAAAAATAATTTTATTTTGTCAACACGATCCTTTTTAACTCAAGTTACGGTGAGTTAGCAGTTAGCTAATAATTATTTTTTTAGCCATATAACTTTACAAAATATAGATGGCGCTACCACCTAATTATAAAGATGAATTTCGTACAGTCTTATCAGAACAGGTCCCGCGTAACCATGGCAACCGAAATCGTAATTGTAATTCTAGCAGTATTATTCCATATTCAATGGTATAGAATGTCAGCTGTTTTAAATATAAAAAATCGGTGAATCGAATGAACATGCGTTTTTCGGAGTGTAATATGCTTTAAAAGCGTTTCCGCGATTTGCGCTTCTCCTATTGCATAATGATGACAGCATGATGAGAAGCATAAAAAAGGCGTTGACGCCTTAGTAAAATGTGAATTAAATAAATAATAAAAAAAAAATTATTCAGAGAAAATAAAAATAAGGGCTGGTTGGGTCTGAAAAGACCGCGAGCCCTAAATTATCTAAATAATACAATTCAATAATTATATTTCCGAGCTGTCAGGACACGGCCAACTTCGATCACGCGTACCGCGCTCCGCCTCGAATGATCGAATCTAATGTTAATTTGCGTGTATAAATAATCCCGATAGGGGCGCTACATACGACCAAAAACCTACTATCGCCAAAGGCGGGGAATACAAGCGAAATCGCGGGAAAATGTTTTTTCTTCGGTTTTCCACTTTCCTTTTCAGAAAAAAACAAGGTATAGTGAGTTAAACTATCTTTTCGCAATATATTTACGTATAATTCATAGTTTAAAAAAAATTACCTTATAAATATTAAATGAAGAAAAAGAGACGCGTTTTTTTACGCGAAGGTGCCATATACGGGGTACGTTCAGTCATAGAGAAAGAAGGAAGGGGAGAGATATTTAGAAAGGGGGCGACGTAAACTCGACCTTAGAGGAAGCTCGTACACTAACGCGCATCGCCGTTGCGCATCGTCATAATATGTGAGAATTTGAAACTTTGACCCACAGTGAAAGCTTGGAGGAGGGAAGTATTCTGGAGTGGAAAAGTCGGGCGCCACCTGCGGCTTTGTAAAATTCCCATCATGCACTTTTTGGTCGGACGTCATCAAGCCAGAATGATGGCAGATAAAGCTGAAGTCCGACCAAAAACCGGTAGTCTGTGTAATTCTAACAGCAATAGGCGGGAAAGGACGTTCTTATTACAGCTATGGGATTTTCCACTCCAGAATACTTCCCTCCTCCAAGGTGAAAGCTTGGATTAACAATAGTAGTGCCTACCTGGATATATCACTCTAGCTTTCCGCGTGCATTTCCTAAGTGTTTGTTACGGGTTCTGCCTTGTAAAAGGCTTCGTGTTACGGGAATTTCGGAAATTCTCCGTTAACTTCGCCAAAGCGGGTCTGCTGTCGCAAAAGTCATTTACTTGTCAGGATTTTTCCAAGTCATATATCCAGGTAGGCACTACTATTGTTAATCCAAGGTGAAAGAGACAGCTGTGGTTCTGCCACGTGCTTATAGGTAGTGAGTTTTTAATTAAAATGGTTTACCACACAAAGTGCTGCTATAAAAATTGCAATAGCAACACTAGATATACTAGTCAAGAAATTTAAATTATGCCATATAAAATTATAACTTACTTTTAGTTCTGTATTAAATTTTTACCGATTCTACCGAACTTTGGTAAGCCTTTGCCAAAAAACGCAAACGAACAGAGAAAGCTCTCTCTTGACTATGTCGTAGTTGCGCACAACGATGCGCGTTATTGTACAAGATTCCGTCGGTAACCATGGTAGCCATATGACGCGAAGAGCCACTTCGTGAAAAGGGGAAATACCTTGAAATTCGCCTTCACCATCTCTCCCCTTCCTTCTTTCTCTAGTCTAGGTTCCTTGCTCTATGCGTGTAGTTAATAGCGTTTACCCCCTTCCTGCCAGAACTCCGAAAACATAAGCTCCAAATTACCACCCTTCCCTACAGCAAAGGATGGAGGCCGATTTTTCTGTGGTTACGTGCCGAAAGTGGGTAATCGCTACGTTACAATAGCATCAAACTAAAAGCTTGAACATTATAAAATTAGCGTCTACTGACTGATGGAAAAGCTCAGCTAATTATGCATTTTTATAAACTTTGAACAGAAATGACCCTAATGAAAAATAAAATTAAAGTAAAAGCTAACTATGGTATGTGCGAAAGAGCAAGGCGCTGCTTAAGTTTTCAGTGTGGGCGAACGAGATGGGCGCCATTTTCCATTTAAAGTTAGTGCGAAAAAGAGAGGTGGCGCTTTCGTTTTTCAGTGCGGTAGAGCGAGCTAGGAGGATTCAAGTGTACCTGGAGAAGAAATTTGCATTCCCCCAACCAATACCTCGCGGTTCGTCTACGGCTGTAGCTGGGGGAGTCAAACACTTGGACATAACGTTTTTAGCGCCACCTACAAAGCTTCAGAGTAACCTAGGAGTTACCAAAAAATTCGTCTGCTAGACAGTATTTCGAACTTTAACGGTTTTTAGTTTAGGCCAAGTCGAAGAAAGTTGCCAGAAAACTATATAATTTCAAAGAAAGTTGCAATGAAGTTTTAAATTTAATTATGGGGAAATATTGTTGCTTCGACAAGTGTCGTAGCGATTCTAGGTGCCATAAAAATATAATTTCTTATCCGGTTCCTATACCGGGCAGCAGTGGCGTAGGAACGGGGGTACAGGGGTACAATGTACCCCCCTTAAAATTGGAAAGGGGCGCTAAATTGGTGTGAAAAGGGCGCCAAATTGTTTTAAGAGGGGCCTCAAAAAGCCTGTCGATGAGGGGGGGCCAAATTTAGCATCACAGCTGTACCCCCCTTAATCTAAAACGTTCCTACGCGCCTGCCGGGCAGAAATGGCAAAAACTAACCGCTATAATTCAAACTAGAAATAGAAGAAGAAAAAACCTCAACATGTAGTTCACTAGATGGCTCCGTTGTAGTTTTATGTCCAAGGGTTTGAGGCTTTGAGCAGCCTCTCCCGTGGCCCCCCGAATTCTTCTCCAGGTACACTTGAATCCTCATAGGAGCGAGAAGGACGCTATTTTCGATTTACAGTTATTGCGAAAGAGAGGGCACCTCTTTCGTTTTTCAGTGTGTGCGAATGAGATGGGTGCCATTTTAGATTTAAAGTTAGTGCGAAATAGAGGGCGCCCCTGTCGTTTTTCAGCGTGCGTGAACGATATGTGTGCGATTTTCGCTTTACAATTAGTGCGAAAGAGAGACGCGCCACTTTCGATTTACTGTGAGTGTGAAAGAGTGGGCACCACTTTCGTTTTTCAGTGTGCGCGAACGAGATCTGCGGGCGCCATTTTCAACTTACAATTAGTGTGAAAGAGAGTGGCGCTGCTTTTGTTTTTCAGTGTGCGCGAACGAGATGGGCTCCACTTTCGATTTACAGCTAGTGCAAAAGAGAGGGCACCACTTTCGTTTTTAATTCCTCTTGTGGCAGGAGAAAACTACAGCCTACAAGCATTAGGTAATCTCCCGTCAGTCTGAGAAAGCGAAGGACCTTTTTTCTTATGTAGAAATGAATACATTGATGATGCTACTTATTCAAAAAAGATGAGTTTCCCTAGGACTATCCGAAGTAGAGAGTTGAAATCCTGGCCACCACACTGCCTGGTCCAATCTCCTTCAGGCCAAGAAACGTTGTGTTTTTCTCTTAAATTCTGGAAGAGCTGCAAGATAAATACCGAATAGTATGTAATATCCGTAAAAAGTTTTATAATGATCAGTTGGTTTCGCTTTTCCATACTTGGGGGCCTATTCTGTAAATATTTGAAATCCAATTTTCGATCGAAAACTTGATTTCGAACTTCGAGATCTCGACGAATGGTATTCGGTAAAGATTTCGAATAAGCATAAATCAATGCAAATTGTCGAAGTCGATTTCGACATGGTATAGGGTATTGAGATCGAATTCCCAGTCGATTTTTTACAGGATTGCCTCACAGGTCTTACGATACTTAAAAACTCTGATGGTACCTTCGCGTCTTCAGCCTCTGAACTTTCTGCTGTCCTAAATGAGTTTTTACTTCTACTGTATATACTCAGGGCCCGATCCTACCTATCATTCGGTTATCTGTCAGTGGTGGCGGAATAGGGGAGGTACAGGGTTACGTTGTACCGTCCTAGATGTCGGGGGGGGGGTACAATCAAGGTATTTACCCCCCCCCAAATTGCTCTTCAAAAATAACATTTTAGTCGATAACTTTCCAAAACCCTCAGAAATAATAATTATATTATAATATAATAATATATTCGAATTAGACTATTTGCTAAACACTGCTCTATTGTCGTGAAAACCGCTAGCAAATATGTCATACAAATACATAATTTTCTTGGAGCGCTGTGGGCGGCCCCAGATTTTTACTTCTGTACCCCACCAAAAATTTTCTTTCCACCGCCACTGCTTAATGTTCCGAAATCCTCTGGTCCCTATGGTCCGGAGTGCACCACTTAAGTCCCTCCAAACACACTTGTCACCCACCTTGAAGTTCACATATACACCGCGAGAAAACTATGAGTGATGATATCACAGCGTAAAAATCGCACGTGCCGTGAAGATAAAGGGCCACACCGGCGTTTAAATAGGCGCTTCAATGAAACATCTTCAAACTTGTCACCTCTTAATAGAACGTCGTGTTTTTGCTAAGCCTTAATATGTCAAAAAAGCTACCTGGTTAAAAGGAAACACTTGTTATATACCGTACAAGTTAGTGAAAAGTTACCATTCTTTCAACAAGCACTATATAAACGGTAACTTGCAGGTCCTGGCTCTCGGAAATATAACTTATTGGCAATTTCCTTAAAGACTTTTTGTTGAAGCGTCTATCATTTTGATCTGTTTCACGCACTAGTTTCCAGAATAGGATTGGTCGTAAATTTGCTAGCTACTACGTGCTAAATTCCTAAATTCGGGACGAATTCTTTTAACGCCGGTGTGGCCATTTAAACTTGGGCTCGTGCCGCTGAGAAAGACATCCTTATACCATATGTAACATAATTACTCATAAGTATGCCACTGTACCATTATTCCATTCAAAAATCTTCACTAACGGTTTGTTTCACCACGAACCAGTAAAAAGATGGACTACGTTATATTTTAACCTTTTTATTCATCCTAGTAATTTTGGGAGTCACACTATTGACTACTAACATATGTATTTAAGCCAATGGAAAACCTCTAAATTGAGAAGGAATTTTTTGCGTCGGAATTTTAGTCAGCCCAATGTAGCTTTATTTAAATTTAAAAACTCGCTCGGTTTGTGCGGATGAAGTTAAATCTTGGAGGAATAAAACAAGTATACAGGAGTTGCGGAGTGCTGCGAAATCGGTTTCGTCAGTGACCGTGAACTCGCGCGAGACGGAGGGGTTCAAACGCGACTAGCGCCAACTGCATTCGGAATTTTGCAACTATTCTCATTTTATAGCATTGTTTTCGCTTCATCTGGTTTGTTTTATTCCTCCAAACAAATACGAGTCATTTTGGAAAAAGGCGCAAGGAATTTAGAAATGTTTCAAAACAAACCAGACGACGCGAAAACAATGCTATAAAATGAGAATAGTTGCAAAATTCCGTATGCAGTTGGCGCTAGTCGCGTTTGAACCCCTCCGTCTCGCGCGAGTTCACGGTCACTGACGAAACCGCTTTCGCAGCTCTCCGCAACTCCTGTATACTGGTTTTATTCCTCCAAGGTTAAATAATGAGTAATTTAGAAAAATAAAAAGTTGGAGAAAATAACCAATAACCAACCTTATAGATGTGCCAGAAAAGCTCAACCTGAATTTCAACTATTTTTTTCCAATAAACCTGCTTCTTTTATTTGACAATGCAAATTTATTATAGAACGTAAGTCTCCGAGAACTTCAATGATTTGCAAATTAATTACATTAACAGAACTTAACACTATATTGTAGTTCATTTTAGCTCCTAAGCCTTGGTAGTTCAAACTGGTTTGTTTACAAAAGAAATGGCCGTCAGTTTATCAGACGTAGAGCTAATTGTACGACGGCATAATCGGCATTTGAGATTCGATGACGTCAAATATGACATCAAATATGACGTCACATATTACGTAGGTACAGATGACGCAATATCTGTGAAACAAACCGTTAGTGAAGAAATAGAGCTAGTGGCATACTTATGAGTAATTATGTTACATATGCTTATTATATTTTTATTTTATGTAGGATTACAAAATACGAATGATAAAGTCTTATTGTTTCTTTTGTTTGAGACTGAGAAAAAATTTAACTGTAACTCTAGCATTAAAATTTTACTCAATCCCAACTCCATGGATTTTATCTCGACTTTGGGTGGTTTCTACGATAGAACTTTTACGATAATAGTCCGCTTTAATCTATCCTCCTAGCTTGCCTTTAATAGTCCTTGTTATTTAATAAAACACCACTCGTGTTGAAAAATGCAGCACGACGACGTAAGTTAATTTGGAATGTAATTTATAAATTTTCATCATGATTTTGAATTAGAATATTTTATAGGTAATTTGGAGTATTATAAAAGGGACCTTCTGTTCTTACAAAGTAAAGTGAGTATGTTTGTCGTGTACTCGTGTTGAATTTAAAGTTGACAAAGGCTTATAGAACGTTTGAAATTTTGTCGTGAAATGCTCGAATCTAGTAAAGCAGGAGTCATGACGATGTACAATAGAACTCGCGAGGATATTTAGTCGATCTCTAGACAAAAATATTTTAAAACTTTTTATTGGCAACTAGTATTAGAAATCGAACGACTTGATTATTCGTTTTTTTTTTATAAATTTTTCATTATTTTCAAAGCACTGCAACTCAGCAGTTTTGCAGAAATGAATATAATCTTACAGGATTATGTAACAGATCATCTTGCCCGTTGGCCAATAGCCAATATGCAACTATTAGAGAAGAAAATGGTAATTTTTTTGTACCTTTTCAAAATAATGTTTTTTTTTATTTAAATTGATGCGTTATTTCTTTTAAAAGGTATCTGTTATTTATACTTGAAAACTATAGAACGAGCCGCGTTTCCTGATAGGCTTTGGGAAAAAGTTAAACTATCTAAGAATTATGAAACAGCTTTGCAGCAAATAGATGAAAATTTAATTTACTGGCCTAGTTTCATCAAACATAAGTGTAAACAGCGCTTCACCAAAATTATTCAGTATATCATTCGTATGAGAAAGCTTAAGTTGAAGAGAGGGTAGGTTGATATCCCTTCATAGAACCAAGCCTAGTTTATTTATTTATTCTTTTTTAAAGGAAAAAACTAGTGCCTTTACAAAGAAAAATAGAACGAAGAGAAAAAAGGAGGGAAGAAAAAGCTCTAATAGCCGCAAGACTGGATAATGCAATTGAAAAAGAATTGCTCGAGAGATTAAAAAAAGGCACAGTAAGTTAAATATTGATATCAATTCTTTATTCTGATGTTAATTGATATTACTAATGTTGATTTATTATACCTTTAGTATGGTGATATATATAATTTTCCTCAACATGCCTTTGACAAGGCATTGAATAGCCAAGAAGTTGAGAGTGAATCTGAAGAAGAAGTTGAAGCGGAAAATGAAATGGAACTTGAAGAAGAGGATGAGGTTGTGGTTTTTTCTGTTTTATTTTAGGAGCTAGATGAAGCATTCTGAACATAAACTATTATTTAGGAAAGTGGGCAAGTGGAGTATGTTGCTGCAGATGATTTTGAAGAGAGTGATTCTGATATTGAGGTAAAGTTCACTTCAATGCTAATTTTATCACTCCCTTTTATCTGTTGAAGGCCTTTAATATTTGGAATGGGAATATTTGGCTAATACGAAGTGTTTATTTAGGATTGGAAGGAAAGTGAAGATGACGATGATGATGAAGAAGAGGAAAAGAAACCTACGAAGCATAAAAAAGCCAGAGTTGAAATTGAGTATGAGAATGAGCCATCAACTTCTAAAGGCTTCTCTCTTAGGTGATTCAAACAATTTGAGACTGGTTCTGTTTTGTAAATATAAAACATTTTATATTGAAAACAATATTTCATTTTAAGTACAACTTAAGCTCATTTATGCATAACTACATAGGCCAGACCAAAATTTACAGTAAGGCATCTATTTTGTTGATGTGATAATTATTATTATTATGTTACTTTATAGAAAGGCCTATAATAGGCCTTTCTATAAAGTATCACAGGTGATGTATCGATGACGTTTTACTATGAAGGGTAAATTCGAAGAGGTACCCTGGTTACAAGTATTAACTGAACCAGGAGTAAATAGGGGGAGTGGGTAACTCTGCATTGACATTTTTGAGAGATGGCACCTTTCAAGAATTTTCCCGCCTTTTCTCTCTCTCTTTTCTTTAGTTTTTATGCAGATGAATAAAATCAAAGAGGGAACTGCAATGTACAAGGCGTCTCAGCGCAGTAAATTGGCCCTATTTTTCGCTGGCGTTTGACTTTTAGTTGACCGTTAAGGCTTATTCTCAGTAATATTTTCACTTTTTGTAATGCAAAAACGTTTAATTTTGAATGCTTGGAGGAAATTGGAAATATGTAAGTGATATAAAACCAGGGTTCGAAAAAAGCCGGCTTTTTTATGAAAAAATCCAGACCAGTGGTTTTAATTGGCTATAACCAGTTTTTTTCGGATATAACCGGCTAAAATATAAACAGTACCTTTTACTTATGTAGGTAGAAATTGTCTGCAGTTATTGTCGTAAATAAGAAAATAAACAAATAAAGCGAAATAACTATATAAAATAACTGAATTCTTTTGATTTCCTCGGGAAATTCCCCCTAGTTTTTGTGCATGACGCACCGACAGAAGCGAGGCAGCGAACTTTGGAACTTTAAACCTACCGAAAAAGTGGTAAAAGTAAACCGGTTTCTAAATATGAAACAAAAAATAAACTAAATTTCTAAATAAAAACTATTAATTTACTAAAATAATCATATTGTAATTTTTTTTTGAAAAAGCCACAAAAATCTGAATTTTTTCAAGTGGCTATAACCGGTATGGCTTTTTCTATGCCAACCCTGTCTGGCTCACTAGTTACTGTTATCCCAAATGCCCAATCACAAAACTAAGTTCCTTTTTATCTTCGCCAGTATCAAATCCCTCTGTACATTTACACACTGCAAAGATAATCTATATTAGTGGTGTGCGAGTACTCGAAAATTGCGAGTACTCGTTATCGGGTCCGAGTCCGAGTACTCGATTCCCACGAAAAGGGTACATAATTACTCGAAGCGGACTCGAGTAAATAGATAATTTGAAAATTACTCGGCGAGTCTAATATTACTCGGCGAGTCCATTATTACTCGGCAAGTCCATTATTACTCGGCAAGTCCATTATTACTCGGCAAGTCCATTATTATTGAGCAAGATTATTTAAACAGCGGCAAATAAATTTCAGACGAATTGGCCACGATAACTTAGGACTCGAATTGAACTCGTTAAAAATTAGGACTCGAATTTGACTCGTTAAAAACATTCCGGACTCGTATTGGACTCGAAAGCTTTAAACCTAATTCTTTAGGACTCGATCAAGTCCTTAATATTTGGACTCGAGGACTCGCGAGTCCAAGTTTCTAAGACTCGAAACTCGACTCGAATTTCAAAAAACAGGACTCGCACACCCTTAATCTATATCTATGCACTATAGATTGGAAATCTGACGAATTTCCTATGGGCGACGGTAGAGACACTATTCCCTACTTGCGGGGAGCAATGAAATGAGGAGGGGTTAGATGGTGAAAAATTCAGTTCAGTTCTGTTTTCAATCTCGTTTTCGGACCAGGCCGTCTAAGCATTTTTAAAAAATAAAAAAATCTGATTATCCGAAACTGGTAGACCACAACGGTTTGAAACTTTCGAAGATAATATAAATAATAAATATATAACTGGAACGGTTAATTTATATTATTTTCATGATCAGATTTCATGGCATTTTGCTTTCTAAAGGTATTTTTTTAAGACATGTTACGCTACATTTACATGAAATAATATTAAATTAAGGTTTATTTTATTTTACCAAGGTTTAAAGTAAATATGAGAAAATCTTGGATTGTTTTTAATCCAAGGGAAAATTGGGCCCATTCAAAAGTTGTAAGAACTATAGAGTGCTTTTGTCTGATATGATTTTGAAAACTTGTAACGTACAGCTGTAGTTTCATCCACACCATCCTTGCCGCAAACCTCACGCAGGATTATGACTCTGCTGGTAACCTTTTGGACCTAGTGCTGGTCTCTGATCCCGAGCTTATTGACCAAATCGGCCATCTCCCCGGTATCACTGACCATGACTTCCTTTTGTTTAATGTTCGAGAAGTGAGCCCGCCTACCTGCAAGCCACCACGCATTGTTCACAACTTCAATAAGACTGATTACCCTGCCATTTTGGTGACCTTATCCCAAGAAACTGGATCTCGCCACCTCCATTCATGATGATTGTGCCACTATCAAGACCCCCCTTCACACTACACTATGGTTCTCACTCATGAGCCCACGAAAAAACAATCCTCGCGGCATAACCGGCCGTGGGTTGCTAAGTCTCTCCGCCGACTCATCCGCATTTAGAAGCGTCGCTACAATAGAGCGTGTAAATACCCTTCCACTAGTAAACAGCAGCAATTCTCTCGTCACCGCTCCATTGTCAAATTCGCTCTCCGTTCTGCACGTAGCCATCACATTTTTCAAGTGACATCAGTAATTCCAGGGGCTACGTCCGACTGGCTTACAGCGGCTTCTGGTGTTCCGCAGGGCTCAGTTCTTGGCCCTCTTGGGGGATGTCGAGCTTAAGTCCGTCACCTCCCAAAAATACCTCAGGGTGACCTTATATGGTACCCTGGATTGGAATCCTCTCATCTCGACTGTCACTTCCTAAGCCGCTCGTGCCCTCGGCTTCGTGGGACGACACCTCTCTCATTGCTCCTTCCCGACAACAACTGTCGCTATCAAAACGTATGTCCTCCCCATTCTGGAGTATTGTTCCCCAGTCTGGTCCACAAACACCGCCAGCGGCATGCATACCATTGAAACTATTCAACGTAAAGCCCTCCGTTTTGTTACAAACGCGAGTCATGAAGAACTTCCGATGGGATTCACTCTCGGACCGTCGCCGCGTCAAGTGCCTCACTATTGTCAACAGTATTATTCACCGCTCCAACGGCGCCCTGGCCCCGTAAGTGGGGTGGCGTTGTGGTTAGCACTTTCGCCTCGCAGCAAGAGGAGCCGGGTTCGATCCCAGCTTGTGGCACTGGGTGAAAGCTCAGAACAACTCCTTCTGCGTTGAGTTGAAATTTCTCTCCCTACTGGTTTAAGGGGTTTTGCCTCGAGCTCCACGGTTTCCCTTTCCATAAAAACTTGTTGAGGTTAACGGTAATAGTTAGTGTAGGGAGCTGTTGGCTCGATCGCGTGGCATGCAGGGCTTGCCACCACCCTCCTACGCATTGTAACCCGGCCACCTGAAAAGTCAAAAGTCGCTTGATGACTTAGGCCTAAGGTGGTGCCTTGGGTATTAGCCTAGCTGATTATTATTATTATTATTACGCGTGCCATCTCGCCTTGGCATCGTCCACCGCGAGGAACTAAATTCACGGCCCCTCCGTCCGCCGGCGCTCCTTCCTCCCCTCTTTCGATCCGTGAC